>NC_039359.1:151754780-152438464 GCF_003573695.1 Papaver somniferum
TCTTTATCCTCAATTCCTGAAGTAGAGATTGCAGTTGAAAATCAACAGGAGACTGAGCAGGAGGAGAACCAAGCTTCGAAAGAAAGCGACTCAAATCAGATTGTGATAGAAAAAGAAGGAGTTTTAGAAATGGTGGTGTAGGATCAGAATCTCGCAACGACAATATTTCAGCGAAATTATCAACAACACAATACAACAGCGTCGCAGAAAAATTTCAGGAAGAATATAATAAATGATGTCAGCTAAGATCACGAGAAAGATGTGATAGTCCTGCGAAAATTATAGAGCTTGCGAAATTAATATTTGTAAGGTTGCGAAAATGTCGCATATCATATCCGAAAATAAAGGACAGATTAGCTGTCATCCACTATGTATTTCTCTATAAATAGTCGTTCAAGTTGTAAAGAAAGTGGAGAGATCTTTTTTGAGTAAGAAACAAGCAAATAGGAGAGAGAAAGTCTAGAGCAGAGGTCATTCTTGATTTCTTTATCTTTTCTTGTAAGAACATTCAAAGATTGATCAATAAAATTAAGAGTGTAAACCTAAAAATGAGTTGATTAATAATAAAATTATATGAGGGGCGTAGTGTAGGATTTCCTGCAACTACATAATGGCGCTAGAAACATGGAGATTGAAGATCGAAAGTTGAAGATTGTTGTTGAGAATATTCAAATCAAGAAAGTGATTAAATAAATCAGTGAACCAGTTAAAAGAAAGATAAATAGAATTAATGAAGATGACAAAAGATTGGAGTGTAATATGATAACAAAAACGATGGTTAATGAATTCCATGATAACATCAAAGGAAGAATACACAAACGGAATTTTGAAGGAAGGAAGGTTATGGCGGTAGAAAAGACATCACTCTTGAAAGATTGGGAAAAGCAAAAAATGACATTCATGGCGGCGGAAATACCAAAAGAAAATTTGAACCACACATCTCCATTGGTTATCACAGTGCCTATTACGCGAAAAGAGAAGGAGACAACGACAAAATCCACAGGAGAATGGATATTGAACAGAACTTTAATCGATACAGGAAGTTCAGTGGATAGAATATTTTATCACGCATTCCGGGGAATGGGATTTAAAGATGAAGAAATGTCCGGTTCAACATATTTTGTTCACGGTTTTGGAAAATCCACAACAAAACCTAAAGGAGAGATAGTGGTACGAATTCCACTTGGAAATCGAAAAACATATAACGCTGTGCGTGGTGGATATGGAATCGCCATAAAATATGTTATTAGGAAGACCATGGATACATGCGATAAAAGCTGCGGTATCAACGTTGCATCAATGTATTAAATTCCCCACACCAAATGGAATAGGTGAAATCAGAGGAGATGTTGACAATGCGAAATTATGTCATCAAATTGAAGTAAAGCATTATGAAGGACAAGCAAAAAAGAAACAATTTCGCAGAAAGTTGGCAAAGGAAGCAAAGAAAGAAGAAGAATTTAGAGTATATATGATAAGGGAAAAAGAAGGCAAAGGAATACCCAACGAAATCTCGGAAGAAGGAGAAGGACCTATGAAAACAATAAAAGAACCAACACCAATGGGAGAACCTAAACCCAGTTACACTGCCGCAGAACCAACAAAAGAAATAAACGTTGGGACTATAGAGGAACCTCTAATATTGAGAATTGGAACCAAAATGGATGTGGAAGAAGAAGAAAGAACTGTTAACTTGTTGCGAGAATATAAAGATGTTTTCGCAGGAAGCATGGATGAGATACCGGGAATAGATCCATCAATTGCATGCCACAAGTTAGAGATTAACAAAAATGTGAGACCATTTAAACAGAGAATAAGAAAAATTGCAACAACTTACCATTCCCAAATAGAAGAAGAACTACAGAAAATGCTTGATGTGGGAATCATAAGAGAAGCTAAATACCCAGAATGGATAGCGAATATGGTCATTGTCCCAAAGAAAAACAAAGGAATCAGAATTTGCATAGATTTCACTGATTTAAACAAAGCTTGCCCCAAAGATAGTTTTCTGTTACCAGATATTCCTCAAATGGTGGAATCCGCAGCGGGAAACGATAGAGTATCGTCTTTAGATGGGTACAAAGGGTATAACCAAATCCCTCTCGCTGAAGAAGATCAAGAACATACTGCTTTCTTTGCCCCTATAGGTTTATATTGTTACACGAAAATGCCATTTGGTTTGCGAAATGCGGGAGCGGCATACCAAAGAATGGTAGAGAAGGTGTTCGCCAAATGGATACACAAAACATTAGAAGTATACGTGGATGACATGTTAGTACGTGGATGACATATTAGTAAAGAGTATAGAAGCTAAAGACCATGTACAAGACCTAAGGGAGATTTTTGAACAAATGCGGCAGTATAACATTAAATTGAATCCTGAGAAGTGTACTATTGGAGTTGCACCGGGAAAAATTTTAGGCTACATTGTACCAAAGGAAGGAATACAGGTTGATCCAGAAAAAGTGCAAGCAGTTCGTGACATGCCAACACCAGCAACAATAAAAGATGTACAGAAGTTGAATGGGCTTCTAGCTTCGCTGGGGAGATTCATTTCGCGATCATCAGACAAATGCAAATATTTTTTCGATATACTCAAGAAGGGTGCGAAATTTAAATGGACTGATGAATGTGAAAAAGCTTTTCAAGGGATCAAAGAACATCTTATGCATACAACTATTTTACAAAAAGCAGAATCAGGAGAAGAATTATTGATCTATCTTGCGACGATGTCGCATGCATTAAGTGCTATGTTATTGCGAGTAGACGCAGGAGTGGAGAAACCCATCTATTACATTAGCAAAACTTTTAATACCGCTGAGAAGAATTACTCAAAGATTGAGAAGTTAATCTTAGCATTAGTTTATGCATCATTTAAGCTCCGCATATACTTTCAAGCGCACAAGATAAAGGTATTAACAAAAGTACCAATTGAATCAGTGATGAAGAATTCTAAAAGATCAGGAAGAGTGGAGAGATGAAATGCACAAGTAGGCCACTTTGATATTAAATATGAAATTTTGTTTTCACCAAAATCACAAGTTGTTGCAGATTTCTTGGCAGAATTTCCTTTAGAAGAAGATGAAGCAGTAGAAGAAATGATGGATGTAAAAGAAGAACACGGAGATCCAAAAGATTTATTAACAGGACCAAATAGATGGGAGATATTGGTAGATGGATCATCAAATGGATAAGGAAATGGAGTTGGAATTGTTTTAATTTCGCCAGAAGGAATAAAGATGGCTTTTTCATTCAGATTGGAATTTGCATCCACTAATAATGAAACAGAATATGAAGCTGTAAGACATGCCTTAAAATTCACAATAGAAATGAAACTAGAAAATGCCAGGATCACTAGTGATTCGCAGCTAGTTATTCGCCAAATAAAGGGAGAGTATACTACAAATGAACCATCCTTGAAGAAATACAAGAAGCTGGTTGAAGAATTGTTAGCGAAAATCCCAAAAATAAAATGGAGGAACATTTCAAGAAAGGATAACAGACTCGCAGACGCTTTTGCTTTCATCTCAAGCATGATGACAGATCCAACTGCGAGATGCATAAAAATACAAACACTTCTGTCACCATCAATCAATAAAGAAGAAGAAGACGTGGATGTGATGATAATAGACAATGAAGAAGAAGAACAAATGAACAATATCGCAGACTGGAGAATGGAACTTCATGCATATTTGGCGAAAGGAGAAACACCAAGAAATAGATTGGAAACACACAAGTTAAAAATCCGTGAAACAAATTATGAATTAAGAGATGGGTTGCTATACCAAAAATCCTTTAATGGACCATCACTCAGATGTTTGACACGAGAGGAAGGAGAAAAAGTGCTAAAAATGTTACATAGTGGGGATGCTGGCAATCATAGCGGAGGAAGATCTTTGGCACATAGAGCAAAAATGCAAGGTTATTACTGGCAATACATGCACGAAGATGCAAAACGAATATCAAGACGTTGCAAAGATTGTCAGCGACATGGAAAGAAAATACATACACCTGGAGCACCACTATCATCTTCAACCAGTGTGTGGCCTTTTGGAAAGTGGGGCTTAGATATTGTGGGACCATTTTTACCAGGTTCTGGACAAAGAAGATATTTAATAGTCGCAACAGATTATTTCAAAAAATGGACAGAAGTGAAGGCAGTACAGCATATTCGCGACAAAGATATCTTTACATTCATATTCGAAAATATCATTTGCAGATTCAGAATTCCTGCACAGTTGGTATCTGATAATGGGAAACAATTTTAAGGACGGAATATAGAAATGCTACTTAATGCATTCAAGATAAAATGTGGAAAGTCTACTCCTTTGTATCCACAAGCTAATGGGTAGAAGCAACAAACAAAACAATTGCAGATATATTGAAGAAATTGGAAGGACATCACAGAGCATGGTGCGAACAAGTACATAATGCAGTATGGGCTTATAATACAACTAGAAGAGAAGCTACTGGAATGTCACCTTTTTGTTTAACATACGGAGTTGAAGCGGTGTTACCAACAGAAGTTGTTATTCCGACAACAAAAAGAGAAGCTTGGGAGAAAAATCTTAGTGCGGGCTTGATTTTAAATAAACTTGATGAATTAGAAGAAAGAAGAGAAAAATTTACAACATATGGAGAATTATCAGCGAAGATTAGCCCGAGAATATAATAAACGTGTCAAAATACGCGAATTTCAACCAGGAGATTTAGTTCTGCGAGAAACACCATATATCAGCGAGAAAATGGTGGAAAATTAGCGAAAAAATGGGATGGACCTTACATCATTAAGGAGATAGTTGGAACAGGAGCTTATAGATTAATGGATCCAGAAGGAAAGATGTTGGTCATAGATTAGACAGACCATGGAACAGGTTGTACTTAAAAATATTATCCGTAAGAAGCTTTGAGAAGTTATGGATTCTGAAAGAATAATTGCAAGATTACTCATATCAAAACAAGATCATGATGTGCGAAATTTTCGCAGAGATAATCACAGAACAATGACATAAAAGAAAGGGGCGAACCTTTATGGCGTACACCCTAGTTCGCGAATAAAATTTCGCAAGAGGCAAATGTAAGACCTAAAGTACGTCATATTAGGGGGTACCTGTTGCATGGCTCAGGGAAAGGCTACACCGCCACCGGAACCTGAGTCATGGAGATTTGGGGTCAATAAAGCCCATCCGGGAGAGGCACCTTGGATTCTCAGCTTAAGCATATGACTTGGGTTGGGCGACTAAGGTAATAAGGACTCTCCCAAGGAGTGCAGATCTGATCAAGGCGCCGAGGTACACGGTTGAGTCAAGAGTGCCAGGGACGTTTGAAGCGTACCTTGCCATTCTTGACAAGTCTTGGCTTATACTGCACTCGGCCCGAAGAAAACCCCACTTAGGGTGCAGTCTCGTAACCATAAACCCTATAGGTAAAAGGGATAAGAGGCTGCGAAAACAACTGGTTGTTGTTAAGACTGGATGGGAGGAGCTAACCTTGTATGGTAGAAGTACGCCTCCTTGAAGGGGCAACCAGGGGGAAGATAAGGGCGGCACCCTCCATTAGGGAGCTGATAAGTGTCTTAAGACGCAAATGTCATGAGGCTTTTATTCGCAAGATATTAAGGCTTGTCATATTTGTGCAACAATCCTGAAGAGGCAATAATACAAAAGAAAAAGATAAGACGAGATCAATGGGTTTTCGCATGAAAGTGCGAAGACGTCCTGCGATTTCGTCGCAAGACGGCAATGTCATGGGGTTTATTTTCGCAAGAATATTTAGGCCTGTCATATTGTCGCAACATTCCTGAAGAGGCCATAATACAAAAGAAAAAGTTAAGGCAAGATCAATGGGTTTTTGCATGAAAGTGCAAGGACGTCCTGCGATTTTGTCGCAATGACAAGAGGTGGCATAATAAGACCTTTAATTAGGAAGGAAAAATAAGACCACATGATAAAACAAAATATTTATAAGTATTCGTAACAGATTATTTTTTGCAAGAAAGATAATGAGAGGCAAGTATGGGAATCAATACACAAGAAGCATTATCTTTCATCAACAAAATATTAAAAGGAAAAGTTGATTCCAAAGTTGGTTGAAAATGTAACTCGCAAAAGTGATAAAAATAAGACAGTTCAAGAAGACAAAGCTAGATAAGAAGCTCAAGCTTCAGTATTAATTTAGTAGCAGATATAACAAAATTCTTCGCCAATATTCTCATTATCGCAAGCCTCTCCTTCATTTCGGTTTGATCTTCGCCTTGACTAGCATCTTGATTATCGCCAGCAATTACTTCTTCAGGAGAAATTTCTTTCTCATTTTGATTAACACCAGCAGATGCTTCTTTAGAAGGAATTTCTTCTTCATCTTCCAAGAAATTATCCTCTGCACCGCTTTCGTAATCATAATCACTATCAGCAGGACGAGGAACTTCATCATCATCTACTTCTAAAGGTTCAATTGATGTAGGAGGAAGAGATTTGGACAATAAAATGTCATTTACAAGGACTTCAGCCCGGAGATGAACTTGACGAAGAAGTGCTCTCTGATGATTCCTATCTTGAATATCCTTAAAATAAGCAAGATAATCAAGTTCTTTCTCTCTCGGTCGCGAGAACCAGTAAGGGCAGAGACGAGCAATGCATTTTCTTTGCGAATTTTGGCATATTTAGCCTCCAAAACAGAAATGGAAGAATGAAGATTCTTCTCAGACTCTGCGAAAGATAGAATACAAAATTTCATTAAGATGAAGAATCAGAAAGATATGACAAAGAAAAGATAATTAAGGCAGTCAAACTATTATGACTACCTTCCTTTTGCGAAATAAGGTGTTGAATCAAGGACAGACAACTATTCTCCCAACGGTCCATTGCGTCATCAAATTTATCTCCAACTAAACCTTTAAGTCGAGACTGAAGATTTTTCTCTTTAGAAATAAGAAAGGCATTTTTCTTCGCAAGAGAAGAATAAGATTCTTCTAATTTGGAATATTGTTCTTTAAGTGATTCGCCTTTACACTTAAAGCTATTCTACCTTGAATGAGTGTATCTCTTTCAGCGATAGATGACTCTGTTACTTCTTTAAGTTCATTTCTCAAAGAGCGAAGAGATTGCTCTTGGTCATCACATACTTTTGAAGAATACTAAGTTGTTGCGAAGATATCGCCATCTTGTTTAAATAAGTTCGCTTCTCTTGAGATAAGGTTTTATTCTCATCTGATAAAGTTTCCATCCCTAAATTAGCTTTAGTTAAAGAATAAGAAAGGAGATACTTACATTACTTAATAAATCTTGTCTTGAACTAATTGGGTATTTTCATTGGTAAGATTATTTATATGATCAAGAGAATATGAATAGAGGTTATCTAATTGGTTATATTGATCCATCAAGATTTCTTTATCAACACGGGCTTCTTCAACAACAGATTCAAATTGATATCTCTCCATTATTCGTTTCTGGTTTAAAACTTAACATGCGAAAGAGAGATTTCAAGGATAATTAAATATGGGAGGGATAAAACCATTAAAAAGGAAAATTAAAGACACAGATAAGAAAATCATACCTCTCAATTCATCATTCTTCTTGCGAAGATTGTCACGATCCAGCAAAACATTCTGAAGCTTTTGATTTTCGAGACGAAGAGCATTACATTCTTTTTCCAAAGCTGTCTGCGAAGCAGCTCTGTCAGAACCTAAATGCTTGCTCAGAATTTCGCAAACATTAGGCTTGATAGGATCAATATAAGACTTCTTGACATCATCCAGGACTTCAGATAAAACTTTGAAGGCAATATCTATCCCTTCCACGGTTTCTTTCGAAAGAGGAAGAGACTTATGTAGAGAACTGGTAGTGATAGAAGGTTGAGAAACATTCTCAATGGGAAGAGAAGAGGTTTCATACACAGAAGGATCAACAAAGGGGGTTTCAATCATTGAAAGGTCAGCTGGAGAAATGAAGTCTGACGCAGCTTTTTCGCGAATTGGAGATAAAGGTTTATCTTGCGAAGATGTCGCAGGAGATTTGGAAGAGATGAGTAAATGGAAGGGAACAGAAGTCAGAACAGTTTTAAGGTGGCGAGATTTCTTGAGAGGTTTATTGACATCTTTATCACCCTGCGAATTACAATCCAGATAAGAAACAGAGGCAATAATATTGTTATTAGAAAAGGATAGTGTTTCTTACTACCTTCTCATTCACAGACTTTCTTTTATGCGCAACAACCTTATGCTGCGATTTGGGAATGTTAGGGTTCTGAAATGTAAATCTAGTGTTGGAGGCGCTTTTGCTGAAATAACAAGAGTATGGGAATCACATAAACAACATCAAATAAGGCAATAAACAAGATCAATTTCAGCAAAACCCATAAAGAAGAAAAAAGAAAACCAACCTTGATGAATCCATGGAAAACAATAGCAGGGAGATTGTTTCGAAGAAAATTACGAACGATGAAGATCTGCAGAAGAAATAGTATGAAGATGAAGAAGAACTTAAAAAGATTGAAGAAGAAAGAAGAAAAGTTGCAATAATGGAATTTGCAGAAGAACGATGAAGTTGCAGAGAAAATAAAAAGAAAGAAAAAGAGAGTGAGAAGGAATATATATAGAGGGAATTTCTCCTCGAGAAAATAAACACGATTAATACGTAAAATATAAGCGGTTAAAAAGCAACGGTTACAAAATATGTGTCAAGAAATAGATGGAAGAAACAATACGTGTGATAAATGCAGAATATGAAGAGGAGAACAGCTGCGGCATTTCTCACATCATTCTCTACTTCGCAGAAAAGATATGAGAAGAGGCAAGATGTAGGATCAGAATCTCGCAACGACAATATTTCAGCGAAATTATCAACAACACAATACAACAACATCGCAGAACAATTTCAGGAAGAATATAATAAATGATGTCAGCTAAGATCATGAGAAAGATGTGATAGTCCTGCGAAAATTATAGAGCTTGCGAAATTAATATTTGTAAGGTTGCGAGAATGTCACAGATCATACCCGAAAATAAAGGACAGATTAGCTGTCATCCACTATGTATTTCTCTATAAATAGTCGTTCAAGTTGTAAAGAAAGGGAAGAGATCTTTTTTGAGTAAGAAACAAGCAAATAGGATAGAGAAAGTCTAGAGAAGAGGTCATTCTTGATTTCTTTATCTTTTCTTATAAGAACATTCAAAGATTGATCAATAAAATTAAGAGTGTAAACCTAAAAATGAGTTGATTAATAATGATTATATGAGGGGTATAGTGTAGGATTTCCTGCAACTACAGGTGGATCAACCAATAGAGGTCCAATGGACTGCATCCACTAGAAAGAAGAAGAACAATAGAAAAAAAGGAGATGCTCATAAAGAAGTGGAAACTTTCTGTTTGAATCCTTTCAACATCTTAGCGTCCGACTCGGAAGCCGTAGATTTTGAGAATTTGGAAAGAATCTCATCCCCTTCTCATGAAAGAGCTGCAGCTAGAGAAGACTTTGAAGATAATAATGAAGACATTGAGAAATCAGATGAAGAGATGGGAGTACAAAAGGTTAAATCTCTTGATGATATTCCTCAAATAATACCAATGACTAGTGCTCAACAAGTGGAGAATATTTGCAAGTTTGCTGGTCTTTTAGGAGCATCCGGTGGGTGTTCGGAAGAGGAGAAAAGTAAAATCTTTGGTGAGTTAAATGAGAAATATCAAAAAACTAGGCAGGGAAGGGAAATGGAGAAATTAGGATGGAAAGGTCATCCTAGCAATGAACAGCTTGGAAGGGGCCAAAGGAAATCTGCTAAGAAGAAATAGTTTTTTTTTTCTCAATGTCGTGGTATTGCTGCTTTCTTTGCTATTGTTTGAGCTTAGGCTTTGTTTTTAGAGCTTAGACTTCGGCTCTTGTTTGCACTGTTAAGTGCTTTTCTATTTCTGTATGTTTTCTGTTTTCTTTTATCAATATATTAACCTTTCTACTCAAAAACACAAAAAACATGATCCTATCAGTAATGCTCTCCACGTGAGAGTATTAGAAGGTCCTCCCGTAGTTAAACTCTGAATCATATATCACATGATTAATTTTGAAATCCTATGAAGCTATTCTAACATATATCTAGAGACACGACCATATCAAGTTTTTAGATGGATTAAGTTTTTGGCATGATAATACTTGTTTTTTTGATAAAAGTTAAAATTGATTCAAAGTGCCAAGGAGGCACAAACGGAACATACAGGAAAACACTCCGTCATCGAAGAGACTGACAGTGCTAAAAGAACCTAGCTGGGAGCAAAGTTACGTATAAATCTTTGCTTCCCAATTATGTACCAAATCATCAAAATACAAACCATTAAAAGCTTGAGAGGGGAGTCCCCATTGAAACAAAAGTGATTTAACAACTATGATTACATCAGTTGGTTCGTAATCCTTGTTGTGAAAAGTCCTTCTATTTCTTTCGATCCATAGAGCCCACCATATCGCAGAAGGAAGGTTGTTCCATATGAAGTTATGAATTGCGTTCCGAAATTTCTTTTTCCATGACTTATGCAGCCTTCCGTTGTCTCATTCATCGCGAAGCCAACTTTACAATATCCAAGAAAATATGACCACACCTTATATGAGAATGCACAGTGAAGTAGCACATGATGGATTGTTTGGTCGTTGGCTCTACACAAGACGCATTGCAGAGACCTCACTCGCATACCTCTTCGAGATAAGTTACCTAAGGTTGGTGCGGCATTCGAAAGAGTAGACCAAATGAGAAATGAGACCTTAGGAGGTACAGTAGCATTCCAAATCAATTTTGTATCTATGAGTTTATCAGTATCATTGGCCACCAGTTTTGGCATGAGAATACATGACACAATCAAATAAGTTTCAATTTTTAAGAATGTGAACACAATGATATCGAGTGTGATATATAGGTACGAAAGTGAAAAGGCGTTTGTACAACACAGAATTGGTTAAAAAGACCAAAATCAACAATTTCTGGGTGAAAATGATATCTAGATTTTGATACTGTTTAAATGGACAAAATTTTAAAAATAGTCAGGATGTAAACAATTTCATCTTACCCATTTTCAAATACTTCTTTTTATTTTTAATTTACATCAGGATGCATCCAGTTTCATCCTTGCTATTTTTTAAGTTTAAGTCAGGATGAATCCAGTTTCATCTTTGCTATTTTTTTGGTGTCCATTTCACCCATAATAATTTTTACTCGTCCATTTGAACCATGTTTTAAAAATATTTGGACAAATAACCCATTTTCCGTTTGTACAATTCGTATGAAGTTTTTGGCATGAAAAATCAAACAAAGAACACAAGATATTAGAGATTAGAGATTCATTTTGCCCGATGAAGAGTAGTTTTTAGGTTTTCAAAGGAATAACCAAATGATTCTTGGCGCCCAAAAAATAAGGAGGGAATTCGACAGATGGGTACTTAGGAAAAATTGAGAACCTTAAAATGTAGAAAAAAATTCAAAAATAAATGTAGTTAAGTTAAAGAGGGCACAATTGGAAAATACTCTCCCAAATTGAGAGATACTCTAAAAAAACAAAAAAACATTGTGAAGTAAACCAAAAATCCCTTATCCAAACAATTTTTGTATCCCCAAGTATAACTGTCGGCAGTGGGAAGTGTTACCCGACAGTGCCGACTAATATTGCCGGCATTGGTTTCATTAGCAGTCGGTATTGCATTCACCCGATCTGGGCAATTTTTCATTTTTACATTTCCCCATCTCTTGTCATATTACAGAATTAAAAAACCAAGAAGATAATAATAATGAGAAAAAAAACCACCACCAACTTATTTTAGTAATCATGGAAGAACGAGTAGATATTCGTGTTTTCTAATCAAAACCCCAGTCTCATTACTAGGTCACCTCTTTCAAACTTCATCATTTTAATAAAGATCTCTCCCTTTTTACTGAAACCCAGACCATGAATTAAGATTTCATAGTCTTAATCATGAACATAATAATGGGTAACCTGGTGGTGGTGTAGATGAATCATCATCATCATTAACATCAAATGCATAGAAACCATTGTTTCTAACAATCTATGCTACACTTGTTATTGGGTTTCTTCATTCTTCCTTTTATTCCTTCTCTCGGTGCTAACACACCCACCCACCCTCTTCACTTCTACTCTTCTACACCCTTCTGCTGCCACCACCATCGCCACTTCAATTTCAGGTAGCTTCAAATTAAAATCTCTCTTTTATTAGGTGATTACAATGCATTACTAATATCGGTCTGACTTTAATTTCATCCATTAGTCCTAATTTGTAAATGAATTTGGGAAAATGTGGTATGATCATCATTATGAACTCCAATTTGATTAGACCCAATTCAGATACACATTCGGTCAGATACGACCGCTACTAGGACGACGGCTCCGCGGTCTTCCAATGGTGGACATATGAGTGAAAAATGATGCCAACTAAAAGCCAAAATCCAAAATCCAAAAAAAAAGAGAAAAACACAGTGGGGGATACCAAATTAAAGTGATCCTTAGCCAAAATGTAGCCTCATATAATCGTGAGTATCCCCAATTGTGCCTTCAAGTTAAAATCTAGATGACATCATATCTAAACAATCTAATGGTGATTGAGGTGCACATTCAAATAATGCTTGCACGCGGGCGATCAAATTTTTTTCCGTTTTGAAACCAAGTACTATTTCCCCTCAATGCATGATGTTAAAGTCTGCGGGCATCCAATTCAAAACCAATTGACAATGTGTGAAGTGACCCTTCCATATTATATTTTAAATTCATTATGTGGAAATTATGGATGTGGGACTATTTGTCATTTCACACATGACTTCACTGTTATTCCGAGAGAAAACTACATGAACGCGGATACTATGTCACGTTTTACACGGTCAGGTGATTGCGTTGACATATTGTGCCTCTCGGCAGTCTGATTTGATCTATTCTATTATACAAAGGAAGACCCCTTAGACACTATTCATGAACAGTATTTTGAAGCTGTAAAATTTGGATTTCTAAAAATGCCCCCGTTTTCATATTGTATATATTTCAACAAAAAAATTACCTGAGGGTATATTCGTAATTTTCAAGATATTTAATTAAAAAAAAGATTAAGAACCAATTAATGGACCGAAATTCTTGAACATATCCCGGAATTGTAAAATTAAAAGAAAGAAATCATCTTTCTGTTGACAGAATCGAAGCCTTAGGCATCTCTTTCCTATGGGTTACATCATTACAAGAAGAAGATTGTTGAAATTGAAGAAGACCTCTTCTTTTCTCTGATTTCAACTTATCTTCTTCTATTCATCAGCACCAACGCTTAAAGTGTGTGATTTCCTAAGAACCTGTTCCGCTGCTCGTGATGTTGGTTTGGTGGTAACAAAACAAAGAAGAAGAAGAAGAAATGATGTGTTATTAAAAATAAGGAGACCGTGATTGATGTAGCACCGGGTGTTCTTGTATGAATAATGCCAATTCAATTTATTATTATTTTTAAGCTATATTAATATTTTCAGTAGATGAAAAATGATTTCTAGAAAACATGACATGTTGAGATAAGAGCGAAAACCGGAGGATTTAATTAGAGTATAAACAAGCATTTTGTTAATTAGCACCGCACCAGCATTTTGTGTTCATACTTCGGCTATATATCGTCTTCTTTGCTCTGTTAAGAAAAACAACGTTTGGTTTAAGCTTAATTCCAAATTTCAATCGTCTTACTCTAGACTCTTTCATTCTCTTAGGAAAAAACAAAGAAGACTTAGGGTATTGTACAGTCGACCTTTCGAATTATGTCAGACTACGGGGACATTCAGGCTATTGTTATCGATCAGAAACGATTAAGAAGAATTTACAAACAAATTCCAATTCTATATTTTAGTTGATGTGAAATAAACATTATTTGAATCTCCTGTCAAAAACAAGGCAGGATTGTATGGTGACCATGTTCCGACGGCTGTTTTCCCTACTTTGGTTGGTCGTCGGAGAGGCTACAGAGGCATTATGAAATATCTTGGTGATGACGCACAGTCTAGAAGTAGTGTTCTTAAGTTGGAGCACCCGATTGAGCATGGCATCGTGAACAACTGGGACGACATGGAGAGTAGTTGGCAGCACACCTTCTACAAAAAACTTAAGAAGAATCCGAAAGAACATCCAGTTCTCCTAACCGAAACCTCTCTTAATCCAAAAATCAATAGGGAGAAAATGACACAGATCATGTTTGAAACCTTCAGTGTCCCTGCCATGTATATTGATAATCAAGCTGTGCTTTCGCTTTATGCCAGAGGTCTTACCACAGGTGTGTATTCAGAAATTAGTTGTCCACGCTTCTTTGAACACGTAGTGTTTACCTGGGTGAATATGTCGTGCACAGGTATTGTGCTGGATGCTGGTGATAGTGTCACCCAAGCTGTCCCCATCTATGAAGGTTATGCACTCCCTCATGCTGTGCTTCACCTTGACATAGGGGGCCGAGACTTGACTGATTCACTTGTTGATATGTTAAGCAATGAACAAGGGTACCCATTGCCAACTGTCACAAAACGAGTTGTTCGTGAGATGAAGGAAGCGCTTACTTATGTTGCTCTTGACTATGAAGATGAGCTCGAGGCTGCGGTGGAAGATTCATCCATCCTGAGGAGTTGGGAGCTTCCCGATGGTGAGGTAATTACCATCGGAGAAGAGAGGTTCCGTTGTCCAGAGAGTTTGTTCCAACCTTCATTGATCGGAATGTATAGCGCCTTGGGAGTCCATGAGATGACCTATAAATCAATCATGCTCCGACATTCATAAAATTTTGCTCCGCAACATCATTCTCAGTGGTGGAGCTACCATGTTTAGCGGCTTTACCAACCGTTTTAGCAAAGAGATTACTAACCTCGTTCGAGGACACATGAGGACAAGAGTTATCGCACCACCAGAAAGGAAGTAATCTACCTGGATTGGAGGTTCTACAGTGACCTCTCTCAATACTTTCCAGGCGGTACGATTTTACATATTTTCCCCACGTTCTATATTATTAACCATTATTGTTTCACGCAGTCACAGTCAACCTGTGCCCGGTTTTTTGTCGTCTTCATTGTTTGATGATACCGTCTCTTTTGTACGAGCAGCTGTGGATATCAAAGCACGAGTACGATGAGTATGGCGCAGGAATTATCAATGAGAAATGCTTCTAAACGACGGGTTCTTTCTTCTGCTGTTTGTTGTGTATTTTATTTGTTGTGCTGTTTGCAGATGGTCAGTCAGGTCTGGATTTGCGACGGAAAACTTTTTATATTTTCCTTGTTAAAATGTACAGTAATTTATCATAGATTTGCGCACAATTGATTGTAAATTGTACGTTCTTGCTTATCCATAAGGAAAAAGAAAATCTGGACCAGCATTAGACCATGTCTCTGGCTCCGGTACTTGAGGTTAAGAAGCTGACAAATCCCTACGGGACGTGTTGTTTTGATAAATTATTATCAACATATTGTTAGTTCAATAAGGTTGCAGTGTGGAATACATATAGTCAAAGCGAATGTGTTAAGGACTGAAAAGTAGGGTCTGAATCTTACAAGGGTGCATGTGTGCAATGTCCCGCGCCCTTTAATTACCTGCATTGTATGGATAGAAACAGTTAACTAGTGGTTATGATGCCTTCCTGTTCCTACAAGAATCGCCGCTAGTAAAGGTAAAAAAAATTAGAAAATGGGTCATTTATCCAAATATTTTTAAAACATGATCTAAATGGACGAGTAAAAATTAGTATGGGTGAAATGGACACCAAAAAAATAACAAGGATGAAACTGGATTCATCCTGACTTAAACTTAAAAAATAGCAAGGATGAAACTGGATGCATCCTGATGTAAATTAAAAATAAAAAAAAATATTTGAAAATGGGTAGGATGAAACTGTTTACATCCTGGCTATTTTTACATTTTTATCCATTTAAACAGTATCAAAATCTAAATATCCTTTTCTCCCAGAAATTGTTGATTTTGATCTTTTTAACCAATTTTGTGTAAAAAAATTCTAACTTTTTTGTTTGTGAATTGCAATTTTACTAACTTGATAGCAGAGCCGATCCTGTGCGTTTTAGGACCCTGTGCGAACTTAATCACAAGGCCTTTTCACGGTCAATTTTTTTTTAACCACGAATGTTGTTAATGTTAAGACCAAGATTTTCCAAAACACTTTTCAGGATATCAAATAGTCCTTGTGCATTTGTGTCAACTACTTTTAAAAATCTCATGAAATATCCTTGAATTTTTATTGGACTTTTTTTTTGAAACAAAAGGTTATATTAAAAGAAAAAAAAAAAAGAAAAGAAAACCCCAACAAGGTCAATTACAACACATAAGAGTATCCCAATTACTCCAGACAAGATTTGGGACAACAAACTTGAAAGTATCATTATCACATACCATAAATTACTACTTGTTTGACCAAATCAATACTTTCTTGCACACATTATGACGACCTCCGAAAACCCTTTCGTTCCGTTCCTTCCACAAAACCCAACAAACCGCGTAATGCAAAACTTGCCAACCGTCCCCTACCCCTACCACGCACCATTAGTGTCCACGCTTCAAACATTGTAATAACGTGCTTGGGAAAGGCCAAGCAATTCTGAAGGCCGCAATGAAATACTTCCAAATATCAAAAGCATATGTGGCAATGAAGGCATGTGATTGCAGATTCCCTACGTTGTTTACAAAGAACACATTGATCACTTTCAATTGAACACCACGATGTCTCAACTATCTCTAGTGGGGAAGAATCATGAAAGGAAGCCCATAGATGAAACTAACCTTGTTAAGAATGTTGGATTTCCAAAGGAATTGATTGAAGCTGCATTCCTCCAAGTCACCTATAAGATTCTTATAACATTCAAGAACTGAAGTTTTCCATAATCTCCATTGTGTCATCCTCGTCCACCAAAACAGGCACCTGATGCAAGTCCCGCTTAAGTAATCCATTCAAGTTTCTCATTCATGTTCAAATGTCTCACAAAATCGCAACCACTCCCCATTCACAATCATGTCCGAAATTGAAGCGTTTTTCAGCCTTGCTGCTTTGAAAACAACCGGAAAAAGATCCTGAAGTGTACCCCTATCTAACCATTGATCCTTCCAAAAACGAATGCCCTTCCCATTCCTTACCTTGAAAGACATCATATTTGTATTAGAGGCACCATATTAGTGACTTCTTCCAAATACTCCTTCCTTGACAAGAATTATCCGTACCAGGAATTAGAAGATTATTATTATAAGAAAATTTTTCATTCACAATTCTCCACCATAAACTATTCTTGTTTTTCGAAAATCCCAATCCAAATCCACTTAATTAACAAAGAATTATTTGTTTTCCTCAGATTCTTCACGCCTAACCCCCCATTCTCCTTCGGGATGCAAATTTTCTTCCAAGAGACCCAAACCATTTCCTTCTACCTTCCGCAGCTCCCACATGAAATTGCGCATGATCTTATCATTTTCTTTTCCACACTCACCGGAAGATAAAAAAGCGAGAGATAATAATAGGTAGACTTTCCAGAGAGCTCTTAATAAGAATTAACTACCCGCTTTTTAAGTTTGTCGTTTCTTCTTCCATGATGCCAACTTTTGCTCCATTCTGATCAGCACTTGATCCCACACGAAGTACTACGCCAATGGTTTTCCAATTGGCATCCCAAGATATAAAAAAGGAAGCTTCTCTGTATTACAGCCTGTTCTCTAGCCAGATCATCTATAACCCCATCCAGCTCCCACACTAATCATAGTTTCTCTTATCTAGGTTCTTTCAGACCCGTAATTGTTTCGAATACCAGCCAATATAATCAGCAAACGTCTAACTTCCTCCACTGACGCATCAATAAAAATCAAAGTATCATCTGCAAATTGAAGATGAGAAATAATAGAACCATTTTCCGCCACTTTAAACCCGAAAGCTGACCCCTCTCCACCACGCGTTAATAAGCTTAGATATAATCTCCACCACCAGAAGGAAAAGATACGGTGATAAAGAGTCACCTTGCCGAAGACCCTTACCTGGTTTGAATTTTTCTGTAAACCACCATTCACAAGATAGAAAGATGAGTAGTAGTTACACACCCATTTAATCCAAGAATCCATTTACCTCCAAATTCTTGCTTTTCTTGAAGAATTGTGAACAAGGCATTCCAATTCACATTATCAAAAGCTTTCTCCATATCAATCTTACACAAATTACTTGTTTTCTTGCCTTTAGCCTGCTGTCACACATTCATTAGCAATTAAAACACCATCTAGAATTTGTTTGCCATGAATAAAAGCCCCCTGGAAGTCAGAGACCATCTTGGCATCACCGTCTTCAGGCGAACTGCAAGAGTCTTAGATACAATCTTGTACACCATACCAATAAGACTTAGTGGTCTATAATCTTTAGGAGTACAAGAGTCCTCCTTTTTTGGAATAAGAGTAATAAAAGAACAATTAAAGCGCCAATCTATTGAACCAAACCTGTGAAAGTCGTTGATTAGCCCCATAAATTCATCCTTTAAAGTACTCCAGCAGCTTTTGAAAAATTCAGCAGTAAATCCATCCGGACCGGGTGCTTTGTTACTGCCCATTTTCCTTACCACCTCCCAAACTTCATCTTCAGAAAACTCGCGCTCTAACCACCTTCTTTCCACCTCTGTAATTTTCGGAAAGTGCAAATTTTCCATACCCGAAGACACCTCATCTCCCTGCGTAAAAAGATTAATATAATAATTTCGGATATCTTCCTTAATTATTTTGATATCAAAACAATCACGTCCATCAATCTGTAATTTTGCAATTGTATTCCGCTTCTTCCTTGCACTAGCCATACTGTGGAAATATCTGGTATTCAAATCACCCCACCTAAAGTCATTTTTTTTCGATCTCAGATGCCATTTATTCGCTTCCATTGATTCAATATTTCTCAACTTCATCTTTCATAAAGTTCTCTCCTCCATTTGAGAATGAGTTAGCATAACCATTTCCTCCATTATATTAAGCTCATGAATTCTTGCTGTGAGCTCGTCTTTAACTCTAGAAAAATGGCCGAACTCCTGCTTCTTCCAGGGCTTAATAAAATGTTTCAGATTTTGAATTTTTAAGAAAAAACGAGTACTTACACTACCAGAATAAGTCAAGCTATCCCACCACAACTTCACATTCTGAACGAAATCCTTGTGGTCTATCCACACCCTATCTACCTTGAAATATGGCTTTGAAGGCATGACCGGTTCAGAAATAACCAAAATTGGATTATGATCTGAAATTGTTCTCGTCAAAACCACCTGCAAAGCATTCGGAAACGCCTCTTCAAAATTATGGCTAAACAAGAATCTTTCCAACCTGCACAACAGAGGGATAACTTGATTATTCGACCACGTATAAGCACCACCTATTAGAGGTTGATCAATTAACTCATTGTCTAGTAAATATTTGTTTAGCATTGCTGTATTCCGACTGTCGCCATCACCACGATTCCTTTCTTCACTGGATCGAATTGCATTCATGTCACCCGCTATACATATAGGACTTGTCCACCAATTCCTCACCTCGTACATATCCTGCCAGAACTCTGTTCTTGGCTCGTGTTCACAAGGGATGTACACGTTGGTGACTGCCCACTGGAATCCATTAATTCTTGTCGAAAAGGAGACTGTAATATTATTAAACCCAAGTCTCTCGTCCATCTTCTCAAATCTGCTGCTATTCCAGATTGTTAAGATTCCTCCGCTATTTCCATTCGACGGAATGTAATTCCAGTCGAAGTTTTCATCATACCAAAGTTGACGCACAAACATATCTGTCATGTTTTGAATCTTCGTCTCCTGTATCAAACAAACTGCACACTTCTGAGAATGAATTAAATTCCTCACCGACACTTGCTTTTCAAAGTCATTCATTCCTCTTATATTCCAACATAAAATTTTAAAATCCATTGATGGTTACTTCTTCCCTTGCGGCACGGATTTCTTCTGCACTACTTACCTCTTCCACATTACCATTCACAACAACATTCTCCTCTTCATTTTCATTTGCTTTTTCCACCCTTTCTGCATCTTCCACATAAACATCTTGTCCTCCCTCTTCCGCCTCTTCGTCTTTCTCTACTTCTACTCCTCTGGTCCCCTGACGATAACGATAAACCAACTCGATCATGTTATTTTTCAAAATATCACACTGATGTTGATTAATGGTTCCTACACACTGAATAATCAAAGATATTTGCTCTAGGTAGCTTGCATCCAGAGTGCAATCATGAGCCGCTCATGTAATTTCATGAATAATGACACTTTTTTATTTTAGAAGCTAGCAAATCAATCAATGAATAATGTTCAACTTCAACTCAAATATAAAACTAACCCAAATATACAACATACCAATTTTTCTAGACAAATAAGAAACAAAAATTTGGTTTTGTTAGACAAATGAAAACCCCAGATTATAAAATTAACCCAAAATTGGTTAGTTTACTTACGTGAAACAAGAAGATTTGCTCTCTTTTTTTCCATCTTAGCAATATCACGATTATACTTTAGGTCTTCTATGAGTGGATTTGAGATGGTAAGACGAAGAACTTGTTTGTTTGCAGCTGACTGGGCGTCTGAATCTGAGTCAACCCCTGACTCGGACCGAGTCAGCAGTCAGACCGTTTGTTTTCCATTTTGAGTCAGATCTGACTCGACCTCTGACTCAGACATAACCCTTGACTCGGACTCATTTGAGTCAGGTAATAAAATACCCTGACTCATGGGACCAAACCACTGACTCACTTATTCCCGAGTCAGATGAGTCAGATCTGACTCAAAACAAACATATCGACTCAGATCCAGATGAGTCAGGTGATTTCACTCAGATCCAGATGATTCAGATCCAGACGACTCAGATGAGTCAGGAGTAAACAAACATGGTGGAAGAGGAAAAAACGAGAGAGTGAATTCTGTCTGTTTTTAGAAGAAAGCGTGAAATAGTGAACCAGGCTTGGTTAATGGGCTTAAACAAAACAGAAGTAGACTTAATATATGAACGGTTTTTTTGGGACCATGATTTTTTTGGGGACCATGGTCTTATTAGGCCACTTTCCCTATAATTATAAGGGGTGTTCTAAAGTGAGGAAATGACTAACCTATCCTTAACCTAATTTAATTTAAAACTAACCTAATAATCACATATATATAAATAACCACCACCTCCTCCCACCGCCGCCGCCATCACTACCGACCATCACCTACCATCTCCGACTACCACCACCAACAACCACCACCACCTCTCTCTCTATATATATATATCATCAAAATATGTATATATATATATATGGTTTTTGGTTGAAAAAAAATGAGAAGTAATCACCAAAATGAGTTGAAAATGGAAGTTGTAGAGAGAAGTTCGGTTAGGAATTATGTGAAAAACTTTGTCGAACTAACCGAACTCAACTTTAATGGAGGTTTTTCTTTTTCCAGAGAAAAGTTCGGTTACGTCGCAAAAAGTTCGATTTCGTCGCAAAAAATGTCCCAACCGAACTTTGAGTTCGGTTACGTCGCAAAAATGTCCCAACCGAACTTTGAGTTCGGTTACGTCGCAAAAAAATGTCCCAACCGAACTTTAAGTTCGGTTACATCGCAAAAAAGTTCGGTTTCGTCGCGAAAAAATGTCTCAACTGAACTTTGGGTTCGGTCGCAAAAAATGTCCCAACCGAACTACATTTGCAAAAACAAAAACTCCATTAAAGCTCCATTAAAGCTTTGGGTCGGTTACCTGTGATTTTGGATTTATTAACCGAACTACATTTGCAGAAAGTCGGTTACATGTTCTTTATATAATATAACCGAACTTTGTTGACTTGGTTGAAATGTTTTGTTACAATTTTGATTTTGACGATATTTTAGGCCATTTATAACAACATTCACTAAGTTACAAGCATATTTCGATACCGAGAGAATGTTTTTTCTCCATATTTACCCATCTCAAAATAATTTTCTTCTTCTTCTATTACTTTGGTCACTCAATAATATGTGGGCTAACATATTTTTATTTAACTTATGGGGATGGTGGGTATCAGACTTTGGAAAAAAGAAGGCCCTTGTCAGAGCTGGGTCCTGTGCGGTCGCACCTCCCACACGGTCTCAGGCCCGGCTCTGACGGGTAGGGTGGGTAGAGTATGGCCTATTTCGTCACCCTACCCGCTGAATGGTGGGTAAGAAAAACTTTTTTACCCGCCACCTTACCCGCCTCTAAACAGGTAAGATCCTACCCTACCCATAGAATGGCGGGCCGGGTAGGGTGGCGGGTATACCTTTTTTTTTTTTTTTTTTTTTTTTTTTTTTTTTTTATATGCCTTCTCGGTACATCCAGCTATTTCATCTCTGACCGGCTTTGCTAGAAGATCCATGAAATAAACATAAGTCTCGTATGGAATAGTTTTTCTAGCGCTCAACACACGATTGTAAGCCCCTTCCATGAAAGATTGTTCCAATTCCACGGCGTGCTTGATGCAAAGATTCTCCATAGTACCAGCAGGCAGAATCTCTAATTCAGTATGAAATTCCGCAGTACTATTCTGGACGAGGAGCCTTAAAAGGTTAATCCCTAAGATTGGACACTCCTTCGCTGATGGTGGGAGCCGTCCAGCTGTATCAGTGTAATAAGGTTTCAACTGAAAGAAGTTTCGCTCGAACGGATCTTGATCTTCGGCTTTCACGCTTAAAACAACAACATGCTCATATATATATATATCCCTTGCTATAGTCAATTCATGAACTGAATTCGGTGTTTTATCATGTAATTACATGTAATATGTTACGGAGAGGTTGAAATTAACCAACTTCTGAAAATACAAATACACGCCTAGACTTCCAAATGAGCCAACAATAACAGTCATTAAGATCTTATAATGTACCTTAGATTGCTCTAGTACATAAGGCTACATAGAAATATATAGAAAACCAAAAACCCATCAGTACTACGGCAAATTTATTTTTTTTCTTATCAATACTAATGCAAATTATGACGCAACAACAACAGTACAACATATATAATGGGAAGCTTAGATTTGTCCTCTAGTGCATGCCATCTTGTGGAGGAAGAGTTAATATGTATAATCTCTACCAGGCTTCTGCTTGGACGTATGGGTTTTTTCTCCATTCTTCGGACTATGAGTTTGTTCTCCTCCGTTCTTCGGGCTAAGTAATTTCTTGAACTGCGCATGTAATTTATCCAAAAACGTCGTTGTATGGGCACGAGACAAGTAAAATCCAATGGAATCCAAATGCCATCCGCTTCTCCCTCTGAATCCCACGATCAAACCTCCATCCATTGGGAATGAAAATGGTGTTCCTTCTTCTATTCCAAATGGTCCAAATGTCCTCCGGTTACTCTTGAACGTTAAGGATCGGATCACGGGGGTGCCACTATGTACGACAGATCCGTAGTAACCGCTTACAGACGTCAAGAACTCCTCCGGGTATCGTAGCTTGATCTACATGAAATTAAATTTTACTTTGGTCAATGTGGCTTGAAATTTTATCGTTCAAATGAATAAATTTTTGATTGATCTTATTATACTTACATTAGAGGTCCGGTGTCCGCCAGTACCACCATGTTTTTCTGATAAAACCGGCTTGCCGTTCTTGTCGTACGTAATTCTTATCGAATCAATACATCGATCATAAACAATTGTGATTTCTCTTACGCCATTGAAACTTCCATCATCCCAACTAGTTCCACCATGTCCTCCCCATGGCCCTACTTTTATAGTTTTCCTTCCTACAATTTTCTTCTCCTTCTCAGCATCCTACACACACAAACAAATTCGTGCATATTAATGTACATGGCCTAGCAAAAGATTTAAATCAGAAGAAAGAAAAAAGAAAACATCAAGGTTATGCAAATTCGTACCATGTAATTCGAGTAGAGAGAGTGGATTCAGGATTCACAATTCAGGGTTGAACTTGAAGATGGAACTTGAAGATGGGTATGGAGTTGGTAGAGTGACTGAATGGTTTTGTTGATATAAAAAGAATGTAAAAAGCTAGAGAGGAAGAACCTGATTCTTTCCTTAGCTATATTCAACTGAATTCAATATTATCATGAGCTCCACTTTTGTTAACTTATTCCTAGTGTTTATATATGGTCCTCACAAGTGTTCTTTGATATAATGTGCTTAGAATCTGATTCCACGAGACTCTTCGTTAATCACCCACTACTAGTTTCCCTTTTTGCTAATGTAATTTACAAAATCTTTCTACTTTTTCTGAAAGAACAAAATATGATCGAATCACATTTGAGTCTAATGTACCAACAAAGTTTGAACAGCTGAATCAGAGGCAGGGCCACCCTAACAGTTACCTGCGAATCCCACTTATTTGGAGCCTTATCGGGCATGAGACTTTGAAGTAGGATCAACATATGTAAGCAGTGGCGGAACCAGGTTTTTAAAATGAGGGGGCTAAAAAAACAATTTTGCCATACCCATATAAATGCGGGAAAACACGTACCACTTCACCTTCAAAGTACTAATGAAATAAGACTATTACTCGAGCGAAACAGCAATGTACAAAATGTGCTATATGTTGATGAGAAAAACTTCCAAAGTTGTTATACATGATTAGTGCCTTGCAATATATTTCCACTTCACAAAAGCTTGATTAACTGGAACTGGATCAAATGCATGTTTCCAAAGTATGTATAGGACTAAAACAGAAGAGTAGCTTTTGACTCACTGTAATTGCAGGGACTTAGATACATATGATACTGCGATGTGGAGACTGAAAATACTAATCAACACACGGAAGATTGCGATGATGCTTATATTGGACCCTTGCCCAACAGAGTGACTATAGTTTGAAGCAGTGCAGTTAAGTTTTCAGTAGTGCAATTACTTCTTCGTATCCTCTATGCCTGTATGGATACTTGGGATTTTACCATGTTCATTTTTGATGATCCATACATGGTGTTAATTACTACAAGATGTGTACAATCTTTTATCATATGGTTCTTAAAAGTATATGATTCAGGATCCATTGAATTTCTGGGTACTCATAGATCAGTTTACTGCATAACAACGTGTTGGGTGCAATAATTAAAATAAAGAAAAAATAAAATAAGTAAAAGTCATTGATACTTATCTCCTTTATAATGGAATTGATCGATTGACGAAACGAACGAGCTTCTCATATCTCCACAACAGCAACAAGGCAAAACTTTGGAAAAACAGAGTGAGTCACGTGTTCAACACGTTGCCCTTAAGACATTAGCGCCCGGCTACACTCAAGAGTGATGCTATAGCCTTCACAGGACGGATATCTCCAGGATAAAACACCCTACTACACCTACTACTAGCATATGTAGTAGATGCTCAACTTGAGCTTGGAAACTCCGAAAAAATCGTTAAGGAAAATCGCGAACTCTTAAGAAACGCTATAAAATATTTTCCCTTAGGGGTCCCTCTAAAATATAGAGCAACCCCTTTCCCATAGATTTTACAAAAGTAGTGAATTTCTTTATATAATGGAATAAAACAATTTAAGAGTGGAAACTCCACAATGTGGGACTAATAAGTTTATATAGTTTCTTAAAACTACTAAAAATTGGAAACTCCACAATGTGGGACTAAAAAGTTTCATTCACAAAAGAAAACAATAAATTATAATTTTTTATTAAAACTTTAAAAAATTATTTTTTTATTAATCGTTTTCCAACAATCCCCACATGAATGAAAACTCAATAAAACATGAAAACACAGATAGATCTTGGTAAATCAACATCCCAACCTCACGATCCAAACAGACTGATCGTGCAAGTGTTGGAATCATACTAGTCATTTCGACGTCCTCTCCCTCACACAAAAGTGTGTTGACCCAAGGTCATACTATGGATTGCATAAATCATAATAATATTTAGAGCTTTCATCTTTAGTTCTCACATGGTGAGACTATAGGTATCTTTCACCAAAGTGAAAAAGCATGAACTGGTGAACCCTTAGTGACCTTTAGGTCCTAAGTTCCAGTAATACCAAAACCATCAAAACGAAAATCACATAAAAAGCGCAGGAAATACCATTTTAGGCAGAGGTGTCCATGAGGTCTTGAACCTTTGCTTAGTGAGATATTACTGGAATTACTTGCTAGAGACAGTGAACTATGTCTTGAACTGCTAGCATTTGATGTAATTCGCGATAACAACCACGGGTGATATCTCCAAGATTGCTTCCAAGCTCGTGCCGTTTTGTCCAATTTGGCCCTGGACATATCCTGTTTCTCAGAATGCTCTAGAGAATCAAAGCTCATATTCTCATAGGAAGCGGCCCACTTCCTCATTCATATAGGTGAGTTTCCATAAAGAGTGTTACTGCTACACCCCACTTCAATCTTGAATTGAAACTATAGAACTCATTAAGACTTCTTAAAAGTCATCCTTCACATGCAGTCACACTATCACGTCTACAACATAGGGAAGGGACAGAGAATAAAATTCTCTGATAGTGTTTACCTTTACCCACCACAAATTAGTTGTCTCATTCGAAACATTGATCTTGGGATCTGCAGTAAGCAAGGTTGAGTATCCTTCATGGCAAGTTTAATTTATGAGCTTAAGCCCCATCCCCTTCGATGTGTTTCTATCAATCTCTTTGGATGAACCTTTCGTCAAAGGTTGCGCGATATTCTCCTTGGACTTTATCCAATCAATGGAAATAACGCCAATTGAGATTAGTTATTTTTAGCTTTAGCTATTATAGCTTGGCTAACACAGTATATAGATATAGCTGGCACAGGCGTATGCCAAAGAGGAATGTCTTCTAAAAAGCATCTTAGGCACTCAGCCCCCTCTCGTGCTTTATCTATCGCAATACTCTCAGATTCCATAATGAATTGAGCAATATATGTAAGTTTGGAAATCTTCCAAAACAAACCTTCCTGCTAGAGTGAAAACATATCCACTCGTAGACTTAAGACTCCTCTGATTCAACTATCCAGTTTGCATCACAAAGTCTCTCAAGGACAGCAAGATACCTTTCATAAACCAAACAAAAGGTAATAGAGTATTTTAGGTACCGTAATACTCTACTAAGTGCATCCCAATGCTCTTGCTCTGGACAACAAGTATATCTACTTAACTTACTCACACTACAGGCAATGTCTGGACACTTACAGTTCATTAAATTCATCAGACATCCTATAACTCTTGAGTATTCAAATTAAGATACTCCACTATCCTTAATTTTCTTGAGTCTACAAGAATAATCGTACGGAGTACAAGCAGGCTTACAATCACACTGATTGTATCTCTTAAGCACAAAATTCAACATAATGAGAACGACTAAGACTATAAATGCTAGATTATCTTCTAATCCCCATCCCTAAGATTACATCAACAGGGCCTAAGTCTTTCAAATCAACGTTCTCATTCAACACATGTTTTTTTTTAGTGGAATTAATCACATCTAAGTTTGTATCAAGTATAATCATATCATCAACATACAAGCATACAATCACACATGCATCCTTAACAAGTTACTTGTAAATATACTTGTCAGATTCATTAACTTAAATCCACTATACATTATCATATGATCAAATTTTCCATGTCACTGTTTACGTGCTTATTTTATAAACCATACAAAATTTTGTTCAACTTACAAACTTTGTCATCATAACCTTTCACTACAAAGTCCTCAGGTTGGTCTATGTAAATTTCTTTATCTGATTCACGATTTTAGAAAAGCGGTCTTAACATCCATATGATGTATCTCTAATTTGTTTATGACGGCAATAACAATTAGCATCTCAACGTAAGTAAATCTCGTCACATGTGAATAAGAATCAAGGAAATATACACCTTCTATTAGTTTATAGCCTTTAGCTACCAACTTAGCCTAATATTTTTCTACAGTTCCATATACCTAATGTTTCCTCTTAAAGACTCATTTACATCTCATGGTCTTACTCTCTGGAGGTAAACTATAAACCTCCCAAGTCAGGTTCCGAAGGACTCAGTCCATTTCACTAAATGAAGCTTCTTACCAGAATGGGGTTTCAGTAGATATCAAGGCTTCTTTACAAGTCCGGGGCTTAGACTAAGCTAGGCATGTTATGAAGTCGGCTTCATAAGAAGTCTAGGGATCAACAACACATCTCTAATGAGGTACAGGTTTAAGAATAAACATCTTCAAAGAACTCAACATCCCTAGATTATGTAATCGTAATCACACCAAAGTCAGAAAAAATCACACCAAAGTCTGAAAAATCAGAACACACAACCAAAAATGTATATGTAGAAGTATACTCAGCATACCTTATATGAAGACACAATCAACATTTTTGGTTTCTATCTACTTCTTTTAGGAAGACGAATGGCAAACTTAGTCAAACACCCCCACACTTCGACGCATTCATAAGAAGGTCGTCTACCTATCCATAAATCATATGGAGTTTTATCTGATCCTTAAGGGTACTCTATTCAAGATATACTAGTTAACATGACTGCCTCCCCCCACAAGGCCGCAGGTAATCCTGAACTAATCAACATGACAATTATCATCTTCTTAAGGATACAGTTTTTATGTTCAAGGCTTCTAATTGGTTTTGAACTTCAAGTTTATAAATATTAAGGCTTCTAAGGCATCATCCTTATCCCTAAGCAAGTATACAAGACAGTACCTCGTACAATCATCTACGGAAGTTATTAACCATCTTTTACCACAGTGATTTTAGGTTGAACTCATGTCATCTAGGCCTAACTGAATTAATTCTAAAGGCTTAGAATTACTCTGAACATTTGTGCTAAAAGGTTTTAAAGCAAATTTGATTCTTCACAGATTTCACTTTTCTGTTCAAAGTCCAAACTAAATTTGGGTACGCAGCCTATGCTATCCAGTTAAGCATTGACTTATAAGTTTACGGTTACAAGCTTACCACATAAAACAATCAATCACATAAATAAAGCACAAGAATCAACTATGTTCACATCATCAGTTTTTTCCGTTAAGCTTATATAGACCCCAAGTCCTATAACTCTTGCTTAAAAAATAATTTCCTTGTTACAACAAGTTTTCCAGAAAAATTAAGATCTTAAATCTTTTTCCATCTACAATAGAACAAGATACAAGATTCTTGCATATGCTTGGAACATGAAAACTTCATTCAATGTGAGAGTATTACAGATATGAGCTTCTGCTCGACCTTTTCTTTTTATGCAACCTTTATTGCAGATGAGTTACTCAAAAAGAGTTTCTCGACATCCCCTGTTCTCTGATAGGAGGTAAACAGGTCTCTGTTTCAACAAACATTCTTGGTGGCTCCAGAGTCCACCTTCTGGTCTCTTACATTGGTTGTTAAAATAACTTCCGACATCATGTCAATGAACTCGTTCTAATTTGTTTCAACTAAATTAGCATTAACTTTCTACTTATTAAGGTTTTATGTTGTCTACACTTTACTACCGTATGGCCCGGAATTTTACAAACATAACAATCACCCTTAGTTAAAGTAACGCCGGATTCAGTTTTACGAAACATACCTTTCTTATGAAGACTAGGGTTAGAGTTGTGTTTGATATTCCCGCCTTTGTCAGCTTTGGAAGACTTGTGTTCATCCACATGCGCCTGGTAGCCATGTTCCTTTTCAATTTCATGTCACAATCTTCGTTTATACTCTGACCACGAACACGGTAATTTCCCAATCACCTAATACACCACATCTCACAAACCTTAGTTCCGAAACGGAAGATAAAATATGAGTTTTGAAGATAATATCTAGATTTACAAACTTCGTTTGAACCACCATATCAAAAAACTCATGATTACCCCATAAAAAATATTTTAGTTAACAACAAAAGTTTGCCCGTCAGAATTTTTCAGGAACATTTGTCTGTTTTGTAAAATATCAAAAAAATACTTTTACAACTCCAAAAATTCTGAAAGTTTACGTGGGTAACTATCAGGATGTCTACTACGTTGTGTCAAAAGGGTTCATCGAAATTCCTTCTAGGTTAAGAGATAATCTTGAAACTCTACAGCTGACCAAAAAATTGTTTTTGTTTTTCACTCCACAATTAACATCCATGATTCACAAACCAACTAACCATTTTCGATTATTACAAATTATAATGTCTTAAGATTGTTGGGTGCAATAATTAAAATAAATAAAAAATCAAATAAGCAAAAGTTATTGATACTTATCTCCTGAATTGATCGATTGACGAAACGAACGAGCTTCTCATATCTCCACAACAGCAACAAGGCAAAACTTTGGAAAAACAGAGTGAGTCACGTGTTCAACACGTTTCCCTTAAGACATTAGCGCCCGGCTACACTCAAGAGTGATGCTATAGCCCTCACAGGACGGATATCTCCAGGATAAAACACCCTACTACACCTACTACTAGCATATGTAGTAGATGCTCAACTTGAGCTTGGCAACTCCGAAAAAACCGTTAAGGAAAATCGCGAACTCTTAATAAACGCTATAAAATATTTTCCCTTAGGGTCCCTCTAAAATATAGAGCAACCCCTTTCCCATAGATTTTACAAAAGTAGTGAATTTCTTTATATAATGGAATAAAACAATTTAAGAAGTGGAAACTCCACAATATGGGACTAATAAGTTTATATAGTTTCTTAAAACTACTAAAAATTGGAAACTCCACAATGTGGGACTAAAAAGTTTCATTCACAAAAGAAAACAATAAATTATAATTTTTTATTAAAACTTTAAAAAATTAATTTTTTATTAATCGTTTTCCAACACAACGAAAATGTCAGCAATAAAAATTAAGAAAACCGTATGAAGGCAGCTTCGCATATCTATAATGCATTTTCACCTTAGCATTTGCATTACTTCCTTTGAAGTAATATACGCAGGTAGGATAAAAAAAAGAACACCAATAAATTTTAACCAACAGTGTGCATTCCATATTCACCATTAGGCGTTTAAAAGCACAAGTGATCATGAGTAAGAGAAGCTTTGGATACAATTCAGGTGACGTACCCAATTGAATTCAAGCATGCAAATATTGACTCTTCATTGACAATCTCTTTGGAACTGTCTTCTACAGTGTACGTTGATGAGTTTCTTAGTGTTCTCTCAACATTCTTTGTCCAATGATGTAGTGCCAAGCTATATACGCAGAAAAAAAATGTTAGGTCTGGGAGGTTGAATTTTTATCTTGGAGTATGAAAATAATATGCCATACACACCAAGAAGAAGATGAATACTACTGTAAAACTTCAGCTTTATATCATGCACCAAAAATTAGAGTACAAGTAGTGTTCCATTGTTTCACAAAAACAAAATTAAAGCACGGCTAATGTTCTGTAATGAAACAAACACTTAGTAAGCAACTACTTTGAACCAATTAAACAAACATTTAGTAAGCAATTCTAAGACTGCACAATATGGACTAAATCTTCCTTTTTGTTCTCTATTCTTCTTCTTCTTACTCTGCTAATAAGAAACACAAATATGAATATGGTGGACTAAACAGGTGTGATTGGTGGACTAAACTGATGAATATGGTGGGCTAAACTGTTAAATTTTTTTTTTGCAAAGGATGAATTACTACCTTGGTGACGTTTTGTAAGAAAAAGGGGGGGCTACAGCCAGGTTAAGTCAACCTGTGCTTCCGCCCCTGTATGTAAGTGGGAGCAAGCTAAGACAAATTTAGAGACTTTTTTGACTATCCAACTATATCTATCTATAAATTAGTTTCGGGAAGTCACTTGCCATACGGGGGCAATTGCCCCCATTTGACTATATCTGGTTCGGTCTCGCTTAGTTTCATTTTTTTTTTTCCTCAACAAGTAGAACGGTAAAACTATTTGCTAATTTATTCATCAATTATTTAGTTTATGGGTAGCGTATATTTTATGCCATTAAGTGGATAACTTATGATTCATGAAATATATTATATTTAGATGAAGCTATAAATAAACTGGTTCATAGTTGATCAATCTGCTCGACTAAGTGTTTTCTTATTTTTAGTTGGCACAATTATGGTTTTGCAAAAGGATAAAATATTGAGATGCTGCATTATAGTTCAACAAATTGAGATGATGGTGGAAATTGAGTTATGCTTTCGGATTGTGATTTAAGAAGAAGTCTACTCATTCATCTATTTGCAAAGCCAGCTAAAATATTGTAGCTCATCAGTTGGTAATGATGAAATATACTACCAAAAAAAGTAGAAAACATAACAAGAAAACATATGGGTGTTGTCATATAATCAAGAAAGTAAAGTTACCCCAATATAATCATCCGACAACAAACCCGACCCCGACTCTGATTAAAGTAAAGTTACCCCAATATAATCATCCGATAACAAACCCGACTCTGATTATCTACTGCAGTAGCAGTGCTATTTTTATTGCTCTTACTACTGTTGATTTTATCTAAAGAACATAACCCGACTTAAAAAGTATCTGTAATTATTGTTATAAATATCTTCTTCCAAGTTTCCCACATTATCTTAACATCCCATCAAAATCATTCTTTTTTTCTTCATAGTCCAGCCAATGTTGTCCAACTGTTGAAATGTAAAACAGGCACCATTTTCAGGTAGTAGCTAGGGAGGTACCCGTCGTCTTGGATTAGTTTAGTATATGTGATTAATGTACGTTGATTTTATTTTATTTTTCAAATTTTGAGAATTTTTATTTTACATTTTATTTTTCAAATTTTGAGAATTTTTATTTTACGGATACTTATGCTTTAAATTCAAACATCGAGTCAGACATCAGAGGAATGAGAATATAAGTAATCTGACATCTTACTCGAGCCAAATCAAATTCGGATACGGATCTAAACAAACAAGGTGTTGGTCTTGGATGCCAAATCCCAGTCAAGGTCAAACTCCGGCCACAAATGTACCTTGCGTGGGTAGCTCATGTGACAGCATAAGTGCATACCAAAATTTCTATGGTTTATATGGTCATGGGACATCGAACCTAGCAAAGGTGAAAAGAAAGGAACCCGAGATGTGACCCAAATTTAAGATTAACCTCTAGCGGATCATGAAATTTGCATTGGTGCATAGATCAAGCCGCGCGATAATTACAATCAAGAAAACCATGAAGCTCAAAAAGCTAACAAGCATGACCAATTTTTAAGCGTATTCCCCAAACTGAATTGAGTTATTATCTGTATAAAACGTAGCCATAGATCACCATCATTAAGCACAAACTCAACTTTCCTCTACTCATTGAGACACAATTTTACTTGCATTTTTTCATTTGATCACTACATCCATCATGAATTCTAAGTTCATCATTGTCTGTGTTCTAATGACTCTCTTGCTGGTTCTAAGGCCAGCCATGATTGCTGCACCTGCACCTTCATGTGATTATGTGATAACTAGCTTCGCTCCATGTTTATTGTACTTCAAAAACGTTGGTTCCGTACCTTGAACAAGTTGTTGCGACAACATCAAAGTACTCGACCAACAACTGCCCGACAAGGAAGATAGAAAAAGTGTGTGTGAATGTATTAAGCTTGCCGTCCCTGTTATCGGTACCGTTAACAATACTCGTCTCCAAGATTTCTCAAACAGTTGTGGATCTAAGCTTTATGAAATCCCACCCATTTCTCCTGACATGAACTGCGACAAGTAATCCTATCACCTACTAATGAGTTAATCTTATATAAACACAAATTTCTTCTCTTTTTTTTCTACTGATAAGTTTGTCTGACTTTTCTTTGTCTTTATTTTGGTTTTGCAGTGTTGTATGAGAAGATGAAGGTCTTCGAAGAAATCTTTCAAAGGGAAAGTGATATAAAGTGTATGAAATAAAAGTAATAAATAATATGATTAAGGATGATTATGCTTGCACTATGTAATTTGGAGGTTATTAATATTAACTGAAAATTAACGTAAATGCATGATGTGTTCGTTTGTTTGTCATAATCGTCTAGTTTTTGTTGCTTGATTTGCTTTGGACGAAACAAAAAATGCGTCAAACCTTAAATATTTGACAAACCTTCAACAGTGACCAAGACTCAATTTGAAGGAATACAGATTTTCCTTTAAAAGTCCTAAAAAAGAAACAAATGTTTTTGGATCAGTCGTCTTCCTTTGTACCAGGTGAGACAACTCGTTATTTTTTGATCGATTCAATAACAAACAATATTGATGTTTCACTTGAAAAGTAACGAAGAATCGAAGTTAAGGAAAAATTTAGATTGATCTTAGGTAATACATATCTCTAATCAAGATTATTGTAGCTAATATAAATTTAAAACGGTGCTAAAAATCATTCATGTTATGCGTATGAAGGTGAAGCATGTGGTAGAGGCTTTGAGTGCAGCGTCTGTTGTTTTGTGACAATGTATATGGGGCAACTGCCCCCAGTTGTCCATGTTTGGTCTGGCAATTTCCTTTAGCAAGTTAAAATACTTGCATCAATAGAACATGATGTAAGTCACACTTCATTTCCTACTTCTTGAAATTCGTTCATCATAGTGTTTAGAATGTTGGACGCGTAGATTTTTACACCATTCAATGAATACTTATGATACGCGATTGATCACTCTGCTCAACTATAAGAAGAAGGATTACGAATTTTACAATGTTGATTTAGAGGCGGATGTTTAGATGTTGGTGGAAATTGAATTATGCTTAACGATTTCAGATTTTAGTTTGTGAATAAATCTACTCATCTATCTTTATGGAAATATGGACTGATTATTCCATATTGAGCTTCTTATTTGCTCTTTGTTAGAACTTTTCGGGTAGAAAGTCGGATCAAGATTCAGACATATTGAGATATGAGATTTTTTTTTGTCCCCGAGTTTTATATTAGGTAATGTCATATTTTATTTAAGGAAGAAAATAAGTATATCTAAAAATATTACATTTCGAAGGTGGAAATTTGGAAATTTTTTACTGAAAAAGTGAAATTGGAAATGAGTAGCTTCGCGTGTAGCAAGGTAAGAGCATCTCCAGTCAGAGCCGGGCCAGAGGTCATGCAGGGTATGCGACCATACAGGGCTCAGCTCTGTCGAGGGCCTCTTTTTCTTTAGCCAACTGTTTATTTTAGGAAACAAAAAACTACTACTTTTTAATTGCAGAGATGAGAGATTCGAACGTTTGATTAATTATTGGAGTGTTGGTTAATGCATCCATCCACTGAGTTGCTCTCTTTGTTGTTTTATATCTCTTTGTTGTTCTTTATACAAGACAGTGTTTTCTATTTATAGTACTCCCATGACCATAGATATAATACATGCGGCTATATCATTTGAGTTTTCCTTACGAATTGTTATTACTGCAGGTGGACACTAACAAATAAAAGGTTTCAATTGAATAATTTTTTTGTTTTTAAAAATATGTGTTATTATACTCGTCCAGTGTGAAAAAATTCTAGCGCATACGTCTATAATTTTTTAAATTAAAAAAAAAGAAGAAAAATATCGACCATTATTTTCTTTAGCTATAAAAAGGCCCTACGAAAAAATCGCACAGGACCCTTGTGGACACATGATCGGCTCTGTCTCCAATGAAATATGGGTTTTAAAAAATATTAATGCCATTTAGGATTTTAGAAACTCTCAACAGAAAAATCCTCTCTAGTGGTGGTTGGATAATCAAAATTTACAAGGAGTTAGTCAAATAAGATTTTGAATGACTTCTGGGGAGTTTGCAAATCCACTGTTTGTCCATAGAGACTTTTGGAGAGTCTCTTAATATCTATTGTTATAGGTTAGAGACTTTTTTCAGGTCATTTAAATTCTCTGAAACTCCATGTTTTTGGATCAGGATTTCATAAGAGTTACTCCAATGCTTCTGTTATTCGAAGGAGAATTGAAAGTCATTGATTTGTTGTTATCAGAGATTTAGAGAGACTTTTTATTAAAAATAGGCATGGTAGAAATCTCTCCTCAAGAGATGATATTTCTAGAGACTTGGAAATTTGGAGATTTTTTTGGTTTTGGGAGTGAACCATTTTTTTCTCTCCTTGTGCCTTAATACACTTAAGGGCCACTTGGAAAGGTGTAATCAAGACAAAATGTGAAATAATGTGATTTTTTAAATTGGAGAATATATATTTTAAAATCATCTATGTGAGTCTTTGTGATATATATTGATTTTAAAATATATATTTTAGAAGTTATAATAATTTTCTCCACATACAAAATAAAATGTGGAACGACAGGAACAAAGTGAATAAAAATTTAGGCATAGCACAGCAGTGAGATTCATTTTGACAATGGACACGTATTTCATTAGGTGGTCATGGTACTTTTATTATTAGTAACGTGAATAATAAAAAAATCGGTAATGTAGGGAATTAATCAGTGGATATTATACAATTTTGTCTCTACAAATCACATAAACTTTCTACAAGTCTAATTTTTTTGTCCCTACAAATCTCATTTTCTGTCTCTACAAGTGACAATGATTCTCTAAAATTCTTTCAGAGAATCACTAGAAATCTCTAGATTTTCAGAGAATCTCTAGAAGTCACTCAAATTAAAAATCTATGAAAGTCCATAAAAATCTTGTTTGACTACTCTCTTGTTAATATGACGTGGAAGTTTGAGTTTGGAGGAGAGTATGGGTTTTTGGTGACTCTCATCCATACTCACGTCATCAATTTGTTATTATTTTAATTAATTTTTTAGATTTTGTTTCTATAAATAAGCGACAAGTATATCAGAATAGATATGGATACAACTACCACTGGAGATGCTTTTTTTTCTTTTTTTTTTTGAGAAAGAATATTATATTAAAGGAAAAAATATGTACAAAGAAAATACAACCGGTTCACAGGGACAACTGCATAACTGTTTCCTAATGAAACAACACCTGACTTACAGAAACATCTTTGAATACATCCCTCTCAAAAAACCAAAGCACAATTGTTTGCTTAATGAACATTATAACCTCATCGGCATCCTTAGCTCTTCCACCAAACGCTCTGTTATTTCTTTCTTTCCATAAGTGCCAATGCACTGCATAAATTACCTTCCACCACACTTCTTTACACTTCCTCTTCAAGTTGTTCACCCTCCAAGATTCAAAGTTTTTCTTCACTGTATCAGGAAAGACCCAACAAATCTTAAAAGCCTTCATAAAATAACACCAAACTTTGAATGCAAAAGAACATCTGAGCATTAGATGATCTGTAGTTTCCTCCTCCTCCTTACACAAACAACATCTGACATATTCAAAATGCATACCTCTGTGTGTAAGCATTGCATACGTTGGCAATGAATCATGAAAACTTTCCCACAATAACAAACTCACCTTTGGAGGAATGCAAGTCTTCTACAGAAACTTATTAAACTCACAAACATCATCTCCCTGAACTAACAAATCATAACACTTATTTACTGAAAAGCCTTCCATTATCTCCACAATATCTGCATCCACATTCAACCCATGAATAGGACCTAATTCATTACATAATAAGTCATATTCTAGTTGTTCATAATGATATAACGTCCTTCTCATCTGACACTGTAATCTGTGATTCTCAACCATATATGCAATTGAAGCACTCTTCCTACTGCAAACTTTATAAATTATAGGATATTTAGACCTCAAAGTCCCATTGGTTTCCCAATTATCAAGCCAAAATCTGATAGAATTCCCATTGTTCAGTTTAAAACTAACATGTTCATCTATAAATTCAGAAGATTTCAAAATACCCTTCCAATTACTTCTCCCCAGAGCAGCATCATCATTAGTTGGTAAACAAACATCTTCTTCATTCTTAAGTTTTTGTTGTACCACCCTCCTCCATAGAGCATTCCTCTAATTAGCATATCTCCATATCCATTTAGATTTTAGAGCCTTACTTGTACACTTCAAATTCTTAACACCTAAACCACCTAAAAAATTTGGTTTACAAATCTTCAACCAAGACACCCAGCTCATTTTTCTTTTTTCATCTGTAGAATCGCATACAAATCTTCTCATAATTCTATTCATCTTCTTCTCTACACACACAGGGAGAGGAATCAAAGACAAAAAGTACACAGGAAAGCTTGTCAAGCAACTTCTTATAATCACCAGCCTCCCAGATTTTGAAAGGAATTTCTTTTTCCGAGTAGCTAATTTCACCTCCATTCTTTTGATCATTTCCTCCCAAACATAAGTGAATCTTGCAGTTACACCAATAGGAAACCCCAGATACTTGAATGAAAGCTTCTCCACTCTACAACCTAATTCCAGTGCCAAAGAGTCAATCACTGCATCTGCACCTACACTAATCATTGTGCTCTTCTCCAAATTCAACTTCATTCCTGTCAAGAGCTCAAAAGAATTAAGAATAAGCAGCAGTCTTCTTATCTCCTCCCCCTTAGCATCTATAAATAACAAAGTATCATCTTCAAATTGCAGATGTGATATCATAATACCCCCTTCTTGAACCTCAAACTCATTTAGTTGCCTTCTCAATACATCATCATCAATAATCTTAGACAATATCTCAACCACCAACAAAAACAGAAATGGTGATAAAGAATCCCCTTGCCTCAATCCTTTAGAAGGTTTAAATTTTTCTGTTGAACTTCCATTCACAAGAACTGATATATTTGTGGAAGATATGCACCACCTAATTCATGATATCCATTTTCTCCAAAACCATGTTTCTCCTAAATTCTCAATAATGAACTCCATCTAATATTATCAAAAGCCTTCTCCATGTCAATTTTGCACAAATTACTGGTTTCTTTGCCTTCATTCTGCTATCCACACATTCTCCTGCAATTAACACACAATCCAGAATTTGTTTCCCTTTGATAAAAGCTCCTTTAAATTCAGAGACTAGCTTATGCATCACCTTCTTCAACCTGTTAGCCAAAACTTTAGATAAAACCTTGTATGCACTGCCTAATAAGCTCAATGGAATGTAATCTTTAGGAGAACAAGAGTCTTCTTTTTTAGGCACCAAAGTAATAAAAGAGCAGTTCATCCTCCAATCCCAAGAGCAAAATTTGTAAAATTCCTCCATTAAGTTCATGAAATCTGCCTTAATATAAGTAATCTGACATCTTACTCGAGCCAAATCAAATTCAGATACGGATCCAAACAAACAAGTTGTTGGTTATGGATGACATCTTACTTAGCCTATTTGACTGCATAAGTGCATACCAAAATTTCTACGGTTTATATGGTCATGGGACATCGAACCTAGCAAAGGTAAAAAGAAAGGAACCCGAGATGGAAAACATAATTCTTCAGTGTGTTGTTTCTGTTGATCCATTGCTGGTGACCTAAATTTAAGATTGTAGATGGTGGATTTTCGACAAAGGGTAAATTTGTAATACTATACTCCGGATCCGACAATCGGATGAGTATTGAGACCCACGTCTCTCATTAAAGCGTGAAAGCTCATAAAATCTCTGACTGAGAAGGCTGTCTCTCAGAGTACGTGTGGATGTGTAGTCTCTCAGATGAGACCACACACACCTCATGAATACTGACCAATTTCAGTAATTATTCCGGATCCGGCAATCGGATGAGTATTGAGGCTCATGTCTCTCAATAAACCATGAAAGCTCATGCCATAAAACCTCTGATTGAGAAAGTTCTCTCAGAGGAGATGTGGATGTGTAGTCTCTCAGCTGAGACCACGGCACATCTCATGAATACTGAGAAATTTCGGTAATAATTTTTTTTTTGAAAGCTTGAAGATAAAAAAATTCATGAAAGCTGATAAACAAAATTTTATTACTAACAGACGCAAGTCTATTACAAAAACTTTTCTCTCGTACGAGCATTCACCTTTGAAACGAGAGTTTATTCCACTTTGTGAAATCTCACATATTTCAAAAAAAAAAAAAAATTTGTTTTTCGTGAAAGCTCATAGACAAAATTTTATCATTAGACTCAGGTCTATCTTGTTTGTTTCTTAAACTAACGAACGAACGTCCGCGGATTCCCTTTCTTGGTCCCGGAACCGTGAATCCTAAATCGACCAAGGTTCCACCATCGAATCAGCGGTTCTACACCAATTTATGCTCACTGGATGATGCTCTATTATGCCACCTGGGTTCCGCTCAAACCATGGTTTGCTCATTCAGTCGAAATCCGGTAATATCTTATGTTATGACTAAGTTCAATTACTTATTTTTGTTTGTACCTGGAAAATCACCATTCAATGCTGACTGAGGAACATGACCGTTCCTCACTAAGCAGGGGACTTAATGTAGATGGTGGATTTTCGACAAAGGGTAAAATTTTAAAAGTATACTCCGTATCCGGCAATCGGATGAGTATTGAGACCCACGTCTCTCATTAAAGCGTGAAAGATCATAAAATCTCTGACTGAGAAGGATGTATCTCAGAGTACATGTGGATGCGTAGTCTCTCAGCTGAGACCACGACACATCTCATGAATACTGAGCAATTTCAGTAAATACTCCGGATCCGGTAATCGGATGAGTATTGAGACTCATGTCTCTCATTAAAGCATGAAAGTTCATTCCATAAATCTCTGACTGAGAAGGCTGTCTCTCAGAGTACGTGTAGATGTGTAGTATCTCAGCTGAGACCATGGCATATCTCACGAAAACTGAGCAATTTCAGTAAATACTCCAGATCCGGTAATCGGATGAGTATCGGGACTCATGTCTCTATGCATGAAAGCTAGAGTCACGTATGACGGAGAAAGTCTCTAAGAGAAGATGTAGATGTGTAGTCTCTCAGCTGAGGCCACGGCACATCTCATACTGTATAGAATCGAAAGATTGGGCGGCTCCTAGACAGCATGCCTGCTAGTATAGAGTGACAACGTCTTCGGGATGTAACCAGGTTTCCCCCGACTATGCAAGAGGAATATGACTCTCCAGCAAGTTCATATTGCTCAACCCTCAGATAATTAATGCTTTTAGACAGGAAGCCCTTCTAGTATAGAGCCATCAATTAATTGTCTTATATCGTCTGAATATCCAGTAATGTTCTACGAGCCATCAGTTAATCGTCTGAATATCCAGCAATATTCTACGAACCATCGTCTGAATATCCAGCAATATTCTACGATTCTTCGTTATATTTCGTCACTTCAATTCATGGTTCTTCCCAGCAGAATTCCACGGGTTAGTGATAAATATTCAATGAAACAGGCATCTGAGCATCGAATAAGCCCTGACAAAAATGGTGCAAGTGTACTTAACAAATAATGCACATACCAGAATTTTGAATGCACGAACGAGCATTTCAAAAAATATGAATGAACGAGGAACCTATGCAAAATAGGAAGAAAAATAATAATAATATATTAGCAAAGGCGCCAGGGGACTGGGCTCATCAGCCGGCCGGTCATGCCGTGACCAGTCCCGCGCCCAATTTTATATTTTATCACATTTTATTATTTTTCCCTAATCTCACGAAAATTCTCTTGTTCGAGCAAATTTCTTTTATTTCAAAGAAGTTATCTAAATCACATGATTTTATCAAAAATAATAAAATTAGGGAAAGATGTCGCGGAACCGAGCACCAGTCGGCCATGCCTTGGCCGTGGCCGGTCCCACACCTCACGTCCCATTATTTTATTACTTCCTCTCAAATTATGAAAATTCCTTGATTTCATGAATTCTCCTAAAATTACCTAATTTCATGTATTTTCTCTAAAATCATAAAAAATATAAAAAATTGGGGAAAAATTGTGGGACCGGGCTCTAGCCGGCCGGCTATGCCCTAGCCGGTCCCACACGCCATTATTTTATTATTTCCTCTCAAATTATGAAAATTCCTTGATTTCATGAATTTTATAAAATTACCTAATTTCATGTATTTTCTCTAAAATCATAGAAAATATTAAAATTAGGGAAAACTTGTGGGACCGGGCACTATCCGGCCGGCCATGCCCTAGCCGGTCCCACACGTCATTGTTTTATTATTATTTGATATTTTGTTTCCTGATTTCAAGAAAACTCCCTGATTTCAACAAAATATCTTAGTTTTCAACAAATCCCTTTGATTTTATGAAAATTATTTAAAATCATCAAAATTACATAAAATTGGGAAGAGTGCCTTAGGACCCGCGCTCATTGGCCGGCCGGCCATGCCGTGGCTATTGCCGGTCCCACACTTCCATTTCCTATTTTATATTTAATTTATGTCTCTCATCTCACGGAAGTTCCCTAATTTCACCAAACTCTTCAGTTTCATGAAAATTCCCTCAAATCAGAGAAAATACATAAAATCACATAAAACTGGGGAGAGCGTGTGGGACCGGGTCTGTCAGCCGGACGGCCATGCTCTAGCCGTGGTCGGTCCCACACCTTGTAATTCCCTGTTTTATTTATTATTAACATCATCACATGTACTTTTGCCGGTTTCAGCAAAACCATGGATTTTGCATATTTTCTCCAAATGTTGCCCAAACGTGCACCAGAAAATATCAAAATTCTCAGGACTGAAGCGCGAACACTATGGTGACATGGGCACATACCCTTGACCGACCAAGGGTGAACCTGAGGCTTGCAAACAGCTGGTCCCGCGTGCTTTAATGATTTTAACCTAATTTGCTCAGCTGCTCATATTAGGTTCAAACTATTTCCAAACAATTGGAAATTTGCTCAAACGACCATCCATTGGTCCCACGACCAACAAGAGCCGGTTCCATGACCTCTTGGTCGGTCCCTCAGTTTTTCCATAAGTCAAGTTTTATTATTTGTCGCTCACACGAGCATTATTTCAGTAAATGATTAAACCAGCATTTAATCATTCTTTCACCGACTGGTCCTCGAGAGACTTTGGTATTTTTTTACTCATTCGAGCATCTGGGCATTATATGGTGAACCTGTCATCCCATGTAGCCGGTCCCGCGTTGATTTGCAATAAATCATCATTTCGGTAAAATTAGGGTTTTGAATCCAAAGTTCTGCAGAAACGTGATTCTGAGCAGATTCGAACACTCTGACAATTTCATGTTGATTCCATGATTAACATTCATATTTATTTTGCTCGACCCAGCAGCCAGTAACTTAAATTAATATTTTATTTGGTCCAGCTACCAACAATTCATCAAAAAAACAATATTTTTTCGAACTAGCAATATTCGCTCGAACCGGCAATATTTACTCAATTAGCAATCGCTCAGACTAGCAATATTTGCTCAAGCCAAAGAATATTGGTTCAACTATCAATATTCAACAATTTAGCAACACAGCTTTGCTCGTCTTAGGTTATAATGATACCTCGTCTCAGCAGACACGTTAAATTCATGAGTTTCAGAACATTTGCTAATCATGTTCAACCCAGTGCTACATGGACTCATCGTCCCATAAAGTCAGCAACTGACTCCACAATCACGAGATTTCAATCGTGTCACATGGGGGGATATTAACTAGGGTGTTGGTCTGGCGGTCTACGGCATGTGTGTTCACCCAAGATGAGAATGTGAGCAAGTCGTGCAATCAGTTGGAAGAGTCAGCAAAGTAGTGGGTGGAAAGTTAACCAAGTCTCCACACGATGAGTAATTGGTTTTAACATGATTTTCCCATTTCCCATTCTCTGATTCCAGCAACTGTCACACTTCATGGGATCATGGTGTTTTCAACTCCGACATTATAAAATGTCCCTGAATCCTGATTGAAAGAACAAGTTTTTCGAACATTCGAAAGAACAGGCAATTTCTTATCAAAGTTCATACAGACAGTCTTTCATCTACACGAACTCAGAGAAATCACTCTCAATTGAGAAAAATTAAATCATTCAGAGCATTTTCACGCTGAATTCACAACACACCTACAATCTCAGATCACCATTGATTTCACGCATTTCTCATCTTCCCTCCTACAGATCAACCCATCCTCTCTTGAGACCGAATTAACTTTGGAACGGCCATTGTTCTTGGTTTAGGCCGTAGTTTTACAGATTGATCTCTCGAACTTAAAGCACTCCCTTATTGCAGTGCATCTGTGTGAGGTTCAACATTTCTCTCGGTTCAAGGAGTCTCCACACGATAGACTCTTCAATTCCGTAAAAACCAGCAAATCGTTTTTCCCCATCCACAGATTGGCGACACATTGGGAGATTAATCTCTCGGTTGCAATATCAAGCTTTCACAAGATGGTTGATCTTATGTCACGCGCAATTGCAGATCCTAACAAAAATAATGCTAGCACTAGCAACAATAACGATGACATTCCAGAAACTATTCCTGCTTCTAACAATGGCAGTGATGTTACTCCACGCCGGAATGATTCACTCTTCAGCCGACATCCCGAAAAAAAAATCAAAGAAAATCCGCCTACCATAGGCGATCTCATGAAGGTGCATGGAAACTCTTGCCAAGAATCAGGCTGACATGGTTGCTGCACAGAAGGAGCTATTTAACTTCCTGAAGACTCTCACTGACAATATGTCAGAGAATAATCAAGGAAAGGGAAAAGAAAAGGACACGGCCTCATATGCTGATCCTGAGGTGGTTCCAATTCATACAGCGGATGATAACGAAGTCCGCAAAGCTGCAGACGATTCATCAACAAAGGAATCATCAAATTTCATCACCCAGGAAGATTTTGAGTGCCTTTTGGAGAACCATGGAAAGGACAAGACATCACATGTCCATCGTCATCAGCCTTCGTACCCTGCTACTATGCAAAAGATCCCTCTTCCAAAAGGTTATACTTCTCCAACCTTCACTATATGATGGAACAGACAATGCTCGAGAACATGTCTCTCGTTTCCTGGAATCTTTGGGAGAACATGAACACAACCATGTTGTTCGCCTCAAGGAATTTTCAAAATCTTTGAAAGGCAGGGCATACACCTGGTACAACAACATCACACCAGGAACTATCAACAATTGGGTAGAAATGATCAATGCCTTCTACAAAAAGTACTTCTTTGTATCCGATAAAGTCACTCTCTTTGATCTTGGAAGAATGTTTCATAAGAACAATGAACATCCCAATGACTACGTGAAAAGATTCAGAGTCCAGGCCCTGGACTGTCATGAACCAAACATCACGGAGCAGCAACTGGTAGACTTGTGTATCAACGACATGATCCCAGTCTATATAGCTTTATTGGAAAATCTTCATTTCAGACCTTCTCAGAGCTTCATGAAGCAGCAAAGAGATCGGAAACTATTGCACCCGATTTAATGAAAAGAACAAAAGATACAAAGTCTGAAGAACCGCGAGACACTCGAGTTAGCAGACGTCTGATCAAGAAGCAGTAAAACCTCCAGCCTTCCACAAACACTGTTGCATAAGGGTGCAAACGGAAAGCCAAACCGCCACGCAAGAATACCTCAACTCTTTCAAAAGCACAAAGGAAGGATAAGCAAGATGCACAAGCCTCCGACCAACGCACAAGAGTTCCTTATCAAGAAGCACCTGATTCCATTGAAGAGGTGACTTCCACAGGTTCGTCAATCATCCCACAAGCGACTGTGGAGTTTTGAAGCACATATTCAAACAGAAGGTTGATCCACAATAGCTTCAACTGGGGACTGAAGGAGTACACAAGAATCCTATCTCAGTCAGAACCTTTACACTCTCTGAGAAACCTATCAAAGAGGCAGTCCAATCCTTGGTCGAACGTGAATTGATTTATCTGTCGAAGGCACAAAGGAGAGACATGTTCACAGTACTGAACCACATCGTGTCAAGAAGTCCATTCCGAAAATACTTCTTGAGCCTCCAGCTACAGATCAAGAGATATATGACTGGGGACTGCTGATCACAATCAATCTCAGAAGAAACGAATTTGGAAGAACGTTGATCGATGCTGACACCTCCATCAACAATATTCCACTGAAAACCATCGGATTCACATGCATCACTCGATAAGAAGATACTCATGCTCCATCTCAATCAGAGACCTTGAAGGAGCGCTCGGAGACACTTATGGATACATCATTCTCAAAGTGAACATAAGTTCAACCAAGTTTCACATAATCAGGAAGATCCAGGATATGACATGTCCTTTAGACGAGTGTGGGTCCGAGATGAAAAGATGGGTACTTGCAAAGCGCCTTTGGTTACACATCTCTCCAACGAAGAAAGTTCTGACCCATAAGATTTGACGGACGTTCCATCATCAGAGTACTTTGAGGAATTTCAAACTTTGACGAGGTTGAACCAAGAACCTGCAAAAGATGCATAGACATTCATCAAGAGGTTCCGCACTCAGGAAAGTCTCATTCCATGTCTATGTCATTTATTTCCCCACATGCTGTCCTAGCATGTGGACTTAATTATGCTAGCAACTTTACAAGACGTTATGAATGGTAGCTTCACCGCATTAGTATTTTACCAAGTGGTTGAATATGACGTTTCTCCGAATTAAGCACTGAAACATTCATTACTGACGTCCAAACATGGCAAAGAATACTTTGGGCGTTTCTCCTGCAAGTCCATGTGTTCCACAAAATCAGAAAAATCTGATGTCTGCACAAGTGTCGAATCCCACTACTGCAATGAAAGGGATGATGAATCAACAAAAGATACTCCAGGGCCGAGATGATCAAACCCCTAAGACATTCGATACTTAAGGAATATACACCTCAACGCTCAAGCATCTAAGAATCCATCAAATTGTACTCCCAATCAAAGAGTACAGGTTCAGCACAAATATCTCAACGATGATATATTGATTCAACACCAGCACGATCAAAGTAAACTACAATCGATAAGTCTTCATTATCCCATGATAAGACTTCTGATGTAGATGTAACATCATTCATACATGGATGGAACTAACTCCTTCAACATACACTTGGAAACCTGAGGTGATTCCATAAAACTTCATAAATGGGATTTATCTACATCACATGCCCCTGCATGATTGAGAAACTTCTTCTCTTCACAAATCACGTCCAGTATGAAAACTGATGATGCTATCTACCACGACAACGTCGACTTAATGACAAAGCCAGTTCATGATAAAGTTATGCTTTCAGGAGCATTCAAGTTTAACTCTCAGTACACCTTCATCTTAGGGACGCTCAACTCATCAACTAATTCGTGAATGTAAAAGGCTCACTGGATGGAGGAGCAAAGATATACTGGCCGTTTCGGTCTTTGGAGCAACTTCAACCATGGTATCAGCATTAACAATAATCTCTAGAGGAACACCATCCATGATCTCAGCATCGACAAGGATCTCTGGAGCTAATCATTCATGGTTTCAGCACCAACAACGGTCTCAGGAGCAACATCCTTAGGGCTTCATCAACTAATCATTCTCTGAAGTGTTACACATGAAGCGGACTTCTCTAAGAACCAATGATTCATATCAAGATGTGCAGACCTGATAACATGCTCACATGAAAGTCTTCCCAAATCCGGCACGACTGGTAGGCATAATCCAAAGTCTCCTACGAGATGTTCTCATCACCTCTACAAATGAGATACAACACACTCCAGGCCATGGGTTTGCAAAAACGTACAAATTGGTGAGGAATGAGACAATTCTTCCTCAACGAAAGATGCTTGTATATATCTCTTCTACAACATACCAAAAGGGCGCATCAATCGGACATACGGCTGAAAGATATGGCCTTTACCGTCAGGTCTACGAAATCTGAAAAATTTGTACAGGATTACAAATTACAAATGTGCACGCTTCATTGGATGACTTCTACAACTCCAAATTGAGTGATTCTTGTATCATTAGATAACTCAGTCTCTTAGCTTCAAAGGTTGGTGTCAAGCATCAAATTACGATGTCGTATGAGGTTCCTACAACTTCCATAGCGTACAACATGCAAGCAAAAATTCTTAGACGGGATTCATAACTTCCACAGACGATCGGTGTCCACCAGGTATTTTCGCTAAGTCCTTCATCAAGGTACCTCCAACTTCGACCACCTAGGTCTTTACATCAATTTTTCTACCTGGGTCCTCTATCCAAGTCTTTACAGAAGAAGAGAAAAGGAAAATGATAGATTTAACAAAATACTGGGGACTGACGGTCCACTGATCATGACGATCAGTTTCACAGTCCAAGACTCGTGACACCAGACTCTCATTTGCTAATCATTCATCATAAAAGCAATTCTACCACCGGGACATGAAACCATGGTCATTACATCATCCCGTCTCGAGAGAAACCTCAGCTACGGTCTCGTGACTAGGGTTTCAGAAGTGATGTTTCTACGACTGACAGAAGAAAGATGGCGCTACAAGCACCATGCTCATATATCAATCAAAGGGTCCTGATCTCAAAGGAATCAATGACATTAAAAGCCTTCACCAACCGTTCAAGACACAAGCGAATGGTCTAAAGACACAACATGAATGTTTTACAATAAGCTCGTCTGAGATGATTTTACACTGCCATGTACAAACCGACGAACTGGGAGCAATTGGTGAAGAATTTGTGGATGAGTCGTACAACATTATCTTCGTATGTATGTCCTCTTCAACATATCCAAAATTCACAGCAATTGAAGAAACGAGCGAAAACAATGGACCACATGCCAGCTGAAAATTTTTTGAAGGTCTCCTGGAAGTTTACTGTTTCGTCGATTTCGGATCCTAAACATGCTCGGAACCCAAAAATATACTCCTTTAATAAAGTTTATAAATTTCCTGGGCATGAGGATACATGGGTAGACCGCGAAAATCCAACACCGAACGAAGATTCTACAACAATTTCAATGAAGACCTAACTTCTGAATTTTCTGATGACGAATTATGGTGAAATTCTTCGTTCATCCACATCTGAATCAAAAGTTACACCATCAACACAAAGCCGAAATTCATCTTCAGCCGATAGTCTCATTTTCTGAAGTCGGCGGTGCTTATGTTGATAAGGGACGACTCACAGATGATCTAGAGACATACAAAGTACCAGCTTTCCAACGTCTCTGAAAGGTTGATTCATCCCAGGATGAACATCTGCAAACGTCTTCATGTTTGATTTGATATTTCTGGAGTGTTCGCCGAAAGATACAGAAGGGTGGTTGTAACCAGAAGTCACCACTATCTGAGGCGAAATACATGGAGTCATGGATATACCAACAACAAGCACGCGCTGAAACGGTAACAATCCAACTCTTACCTATTTAAAATTTCACTAGATATAGTGATTATAACGTCAAAATTTCAAAAATTTGCTCGTTCCTTCAAACCTGCAAAGTCGAGCAAAATTCATTATTCAAAATCATGACTTGATTTTCATCAATCCGTGAACAACCCACGTGAATTTTAACATTCACTGGTTTTTCAAAAATTAGACAGACGTCCATTTTACAATTGTGAAAACTCACGTACAAACATTATTTCATCATATATAATTGTATACTTTCAATATTTGTTCAAAATCAAAACATGATTTTACAAAATATATAAATATTTAACGTGAAACTCACGTAAATTTGAAAAAGATGTCTATATATTTTGCTCCCTCGCACGAGCATCTATCTTTGAAGCGAGAGCGTATTTTCAAAGATTTCTGAAAGATCGAAGAATCATGAAAGCTCATAAACAAAATTTTATTACTAACAGACGCAAGTCTATTAAAAAAAAACTTTTCTCTCGTACGAGCATTCACCTTTGAAACGAGAGTTTATTCCACTTTGTGAAATCTCACATATTTAAAAAAAAAAAATTGTTTTTCGTGAAAGCTCATAAACAAAATTTTATCATTAGACTCAGGTCTATCTTGTTTGTTTCTTAAACTAACGAACGAACGTCCACGGATTCCCTTTCTTGGTCTCGGAACCGTGAATCCTAAATCGACCAAGGTTCCACCATCGAATCAGCGGTTCTTCACCAATTTATGCTCACTGGATGATGCTCTATTATGTCACTGGGGTTCCGCTCAAACCATGGTTTGCTCATTCAGTCGAAATCCGGTAATGTCTTATCTTATGACTAAGTTCAATTACTTATTTTTGTCTATACATGGAAAATCACCATTCAATGCTGTCTGAGGAACATGACCGTTCCTCACTAAGCAGGGGACTTAATGTAGATGATGTATTTTCGAGAAAAGGTAAAATTTTAAAAGTATACTCCGGATCCGGCAATCGGATGAGTATTGAGACCCACGTCTCTCATTAAAGCGTGAAAGATCATAAAATCTCTGACTGAGAAGGATGTCTCTCAGAGTACATGTGGATATGTAGTCTCTCAGCTGAGACCACAACACATCTCATGAATACTGAGAAATTTCAGTAAATACTCCGGATTCGGTAATCGGATGAGTATTGAGACTCATGTCTCTCATTAAAGCATGAAAGCTCATGCCATAAATCTCTGACTGAGAAGGTTGTCTCTCAGAGTACGTGTAGATGTGTAGTCTCTCAGCTGAGACCATGGCATATCTCACGAAAACTGAGCAATTTCAGTAAATGCTCCAGATCCGGCAATCGGATGAGTATCGGGACTCATGTCTCTATGCATGAAAGCTCATGTCACCTATGATGGAGAAAGTCTCTCAGAGAAGATGTAGATGTGTATTCTCTCAGCTGAGGCCACGACACATCTCATACTGTATAGAATCGAAAGATTGGACGGCTCCTAGACAGCATGCCTGCTAGTATAGAGTGACAACGTCTTCGGGATGTAACCAGGTTTTCCCCGACTATGCAAGAGGAATATGACACTCCAGCAAGTTCATATTGCTCAACCCTCAGATAATTAATGCTTTTAGACAGGAAGCTCTTCTAGTATAGAACCATCAATTAATTGTCTTAAATCGTCTGAATATCCAGTAATGTTCTACGAGCCATCAATTAATCGTCTGAATATCCAGCAATATTCTACGAACCATCGTCTGAATATCCAGCAATATTCTACGATTCTTCGTTATATTTCGTCACTTCAATTCATGGTTCTTCCTAGCAGAATTCCACGGGTTAGTGATAAATATTCAATGAAACAGGCATCTGAGCATCGAATAAGCCCTGACAAAAATGGTGCAAGTGTACTTAACAAATAATGCACAGACCAGCATTTTGAATGCACGAACGAGCATTTCAAAAAAATATGAATGAACGAGGAACCTATGCAAAATAAGAAGAAAAATAATAATAATATATTAGCAAAGGCGCCAGGGGACTGGGCTCATCAGCCGTTCGATCATGTCGTGACCAGTCTCGCGCCCAATTTTATATTTTATCACATTTTATTATTTTTCGCTAATCTCACGAAAATTCTCTTGTTCGAGCAAATTTCCTTTATTTCAAAGAAGTTATCTAAATCACATGATTTTATCAAAAATAATAAAATTAGGGAAAGGTGTCGCAGGACCGAGCACCAGCCGGCCATGCCTTCGCCGTGGCCGGTCCCACAGCTCACGTCCCATTATTTTATTACTTCCTCTCAAATTATGAAAATTCCTTGATTTCATGAATTTTCCTAAAATTACCTAATTTCATGTATTTTCTCTAAAATCATAGAAAATATCAAAAATTGGGGAAAATTTGTGGGACCGGGCTCTAGCCGGCCGGCTATGCCCTAGCCGGTCCCACACACCATTATTTTATTATTTCCTCTCAAATTATGAAAATTCCTTGATTTCATGTATTTTCTCTAAAATCATAGAAAATATCAAAAATTAGGGAAACTTGTGGGACCAGGCTCTAGCCGGCCGGCCATGCCCTACCCGGTCCCACACGTCATTGTTTTATTATTATTTGATGTTTTTTTCCTGATTTCATGAAAACTCCCTGATTTCAACAAAATATCTTAGTTTTCCACAAATCCCTTTGATTTTATGAAAATTATCTAAAATCATCAAAATTACATAAAATTGGGAAGAGTGCCTTGGGACCCGCGACCATTGGCCGGCCGGCCATGCCTTGTCCATTGCCGTCCCACACTCCCATCCCCTATTTTATATTTAATTTATGTCTCTCATCTCACGGAAGTTCCCTAATTTCACCAAACTCTTCAGTTTCATGAAATTTCCCTCAAAACAGAGAAAATACATAAAATCACATAAAACTGGGGAGAGCGTGTGGGACCGCGTCTGTCATCCGTCCGACCATGCTCTAGCCGTGGTCGGTACCACACCTTGTAATTCCCTGTTTTATTTATTATTTACATCATCTCATGTATTTTTGCCGGTTTCAGCAAAACCATGGATTTTGCATATTTTCTCCAAATGTTGCCCAAACGTGCACCAGAAAATATCAAAAATCTCAGGACTGAAGCGCGAACACTATGGTTACATGGAGACATCCCCTCGACCGACCAAGTGTGACCCTGAGGCTTGCAAACAGCTGGTCCCGTGTGCTTTAATGATTTTAACCTAATTTGCTCAGCTGCTCATATTAGGTTCAAACTATTTCCAAACAATTGGAAATTCCCTCAAACGACCATCCATTGGTCCCACGGCCACCAAGAGCCGGTCCCATGACCTCTTGGTCGGTCACTCAGTTTTTCCATAAGTCAAGTTTTATTATTTGTCGCTCACACGAGCATTATTTCAATAAATGATTAAACCAGCATTTAATCATTCTTTCACCGACTGGTCCTCGAGAGACTTTGGTATTTTTTTCTCATTCGGGCATATGGGCATTATATGGTGAACCCGTCATCCCATGTAGACGGTCCCGCGTTGATTTGCAATAAATCATCATTCCGGTAAAATTAGGGTTTTGAATCCAGAGTTCTGCAGAAACGTGATTCTGAGCAGATTCGAACACTCTGATAATTTCATGTTGATTCCATGATTAACATTCATACTTATTTTGCTCGACCCAGCAGTCAGTAACTTAAATTACTATTTTATTTGGTCCAGCTACCAACAATTCATCAAAAGAACAATATTTGTTCGAACTAGCAATATTTGCTCGAACTAGCAATATTCACTCGAACCGGCAATATTTACTCAATTAGCAATATTCGCTCAGACTAGCAATATTTGCTCAAACCAAAGAATATTGGTTCAACTATCAATATTCAAAAATTTAACAACACAGTTTTGCTCGTCTTAGGTTATAATGATACTTCGTCTCAGCAGACACGTTAAATTCATGAGTTTCAGAACATTTGCTAATTCAACTCAGCGCTACATGGACTCATCATCCTATAAAGTCAGCAACTGACTCCACAATCACGAGATTTCAATCGTGTCACATGGGGGGGATATTAACTAGGGTTTGGTATGGCAGTCTACGACACGTGTGTTCACCCACGATGAGAATGTGAGAAAGTCGTGCAATCAGTTGGAAGAGTCAGCAAAGTAGTGGGTGGAAAGTTAACCAAGTCTCCGCACGATGAGTAATTGGTTTTAACATAATTTTCCCATTTCCCATTCTATGATTCCAGCAACTGTCACACTTCATGGGATCATGGTGTTTTCAACTCCGGCATTATAAAATGTCCCTGAATCCTGATTGAAAGAACAAGTTTTTCGAACATTCAAAAGAACAGGCAATTTCTTATGAAAGTTCATACAGACAATCTTTCGTCTACACTAACTCAGAGAAATCACTCTCAATTGAGAAAAATTCAGTCATTCAGAGCATTTTCACGCTGAATTCACAACACACCTATAATCTCAGATCACCATTGATATTACGCATTTCTCAGCTTCCCTCCTACAGATCAACCCATCCTCTCTTGTGACCGGATTAACTCTAGAACGACCATTGTTCTTGGTTTAGGACGGAGTTCTACAGATTGATCTCTCGAACTTAAAGCACTCCCTTCTTGCAGTGCATCTGTGTCAGGTTCAACATTTCACTCGGTTCAAGGAGTCTCCACCTGGTAGACTCTTCAATTCCATAAAAACCAGCAAATCGTTTTTCCCCATCATTAACCGCAAATATTGAAGCGGATCATAAAATTTGTATTGGTGCATAAATCAAGCCGCGCGATAATTACAATCAAGAAAACCATGAAGCTCAGAAAGCCAACAAGCATGACCAATTTTTAAACATATTTCCCAAATTGAATTGAGTTATTATCTATATAAAATGTACCCAGAAACCATCCCTATTAAGCACAAACTCAACTTTCCACTACTAATTGAAAACAAAAATTTAGTTGCTTTAATTTCATTAATTACCATTCCCATCATGAATTCTAAGTTCATCATTGTCTGTTTTCTAATGACTCTCTTGCTGGTTCTAAAGTCAGCCATGAGTGCTGCACATTTATGTGATGCTTTGATAACTAGCTTCGCTCCATGTTTATCGTACTTGAAAAATGTTGGTTCCATACCTTCAACAAGTTGTTGCGATAACATCAAAGTACTCTACCAACAGCTTCCCGGGAAGCAGGATAGAAAAAGTGTGTGTCAATGTATTAAGCTTGTTGTCCCAGTTATCGGTACCGTTAACAATACTCGTGTTCAAGATGTCTCAAATAGCTGTGGATCTAAGATTTATGAAATCCCACCCATCTCTCATGACATGAACTGCGACAAGTAATCCTATCACCTACTTATGAATTACTCTTATATCATCGATTCATCACAAATTTGTTCTCTTTTTATCTACTGATAAGTTTGTCTGACTTTTCTTTGTCTTTATTTTGGTTTTGCAGTGTTGTATGAGAAGTTGAAGTTCTTCGAAGAAATGTTTCAAAGGGAAAGGGATATAAAGTTTATGAAATAAAAGTAATAAATTAAATGAATAAGGATGATTATGGTTGCTTTCCCTATGTAATTTGGAGGTTATTTATACTAACTTAAAATTAACGTAAATGCATGATGTGTTCGTTTGTTTGCTTTTCTGCTATTATATATCGTCTATTTTTTGTTGTTTAATTTTCCGATTTTTGTTAAAGGGAGAGCAAAATGTGATCCGAGGTGCGCAAAAATCGTTGTCGACTCACTAACTAGGGCAAGCCCGATATATTTTCCAAACTCAGACTAAAATAGCCTCATGTACCACATGTACTCCTCGTACATGTTCAAATAAAATGCAGAAGTTTTTTCTCTATCCTTTTTTTGGAATATATTGTGAACCTAGACTGAAAAAAATGAATATTTGGAGAAAGAATCAGACTAGGTAAGTGAAATTGTTAATTCGGTATACTTCAGTCGGATGTCAAGATCCAAAACATTAAAGCAGAAGGAGAATAATAATAAAAAAGAATTAAAAATAAAATTGATGAAACCGTATCAAATCAACCAAGAAAAATAATGAATAATTTATGCACAGTAAGGGATTATGCATTGCCTGTTGTCATGAGAATTAAACAACCGTCGTAATTATCAAATATGAAGTATAATATATCTTTATATTTTTATAATGTTTCATTTCACTTTTTCCTTAGTATTTGAGAAGGGATTGGCACTGTCCCAGTTGCTATCGTCCACATTAAAGAGCTGCAGGAACTGCTTGTTCTTTGAAAAGAAGAGAATTGTGAAAGTTAGGTTTGTTTGAAGATCCAGTTATATTTTATCGATTGAATCCGTGATTGATTGCGTAACTATTATCTTTATAGTTGTTATTTTATAAGAAGAAGAAAACACCATGTGTTTTGATTCTTTTGTCCTGTTTTTCAGCAAGGTTTTCTAGGGTTCTTGAGTTTTTTTCTTTCTTTCTGAGCGAGAAGAAGATGATCAAAGTTTTTGCAAGTGTGCCGGGAAAATATGTGGTACATGAGGGTTCTTTAGTATGAGTTAGGAAAATATACCGAGCTGGCCCTACTCAGTGAGTCAACAACTGTTTTTGCGTTCCTCGGATCACATTTTGCTCTCTCATTAACAAAAATCAATTTGCCTAGGCCAAAACAAGAAATGCGTCAAACCTTAAATATTTAACATACCTTCAACAATGACCAAGACTCAATTTGAAGGAATACAAATTTTCCTTTAAAAAAGTCCCCAAAATAAACAAATGTTTTTGGACCAGTCTATTAAATCTCACGTGTACATGCATATTTCATCAACGTACAAGTTGTTGTAACTTTTCCTGGTCCTCCTATTCTTATGCTGTAAAGTCCTGTTTTGTAGCTAATTAGGTTTAGTTCTGTTGTAAAGTCCTGTTCTATAGTTGTACCTATTCTTTAGTTCATTCTGTTTCGTATTCTCATCTTTAATCCCATGTAATCCATATAAGTATTCCTTAATGAAATCAATCTCATAAGTTGTGAGAGATAGTACAAACCCATATTCTTTATGGTATATTAGAGCTACGGTTAATTTTTTTTTCCTGCAAATTAATCTCAATGGATATTAAGGTGATCAATCAGACCCTTCAATGGATTCTCACAACATCATCAGTTCTAATAAGGATACTGGATTATCACCAACCAGTCCTTATTATGTACACCTAGTAGACAATCCTACGTCTGTTATTTTTAATCCTCTCCTAACAAGTGACAACTACTGCATTTAGGGTAGAGGAATGACAAAAGATCTCAGTGCAAAAGGTAAAACCGGATAAATTGATGGCACTGTCAAGAAGGCAACAAAACCAGTCGATCTTCCTCACTGGAACGTTGCGATGACCTCGTTGGAAGTTGGATTTCTAACTCAGTAGATCCAGGAATTCGATCAAGTACCATGAATTTTCCTTATGCTCGTGAACAATAGCTGGAGATTAAGTCATGTTTTTCACAACATAATGCATCTAAACTTTATGCGATCAAGCAAGCAATTGCAACTTTGAAGCAAGAGAACCTGAATATTGCGATGTATTATACCCAACTCAAATCCCATTGGGATCAATTGGATACTTTCAGGCCAATTGAACCTGGTATCGACGGTGCAGGTAAAAATTATGTGGATCATCATAACCAGGATAGTCAATGAAATTTCTGCAGAGTTTGCATGAAAGGTTCTCTTCCCTGCGCAGCCAGATTCTCCTGATGGATCCTATGCCATCATTTTCAAAGATCTACATCCATGTTAGGCAGGAAGAGGAGCAGCAAGGTATCAACTCTTCTTCTGTTCCTTCTATTGAATCATCTACTTTGAATATCTCTCGTAGTAATTATAGAACTCCAAGAAACTTTGCAAATCCGGGTACTGGAGGTATCAATATTCCGGGCAATAAGACAAGGATCATTCTGTGACCATTGTAACAAACATGGTCACACTAGAGCAACCTCTGGGAAACTGAATGGATATCCCAAAGGTATGCCTAAACCCCGTGACCTGGATTATCATGTTGTTGTTGTTGTTACTACTCCTGCTGCACCGGCTCAACTAGCTGCACCAACTATCAGTGCAGCTCAATATGGATGTCTCATTTCCTTGCTGTAACCAACTACAGATGGTAGTCACAATCCTTATGTTAACTTCGCATGTATTCCCTTTCTTGTACTATTAATGATTGTATTGTAGATAGTGGTGCTACTCACCACATATGTTCATCTCTTTCTCTTTTTACTTCTCATAACTTGGTTTCTCAACCAATCCATGTTCAATTACCAGATGGATCTCATACATCTGTGACTCATGTTGGGTGTGTTGATCAATCACCCAATATCAAACTCTTGAATGTTTTCTATATCCCAAGTTTCAAATTTAACTTGCTTTCTGTCAGTCAACTGACTCGCACTGCTAATTGTTGTGTATCATTCTCAAACGGGTCTTGCATATTTCAGGACCATCAAACGAACAAGGAGATTAGATGTAGTAAATGCATTGTCGGCCTCTATCACTTCAGTTCTCAACCATTTGCTTTATCCATTAGTGTAAATAATCCTGTTGATAGATGGCATCGCCGTCTCGGCCATCCAAACATGGATTGTTTTAAATTTTTATCTAGAAAATTTTCTTACATTCATTCTCAATGTAATCACTTCTGTGATGTTTCTCCATGGGCGAAACAAACTCGTCTCAAGTTTAATAAAGTGTTTCTACATCTTCTCATGTTTTTCAATTAATATATGCTGATATTTGGGGTCCCTTTCCAGTCCCATCTCTTTCTGGTACAAAATACTTTCTTACTGTCGTCGATGACTATTCTAGATGCACTTGGATTTATCTAATGAAAACAAAATCAGAAACTTTAAAGTTTCTTCAATATTTTTTGAACTTTGTTATGACTCAGTTTGGTCATAAACACAACAACATCTCTTCTGGTGCTAATACTTTGCTTATCTCATCTTTACAAACATTTCGGTCTGACAATGGTATCGATTTCAATTCTAAAGAACTTCAGTCCTGGTTTCATGAAAAGGGTATTCTCCATCAAACGAGTTGTGTCTATACCCCACAATAAAACGTCCTTGTTGAGCGTAAGCATCGCCACTTGCTCAATGTAGCAAGATCATTGAGATTTCAATCCAATTTACCCCTGCGTTTATTGGGAGAGTGTGTTTTTGCTGCTACATACTTAATAAATAAGTTACCCTCTCATGCCTTGTCTCATAAATCTCCTTATGAGCTGCTGCTTTGTCGAATTCCAGATTATTTGAATCTGCGTGTATTTGGTTGTCTTTGCTTTGGGAGGAATACTCGTATTGCTCACAAATTTGACCAACGTGCCAAACCGGGAATTTTTGTTTGTTATCCTCATGGTCAAAAAGGATACAAGGTATATGACCGTGAAACAAAATCCATTTACACCTCTAGAGATGTGGTGTTTCATGAGAATTCCTTTCCCTTCAATGATTTTTCAAACAAACTTCATGTACAAGCACCTGTACATTCCCAGGATTTGTATTTATATGATTCTGTCCTTTCACCATTGTCTCCTCCTGCACTTGTGTCATCTGAGTCTCCTTCCTAGTTGAACTGTGAAAATTATCTTCCTGACAGACGTGCAGGTCATTCTGCTTCCCAATACTCTGAGACTCCAGGTATTTCCACATCTACGTCATTCCCTACTACTCCAGGCAATTCCGTAGTCCCACCTGCAGAATCTTCTTTAGGTCAGTTTCCCTCATCAACACGCGACAATATTTCTTCAGTTCAGGCATCTCTATTGCCTATCAATCATACAGGCGGATCACCTGTAGTTTCTTCTCTAAGTCAGTCTTCTTCATCGACATAAAGCAGTGCTTCTCCATCAGCACAAAGTCGTGCTTCTCCATCTGGTCTGCCAAATTTTCGGTCTGCACCAGTTGTTGAGTTTCTTGTTCCAGCTTCACAATCACGTCCAGTTCGCTCTCGAATCCACCAGTTTACTTGCAAGATTATTATTGCTAATCTGCGAGATGTCAATCAACTTCAGCATATCCGTTGACAAATTATTTATCTTATGATAAATTCAAGCCATCACATAAGGATTTTTGTCTGTTGTTCTTCTTCATGAAGAACCAAAATCTTTCTCCAGGAAACCAAGTGTCCCAAGTGGCGTGCTGTGATGGATAAAGAAACTTTAGCTTTGGAAGAAAACAACACTTGGATAATGGTTGATTTACCACCCGGAAAAACAACTATTGGTTGTAAATGGGTTTTTAAGATCAAGTTCAATTCTGATAGTTCTATAAAACGTTGTAAAGCTCGTCTTGTTGCAAAAGGGTATACTCAGCAATAAGGGATCGACCACTATGAAACTTTTTCTCCAGTTGCAAAACTAGTCATTATCCGTGTGTTGTTATCTGTTGCAGCAATCAAAGGTTGGTCTTTACATCAGTTGGATGTGAACAATGCGTTCCTCCAAGGTGATATTGATGAAGAAATCTATATGAGAATTACACCCGGTCTGGCACGTAAAGGTGAGTTTAAGATATTTAAACTTAATAAATCCATTTATGGCCATAAACAATCCTTTCATTAATGGTTTGCTAAACTATACTTAGTTTTATTAGCTGAAGGTTTTACAAAATCTCTATGTGATAACTCTCTTTTCACATATCATCGAGGCACAACTTTGATTTTTGTTTTAGTGTATGTCGATGACATAATTATCACTGGAAGAGATGATAACTTCATCAGCTCACTTAAGCTAAATTTGGCTTCTCATTTTCTATCAAGGATCTTGGACGCTTACAATATTATTTAGGCATTGAGGTCTCTCGTTCTTCTAAAGGTATTTTCCTATGTCAACGAAAATATGTCCTTGATATTCTTAAAGACTCCGGTCTCACAGGATCTCGTATTTCCTCTTTTCCAATGAAACACAACTTAAGCTAACACATTCTGATGGTAAGGAGTTATCTGATCCGAGTTCCTTTCGACGCCTTATTGGTCGTCTCTTGTATCTCACAGTTACTCGTCCTGACATAACTTATTCAGTGAATTATTTGAGTCAATTTATGCAAAATCCTCGCACATCTCATCTTGATGCTACTCATCGAATTTTACGTTATCTAAAGGGTACAATTGGTCATGGAATATTCTTATCTTCCAGTAGTTGCCTTTATCTGCATAGATTTAAGGATTCAAATTGGGCAGGCTTCCCGATTACTCGTCGTTCTACTACATGTTACTTGGTGAAAATAGGTGATAATCCTGTTTCGTGGAAATCAAAGAAACAGCCTACTGTGGCCCGATCTTCTACTGAAGCTGAATATCGTGCTTTGGAAAATCTAACAGCTGAATTACAGTGGTTATATTATCTTTTCAATGACATGCGTATTCCATGTCCTCTCCCTATCACAGTTTCTTGTGATAGTCAAGCAGAAATTCACATTTCTCAAGATCCAGTATTTCATGAACGTACTAAGCATATCGAAATAGACTGTTATTTCATTCGTGAAAAACTACTCAGAGGATTATTTTTTCCTAAACATCTTCAGTCTACTGATCAACTTGCGGATATTTTTACGAAGCCGCTAGGAGCTCCACAATTTGGTCATCTGGTTGGAAAGTTGGGAGATCGTTCTGGCTTTATCGTTCTGGCAAGTTGGTCTCACGTGTACAGGCATATTTCATTTACGTACAAGTTGTTGTAACATTTCCTGGTCCTCCTATTCTTATGTTGTAAATTCCTGTTCTGTAGATAATTAGGTTTAGTCCTGTTGTAAAGTACGGTTTTGTAGCTGTACCTATTCTTTAGTGCATTCCGTTTCGTATTCTCATCTTTAATCCCATGTAATCCATATAAATATTCCTTAATGAAATCAATCTCATAAGTTTTGAGAGACAGTACAAACCCATATATTATAATCGTCCTTTGTACTAGGTGAGTCAACTCGTGATTTTTTAATCGATCCAATAACAAACAATATTGATGTTTCAATTGAAAAGTAACGAAGAATCGGAGTTAATAGAAAATTTAGATTGATCTTAGTTAGTACAACTATTTAATCAATATTATTGTAGCTAATATAAATTTAAAACGGTGCCAAAAATCATTCATGTTATGCGGATGAAGGCGAAGCATGTGGTAGAGGCTTCGAATGCACCGTTTGTTATTTTGTGACAATGTCTATGGGGGGAACTCCCCACAGTTGTCCATGTTTGGTATGACCTAATCCCGCAATTTCCTTTAACAAGTTAAAATACTTGCATCAATAAAACATGACGTAAGTCACACTTTATTTCCTATTTCTTGAAATTCATTCATCATAGTGTTTGGAATGTTGGACGCGTATATTTTTACACCATTCAATGAATACTTATGATTCACAATTGATCACTCTGCTCAACTATAAGAAGAAGGATTAAGAATTTCACGATGTTGATTTAGAGGAGAATATTTAGATGTTGGTGGAAATTAAGTTATGCTTAACGATTTCAGATTATAGTTTATGAATAAATCTACTCGTCTATCTTTATGAAAAGATTGACAGATCATTCCATGTTGAGCTTCTTATTTGTTCGTTGTTGGAACTTTTCGAGTAGAAAGTCAGATCACAGTTCAGACATATTGAGAGATGAGGTTTTTTTTGTTTCTTGAGTTTTATATTAGATAATGTCATATTTTATTTAAAGAACAAAATAAGTATATCTACAAATATAAAATTTTGTAATTTGCAAATTTATAAATGTTTTACTAAAAGAAGGAAATTGGAAATGAGTAGCTTCGCGTGTAGTAAGGTAATTTTGGGAAAATTGGAGATATGCCCTAAAATCGGCTGTCATCTTGGGGATATACCCAGGATTCCAATTTTCGGAAATATGCCCCAGCCATCCAAATTTCCATCCAAAACCGTTAAGTAGTCAACGTTCGCACACACTTGGGATTACATATGCGAATTAAAAGACATATAAAATATATATTAACACCTTAACAAAGTTCAGGGACATATTCGACTGGAAAAACTTCGAAGAAATTAGAGAAAGTTTAGACACATTTACAATAAATTGACTATTTAACGGTTCCTTGACAGAAACCGTTACTTTGAGGCGTATTCCAAAATACTGGAATCCTGGGATCCCTAGATGACAATCGAATTTGGGGCATATCCCCAAGTTTCCGTAAATGACTAGAAGGGTAGGAGTGGAATATCACAAATATCAATAAGTATACGAAGTAAGGATTATCTGATGTAAGCGAGGAGTATCACACATGGAAAATATGAAGTGACGTATTGGATGATGTCAACAAAATCACGAGTGAAGTGTGATGCTCTATGCGAGGTATAGTCTGTGCGAGAATGAGTGATTGTGAATGAGCGAATGTATCGCACAGTGATTCCGAAAATAGTGGATCTCTTAGATGTCATCCACTATGAGGAATCACTATATAAAGGAAGGAAGTCATCACGAAGAGAGAGATATTTTAGTGAGTGTTAGACAAGAAACTAGGAGAGAGAAAGTTTATTTGGATAGCAAGTAAAGTCATTGTAAAATCATTGTAAGGTCAATATATCCAATTATAATCTTTGAAAGTTAATAATAATTCATTATGATTACTTGAGTGATAGTCTAGATACATTGGGGTGTGGTTGTAGGTTTTCCTGCAACTACATTTTTGGTGCCAGAAATAGCTTTGGGTGATAAATCCTGGTAGTAAATTTATAGAATCTTGGAAAAAGTAAGATCCGAAAATTGAATATGGCAAGACATGGATCTACTATTGAACAGGGAACAACAGCCAGAAGGAGCAATAAAATTGCTGAAAGAAGAAGAATTACAAATCTTGACCAACAAGAAGAAAGAATAGGAGAAAATCAAGGAAACTAAAATCCAGTTGGATCTCAGCGTGAACAAGAGCGTGACAATGATATTGATTATGATAGAGTAAGTGTTCATACTTGGCAAACAAGTTCGACTGAAGAGGAAACACAATGAACTGGAGATACATGAAGAATTGAGGGGAATGATGAGAATATGACAATTGCAGAGCTTAGACAAAAATTGATTACAAAACGACAAAGAGAAGGTGAAGAACGTGCGAATTTTATACGTCAGAATGATGAATTAAGAGAAGAGAATCTTAGATTGCAAGAACAGAGATCGAGAAGTGCTACACGATCCAGGTCGAGATCAAGCAGGAGTTCATCAAAGCAGAGTCGATCTAATCAAGAAGATACTAGGCGAAGATAATGCATGGAAGCTATTGAAGAAAACATGCAAGTAGATTATAATCCACAGGACCAACAAAGGAGAAGGGATGTAGCTCAGGATTTGGGAACTAATCGATATGAGCATCCGCGTGAACTTCTACGTCGAACATATAATGATTTTGAAAGATAAGAAGAGGACCAGAGGCAAGCGAAAATGATATTACATGGAAGAGAAATGTTAAGAGAAGAGAATGAGCGTGAAAGGGAAGTTACAGGTGCGAGGAATGAAAGAGACAGACAAAGAAGAAGAGAAGAAATTGAAGAGAGATAATTGCAAGAAGCATTACGTCAAAATAATCATGATAATCGAGTAAGGCGGCGCGAACATCATCGCGTAGATAATATAGAACAAGGACGGGATGCACCACAAGAAAGAGAAATGCCAAGACAGCGACATGATCGCACAGGTGAAGAGGAAAGACATGGTAGAGCACAAATCAAAACGAACATTGAAAGGCGTAGGAGAAGAAGAGAAGAAGCTGAAGAATATGATATACAAGAGGCAGTATATCAGAATAATCATGAGAATAGACTGAGGAAAGCAATATTAAAAAGACCTATGCGCGAAGATATAGATCAAAGCTTCAGTGAAGAAATTCTTAAAGAAATGGCAGAATTAAAGAAATTCTTAAAGAAGAAGATATATAAGGAAAAATTAGTCCCATTTTTCAAGATTTCGTTAATGCGAGGAATGAATGGATAAAAACAGGCGGTTATAAAAAGACGTGTCAAATAATAAGTGGTTAAAAATTCACGCGTAATTAAGGAAAACTGGAATTCCGGAGGAATGTTGGCAAGATAGAATACGAAAAGATATACACATGCGATATTATAGGATGAAAATTTCTCATATCGCTCACTTCACAATGTAAGCGAAATGATAAGAGGCAAAAGGTAGGAGTGGAATATCGCACATATCAATAAGTATGCGAAGTAAGGATTATCTGATGTAAGCGAGGACTATCGCACATGAAAAAGATGAAGTGACGTATTGGATGATGTCAGCAAAATCACGAGTAAAGTGTGATGTTCTATGCGAGGTATAGTCTGTGCGAGAATGAGTGATTGTAAATGAGCGAATGTATCGCACAGTGATTCCGAAAATACTGGATCTCTTAGTTGTCATCCAATATGAGGAATTACTATATAAAGGAAGGAAGTCATCACGAAGAGAGAGATCTTTTAGTGAGTGTTAGAAAAGAAACTAGGAGAGAGAAAGTTTATTTGGAGAGCAAGTAAAGTCATTGTAAAATCACTGTAAGGTCAATATATCTAATTATAATCTTTGGAAGTTAATAAAGAATTCATTATGATTACTTGAGTGATAGTCTAGATACATTGGGGTGTGGTTGTAGGTTTTCCTGCAACTACAAGAAGAGAAAGCATTGCCACAAGAGTTACTCCAGAATGTAATATGGAACACAAAGTTGGTTAAAAAGACCAAAATCAACAATTCCTGGGTGAAATGGACATATAGATTTTGATACTATTTAAATTGACAAAATTTTAAAAATAGTCAGGATGTAAACAGTTTCATCCTACCCATTTTCAAATACGTTTTCTTATTTTTAATTTACATCAGGATGCATCCAGTTTCATCCTTGTTATTTTTTAAGTTTAAGTCAGGATGAATCCAGTTTCATCCTTGCTATTAATTTGGTGCCCATTTCACCCATATAAATTTTTACTCGTCCATTTGAACCATGTTTTAAAAATATTTGGATAAATGACCCATTTTCCAAATATGGAATAGGCTTTAATGATTTAATTCAGTGGAACTTTGTGGGAATGGGATAATAATAAGAACTAGTAATGGTTCGGGTATTATGGACAAATTTCAATATTATCTGGTGCCGATTTTATCACCTAACCATTTTCCATTGATCATTGTAGTTAGAGCTTAAGTTACCCACATCATAGGCTCGTGCATTTTGTTATCCAATTACTCAAACCTTATACATTATTAATCCTTTTTAGTAGACATTTATCATCTAGGACCGGTTTCGAGTCACCGAATGAGTCTGGGCCATTGCGATTTCAGTCCACATTATAATATTTCACTGGTTGGTTGTGCCAAGAGTCTTGGACTAATAAGAGATAATCCCTTTCTTGGATTCAAGGTTGGGGAATCTTTGAAATATTTATTCGTGGGGTGACGAAGAATATAGCCGAAAAACTCCCTCGATGTTTTTTATTTTTTTCCCTTTCCTTTCAAAATCAAGTAAAGGGAACGATTCGCATAATTTGCAACTAGCTAGCTGTGCACATCGCAAATATATTAAATATTCAATAAACTGGTACATTATGATTTGTGTTCATCTGACCAAGAATTTGGATCTTTCCCTTTTGTTATTACTATATATTATAGTGACCAAGACTCAATTTGAAGGAGTACCTCAATAATATGATTTGAGTTCATCTGAAGATTTTTGTTGGCACACTAACATTTATATAAATTTTTCGTTAAATTCTCCATTTATACAAGGTGATTGATGAGTCGATTCATGATGATCAAGTAACGAACAATATTATAGTCTTATTTTCAATTGAGGTTCGGTGTCTACCAGTACATCAATTTTTCTGGTAAAACAGGACTGCAGTTATTAACAATAACGAGTAGAAATAGTATTTAGAACAATATAACATGATGTAAGTCACGCTTCATTTCCTACTTCTTGAGATCCATTATTACCCCGAGTGTTTAGTTTGTTGGACATGTATTTTATCCAATTAAATGGATTACTTGATAGTTCATGATGGTCTAGCATATATGTGTTCATATAAAAAAAAAGTTATATGATGGTCTTGTAAATAAGAAAAATAGGTTATGAATTGTGATTTTGGTTTACCAGAAAAAAATTGAGATGTAGGTGGAAATTGAGTTATGCTTTTAGATTGCAGTCTTCTAAGAGATATACTTATTCATATTTATGCAAAGACATCTAATTTGTTGCTCTTTCAAGATCGATACATAACTCATTTGTTTGGTTTTGGTACTTCTGCTACCATGATTGCTGTTAAGACTTGCTATTTTAGTTTTGAGTATATTTTCGAGGGAGCTAATTTATGTTAAAAGTTATTTTAAGTTGTATTCATATTTATCCCGAAGGGATTAATGACGTTTTTGTGATTATAAATGAATGGAAGATGAACAATCCCACAAGAATTATGATTTGGTATGGGTTAGAATGGTGGATTCTTGTAGAAGAGATGAGACATCATCCAAAAAAATTCTATACTGATAGAAGATTACTCCATGTATTTTATTATCTTGTTCAATCAATGAACTACGCGAAGTGCGGTGATATAAGAACCAGGAATCCCAGTATTGTGGAATACATACAATATAGTCGGAGTCAGGGCCGTCGCTGAGCATAGGCCAGCTAGGCGACGGCCTAGGGCCCCCATATCCTAGGGGCCCCCAAATCAAAATATTTTCTACTCATACTTACATACGAAATCTAGTTAGAAATATCAAATTTTGGGTTTATTCCGCTAGTAGTCCAATACGATTTAACGTTTTGTGCCAGCAAATAAATTGTATATTATTAAGGTTACTAATTTGGTTTTTTGCTATTATTTTTGACTTCTTTATTATTTTCTCTTCTTTATTCGAAGTTTCGGGATTTTTTCTGATAACATTCACAGAATATCCATAATTCGACAATACGGTTTGAATCAATTTTGATTATAAGAAATGATAGTTTGTTACTAGGACCTCTCGAGTATAGTATATATATACTCGACTCTTCAACTCTCAACATCATACACACATCCGTACACTTCATACAATTGCACTAAACACATTTCTGTCATGATCTGCAAACTATTATGACATTTTATTATGCTCCAACCTCAAGTTTTTTTATTTTTTATTAAAAAAAAGGAAGATTAAATAATGAAATCAAAATAAATATTACCATTTGACAATCATATGTTGATGTTGCTAATAATGCAAATCGGTCGACCATTGAAGTTGAAGTTGATCAAATCTGACCTACGACATTGTTACAAAAAAGATTAAACAGACTTTTAATATGATCCATTGAGATTGTTATGTAGATACCATTAATTACAAACTCTATATGAAATTACGTCGATACTTCCACATATTATGAATAACTTAGGAGGCATCTCTATTTTCCGCAGGAGTAGAATTACCACTGCTTAGCTTTCAATTCGCCTCTGACCATCAAATGAAATGTGAATAATCTGTCCTCCTTTTTTTTAAACAAGGGACAGTTCGGTTCTGTCGTACTGATAACTTCGCGTGGAAGATCAATCTTTGTGCTTTTTTTCTTTTTTTGAAGCATAATATTTGTGTGATAAGCCATTTTCTTTATATATTTAGTTTTATCTTCTGTAGCAAATTTTATTATTTGAGAGTGTTATATCTTTCATATGAAATTACAAGTTAAAAGCTATTTTTCTTATATAGGCCTCAGTTTTTGTAATTTCGCCTAGGACCCCAAATACTTTGCTGCGGCACTGGTCGGATACACTGTACACATCAAAGTTCAAAGTTTTTCTTTTTCTGTAATTATTATTAACAAATTTCGAGATCATCTCATGGATATTATCACTTGATTTTCCATTAAACCGTATAGTAGCTCAGTCTTACCACGTATAGTAACTCAGTTAAATAATCTCATAAACTATTTGTCTTTTTCCCGGGAACAATCTTGTTTCTCCCTCTAATAGTGTTTTCAAGTCAGCAACAAATAGAGGTGTAAATTGGGCTGTGCTAGCACGAGCACAGCCCAGCACAGCGCGTGATTTAGCCCAGCACGGCACAACACGTTAGTTAAATGGGACGTGGTAGGTTTGACTAATGGGCATAGTAGCCCAGCACAGCACGCGGCACGGATTAGCACGTGGCCCGGCCCAGCCCAGCACAACACGTTAAGAAAGCACGTCATAGCATGCACAAATACATAATATAACAAGGTATAATACATCACATTTTGTGTATATTTTACAAAAGAGTTACTATTTTATCTAGTTTTTGACCTTTTATATCGACTTATTTTTATAACAACACATATAATACCTAAATATTTGGAAATATCGTTATTATAATGTCATTACCTATATATACTTGACTAGAACATTAATTCAAATGTTGTCTATTTAGATATCGTGATAATGTCCGACTTAATGGATACCATTAAGTGATCTCAAATTGTTTATAGCATGTGTGCCAGCACGACATAGCACGGCACAACACGTTACGTGTTGTGCCTGTGGGCTGTGTTGTGCCTAACTTTTGACTAGTAAAGCACAGCACAGCACAGCACGTTTAAATCGTTGGCACAGCCCAACACGGCACATGGCACGTGAAGCACGCGACTTCATGTGCCGGGCTGTGCCGGGCCGGCACGTTTTACACCTCTACCAACAAAGACAAGGTTATTTGGATTTTTCCTGATTTTATCAACAAATAGTAGTTGGGCTATAATAATTCCTTTCTTAATTGTCAATATTGGATTCCACAAGTTGGGAATCTTTAAAATATTCATTAAGTGTCAGACGGGACTCCCACTTGATATTTTTATTTTTCTTATTCCCTTTCAAAATCAAGTAATAATATAAGAAAGAAAATTGTCACGTTAGTGTGCAATTGTGCATAACTCTCTCGGGTTTGTCCCTGCCTGGCTAATTTCATAATCTTCTTTAGCAGCACTAACAAGTAGAAATCAACAATAACTAGGGGTGTAACTTCATTTCGTACTCATTGTCAATTGTCATTTTCATTTATTTACTAGTCGTTTGTATATTCCTCATTCTTATTAATAAAATCTTCTCTTCCAATCAAAAAGAAAAAAAACTTCATTTCGTACTTCAGATTCATTCATCAAAGCTTTTAGTTTGTTGGACACGTATCTTTTACGCCACCAAATGGATTAGTTATGATTCATGTAATAGCGAAAACTGAAAACCGAAACTATCCTAGCATGATATAAATGCTAGGTGTTTTGATAGAAGCTATAAGTGGTTCACTGTTGATCACTCTGCTCAACTAGGTTTTTTTTTTTTTTTTTTTTTTTTTCTCTTAAGAACAGTATGGTCTTGTAGATAAGAAAAAAGATAAACCACTGTGAATCTGTGATGTTGTTGGGCTATGGTAGAAAATTGAGATGCTGGTGGAAATTGAGTTATGCTTTCAGATTGTAATTTGTGAAGAAATTTACTCCTCATTTATGCAAAGACATTGAAATTGGTCTAGCTAATTAGTTGGTAGATTGGAAATGATGATTGTTGTCTTGGTAACCCCGTATTTTTGTCCGCAGGGCAGGTGTTTAGTATAAGGCGGAACTGAGTAACTTCTACATAAATGAAATAAAACTAGTCATAAAAATTAAAGGTGGCCAAACTTGTGGTATAAAAACCCCGCTCAAATGTTGGATCCATTAAAACTCAATCATAAATAAAATTGATACAAAAACTCCCAATTTTTAAAAATTGATACAAAAATCCCAAATTTTAATGTTGGTTTTATCAAATTTTATTTTGGTTTCATCATAAAATTTGATGAAACCAAAATAAAATTTGATAAAACCAACATTTAAATTTGGGATTTTTGTGTTAATTTTATTTTGATGGGGTTTTTATGTTATTTTTGTTTTGATGGGTTTTTTGTGGAAGGATGGTGACATTTTATGGGTTATAACTCGCGGACCGGAAATGAAGATGACGCATTACCTCATGAGACATATGGTTTGTTACTGGCTATCGAAAATTCGATTCAGTGGAACTAGTGGGGAAATATGCTTGAATAGTTCAGCATCGTGGATTATGTACGAATGGACACATTTAAACTATATAGTAAATTTCGGATCTTTTTTACGTGTAATTATTTTTTGACGAATTTAATATCATCTCTCGGATATTATCACCTAAACATTCTTCCATTGAATATCTTTGTTGGTGGTCAAATTACCTCAATATTATAATTTGATAACTTTATAAATATCCTTGTTGGTGTTCAAATTACCTCAATATTATCCTTGTTGGGTTTTAAAATGATCTAACGGTAAAGAAGTCGTTTTTGCAGGAAACCATCCTACAAAGGCGTGTGGGATAGCAGGCTCGGATACTAATACCAAATGTCATTTACAATCTTAAACGATTATCTCTACACAACAAGCATCAAAATCATTGATTTTGATCACTTGACTATGAACTCAACCAACTAGAATAATGGTTGGGCAAAATGAGAGACGTGCATCTTTTTTCACGCCGCGTGGCACACTCCAACCCACCAGTGGTATAAGTTGTGTAGCTCGTTTTAAGTAAATACGCTGACGACTTTTCATGTGTCTCCTAGGGTAACTTAAGTCGCCACGGCTGAATCCAATGACTCTATTTGAGCTCCACACTAATTTATCACCTCATACCAAATTACACCTTCCAAACCTCAAATATCACATGACTGCTAATGGGGGACCGAAATTACCAGGGGTACCGTTTCATATGAGACAAAAAAATTATATCCGATCCTGATCGTCGGATCACTCAAACGGCACCCCTGCTAATTCCGGTCCCCCATTAACAACCATGAAATATCATACACACTGATGTTTTTCTGTCATACATGCCCATTATATAGTCAGAGTCCATTATTAATACCAAATGTCAGTCAAGGTCAACCGTTCAGTGAAAAAAATCTCATATGATTGCATTGTAAAATTTCTGCTATTTGTGGTCATCGGTGATTTATCTATAAATTAGACTGGCTCTCACTAAGAGACTAACTGATTTACCAAGCTTTACCAAGCAAATTAGATTAAGGACGGGTAATAAATTATGAGTATCGAGGGATCATTGATTCAAGAGAAATGGAATAGGAGAAGACATTTAGTTTTTTTTTCTTCTTTTTTTGGTATCCAAAAAACAAAGAACAAGAACCTATCCATTGTTTACATCCCGGAGGCTAACAATGCTAGGTGGGAAATCAGAGCTAGTCCACATTTGTTGGACGTTGTTGGAAAAAGCAAAAGCTGCAATGGAGTGGGCAGCTAGATTAGCCGGATTTGGCACAAGATCGTAAGCTCCATCACAGTTGAGAGATTGCATTTTCGATATGATATCGTCCTTTATTCTCCAAATTCTCCAGGGAATTTTCCTTAAAGTCCCTTTAAGGCTGTTTACCACAATTTGACTATCACCTTCAATGATGATGTTAGAGCATAGATCGGTCAACCTCGCATGCGTTGCTATATCAAGCATGTTTGTCAATGTTAGTGATCAAAACTATGAGTCTTGATTTCTATCCTACATAGCTAAGTCTCGGACTAGGATAAGAAAAGTGTAGTTGAGCCCAAGGACTTCATGGCGATTCAACGACAACGATGAAGATCTACACAAGGAACCGTGGAACTTCATCAACAAAAAGGTATGTGGAGACTTGAACTTATCTATCACTCAAAAGTCTATCTATTCTATATCCTACTTCTTATGAGACAAAATTCGTATGCTATATAGACTAGATCATACACACTTGACATTTCGAGCTGAGCATTCATTGCTTATCTTTTATCTCGAAATCGTGTGTTGGTAAAACATTTCTCTTTGATCAAGTTTATCTTCACCTAGTGACGAAAGTCATGAAAAATTTCAATCACTTTGAGAATTTCTCTGACGTGAATCGGTCTGTGAATAACGGCTACATAGCGTCCTCTGAGAATGTCTCAATGATTGAAATGAGAGTTTGGATTACATAACCATGTATTCCTTGAACCGAAGTTTTCGAACTTTGTTGATCTAGAGAAATCGGGAGGATTGTGGAATTGGCTTGCCAAGTCCGCGAACCAAATCCGCAGACTCAGTCCGCGAACTGACGGAAGTTCTCGATCGAGAATTTCTGCTGGATTTTCCAAAAATCGTTTGTGTGCTAAGTCCGCAAACTGGCGGAAGTTCTCTTTCCGAGAATTTGTCCGCGAACTTGTTTGTGAACTTAAGAGGTTATGATCTAAAGATGTGCTTTGAACAAGAAACATTAAATTACTAAGGAATGCTTTATGCAAACCGTGGCTATAATGTTCATGAGACGATTCAATTGAATCGAGTCATCTTTGTTTCAATTGTGTCTTTGTAGTTACATAAGATCTCATAGAAATTGAACAACTCTGTAACTAGTTCATTTTAGTCAATTGAGCTAGTTATGATGAAGAAGAACAAGGTTAATATGAAATGCTCATATGGTTAACCTTTTGGGTTACTATGTTGAACCAACATGAACATACACGTTTGGGCATGGTTTTCACGAACCCAATAAACGTATACCTGAGTGTGTGTGACAAGCTAAGTTTTCGATCTAACGGTTGAGAAATATTAGCTTGAATCTAAATCAGGTTTTCATCTAACGGTGAATATGGATTGCTTTGTAACTAAGGAAAAACCCTGATTTGAAGGCTATATAAAGGAGACATCTAGCATTGAGAAAATTTAATCCCCACACGTATGTGTGCTACTAGTGCGCTCGCTAGAGAAGATCTCCATTAACCTTTGATTTTCTTCTCTAAAATCAGGTTAACGACTTAAAGACTTCATTGGGATTGTGAAGCCAGATCGATACTACTTTATCGTAGTTGTGTGATCTGATCTTGCATCTTATATTGTACGAGTACAATCGATTGATTGGATTGAGATCGTGAGAGTTCTCCGATAGGCAAGATAAAGAAGTCACAAACATCTTCGTCTCACTGTTTGTGATTCCTCGACAATCCGCTTATGTAGTCAGGAAGGATTGTAGAGAGGTTATTGATTAATCTAGGTTGTTCTTCGGGAATATAAGACCGGATTATAAATTGGTTCTTGTTCACCTTGATTTTATATCTTAAGACGGAACAAAACCTAGGGTTTATCTTTGGGAGACAGATTTATCCTTTGATAGACTTTTCTATGTGAGACACATCTGTTTATTATCAAGTCTGTGATTTTTGGTTGCAGCAACTCTTGGTTGTGGGTGAGATCAACTAAGGGAATCAAGTGCGCAGTATCCTGCTGGGATCAGAAGCGTAGGAGTACAACTGTACCTAGTATCAATGGGAGATTGATAGGGGTTCAACTATAGTCCAGTCTGAATTTAGTTTGCAATAGGCTAGTGTCTGTAGCGGCTTAATACAGTGTGTATTCAATCTGGACTAGGTTCCGGGGTTTTTCTGCATTTGCGGTTTCCTCGTTAACAAAATTTCTGGTGTCTGTGTTATTTCTTTTCCGCATTATATTTTATATAATTGAAATATAAAGGTTGTGCATTCGTGATCATCAATTGGAAATCCAACCTTTGGTTGTTGTTTGATATTGATTGATCCTTGGACATTGGTCTTTGGTACCGTCCAAGTTATCTCTCTTTGATAAAGACTCGCTATTGATTTTAGCTTGAGTAAAAATCAAATTGAGAGATTGAGATATAAACTATTTGATATATCTTTTTATTGATTGAGTCTGACTGTCTAGTTGGTTCTCATAAAAAGTATATTGGAGTTTGTCCATACAGATTACTAATCGAATTATTGGGTGGTGTTGTTAGACCCCCTCTTTTTCAATTGGTATCAGAGCAGGAAAACACTTTAAAGACCTCAAAAGTCTGTGTTTGTAGTGATCTGACTATATGGACTATAAAGTCTCAATTGACGCTTCACCGGGTTTAAAAAACAATCGCAAGAAGAAGTCTGACAAACTGGTATCTCTTTAAAAATGGTTGGATGAACAAATCCGGATCAACCATGATCTTGTTGCATAAATTGCAATTCTTAAGGATTTGATATCTGGAAATACTCCCTTTAAGAAGTTGAGAAAACTCATTTTTTCCTCTTTCAAGAAAAGTCATAGGTCGGATAGTAATCTACGACAGGATGTTGAGAAAACTGATATGACAAGGAATCATTCAGACAATCTTCAAAGCATAGACTCATGTTGTGATCCATCCGATCATATACAGCAAGCGTGTATGTCCTTTCAGAAGAGTCTTAACGTTGCAAGTAATCTTTGTTAGAAAGCTAAACAGCTGTTTGATTCTCTTAAGGTCCATACAACACTACCAGGAAACTCTAAATCGATAAGTACTAGTAGTATGGGTGCCTTTGCTTTAACATCTACATCTCCCTTTCAATGGTTTCTTGATAGTGGATGTAGTCGACATATGACAGTTGATCTCACTTGGTTTGTTTCGTCTGTTGACTATGAAGGAGGTCATGTAACATTCGGAGCTGGAAGTTGTTGCTACATCAGCAAAAAGGGAACGATCAAGCTACCAGGTGTTCCATAAATTGACGATGTGGTATATGTTAAAGGTATGACCGCTAATCTTCTTTCTATTAGTCAAATTTGCGACAAGGGCCATCGAGTTGTCTTCAATGCGAATGGATGTGACATTGTTGACAAATCCGGGAAAGTGATTTTTCAAGGAACTCGTGGTAAAAACAACTGTTATCTTCTTGATACTCAGTTCAGCAACCGCTGCAATTTGACTAAGGTGGAATCTACACATCTTTGGCATGAGCGTTTTGGTCACATCAATTGTCGCCTTCTAACTAAGATCATTAAGAAAGAACTTGTTAGAGGCATTCCCAAAATCAATGCAAGGATTGAAGGTGTATGTGGTGCCTGTCAAAAGGGTAAGTAAACGAAAGTTCACCACAAACCATCACGAGATATTCTCACTAAATCTCCACTTGATTTAATTCATATGGATCTCTTCGGACCAATTCAACAACCCACTGTTGCCGGTAAGAAGTATGCTTTAGTTATGGTATATGGTTACACCATATTTACTTGGGTTGCATTCCTATCTCATAATAATTAAACCCTTGGTGAATTCAAGATTATTGTTAAAAGGATCCAGAACGAACAAGGTCGCAATTAGACTAAAGAAAATTAGAAGCGATCATGGCATTGAATTCAAAGACACCAAGGTATTTGAGTTCTGTGATGAACTGGGAATCATTCAACAATACTCACAACCAATTACTCCTCAAGCTAATGGAGTTGCTGAAAGAAATAATAGGAACATCCAGGAAATGGCCAGGGTAATGCTCCACAACAAAAACTTACCTTTAAGATTTTGGAGAGAAGCTGTCTTTACAGCATGTTACTTGGTCAACCGTGTGTATCTGCGGTCTAAAACCCTTAACACTCCTTATGAGTTATGGTATGGAAGGAAACCCAACCTACACTATCACAGGGTATTTTGAAGTAAGTGTTATATTCTGAAAGATCGAGAACAAAAAGGGAATTTCGACACCAAAAGTTATGAAGGTATCTTTCTTGGCTATGCTTCTGATAGTCGTGGTTTTCGAGTTTATAATCTCAGAACGCAAGTCATGACGGAGTCTTCTAATGTTATCATCAATGACATTAACAATTTTCGTCAAGATAGTCCTCCTGCTGAATTGCCTCCAACAGAGACAATTGAGAAAGTCAAAGAAATTCCAGAATCAGTTGAAGTTATCCCAACTGTTACTGATCCTGACATTTATAGTGACGAGGATAAGAGAACTGATCAAGCTATTCCTGATGAACAAGAACGTGTCCCTCCACGACATCTTTGGGTTCAAAGGAATCATGACCCCAACAGTATTATTGGGGGAAGGGATTCCACAGCCAAAACAAGGGGTCAACTTCAAAATATATGCAATTTTGGTTGTTATCTTTCGCAGGTGGAACCAAGGAGTATTTATGAAGCTTTGAAAGATCCCTTCTGGGTAAATGCGATGCATGAAGAGTTAAATCAATTTGAAAGACAAGATGTCTGGGAACGTGTACCTTGTCCTCCATACATCAATATTGTTGGTACTAAATGGATATTCAAGAACAAGTCTGATGAATTTGGCACAATTGTCAGAAATAAAACTAGACTTGTCGCTCAAGGATATTCACAGATTGAAGGAATCGATTTTGACGAAACCTTTGCACCTGTGGCACGTCTTGAGTCCATTCGACTTTTATTGGCCCATGCCTTCTTTCTCAAGATCAAGTTGTTTCAAATGGACATAAAATCAGTGTTTCTGAACGGAATTTAAAAAGAGGAAGTCTACGTCGCTCAACCTAAGGGGTTCCAAAACCCTGATTTCCCTGATCATGTGATGAAGCTCAAAAAGGATTTATATGGATTGAAGCAAGCACCAAGAGCTTGGTTTGAGAAACTCACTACATCTCTTATTAGAAAAGGATTTTCAAGAGGAGGAGCTGATAAAACATTGTTTACCAAATGGAATGAGAAAAATGTTGTCATTGCTCAAATCTATGTAGATGATATCATCTACGGATCAACCTATGAAAAATTTGCAAAAGAATTTCAAGTCTCTCATGCTAAAGAATTCGAAATGAGCAATGTTGGTGAATTAAAATTCTTCTTAGGATTACAGATTCAACAACATAAGGAGGGTATTTACTTATCACAAGAGAAGTACGCACGTAACCTTGTATCAATATTTGGTCTGGATAAGTTGTCTCCTAAGTTGACTCCTATGCCTACTACTGGTAAATTGCACAGGGATGAGAAAGGAGCAAAAGTAGATCAAAAATTATATCGATCTATTATAGGTAACCTTTTGTATCTTACAGCTACTAGGCCTGATATTTCTTTCAGTGTTAGTTGTTGATAGACACATTTTTGTGTCTAAATTGTACTCAATGTCTCTATTGTTAGTGCTCGATTTTTGTACGAATTTTGATGTTTTGTGTGTTTGTAGGTGTTTTTGGAGAAATACACTTGTGTGGAAAAAGTTGCTCAAAAAGTGCTATTTGGACTCACAGAGAAAAGTATTAAAGGAACCCTTAATTTGGATAAGGGGCACCTCAGTTGGGAACCTGCTATTCGCACCCCCAGTTTGGTTAGGGGGACACCATCTTCAACATTTCAAAAATTCGTTTTGGCGGGAAAATTTTATTCTCAATTGTGTAACTTTCGATCGATTCTTGAAGGAGTTCTGGGTAGACTAAAGGGCTGAAACTTAATGGGTAGACGTGATATGTCATAACAAAGCTGGTATGAGTGTTTGTTTCGATCAAATTTGGATGAAAAATCCGTGAGAAAAAAACAGGGCAGCACGTACACGGAAGAAGATATCCACGGGATTACAGCGAGTTAGACGTGTGATGCTCGTGTTTGCAAGAACCTAACCACTATTTGGAGTGTGAAGAAGTTAAATATGGCAATATGGAAGCTTCAGAACGCGTGAAAATCAATATCAGTGATAAAAATGAAAAGAAAATATCCGAAGATTATTTTTTCTTCAAGCCGAGTTATGGAGAATTTGATGAAGTTATGACGAGATATTTTGGTGTTGAAAGGATATATAAGTGGCTGAGGATTAGTACGAAGGGAGGATGGATAGTTTGGGAGAGAGAGAGAACACAACAGAGACGAAAAATCAGAGTTTCAGAAACCTCAATTGCTGCTGCTACACCAAGAACATGAAAAACATAAGACCCACTCTAAGCAGTCTTATTTTGCTACAGTTTTTGCGACACAGCGGCATCAGTCTTATTTTGCTACAGTTTTTGCGACACAGCGACAACAGTCTTATTTTGCTACAGTGACAGCCGAGGGTCGTAGTTCTCTGGTTTGTAACAAATATAATTGTTACAAACCCGGTTTTGAATTATTTCTCCCTTTTCATCATTTGTAAACCCATCTTTGAGCATAAATGAAATCAACTTTTGAGCGTGTTTCCAACATGATGAGAGGCTAATTTCTCCCACAACCAAGGCAGTGAGGAAGCTATTTACGCATGAATAATTGGTAATCATTTATTTCCTCTAATTTATAATTTATAATTCACTCAATCACTGCTTTTGCAGAGTTTTTAATTGTTTGCAAAAATTTTCTTCATTAGTTGTGATTCAATTAGATAGGTTATGCTTTGTTTAGATAATCTATGCTTAGGGATACAATTAATTTTTGAGAATTTTCCAGATTATTTGTGAATTAAGAAATAAGAGTCTTCAAAGATAATTAGAGTTTTGGATTGTTTACCATAATTTATTCATGTGTAATAGTGAAATCAGTGTCTTGGTTGTTTTCTAATATCTTGAAGTCGATTTTGTAATAAGTTTTCTTTGTTTTTAAATTTTTATTAAGTCAAAAATTCATTGCCTTCACAAGTCTTAAAACAACCCTTTTATCACTATCTACAACAACTTTAGAAACACATCAAATTTTTGGCGCCGCCGACGCGGACTTGTCTTTAGGCTAGAGTTTTTAGATATATTTTTTTTAGGTTTTTATTCGTTTTTATTTTATTTGTTCTTCTTTATGTTTTTGGATTTTTGTCTTTTCCTTACAGATTTTGAAATTGGGAGCGAAAGAAAATTTTGCCAAAGCTTTGGTGAATACTTAAAGACTTGGAGTAAAAGACAAAGCGAAAGGAGCAAAAGAAGAAATCTTTTTTGTTTTTATTAAAAAAAAGAGAAAAAAAAAGAGAGACATTTTTTTTATTTTTATTATATTTTTTAGACTTTCCTTTCCTTTTGGACTTTGGACTTGGACATTTGGACATTCTTTTCTTTTTAAACCCTACGGAAGGGTAGTATTAAATATTAAACTGTTTGCAGAGAAGGAAGGTGATTACGATATCACCTAGGCCACTCGGGTTCGTACACGACATTGGAGTTGTGGCCCGAGTCGACTTCAGCGGTTCATCCCCCGTCTGGAACGGGAGGTAAGTTTGTCGAAACACTCGTGAATCCCCTGTCAGCGAGTTAATGTATTCCTTCGTTTGCATATATGTTGAGGACTTGAAAACGACTGCTTTAATTTCCTAGTAAAGGGCAAGGACTGGCCATACAAGATAAAGGTTCGGATTTCATCACCGTTCTCTTCTTGCCCTCCTTATAAAAACAAAACCAAACGCGAACCTAAACCTAAAATTTGGAATAGAACGAGACCTATAGGGTAACGAGCTTAATAGGAAAGTCGTTCGAAAAATATTGATTACTCTTTTGAGCAAACTTTGAAGTTCATGATGGTTTCTGTGAGTTGAATGCGTGACTGCGCCGCCTTGGAATGCGGTGAGGCCTTGGGTATCAAAGCTCTACGCAGCTTCTGTCGCCTTTATTCAACTTACTTTGACTCGGATTGAATTCAGAGGGGTTTGCTCAAATTGTAACTAATTCCCATTCGAAGGATTAGAAGCTGGTCTAGAAACAATCTAAGTGGAGCCATCATGCTTTTTGTTTGCTAGAAATCAGTAGGTTTGCTGTGGTGGAGTCAGTCTTGTTTGTGTTTGCATAGAACTTCCCTTCCTTTAGGACTTTTCTTTTTCTTTTTGTTTTTCTAGTGTATGCCCGAGGTTATCAGAGAGCGGGCATGGAAAAGAAACACTCTAGGTCGTTTGATTAGTGATAAACCTAGTAGTTCTTCTTATGAAGGCGGGGAGCTCGAAGACTCTTCTTTTGAGAGCCCCGTTTTTGGATACTTCAGTTTTGAAAATCTTTTTCTTCGTGAGGAAGGTACCCCTAGTACTTCAGCTGTGCCAGTGATGGCAACTTTGAAAGATTACATGTTTCCAACTAGGACCAACCGAGCTTCGTGCATTAAATTGCCAGCCAGTACGGCTAATTTCGAGATAAAACCTAGTATTCTTCAGATGATCCCTATGTTCTTAGGAAAAGATGATGAGAACCCTTATTTTCATATTAGGGACTTTGAGGAAATCTGTGGGACAGTTAGAATAAAAGACCTCACTGATGAAGTTTTGAAACTTAAGATGTTTCCCTTTTCCTTGAGAGATAAAACCAAGACCTGGCTGAACAACCTACCACCTGAGTCCATTGAAACATGGCAGGAACTTGTTGCTGCTTTCTATATGAAATTCTACCCTAAGCATAAAACTGCAGCTGTTAGGCAGAAAATTTGTGCTAGTGTGCAACAAGAGGGAGAGTCTCTTTATAGGTTTTTAGAGAGATTCAATGATCTCCTATCCCAGTGTACTCACCATGGATTTGATAAGATGAAACTTGTTGAGATTATTTATAATGGTTTAGACTATTCGACCAAAGCCATGGTCGACTCTATGTGCGCTGGTGAGTTCACCAGTAAAAATGCTGATGATGCTTTTACCTTCTTAGGAGCTATTGCTGAAAAATCCTAACAGTGGGAGTCTTGTGTTGAACCCCCTAAAAGACTCTTGGTCAATAGAAGTAGCACCAATGTGGTAGATACAAGCTTCGAGTCAGATTCTAAGTTTGATGATTTTTCTAAAAGGTTAGAAGCTTTGGAATTGAATCAGCCTAATTATAGGTCTCTTGTTGAACCTGATGATAGAATTAGAGCCGCTCAAGTCTCTAGTTGTGGAGTAGAGCCCAATAACTCGTTTTGGGAATGTCATGTTAGTGAAGAACAAGCCCATGCTGTCTATAACAATGCTAGGTTTGAGAACCGTCATAAGTTTGACCCATACTCAGAAACCTACAACCCTGGTTGGAGAAACCATCCTAATTTCTCTTGGTCTAAGGGCCAGAATCAAGGTCAGTCTAGTAATTATCAGCCTCCCACAGGTTTTGGTTATGCTAAGAACTCTTCAGGTCAACCCCAGTTTCAGAACCCTTCGGATAAAAAGATCAAAAGTTTAGAAGACTCTCTAGCCTCGTTTATTGAAAACTCTGATAAGATCAACCTAATGGTTGCTCAAGGGATAAAAGAAAGTAAAAATATAGGTTATGCTAACTCCCAAGCTATTTCTGAGTTAAAAAACCAGGTTAGTCAGATAAATGAATCTTTGAGGGAAAAAGGTAAGTTTCCTAGTCAAACTCAACCCAATCCTAAATCGGAGAAATCGTACAATCATGTGAACTCTATTACAACCCTTAGGAGTGGAAAGAAAGTTGAAAATAAGGTTGCCGTGCCTGATAGTGAACATGCTGTAGTTCACCCTTCTGAGCCAGAAAATGAGGAGACTGATAGAGTCTCTAAAGAGACCAATGAGGGTCCTGCTGAGCCCGACTTTGTTCCCAGAGCCCCGTTCCCCCAGCTGCTAGTTCCAACTAAGAGGGAGTCCAACTTTAATTATATATTGGAGGTTTTTAAGCAGGTTACTATCAACCTACCATTGTTGGATGCGATTAAGCAGATTCCCGCTTATGATAAGTTTCTGCAGGATTTGTCTACGCGAAAGCGTAAGCTTACTGTCCAAAAGAAAGCCTTCCTAGCTAGTCACGTGAGTTCCGTTATTCAGAATACCACTACTCCTAAGTATAAAGACCCAGGGTCCCCTACCATTTCTTGCACAATAGGTAAATAATGTGTTGAGAAAGCTTTGCTTGACTTAGGAGCAAGTGTGAATTTACTTCCATACCATGTGTACCTTAAGCTAGGACTTGGTGATATGAAACCTACCCAGATGAAACTTAAGTTAGCTGATATGCCCGTTAAAATTCTTCGTAGTGTGATCTAGGATGTTCTTATTGAGTTAGACAAGTTTATTTATCCAGTGGATTTTGTTATCCTAGATACCCAACCTGTCCCTGACCCAGAGAACCAGATACCAGTGATTTTAGGTCGCCCATTTTTAGCAACATCCAATGCGATCACTAATTGTCGAATTGGTATTATGAACTTGTCTTTTGGTAATATGACTATTGAGCTGAACGTCTTTCATATTAGTAAGTTACCCTATGAACTAGATGACTCGAGCATAGAAGAGGTAAACATGATAGGAACATTAGTTGAGGAGTCATTACCAAATAATTTTTTAGAAAATCCGTTAGAGAAATGCCTAGGTCACTTTGGGATTGATTTCGATGATGATAATGTGATTAATGAGGTAAATGCTTTGTTATATTCAACCCCTTTGTTATACATTAGTAACGAATGGAAACCTAAGTTCAAACCACTACCAGTTTCTAAGTCTACCCTCGTTCCTTCGTTAGAAGAGCCTCCTAAGTTGGACCTAAAACCATTGCCAGATACCCTGAAGTATGTGTTTTTAGGCCCGTCTGAGACTTTACCTGTGATTGTTGCTTCCGACTTGGATAGCGATCAGGAAAGTAGGCTAGTGACCGTCCTTCAAAACAACAAGGAAGCTTTAGGGTGGACCATATAAAACATTAAGGGTATAAGTCCTACTGTTTGTATGCATCAGATCTATTTAGAGGAAGATACCAAACCTTCTAGGGAGATGCAACGAAGACTAAACCCTAATATGAAAGACGTAGTTCGAACCGAGGTTATTAAGCTGTTAGATGCAGGCATTATCTACCCCATTTCAGACAGTAAGTGGGTCAGCCCCGTTCAGGTTGTTCCCAAGAAATCTGGTATTACTGTAGTCCAGAATGATAACAATGATTTAATCCCGACCCGAGTGACCACGGGTTGGCGTGTTTGTATTGACTATAGGAAATTGAACAAGGTCACTAGGAAGGACCACTTTCCCCTTCCCTTTATCGACCAAATGCTAGAGAGATTAGCTGGACATAGTCATTACTGTTTTCTAGATGGCTACTCAGGCTACAATCAGATCGTTATTGCCCCAGAAGACCAAGAAAAAACTACTTTTACTTGTCCCTTTGGTACCTTTGCGTATAGACGCATGCCTTTCGGGCTATGTAACGCCCCTGCGACTTTTCAGCGTTGCATGATGAGCATATTTTCCGATATGGTAGAAAAGTTTTTAGAGGTCTTTATGGATGATTTTTCAGTGTTTGGTTCGTCTTTCGATGAGTGCTTGCATCATTTGTCATTAGTGTTGACTAGGTGTAAGGAAAAGAATCTAGTGCTTAATTGGGAGAAATGTCATTTCATGGTTCGATCAGGAATTGTCTTAGGGCATATCGTATCTTCTAAGGGTATAGAGGTAGATAAAGCCAAAGTTGACCTTATCAAGACTTTACAGGTCCCAAAAACCGTAAGAGATATTAGGTCATTCTTAGGGCATGCAGGTTTTTATCGTCGATTCATTAAGGATTTTAGCTTGATTTCTAGACCTCTTTGCAACTTGCTTGCAAAAGATGTTAAGTTTGTCTTTGATGATGCTTGTTTAGAGGCTTTTGAGAAGCTTAAGACTTTACTCACTACCGCCCCCATAGTCCAGGCACCCAACTGGAACTTACCCTTTGAGATCATGTGTGATGCTTCAGATTATGCTATTGGTGTTGTGCTAGGTCAGCGAGAAAACAAATTACTTCATGTGATTTACTATGCTAGCAAAACTCTGAATGATGCCCAGTTGAACTATACCACTACCGAGAAGGAACTGTTAGCCATTGTGTTTGCCTTAGACAAGTTTAGACCCTATCTCTTAGGTTCTAAGATCGTCATATATACTGATCATGCTGCTTTGAAATATCTTTTGTCTAAGAAGGATACGAAACCTAGATTGATTAGGTGGATACTTTTGTTGCAAGAGTTTTCTCCAGACATTAGAGACAAAAAGGGTGCCGAAAATGTAGTAGCAGACCACTTGTCTAGGCTAGTTGTTGATTCCCTGATGATCCCTTCCTATAAGGGATAGTTTTCCTGATGAACAACTTTCTTTGTTACCCAAGCACCTTGGTATGCGAATATAGTGAATTATCTTGTTACTGGTCGAATGCCCCAACATTGGGGTAAACAAGATCGTTCTAGGTTTTTAGCCGAGGTTAAGCACTTCTTTTGGGATGATCCTTATTTATTTAAGTATTGTCCAGACCAGATTATTAGGAGATGTATACCTGAGAGTGACCAGTCCAGTATTATTTCCTTTTGTCATGATCATGCTTGTGGGGGTCACTTTAGTGCTAAGAAGACTGCTGCTAAGATATTGCAGTGTGGATTCTATTGGCCTTCGTTGTTTAAAGACTCCCATAGTTACTGTGTTACTTGTGAGCGTTGCCAGAAATTAGGAACCATTTCCCGTAGGAACATGATGCCCTTGAACCCTATTTTAGTTGTTGAGGTCTTTGATGTGTGGGGTATTGACTTTATGGGTCCGTTTCCTAATTCTTTTGGTAACCTATACATCCTTGTCGCCGTAGACTATGTCTCTAAGTGGATTGAGGCGGTTGCGTGTAAAACCAATGACCATAGGGTTGTGATTGAGTTCTTGAAAAATAATACTTACACGTTTTGGTACACCGCGAGCTATAATTAGTGATGGAGGGTCGCACTTTTGTAATGGACCTTTTAGGCTTCTGATGAAGAAATATGGTATTACACATAAGGTAGCTACCCCGTATCATCCGCAGACTAGTGGTCAGGTAGAGGTTTCCAATAGGGAATAAAACGTATATTAGAGAAAACAGTTAATCCTAATCGGAAAGACTGGTCGTCTAGGCTTACTGATGCCTTATGGGCTTACCGTACTGCGTTTAAGACCCCCATTGGAATGTCGCCTTATCGGCTTGTGTATGGCAAGGCATGTCATTTACCTGTTGAGTTAGAACATAGAGCTTATTGGGCTGTTAAGCAACTAAATTTTTCACTTGACAAGGCAGGAGCCCATAGGAAACTCCAGCTCAATGAGTTGGACGAGATTCGTATAGATGCTTACGATAGTGCGAAGGAGTATAAGAACAAAATGAAACTTGTGCATGATAGAAATATTTTACGGAAGTCATTTTCTCCAGGTCAAAAAGTTCTTCTGTATGATACCCGTTTACATTTTCCCTGGGAAGTTACGTTCTCGGTGGACGGGTCCTTTTATTGTTCGCACTGTCTTTCCTCATGGAGCTGTTGAAATTGAGACACCGGATGGTAGTAGTTCTTCGAAGGTTAACGGTCAGAGATTGAAACCCTTTTTAGAGCCCTTTCCTACAGGTGATGTTGAGGAGGTCCCTCTGGAGGACCCTGTTTACCCTTGATTGACCATCGAGGAAGTTGTATGTTGTATATTAGTTTTGATTTTCTTCACCCAGGTACTATCTTTCCAACTTCTCCTCGTGTTATTTTACTTTTGGTATTGCTCTTTCATTAGAAACATTGAGGACAATGTTAGATTTAAGTTTGGGGGTGGGGAAGAACTTTTTAGTTGCACTTTTGAAACTTCTAGCGTCACATGGTATCCGGTTAGCTAAGTTTACATACTTTCTCACCGAAAAGATAGAAATTGGAATGCTAGGGATAACAACCTTTTGAGACATTAGAGAAAAAGACATTGAGATCCTTGAAATTCAGGAGAGAACTTGTTCCTTTTAGAGGGTAACCGTGATTGACCTAACCATCCATGATGGAAAGGCAAGTAGGTCAGAAAATGCCAGAAAAACAAAGCAACCTCACAATGTAGTCTTAGTTACTGGATTACGACTCTCTCTCAGTAGAAACTTATCATCATCAACAAGCGAAGAAACATCAAAATCTATGAAGAAAGTTGAAGACGTTTAAGGTTTAGAAGCAACAATCGAAAAGAATAATTCAAAAATCAAAGTTGAAGACTTAGTTACAAGAAGTTATAAGAGAAAATGATATAAGTTGTTGGAATTCATGATACCAAGACATCACAAGTTGCGAAGATCCAAGTTTTAAAGTCCTTCTCTCATGGCCATGAAATTTTTTGTCTTGTATGTTTCCAAAAAAAAAATGAAAAAAAATAAAAAATCATTACGTTCTTTTTGTTCTATAATTAGTTTTTTTTTAATAAGTCCATAGGGAAGCAGAAATTTTTAAGTCAAGCAAGAAATCGAAGAGAATAGTTAATTGTCAAGGTTCTATGAGGTTCGATAGTTTATCATCAACAATTGAAGCCCGAAGAAGACGTTGTTTCTACTGAGCACTATGAGAGAGTCGAAGAAAGATACATTTGGTTGCTTTTTTAGTCCGCTTTCAATCTGGCACAAGATCTTTCTAGCACTGGTTTAACTCATCACACGTAATTAGTCCAGCTGTGTAGCATATGTCCCTCTCATCTTTATCTCTCTCCTAATCTTATCCAGCTGTAAAGCAGCGGACGCATCTTACAATGTTTATCTAGCTGTGTAGCGGATATCTCTTTATCTAGCAGTGTTGCAGATGTGTCTCCCCTTTTCTTCAGTCAGCTTTAGAGCTGACACCTTTAATTTCTCTGGCATTCTAGTTACTTGGAGATAGGTTGAGAATTTGTATGTCCTCATAGCTCTTTGGATATTTGTGACCAATTAGAAGTCATGGTTTTTTTGGTACACCTCTGGTAAACCCTCCCGAGATTAAATCGGTTTTGTTTTTTATTAGTTTTGCTCGAGGACTAGCAAACAATAAGTTTAATGTCTCTATTCTTAGTGCTCGATTTTTGTACTAATTTTGATGCTTTGTGTGTTTGTAGGTGTTTTTGGAGAAATACACTTGTGTGGGAAAAGTTGCCCAAAAAGTGCTATTTGGACTCCCGGAGAAAAGTACTAAAGGAACCCTCAATTTGGATAAGGGGCACCTCAGTTGGGCACCTTCTATTCGCACCCCCAGTTTGGTTAGGGGGACACCATCTTCAACATTTCAAAAATTCGTTTTGGCGGGAAAATTTTATTCACAACTGTGTAACTTTCGATCGATTCTTGAAGGAGTTCTGGGTAGACTAAAGGGCTGAAACTTAATGGGTAGACGTGATATGTCATAACAAAGCTGGTATGAGTGTTTGTTTCGATCAAATTTGGCTGAAAAATCCGTGAGAAGAAAATAGGGCAGCACGTACACGGAAGAAGATATCCACGGGATTACAGCGAGTTAGACGTGTGATGCTCGTGTTTGGAAGAGCCTAACCACTATTTGGAGTGTGAAGAAGTTAAATATGGCAATATGGAAGCTTCAGAACGCGTGAAAATCAATATCAGTGATAAAAATGAAAAGAAAATATCCGAAGAATATTTTTTCTTCAAGCCGAGTTATGGAGAATTCAATGAAGTTATGACGAGATATTTTGGTGTTGAAAGGCTATATAAGTGGCTGAGAATTTGATGACACAGCGCCAGCAGTCTTATTTTGCTACAATTTTTGCGACACAGCGGCAACAGTCTTATTTTGCTACAGTGACAGCCGAGGGTCGTAGTTCTGTGGTTTGTAACAAATATAATTGTTACAAACCCGGTTTTGAATTATTTCTCCCTTTTCATCATTTGTAAACCCATCTTTGAGCATAAATGAAATCAACTTTTGAGCGTGTTTCCAACATGATGAGAGGCTAATTTCTCCCACAACCAAGGCAGTGAGGAAGCTATTTACGCATGAATAATTGGTAATCATTTATTTCCTCTAATTTATAATTCACTCATTCACTGCTTTTGCAGAGTTTTTAATTGTTTTCAAAAACTTTCTTCATTAGTTGTGATTCAATTAGATAGGTTATGCTTTGTTTAGATAATCTATGCTTAGGGATACAATTAATTTTTGAGAATTTTCCAGATTATTTGTGAATTAAGAAATAAGAGTCTTAAAAGATAATTAGAGTTTTGGATTGTTTACCATAATTTATTCATGTGTAATAGTGAAATCAGTGTCTTGGTTGTTTTCTAATATCTTGAAGTCGATTTTGTAATAAGTTTTCTTTGTTTTTAAATTTTTATTAAGTCAAAAATTCATTGCCTTCACAAGTCTTAAAACAACCCTTTTATCACTATCTATAACAACTTTGAAAACAAATCAGTTGTTGTGTCAGGTTTCAGGCGGATCCAAGAGAATCTCATGTTGCAGCTGCAAAGAAAATCATACGATATATAAATCACACTGTTGGGTATTGTCTCTTGTACACTTTTGATACTAATACTGATCTTTCTTCTTATTATGATGCTGATTGGGCAGGTTGTATAGAAGACATAAAAAGTACATTATGGGGCTTCTACTATGTAGGTCTCAATCTTGTATCATGGAATAGCAAGAAGAAGAATTCTCAATCCCTGTCTACATGTGAAGCATAATATATTTCTACCGTATCATGTTGTACTCAACTCCTATGGATGAAACAGATGCTTTCTGATTATGGAATTGATATTGTAATAATGAGGATCTTTTGTGATAACTCCAGAGCGATTCGAATTACTGAGAATCCTGTTGAGCACTCAAGAACAAAGAACATTGACATAAGGTACCATTTTATTCGTGATCTTTATGAAAATAGTATCATCAGTATGGAATGTGTGCCTTCCGAACAAAAATTGGCTGATATTCTCACCAAACCCCTAGACACTGCAACGTTTCAACACTTGCGGCAGTCTATTGGTGTTGTTTTGGTTCATTAAAACGTTTCATTGACTCTTGCCCCTCTGATTATCCTTTTCTTTTGGGCAATTGAGTCTGAAACTCCAATAGAAACATTCCAGCTCAGTCTCTGTAGGATTGTCGTTTTTGTCTTTTTAGTTTCTCTAGTGCTTCAAAATCCTTATTTTATTTCGAAATTAAGGTCGCTCTTGTTGTTCTTTCGAGAATGACATCAAATGGGGGAGAGTTCTTTTGAACTTGTGCTTAATGGTAATATCTTGCGGGGAGTGTGGCTGTGGAATTTTATAGGAGTTATCTTGTATCTTAAAACTCCTTTATGAATGCATTTAGCTTCGGCTTTATGATTGCATCTAAATTAAGTTGGTATGTATTTTTATTTTAGTCTTGAAATGTCTCTTGTGGAAATTTCATTATGATCTCGTTCTTGTACCTTTGCCAATTTTATTGAGAAAAAGGGGGAGAAATATTGTAGTTCACACTACAAATACATATGTTTTCGGATCATTGTGTAAGGGGGAGTGGTTTCCATGATCGAGATGGAGTATTGACTAAGGGGGAATTATACATATCACCGTAGTATTATTGTTAAAGTCTTGATACATTGGACTTTGATGTTTCATAATAATACTATGACACTATATAATAATGATCTAGAATATCGATTTCTCTCATTGTTATAGCTACGGATCTTGAACAACGGTGATGTTAAACTTACAACCTTTGGGATCATTGGAGTACTTGCAAGGACGAAGATTTCAAGGAACGTTGAAGATTAGACTATGGAATAGGAGCCACTAAAGTTTATCTTTTTTGTATTTCATATGTCTTAATAGTTTTTCCACTAAAATTGAGAAGGGGGGAGAGTTTTAGAGCATAGCTCAGTCAACCTCGCATGCGTTGCTATATCAAGCATGTTTGTCAATGTTAGTGATCAAAACTATGAGTCTTGATTTCTAGCCTACATAGCTTAGTCTCGGACTAGGATAGGAAAAGTGTAGTTGAGATCAAGGACTTCATGGACATTCAACGACAACGATGAAGATCCACACAAGGAACCGTGGAACTTCATCAACAAAAAGGTATGTGGAGACTTGAACTTATCTATCACTCAAAAGTTTATCTATTTTATATCCTAATTCTTATGAGACAAAAGTCGTATGCTATATAGACTAGATCATACACACTTGAAATTTCGAGCTGAGCATTCGTTGCTTATCTTTTATCTCGAAATCGTGTGTTGGTAAAGCATTTCGATTTGATCAAGTTTATCTTCACCTAGTGACGAAAGTCGTGAAAAGTTTCAATCACTTTGAGAATTTCTCTGACGTGAATCGGTCTGTGAATAACGGCTACATGGCGTCCTCTGAGAATGTCTTAATGATTGAAATCAGACTTTGGATTACACAACCATGTATTTCTTGAACCGAAGTTTTCGAACTTTGTTGATCAAGAGAAATCGGGAGGATTGTGGAATTGAGTTGCCAAGTCCGCGAACCCAGTCCGCAGACTCAGTCCGCGAACTGACGGAAGTTCTCGACTGAGAATTTCTGCTGTATTTTTCAAAACTCGTTTGTGTGCTAAGTCCGCGAACTCAGTACGCGAACCCAGTCCGCGAACTGGCGGAAGTTCTCTTTCCGAGGATTTCTGCTGAGTTTGGAAAACTCAACCGATTAACTTAAGTCCGCGAACTTGTTTATGAACTTAAGAGGTTATGATCTAAAGATGTGCTCTGAAAAGAAAAATTAAATTACTAAGGAATGCTTTATGCAAACCGTGGCTATAATGTTCATGAGCCGATTCAATCGAATCGAATCATTTTTGTTTCAATTGTGTCTTGTGTAGTTACATAAGATGTCAGAGCAATATTGAACAACTCTCTAACTAGTTCATTTGATTCAATTGAACTAGTTATGATGAAGAAGAACAAGGTTAATATGAAATGCTCATATGGTTAACCTTTTGGGTTACTATGTTGTACCAACATGAACGTACACGTTTGGGCATGGTTTTCATGAACCCAGTAAACGTATACCTGAGGGTGTGTGACAATCTAAGTTTTAGATCTAACGGTTGAGAAATATTAGCTTGAATCTAAATCAGGTTTTCATCTAACGGTGAATATGGATTGCTTTGTAACTAAGGCAAAACCCTGATTTGAAGGCTATATAAAGGAGACATATAGCATTGAGGAAATCTAATACCCACAAGTTTGTGTGCTACTAGTGCGCTCGCTAGAGTCGATCTACATTAACCTTTGATTTTCTTCTCTAAAATCAGGTAACGACTTAAAGACTTCATTGGGATTGTGAAGCCAGACCGATACTACTTTATCGTAGTTGTGTGATCTGATCTTGAATCTTCTATCGTACGAGTACAATCGATTGATTGGCTTGATATCGTGAGAGTTCTCTTATAGGCAAGATAAATAAGTCACAAACATCTTCGTCTCACTATTTGTGATTCCTCGACAATCCGCTTGTGTAGTCAGGAAGGATTGTAGAGAGGTGATTGATTAATCTAGGCTGTTCTTCGGGAATATAAGACCGGTATCAATTGGTTCCTGTTCACCTTGATTTTATATCTTAAGACGGATCAAAACCTAGGGTTTATCTGTGGGATACAAATATATCCTTTGATAGACTTTTATGTGTGAGACAGATATGTTTATTATCAAGTCTGTGATTTTGGGTTGCAGCAACTCTTGGTTGTGGGTGAGATCAGCTAAGGGAATCAAGTACGCAGTATCCTGCTGGGATCATAGGCGTAGGAGTACGACTGTACCTTGTATCAGCGGGAGATTGATAGGGCTTCAACTATAGTCCAGTCCGAAATTAGTTTGCAGTAGGCTAGTGTCTGTAGCGGCTTAATACAGTGTGTATTCAATTTGGACTAGGTGCCGGGGTTTTTCTGAATTTGCGGTTTCCTCGTTTAAATTATTTCCGGTGTCTGTGTTATTTCTTTTCCGCATTATATTTTATATAATTGGAATAATACAGGTTGTGCGTTCGTGATCATCAATTGGAAATCCAATTTTTGGTTGTTGATTGATATTAATTAATCCTTGGACATTGGTCTTTGGTACCGTCCAAGTTATGTCTCTTTGATAAAGATTCGCTATTGATTTTAGCTTGAGTAAAAATAAAATTGAGAGATTGAGATATGAACTCTTTCATATATCTTTTTATTGATTGAGTCTGACTGTCTAGTTGATTCTCATAAAAAGTATATTGGAGTTTGTCCATACAGATTGCTAATCGAATTATTGGGTGGTGTTGTTAGAACCCCGTTTTTCAGATGATGTTACTCAAGTTTAACCAGATAGCTAGTTCAGTTGCTAGCTTAAACCCATCAGCTTCAGCGTACACCACAATATCCGTTCTTCCCACTCTGGTTCCTACTCTACACCAAAAACCTGTGATGTCTATTGCCACTGGTGCAACTGCATAAACACCATCCTTCCAGGCTGCATCGACGTTTATTTTTATAGTAGGAGAGTCTGGAGCTTTCCAGATTAAATTGGCGATTGTTGCATAGTTTACCTGGTTAGTTTCTGCTGCTAGAACAACTTTTGTATCATCTGAGTTGAAATAGAGGTTGTACCAATATTGAGTTGTAGCTAATGCTCCCTGAATATTTGCATTCATGTTCTCAAAGACCTTTGCATTACGAAATTTCCAAATGGCCCAAAAAATACACATCCCTAGGGCAGTGGTGGAGTCCTTGTCAATGCTGCTGAAAAGAAGTTTCATTAGGTCAGTGAGACTCGTGTCATTGTCATCCTGAAACCTGAAACCTAGAGGAGAAGCAAACTAGAGTGCTCGAGCAAAATCACAGTGAATAAGGATGTGCTCTACTGTTTCTTCCTCCTTGTTACAGAAACTGCAGTTTGTAGAAACTCTATCTATGAATCTGCCAATTCTTTTTGAAACTGCAATGCCATTGTATAAATCTCTCCATATAAACGATTTAATATTTGGAGCTACCTTCTTTATAACCCAAAACTTCTTCCACGTGAACGACTCTTCTCTGGTGGCTGAATTCTCACCTTGTTGCTCCTGCAACATCTTCTGGAAGGATTGGGTTGAAAAACTGCCATCAGATGTGAACTTCCATATGAGTTTATCTTCCACTGCTATATTGGAGGTGATTCTGTTTATTTGATCACTGATGAATGGGTATTCTAGCTGTTGAAGAGCAATTGGGTTCCAGTGTCCTGTTGTAGAGTCAATAAGGTCTTTAACTTTCTTATTTTCCAAGCTTCTATCTCCTGGAGATACTGGGGTATTACCTGGTACAGTGGGAATCCAAGGATCCTTGTAATTGCTAATTGATTGTCCATTTCCAACCATCCAAAGACAGCCAGTCTTCAGGTCTTGTCTACTATCCATCATAGCTTCCCACGTAGGAGAGAAGTTTGTAGTTTTCTTAGCTACCCAGAAAGAACCTTCCTTCAGATATTTAGCTTTCATAATTCTAACCCATAAAATACCATGTTCGTGGAGAAATCTCCACGATGATTTGGCCAGTAATGCTGAGTTGAGATCTTGTAAATTTCTCAACCCCAACCCTCCTTTTTCCTTCGGAATATTGGACCATTCCCATTTCAAGTGATGCATCTTCCTCTTGTCTCTTAAATGACCCCACTAAAAATTACGAATGATCTGAGTTAGCTTGTGGAGAACTGTTTTAAGGAGCATAGTGGTAGACATGTAGAATATTGGAATAAGAGCTAAAACTGACTGTATGCAGTACTGTTCTCCCTGCATGTGAAAGATTGTGAAGTCTTCTTCCTTCCAGAGCTGAATCAAATTTTTCTATAAAGAAATTGTAGCTGGATACCCTGTTTCCTTGTTGAAGAATTTTCACCCCCAGATACTTCTCGTCTTTCAACATCCTTTTTACTCCCAACTCTTGGATAATCTCTTCAGCATAACTATCTGGTACACTTTTGCTAAAGTGAATAGAGGACTTTGCGTAATTGACTAACTGCCCAGAGAGGTTGTAGTAATGTTGTAATACAATGGTTATTGAGTTTATGGTGTTTGTGTCCGTTTTTCCAAACAACATAATATCATACGCAAACATGATGTGCGAGATGCTCGGATCCCATCTGTTGATTTGGTAACCACTGTATCTGCCTTCGTTTTTCATCCTGTTGATAATGCTTGAGAAAGAATGACCACATGTGATAAATAAGTACGGAGATAAAGGGAAGCCTTTCCTTATACCTCTTTCTCCTCTGAAGAAGCCTTTCGGTTGGTCGTTGAGAATGATCGAAAAGGAAGCATTTTTCACACAACACATGATAAGGGAGTGAGCTCTATCTGTAATACCAATATTCAGCAGAGCTTGACTTAAAAAGTCCCAATCAACTTTGTCGTATTCCTTGCTCACATCTAATTTAAGAGCAAAAGACCCTTTGGAGGAGCTAGAATGGTGCATTGAGTGAAAGAGTTCTTTTGCAACAATGATGTTATCCAGTATTTGTCTGCCTGGGACAAACGTTGATTGGTTCTTCTCGATCAAGGAAGGGACTCAATATGTTGGTGATGATCTTTGTAACCACCTTATAAAGTACATTGCAAAGAGCTATCGGCCTATCATCAATGACAGCTTCAACATTCTTCTTCTTAGGGATGAGAGCCAAGTAAGTGTGATTTAATCCTGGAGGGATAGCTGAATATCTGAAGCAATCTTGTATCAGGTGAGTTACTTCTTGACCTACCACTTCCCAGCACTTTTTGTAGAACAAAGCTGGATAGCCATCTGGACCTAGGGTTTTCAAAGTGTTGATGGTGGATTTTTGTTCAAGGCTAAAATTGTAAAAGCCAAATTTAATACGCTGACGTCCTGCAGAGGATAAAGTTATTTGATGAATGATGAGTACCTCTTCGCTTTATTAATTCACCTAGTATGGAGCACGTGGCAACAATACCAATATTCTGTGAATTAATTACACAAAATTCACCTAGAACGGAGCATGAAGCAACAATCCCGATATTCTGTGAATTAATAGCATTATTAATCAATGCATGATTAGCCTTGTATTTCCTGTGTTGTTCCCGCAGAACTCTCATTATTGGTGCGGCATGACGACGGAGTATTGATCTCAGCAGAGTAACACGAATCTCCAAGTGCCGATGGTGAGGCATGGACGAAATACCCATACAGGCTACATCTTTCGGTGTGTTATACTAGCCCGATTGAGCATATTTAATTTCCTGAGGGGAAATCTGGACTGTTCATGCCAGTCTCAAAAACATTCACGACCATGCAGGTTGGCCGCATAATTTAACCATCCTAGACGATCCTCAGCAGGAGCAGGTTATCACCGCAATGACCACCAGAGGGCCCGTTTATGCACTGGTCGGTCGAACACATGTTATGCCCCCAAACAGCCACCAAACGCCAGCAGAGGGATGGTCGAGCTGATATGGAGTGTCTTGTATGCGCAAGGCTGTCAAAAAAACAGTCTCAAAAAAGTCGCGACTGTCCAACTTCGGAAGCCAAGTTGGACGGCTTGGATCATCCCGCGATTGATCGGTGAAGTGCTGGTATGCACATTGGCGGACCCATTTTTCACCTACATGATCGGCTCTCTCACGACCAAGCCATGAAGCAATAAACGATTGCTCAAAACATGGTTGGCGTGATGCTTTAAAAGCCGTGGAAGTCCACTAGTGTCTTAAATTGATCGCGACCATCCAACTTTGCAAGCATGGTTGGATGGCTTAGATCAAGCCTATGACCGTGGGACAGGTACTTCACCGCCGGCCCAACGTGGGCCCCGCATGATCATCCTCCCCAAGGGAGGAGCATAGCTTGCCAAAAAGTTTGGTTGAAGTTGCATGCGTACGATCGATCCAAAACCCTAATTAGGGTTTGCAGCATGTTACATGTGCTGTTAATCGATCATGAGCATCCATCTTCACAAGCTTGGATGGAGGGTGTATATATAGACTTAAAAGGTCCCAAGCATGTCAACATGATCACCGTGGGCCCATCTACATGTATGACCGATCGGCCTAGGACAACCATGGCCGAACGTCCCGAAACGCGCGCCCAAAGTAGGTATGTCGCGTGGTTTCCAATTCCTTTGCGGCAACGGATTTCTGTCGAAAACCAATCTCAACAACTCCTCTTTACCGGTCAAATTGAGTGGCCTAGATCACACCTTCATGAGACAGTGAGGTACGGACATGTACACCGGCAAGCCGCCTACAACATGACCGGTCGGTCCTGCCAAAAACGACTCCCATGCTTGGTTTCGACCAAGATGAAGGGTGATGCTTGCACACCTCTTCAAAACCCTAAAACTTCATCAACGGTCACAGATGAGCGTCATATATCATCTCGTCTTTCCAACTCTACCAGCTTGGTTAGGCATCCCAGGCTAGGAGTTAAATGGCCAATAAGGTGTCGTGGTGATTACCATCTGTCACTCTACCACATCATGTGATCGCCCAATGGAGGGCTTGCCTGTGCAGCTTCCAAACTATCATTAGAAGATAGGTAAGCATGCATCTGTTTTAAGACGCTTAATCCGCGACTTGCTCCGTTAAGCCTTTGAAACAGCGATGCTTCATACATATTGAATATATTCGATGCATGATGAGTGCTAAAAAGTGCATATTTCTATATATTTTTCTTGGCATTTAACTCATCTTTTGTGCATTAATTCTACATTTTATCCCATATTCTGTGTTTTCGTTGTTTTCAAGAATAAATATTTTTATTAATTAATTTTGCATTTTTAGGTTATAAATAAAGTTTGGATGGAATTACGGAGCGAAAAGAGCAGAAAAGTGGTGGAAGCCGAGAGGAATCACGCAAGGAAGCTGCGAAGAATGTTGTGCGCAAGACCAAAAGGCTAGAAATGGGCTTAACAAGGAAGAAATTGTTCTTAAAGAAGATATGGGCTTGGCATACCCAAGGCCCAAAACCCTTACCCAAATCCATTTCCATTATCCATACCCACTTCTCCTGTAGCCGTCAGATTGGATCCTCAGCTGAATCCAACGGTCGCTTCATCGCCAATACATCAAATTTGCTACAACCGTTTCACACCACAACACCTAACTCCATCTTGGACCGTCAGTTTTGATGTATCCATCATCCAACGGTCGCTCCACATCCATCCCCATTGCGCCTTTGGATTATTCCCTCATCTTTCCATCCAACGCCTTTCCCTCACAAAACATCAAATACTGATGCGTCCGCTAACACCCTAGTATCGAATACCCTATTCCCAAAACAAACAGACCCTTTCCTCTTCCCCATCGGTTCTTTCTTCTTTCCCCAAATTCTCTTTTCCTCTGCAAACCAGCTCCTCCTTCCACCCGACCATGGCAGCCTGCAACTGCTGCTCCTCGAGCTTCACTACACCCCTCTCCGCCTCTACCAAAACCCGTACGCACCACAGTTTTCTCTTCCTAGCCTAGTCGTTTCCCCAAACCCACATCTCTCTGACCTAGGTGTGGAGTTGATGAAACAACTCGAGCTAGGGTTGCAGTACATCAATTGGAGCAGGAAGAGCATCAGAGGGACATCAAGAAGCATGGGTCGAAGCCAATTTACACATGGGTATGTCGAATTTGATTTTCCCCAAAAGTTAGGGTTTGCAAATTTTAGGGTTTTGTGAATTAGGGATTTTGTTGTAAACTATAAAAGGGAAGCTGTAGAGAATGCAAAAGGGGTTCTTGGGTCATCCGAGATACCCCCTAATTGGGTTAATTTCATTGCATATCTTCTTCTTATCCACTGTTAATGTGTGTTGTGTGAATGTTCAATTGTTTGTTGTCTTGTGAATCTTCTACTGTTCGTCCTGTAATTCCCCTGTTTACTTATATGTTCTTGTTTTGAGTCTTAATGCTTGACAACATGAAAGCTCCTAACTCCAGCATGTTCTAATCCATCACTAGGGTGAGAAGACCCTTGAGCCAAATGGTTAGCCATTTGAGTTAGTCCCTGTTGAGCTAAAAACAGTTAGGTTAGTGACTTTCCAAGGGTTCATTGGCTTGTGATTAGTGGTGCTTTAAACAGACCATTAATGCTAGGAGTCAGTGATAATCTGAGGGATTAACAAAGCCATATTAGTTAGAGACCTAGAACCTAAGTGACCTGTGATTGCCTATGCTTTAATCAGATAGGCAATGCTAGGGGTTAATCCAAGGACTTTAGGTAGTTAACTAGACACATGACAAGGTTAACCTAGGTGAACTAGCTAGGTGAAAGAGAATTCTCATCCATCTTCATAAACTTCCATTCCCACTGTTTTCAGTTTCTTCACTACTTTTTCCACTGTCATTCTTAGTCACTTGCTTTGCTTCCTGCCAACATCTCACAGTTATGTTTTGTCACTGCCTTGCATATAGAATTATCTTAGCTAGGAAAACTTCATAACAACCCAAGTCCCTGTGGATTCGACCCGTACTTGTGCACTCACTGCAACAACACTGTGCACTTGCGGTATCACTGTAGGCATCCCTTTATTCATCTTATTTACACATCTATATAAGCCTACCAATGCATTACATGCATAGAATACACACGATATTTTATAAATATCGATTTCCCAAATAACTTAGATATTTAACCTAGCACCACATGCTACTTCATGTGGATCCCACGATCCACACATTCAAGACATCAAGCATGTCACAAACTGGGGGATACTGGGGTATTGGTCTGGAGATTTACAGCGTGCAGCGTGCAATGCGCCATCACAAGAACGTGTCAAGAAGACATGGATGGTTAGCGATGATGGGAGAAGTGGGTAGAGACTGATCGTGTGACACTAACACGACCTCACTATTCCATTACTCCACTTCCTCCACTTCCCACGAGAGACAAGGGTTGCGCTCAATGACTTGTATAAATAGGTTCTCCTCCCTATTTCGAAAACAGACAGAAACCAAGTGTTGATATAATGTATTCAAACACTCAGATTGCTTACATTTTTTGCAAGCCAGTTCATCTTTCTGATACAAGTCATAAACACTCAGTGTTGAGAGTGTTCACCGTCACACTCTCAACACCTTCTTCGCTTCCCTCCCTAAGATCAACCCTATCTCCTTTACTTTGTGACCGAAGAAAGTCTGGAACGTCCATTTCTTGGTTTAGGCCAAAATTGTATAAATTGATCTCTCGAATCAGAAAGCACTCCCGTGCAGTGAATTTTCTTATGGTTTAGATTCGTTTCTCATCCACACACACCCAAATTTACCAAAAACCGCAGAAACAGTTTTCACCCATAAACAATTGGCTACCACGATCAGTCTTCTGAACTATGAAGGGATAGATCTTTTGGTCGTGAAATTGGATTCTCAACTCTCATTCCAGTCTTCTGAACTATGAAGGGATAGATCTTAGGTCCAATTCAATCATTAACCTACTCATTTTTCACCAATACCAGTTTTTACCTCACGATGTATCCTCGCCCTCTAGATTCTTCGGAAGCCACGGATAATTCAGGCATCATGCGAAGTGTGGCTAGGATGCTGGAGGACGTCCTGGAAAATAAAGCTGGTATCACTAGGAGGCAGAGCGAAACATTCCGCCTTCTGAACGATATAAAATCTCAATTACAAGAAGGCTCGGCAAGCATTTACCTATACAGTACAAGAAATGTTGAATCCTTATCTGAAAGCCATGTCTTTACCAGCGGAGATGCAGAAAGAGCACGTAGCCACAAGAGGCTCAGGAGAGACGAATAACATGGTCCAGCTGGCAACAGAGACTCGAGACAACTCCACAGAAGAAAAGACTTACCCGGGATGCCACAACGTTTGCCGGATAAAGAAAAAGAGCATGCAAATTATGAAGCCTTGTTGGAAGATTTATATCTCAAGACTCTTGCCGAAGTTCAGAAAGCTGCCCAATTTCATCCAAGTGAAGATATGCTCGAGGAAGGAGAAATCATTCAAGAAACACGCGAATGCAGGGGGTGGGGGCGTTCAACTCATTCGCACAGAAATGGTACTGTCACCGACACAACACATTCAATGATGACTACATTTTGGCAAAACTGCCCAACTAAACGTGTCGCGGATATGATGACACATGCTAGATTTCCAACTCCGTCTCCAAAACGTTCTTCATACAAAAGTCAACAAGAGATGTCATGACGTCCTATAACGCAAGAAGGGCCAGATCTAAGGTACCCGCATTTCCCATTCCCGATGAAAAAGATCTTAGAGTTATTGGAGATATGCGTGCGTGACGGAGAAGTGCAAATGCCTTCTGTGTGGCGTCCACTAACTGATCAAGAAATGGCAGATCCAAGATATTGTCATTATCGCCGATTCCTTCACCACCCTACCAGTGAATACAACGCCTTGAAGCGCATTGTTCAGGAGAATCTTAATTCAGAAGAGTTTCCTTCCCTCTCCGAAAATTAATGCGTACAGTTTTTCTCGAAGAGGGTACTCAGGAGGATTCAGTTTCTTGCAAACGAAATTTCAGAGAACAAGTAAGTTCTATCAAACAATTTTTACGAGATAGTTTTAGAGCCTACTGGGGACTTGACGTCCCACACAACGAGCAAGAGACTCGAAGATCAAGCGCCATGTTTTTTCCCTCTCATGTTTTCCTTTTCACACGATGATGGTTGCTTTCAATGATGTTATAGTAATAGGTTCATTGAGACTTGTGAAAGAAGATTCATAGATTTAATTTTTAAATAAAAAATAAAAAACTCAATTAAAAAGTGTAGTAAAAATTATGGAGAGACTGGGGCTAGGATTCCACCATTGGTCGATATCAGTGATTTAATAAAACAATAATTACGCACTTCAACATTCAAATTGATTCTAATAGTATTGCCTAGACACGTAGATTTTCAAAAGAATATATGCTAATCCAAGCATATGATATCAAAACCCTAAAGCAAGCATATTCTATGAAGAGAAAATACACCTAATTAATCAAAATCATAAAAACAATTTTTAGTTCAATGCAAAAATCATAATAGAGTTGTTGTAATTAATTAAAAATGGAAATATATCACTATTACCGAATCAACGGCTTCCTCCATAGCCCCAAGGATTGGGTTTCGCTCATCTTGATGGAAACACGCCCAAAAGTTGATTTCATTGCTCAAATGGTGTTCACAAATGATGAAATGGGAGAAAATAATGATTAAACTGGATTTGTAACACTTATATTTGTTACAAACTCGGCTGTTACAAAGAACGATAAATATAAATTGTTACTGCCACTGTAGAGATATGACCCACAGGATTTTGTCGTTGTCACTGTAGCATGAACGAAGGTTTGTTGTGGTCTTAAGTATTCTCTGCAACTCTCGGTTCTCACTCTGTTGTTGCTCTAAACGATCCCAAACTCTCTGTCCCCTTTTATGAAACCACAACAACTCTTTTATAGCAAACATGACCAAGAAATCTCGCTCATCACTCCCCAAATATCCTCCATTACCCGGTAATCAATAAAAATTATTTTTATGCAAGATACGGAAATTTATTCTCTGTTTTAACTTCTCACACAGCTAGTTGTTGTTTACACACTCCAAACTGATTGATACACGTTCCAGAATGAGATGACAACGTTGTATACTCGCTCCAACTTTCCAAAAAAATTCCAACAGAATCCCGTGAGTCTCTCCAATCATGTTTCACTTCATTACCGCGCACACATCCCAAATTTGCCGAGATAAAACACATTACCACCCAAGTTTAATCGAAACAGGGTTGTAACAATCAAAACCGGGCATTGAGTCTCAATTAATCGCCTCAAAATCTTCCGCCAGAAATTTGGCGTAACAAAATATTTGAACTGAAGAATTCCCGCCAATTTTCTGTCTCCCGTGAAGAAGAAGAAGTGCCCCTTATCCGGTCCTGGGGTGATGATAGCAGGTAGGGTGGAAAAAGCAAAGAAGGTGCTCCTTATCCGTGAGGTGCCCCTTATCCAAAACTGGGGTCTGTATAGCAAATGTCCTTTAGGGTTGTCCCGAGTAACTTTTCGAGACGAATTTTCCAAAAATGTTTATTTCCAATAATACCTAAAAATACAAAAAAAAAACACAATAATAAGTACGAAAACGAGTACCAACAATACAGAAAATTGAGGAAAACTTAGACACAAAAATGTGTCTATCAAATACCCCAAAACTTATTATTTGCTATTCCTCGAGCAAATCTAATCTATAAAATAAAATTACTACACTTGGCACGTGCATCAAGCCGTTAAACCGCTAGGTGGCCCTAGCAGTGGAGTGTTGTCTCCGGAGGGTTTACCAGAGGTGTACCCACAAAACCTTTACTCCAGACACTGGTTATCTACGCAAAACCTTGGACGGCACTAAAGAATCTCCTTGATTGGCATACTTTCATTGACTACAGGAGGAAGTACCCTGATGCGAAATTCCAATTGTTGTACACGAGTTGGCACTCAGCATACTAAAATTCATATATAAGTGACAGAGCTCTACTCATATAGTTTCTGGACATCATAACCTGAGTCAACCAATCACATGGAAAGATTAAGAAGATGGATAAAGAGAATAAATAGATGGTTTAAAGTGAACGATGTTTCCCATATCTGTCTGAAGGCCTTTGCCAAGATGAACCTATCTTAATGAACTGAGATACCGGTCTGACTAATATCAACACAACTGGCATATACAAGGTGACCAGTGGTCGATAAACCTAACTCTAGGTCAACACAACTGGCATATACAAGGGCACTAGTGGTCGACTTTACTGAATTTATTCCGGTTGGTCTGATGGTCTGGTCTCAATTCTTTTTTTTTGTGTTTTTTTTTTTTTTTTTGGTTTCTCAATCACTCTATTTCACCCTAATAATGGTAATAACTTGAATCGTATGCCCCACCAAATCACTTACAAAAATAAAAAAGAAGGATTAGGATTCAACGAGATATGGCGAAACTACCATTTTTTTTTAATTCTAACACCTGAGTTCCGTGCTTTTATGAATAGACTCTTTATATGTTTCCATCTAATCAGATTGGTTCCTCAACTCCTACAACCAAGATGTTCCCATCCACTTAGATTGTTTAGTGCCAACCTTAATAAGCATAAATTTCTAGGCTATGGAGTTTATTTATTGCAACTAAAAGCTAACTAAAACGTTTCTTCCCCACCACCAAACTTAAATCTAACATTATCTCCAATGTTCTAAAGATGAAATTAAAAGCTTGAACAAGAATAAACTGTTACCACTTGATGGATGAAAAAAGAAATAAGGAAGGATATTACCGTCAGCATGAGGGTGGGTGCCTCCCAGGAAATGCTAAATTTAATGTCTTTAGCTAGACATCAAATACCTCAAAAAGAATTGTCACCTTCCAAAATCGTATACCAATAGTCGAAACAATTGTGGGTCCATAAGACCAAATAGGGGTAACACAAATATGAAAAAACTACACTGGTTCAGAAAAATGAAAAGAAGGAGTACATCCTCATCCAAGGTTTCTGTCAAGACAACTGGGTTTATCTGGGGTGCATAATTGAGCTTCATATGTGTGTCTCGATAAATAGATTCATCCGAAAAATAGGTTTCTAATACCTGGGTTGCCTCCTGGACAGTATCAGGAGGATCGTGTTGCGGAGTTTGAATAGACTCAAGTAAAATCTCAGACACACAAGGCTCGAGTCCCAAGTTAGGGACTCTAATCAGGGATACGTGACGATCGCAAGAACCATCACTACCCCCAAACTTAGGGTTTTCACTACTCACAGACAAACCTCTAACTATTTCTTGAATTTCTGGATCTTCATAGTCCTTAAAATACTCAATAGATTCTTCTATTCCTCTACCCCCAAACTTAGGGTCATCATTACTCTCAGATAGAGCCATCACTATTACCTAAATTTCTGGGTCCGTAGAGTCTTTAAAATACTCAAGGGATTCTTCTAAATATTGATCACACATCTCTAAGAAAATGGTTTCCTCAAATTCATCTAAAGGATCTCCCAGTAAAGTTCCATGCCAATTATCCTAAACTAAAGTGCTAATCATATTCACTTCTTCTAAATCATCATTCTCAGAAGGTTGTCTAGTAACATTAAAGACATTTGGTTCAATGGTCATATTACCAAAGGATATGTTCATAAGTCCGGTTCTACAGTTGATGACAGCGCTAGCTGTGGCTAAAAATGGGCGACCTAAAATCACCGGGATTTGAGCACTTTGGTCCTGAACTGGCTGGGTGTCTAAAACAACAAAATCCACTGGATAAATAAACTTATCAACATCAATCAGAACATCCTCTATGACACCACGAGGGAATTTGACAGACCTATCAGCTGATTGTAGTGTCATTTAGTCGGTTTCAACTTACCAAGACCTAGATGGGTGTATACATGATACGAGAGTAAGTTAACACTAGCTCCTAAGTCAAGTAATGCCTTATCGACAGTGTGGTTACCAATTGCACAAGATATGGTAGGTCATCCATGGTCCTTATACTTGGGGGGTGTTTCGTTTAGAAGAATTGAACTTACTTGACCAGTTAAAAAGGCTTTCTTATGAACATTAAGCTTATGCTTTCTTGTACAAAGATCTTTAAGGAACTTGGCATAAGCAGGCATCTGCCTAATTTCTTCTAATAAAGGAATGTTTATGTTCAGCTGCTCAAATATTTCCATTATCTCGTTGAAAGTTGACTCCTTCTTTGTTGGGGTTAACAACTGAGGATATGGGGCTCTAGGCACAAAGGTAGCCCTATCAGGAATTTCTTGGGAATCCTTAGAGACTGTTTCAGTTTCCTCAATTACGGGCTCCTCTTGGGAAGTAGAAGGTGGAACTTCAGTATGTCCACTAGGCATGGATACCTTATTGTTTACTGTTTTACCGCTCCTAAAAGTTGTAACAGAACTCACATGATTGTACGATTTCTCTCCTTTGGGGTTAGGATCAGTATGACTAGGGAACTTTTCATCTTCTCTCTCACTTATATACTTAGCTATTTGGCCGACTTGAAGTTCTAATTTAGCAAGAGTCTGGGAATTATCCTTCAAATTCTGTCTGGTTTCTTGTTGAAATCTAAGGTTGTTAACTGATAACATATGATGGTTCGTCGCTAACATAGTAAGAGCTTCTTATAAGTTAGAGATCTTTTTCTCAGAAGTGTTCTGAAACTGGGTTTGACCTGAAGGGTTTTGAGTATAACCAAAACCTGGGGGAGGCTGAGAATTACTAGACTGACCTGGATTCTGGCCCTTAGACCAAGAAAAATTAGGATGGTTTCTCCAACCAGGGTTGTAGGTTTCTGAGTATGGGTCAAACTTCTGACGGTTCTCAAACCTAGCATTGTTATAAGCAGCATGGGCTTGCTCTTCACTAACCTGACCTTCCCAAAACGGGATATTGGGTTCTACTCCACAACTAGAGACTTGATAGGCTCTAATCCTATCATCAGGTTCAACAAGAGACGTATGTTTAGAATGATTCAATTCCAAAGCTTCTAACCTTCTAAATAAAGCAGCAAACTTAGCATCTGACCCAAAGCTTGTATCTACCATATTGGTGCTACTTCGATTGACCAAGAGTATCTTAGGGGGTTGAACACAAGGTTCCCAGTGTTGGGATTTTTCAGCAACAACTCCTAAGAAGGTAAAAGCATCATCGGCATTTTTACTAGTGAACTCACTGGCGCACATAGACTCGACCATGGATTTGGTCGAATAGTCTAACCCATCATAAAAAATCTCTACTAGTTTCATTTTTTCAAACCCATGGTGAGGACATTCAGATAGGAGATCATTGAATCTCTCTAAAAACCTATAAAGAGATTCTCCCTCTTGTTGCATACTGGAACTAATTTTCTGCCTCACAGCTGCAGTTTTATGCTTAGGGTAGAATTTCAAATAAAAAGCAGCAATAAGTTCCTTCCATGTTTCTATGGATTCAGATGGTATGTTGTTAAGACATGTCTTGGCTTTATCTCTCAAGGAAAAGGGGAACATCCTAAGTTTCAATACTTTATCAGTAAGGTCCTTAATCTTAATTGTTCCACAAATTTCTTCACAATCCCTAATGTGAAAGTAAGGGCTTTCATCGTCTTTTCCTAAGAATATAGGGACCATCTGAAGGATACCAGGTTTCAACTCATAATTAGCCGTAGAGGCTGGAAATTTAATGCAGGATGCTCGGTTGGTCCTAGTTGGGTACATGTAATCTTTCAAACTAGCCATTGCTGGCACAGCTGAAGTATTAGGGGTACTTTCCTCACGAAGAGACAGATTCTCAAAACTGAAGTTTCCAAAAACGGGGCTCTCAAAAGAAGAGTCTTCGATCTCCCCGCTTCCACAAGAAGAATTACTAGGTTTTTCACTAATCAGTCGACCTAGATTGTTTCTTTTCCAAGCCCGATCTCTAATAACCTCGGGCATACACTAGAAAAACAAAAAGAAGAAAAAATCCTAACAGGAAGGGAAGTTATAAGCAAACACACAACAGGCTGACTCCAGCAAAACAAACCTAAAGATTTCTAGCAAATAAAAAGCATGATGTCTCCACTTAGATTGTTTCTAGACCAGCTTCTATTCTTTCGAAAAGGAACTCGTTACAATCTGAGCAAACCTCTCTGGAATCAATCCGAGTTAAAGTAAGTTGAATAGAGACGAGGGAAGCTGCATGGTTCTTTGATACCCAAGGCCTCATCGGCGTTACAAGGCGGCGTATTCAACTCACAGAAACCATCATGAACTTCAAAGTATGCTCAAAAGAGTAACCAATATTTTTCGAACGACTTTCCTATTAAGCTCGTTACCCTATAGATCTCGTTCTAGTCAAAATTTTAGGCTTAGGTTCGCGTTTGGTTTCGTTTACCTAAGGAGAGCAAGAAGAGAACGGTGATGAAATCTGAACCCTTATCTTGTATGGCCAGTCCTTGCCCTTTACTAGGAAATTAAAGCAGCCGTTTTCAATTCCTCAGCATATATGCAAACGAAGGAATACAGTAACTCGCTAACAGGGGATTCGCGAGTGTTTCGAAAAACTTACCTCCCGTTCCAGACGGAGGATGAACCGTTGTAGTCAACTCGGGACACGACTCTAATGTCATGTACAAACCCGAGGGGCCGAAATCTTTGGAAAATTTTTCTTTCGCTCCAAATTCCAAAATCTGTAGTAAAAAGACAAAATCCCAAAAACGTAAAGTAGAACAAATAAATAAAAACCTACAAAAAAAAAATCTAAAAACTCTAGCCTAAAGAAAAGTCCACGCCGGCGGCACCAAAAATTGATGGTTGTTGAAAAAGCGGGGGTCTAACAACACCACCCAATATTTCGATTATCAATCTGTATGGACAAACTCCAATATACTTTTTATGAGAATCAACTAGACAGTCAGACTCAATCAATAAAAAGATATATCAAAGAGTTTATATCTCAATCTCTCGATTTGATTTTTACTCAAGCTAAAATCAATAGCGAGTCTTTATCAAAGAGAGATAACTTGGACGGTACCAAAGACCAATGTCCAAGGATCAATCAACCACAACCAACAACCAAAAGTTGGATTAGAGAAGTTGATGATCTTAACACACAACCTGTATTATTTAAAATATAATGCGGAAAAGAAATAACACAGATGCCAGAAGTTTTGTTAACGAGGAAACCGCAAATGCACAAAAACCCTGGAACCTAGTCCAGATTAAATACACACTGTATTAAGCCGCTACAGACACTAGCCTACTCCAAGCTAACTTCGGACTGATCTATAGTTTAACCCCTACCAATCTCCCACTGATACAAGGTATATTTGTACTCCTACGCCTCTGATCCCAGCAGGACACTGCGTACTTGATTCCCTTTGCTGATCTCACCCACAACCAAGAGTTGATGCAACCCAAAATCAAAGACTTGATGATAAACGAATTGTCTCACACAGAAAAGTCTATCGAAAGGATAAATCTGTCTCTCACAGATAAACCCTAGGTTTTGTTTCGTCTTTAGATATAAAATCAAGGTAACAGGAACCAATTGACAATCCGGACTTATATTCCCGAAGAACATCCTAGATTAATCAATCACCTCACTACAATCCTTCCTGACTACACAAGCAGATTGTCGGGGAATCACAAACAGTGAGACGAAGATTTTTGTGACTTCTTTATCTTGCCTATCGGAGAACTCTCACGATCTCAAGACAATCAATCGATTGTACTCGTACGATAGAACATGCAAGATCATATCACACAACTAGGATAAAAGTAGTATCGATCTGGCTTCACAATCCCAATGAAGTCTTTAATTCGTTAACTCGAGTTTAGAGAAGAAAATCAAGAGTTAATGGAGATCGACTCTAGCGAGGGCACTAGTAGCACACAGACGTGCGGGGATTAGGTTTGCTCAATGCTATATTTCTCCTTTATATAACCTTCAAATTAGGGTTTTTCCTTAGGTATAAAGCAATCCTTATTCACCGTTAGATGAAAACCTGATTTAGATTCAAGCAAATATCTATCAACCGTTAGATCGAAAGACATAGCTTGTCACACACACTTGGGTACACGTTTACTGGTTTTGAGAAAACCATTCCCAAACGAGTACACATATGTTGGTTCAACATGATAACCCAAAAGGTCAACCATATGAGCATCTCATATTAATCATGTTCTTCTTCACCATAACTAGTTCAATTGACTCAAATGAACTAGTAAAGAGTTGTTCAATTGCTATGAGATCTTATGTATACACAAGACACAATTGAAACAAAGATGATTCGATTCGATTAGAATCGGCTCATGAACATTATAGCCACGGTTTGCATAAAGCATTCCTTAATGATTAATGTTTCATGTTCAGAGCACATCTTTAGATCATAACCTCTTAAGCTCACAAACAAGTTCGCGGACTTAAGTTAATCGGTTAAGTTTTCCAAACTCAGCAAAAATTCTCGGGTCGATAACTTTTGCCAGTTCGTGGACTTAGCACACAAACGAGTTTTGGAAACCCCAGCAGAAATTCTCGGTCGAGAACTTCCGTCAGTTCGCGTACTGAGTCTGCGGACTGGGTTCGCGGACTTGGCAAGCCAATTCCAGAATCCTACCGATTTCTCTTGATCAACAAAGTTCGAAAACTTTGGTTCAAGGAATACATGGTTATATAATCTAAACTATCATTTCAATCATTGAAACATTCTCAGAGGGCGATATTCAGTCGTGAAGAACAACAGACCTTTCTCGTCAGAGCAATTTCCAAAGTGATTGAAACTTTCATGACTTTCGTCACTAGGTGAAGATAAACCTGATCAAAGCGAAACGCTTTACCAACAAATGATTTCGAGTAAAAGATCAGCAATGAATACTCAACTCGAAATATCAAGTGTATATGATCTAGTCTATATGGCATACGACTTTTGTCTCATAAGAAGTAGGAGAAGAATAGATAGACTTTCGAGTGATAGATAAGTTCAAGTCTTCACATACCTTTTTGTTGATGAAGTTCAACGGTTCCTTGGTGTAAATCTTCGTCGTTGTCATTGAATCACCACGAAGTCCTTGAGCTCAACTACATTTTTCCTATCCTAGTCTGAGACTTAGCTAATAGGCTAGAAATCAAGACTTTATAATTTTGATCACTAACATTGACAAACATGCTTGATATAGCAACGCATGCGAGGTTGACCGAGCTATGCTCTAACAATCTCCCTCTTTGTCAATTTTAGTGACAAAACTATTAATACATATGGAATACAAAAAAGATAAACTTTAGTGGCTCCTATTCCATAGTGCGATCTTCAACGTTCCTTGAAATCTTCATCCTTCCAATTACTCCAATGATCCCAAAGGTTGTAAGTTTAGTATCACCGTTGTTGAAGATCCATAGCTATAAATATGAGAGAAATCGAGATTCTCGATCATTATTATACAGTCTCATAATATTATTATGAACATCAAAGTCCAATTGCATCACGACTTTAACAATAATACTATGGTGATATGTATGACTCCCCCTTAGTCAATACTCCATCTCGATCATGGAAACCACTCCCCCTTACACAATGATCCGAAAACCATATGTATTTGTAGTGTGACCTACAATATTTCTCCCCCTTTTTGTCAATAAAATTCGCAAAGGTACAAGAAAGGGTTCATAATGAAATTTCAACAAGAGACATTTCATGACCAAAAGAAAGACAACATATCATCTTAATTTAGATGCAATATTATAGCCGAAGCTAACATCATTCATCAAGGAGTTTTAAGACGCAAGATAACCTCTATAAAATTCCATAGCCGCACTCCCCATAAGATATTACCATTAAGCACAAGTTCAAAAGAACTCTCCCCCATTTGATGTCATTCCCAAAGGAACAACAAGAGCGACCTTAATTTCGAAAGAAAAGAAGGATTTTTATTTGGACACCAAAAACCATGTGAATGATTTTATATATATCCAAAACTCAACCAAAATACTCACAAATAAACCCATGAGTATTCTAATTGAAATATGCAATTAAATCAAAACCACACAAGTGATCAATTTAATTGAAAGTGCTCAACATAAGTAAACTCACGGAGCAACAGGCTACAACTAAGTTAATCATATGGAGGTGACTAACTTAACCGTTCAATTACTCAATATAAGGAAAACCTTACGGAATACGCGACTACATTAACCAATAAAACATGATAGTGTAGCTATTCATATACTCAACACAAGAACTTGTGAAATATATGAAAACTCAATTAGATTAATTACAAGAGAACCTATAATTAATCTAATCAGAATACAAACAAATAACCAAACTAATCACCGAGGTAATCAATTTAATTATTTAAGGCTCAACATATGAGATTATGGAAACCCAACTAAGATTATCATGGAACATGACCATCTTAACCGCACATGTACTCAACATAAGAAGGAAAAACTTATGGAGTACAAAAATAAATAACCAAGGATGATTAATTTAGTTCATAATGCTCAACATATAGCATCTTAGGGAACAACCAACAAGCCAAGGTTAATCGACTTAGTTGTAAGGTGCTCAACATAAGACACACAATGGAGCCTTCACGGTAGAACATAGCAAGATGGATCAATGAAGATCAATTCTGTAGATAACATACAAGGATATATTATATCTTTGCATCATTATATGTATAACAACATAATAGACTTTATCCTTGTCATACAAAAGATTTAATCCTATTTTTCATCAAATACATGATTGCATAGGCATAACTTTTGTATTTGTCAAAAGTCCATTAGTACTTCCATCAATACGAGTACCAATTGATGAACGACTTTACTTTTGACAACAATTTTCATCTCAATTTTGAAGGGAATCCAATAAGAAAGAGAATGAAAAAAGAATATGGTAAATCTGAGTTCGGACGAAGAAGTTACGGCCAAAACAAGTTTACTGAATATCGACGTCAAGTATGCATACAGGTTTGCGAACTTAAACCCCTGGATTTTGATTTTAAAAGTTGTTATGCATACTTGGTATGTGTACCATGTAGTCCAAACATCCCGAACTATTATTTTCAAACCTTAAACACAGATCAAGTTAGGTAGAAATGAATGATAAGAAAGATTATTATAAGTATTCTTAGCAAATAAAAGTACAAATCTTGCTCAAGTTTATAGACATACCTTTCCAGATGAATCCAATCGAATTCTACCGCTTTACCGAACATAATTTGTTTTCCCCAATTCTTCTGCTTCCCTCACCGTATACAAAGCAGGGCATTCCTTGGTGAGGATGCACTTCCAACACAATCAAGTTGTGTTGGGGTGAACAAAGTCTTGCTCACTACAAGTGACCTTTGGATTATCATGAAACATATCACTTTTAGAACCTTTCACATCCAATTCCATTTTTCCAAAAAACTTGTTAAGTTCCAACATCATGGATACTGCCTTTTCCATAGTCATGGAGTTTTTTGGAAGATCATTCCTTTTCACACTCAAAACATCATTGTCTTTCTTCGGTATCCACTTCTGAGTGCTTTTAGGAACAGTCAGAACCTTATTCCCATCACTCTTAATGTATGAACAGTCAGAACCTTACAACCTGTAACGTTAAGAGGATCAGTCTTAATGTATGATCTTGGTTTCAAAACTTCTTGTGATGCCCAAACAAGAACATCATGAAGTTTCTCATTCCTTATACGGAAACGACATCTCCTTTCCAGGTGACCTTTGTTTCCGCAATAGTGGAAAACATAAGGAATGTTCTTACCTCGATCCGTGTGTGCTAACTTGGGAGGTTGATAAACTTTCCTCTTTTGAACCTTAACTGCCGGTGAAGGTATTTAACTTTTTCCATTAGTGGAAACCTTTTGTTGAGAAGAATCACTAGCCTTGACAAATTTTACCTCTTTGCTAGTACTTGGAGCATCTATTCCCTTATAGCCCAATCCTCGTGTATCACGATGATTTTTACTTGCTCCTAGCATAATGGTTAATTTGCTTGAACTAGTATTGAACTTTTTCAAGTCATCTTCCAACATCTTGATTTTATCAAGAGCAGCAGCTAAATCAGCCTCAAGGCGTTTTTCTCGAGTGAGATGAACGCTTTCTCTGTCGTCAAAACTTGTTTGCTGGGAGTTAAACCTTACTTCTGATTCTGCAAGTTTTTCTTCCAACAAAAATAATTTTGTTAAAGATTATCACATTCAAGTGACTTTATACGTAGGTTTTCCTCAAAATCCTTGAGGATCGATTTGGTAGAAAGATTTGAAAAATAAACACCTGCGTAACATCTTCTCAATTTCTTGTTTTCTCGACGGAGAGGAGTCAGAAGAGGCGTGACATGAGAAGTTGTAATCTTCTTGATATTCCACGAATCCAAAAACTTAACATAATTTGAGACTTCCTCATCAACATCTCTATCAATATCTGAATCACCTTCATCAGAAAGTTCATCCAACTGTTCTTCTAAGAGAGTTTCCCAATCAACAGTTTTTACATCAAGAGAATGTTTAGATATTGACTTAGATGTGACAGTTCTCTCAGGTGAATCCAAGATTTTAGAATCATCTGGTAACTTCTGAACTGGTACGTTATCAGAGATAGACTCGACCATAATCAGATCGCCACAAACACAGACTTTTTAGGTCTTTAAACGTGTTTTCCCGCTCTGATACCAATTGAAAAAGCGGGGGTCTAACAACACCACCCAATATTTCGATTATCAATCTGTATTTACAAACTCCAATATACTTTTTATGAGAATCAAATAGACAGTCAGACTCAATCAATAAAAAGATATATCAAAGAGTTTATATCTCAATCTCTCGATTTGATTTTTACTCAAGCTAAAATCAATAGCGAGTCTTTATCAAAGAGAGATAACTTAGACGGTACCAAAGACCAATGTCCAAGGATCAATCAAGTACAATCAACAACCAAAAGCAGGATTAGAGAAGTTGATGATCTTAACGCACAACCTGTATTATTTCAATTATATAAAATATAATGCAGAAAAGAAATAACACAAACACCAGAAGTTTTGTTAACGAGGAAACTGCAAATGCAGAAAAAACCCCGGGACCTAGTCCAGATTGAATACACACTGTATTAAGCCGCTACAGACAATAGCTTACTCCAAGCTAACTTCAGACTGATCTATAGTTGAACCCCTACCAATCTCACACTGATACAAGGTACAGTTGTACTCCTACGCCTCTGATCCCAGCAGGACACTGTGTATTTGATTCCCTTTGATGATCTCACCCACAACAAAGAGTTGCTGAAACCCAAAGTCATACTTGATAATAAACGAATCTGTCTCACACAGAAAATTTTATCGAAAGGATAAATCTGTCTCCCACAGATAAACCCTAGGTTTTGTTCCGTCTTTAGATATAAAATCAAGGTAACAGGAACCAATTGACAATCTGGACTTATATTCCCGAAGAACATCCTAGATTAATCAATCACCTCCCTACAATCCTTCCTTAGTACACAAGCGGATTGTCGAGGAATCACAAACAGTGAGACGAAGATGTTTGTGACTTCTTTATCTTGCCTATCGGAGAACTCTCACGATCTCAAGCCAATCAATCGATTGTACTCGTACGATAAAAGATGCAAGATCAGATCACACAACTACGATAAAAGTAGTATCAGTCTGGCTTAACAATCCCAATGAAGTCTTTAAGTCGTTAACTCGAGTTTAGAGAAGAAACTCAAGATTTAATGGAGATCGACTCTAGCGAGAGCACTAGTAGCACACAGACGTGTAGGGATTAGGTTTGCTCAATGCTAGATGTCTCCTTTATATAGCCTTCAAATCAGGGTTTTTCCTTAGGTATAAAGCAATCCTTATTCACCGTTAGATGAAAAACTGATTTAGATTCAAGCCAATTTCTCTCAACCGTTAGATCGAAAGACATAGATTGTCACACACACTTGGGTACATGTTTACTGGGTTTGAGAAAACCATGCCCAAACGAGTACACGTATGTTAGTTCAACATGATAAACCAAAAGGTCAACCATATGAGCATCTCATATTAATCATGTTCTACTTCACCATAACTAATTCAACTGATTCAAATGAACTAGTTAAGAGTTGTTCAATTGCTATGAGATCTTATGTAACCACACAAGACACAATTGAAACAAAGATGATTCGATTCGATTATAATCAGCTCATGAACATTATAGCCACGGTTTGCATAAAGCATTCTTTAATAATTAATGTTTTATGTTCAGAGCACATCTTTAGATCATAACCTCTTAAGATCATAAACAAGTTCGCGGACTTAAGTTAATCGGTTGAGTTTTCCAAACTTAGCAGAAATTCTCGGGTCGAGAACTTCCGCCTGTTCGCGGACTGAGTTCGCGGACTTAGCACACAAACGAGTTTTGGAAATCCCAACAGAAATTCTCGATCGAGAACTTCCGTCAGTTCGCGGACTGGGTCTGCGGACTGGGTTCGCGGACTTGGCAAGCTAATTCCACAATCCTACAGATTTCTCTTGAGCAACAAAGTTCGAAAACTTCGGTTCAAGAAATACATGGTTATATAATCTAAACTCTCATTTCAATCATTGAAACATTCTCAGAGGGAGATATTCAGTCGTGAAGAATAACAGACCTTTCTCGTCAGAGCAATTTCCAAAGTGATTGAAACTTTCATGACTTTCGTCACTAGGTGAAGATAAAGCTGATTAAAGCGAAACGCTTTACCAACACATGATTTCGAGTAAAAGATAAGCAATGAATACTCATCTCGAAATATCAAGTGTATATGATCTAGTTTATATAGCATACGACTTTTGTCTCATAAGAAGTAGGAGAAGAATATATATATACTTTCGAGTGATAGATAAGTTCAAGTATTCACATACTTTTTTGTTGATGAAGTTCCACGGTTCCTTTGTGTAGATCTTCGTTGTTGTCGTTGAATCACCATGAAGTCCTTGAGCTCAACTACACTTTTCCTATCCTAGTCCGAGACTTAGCTAATAGGCTAGAAATCAAGACTTTATAGTTTTGATCACTAACATTGACAAACATGCTTGATATAGAAACACATGCGAGGTTGACCGAGCTATGCTCTAACAGTTGTTTTCAATGATGTTATAGTAATAGGTTCGTTGAGACTTGTCAAAGCAGATTCTTAGACTTAATTTTTAAAGCAAAAATAACAAACTCAATTAAAAAGTGTTGAAAAAATTATGGAGAGACTGGGGCTAGGATTCCACGATTGGTCGATATTAGTGATTTAATAAAACAATAATTACGCAACTCAACATTCAAATTGATTCTAATAGTATTGCCTAGACACGTAGATTTTCAAAAGAATAGATGTTAATCCAAGCATAGAATATCAAAACCCTAAAGCAAGCATACTATATCAAGAGAAAATACACCTAACTAATTAAAATCATAAAAATAATTTTTAGTTCAATGAAAAAATTATAATAGAGTTGTTGTAATTAATTAAAAAAGGAAATATATCACTTTTACTGAATCAACGGCTTCCTCCATATCCCCAAGGATTGGGTTTAGCTCATCTTGACAGAAACATGCTCAAAAGTTGATTTCATTGCTCAAATGGTGTTCACAAATGATGAAATGGGAGAAAATAATGATTAAAACAGATTTGTAACAGTTATATTTGTTACAAACTCGGATGTTACAAAGAACGATAAATATAAACTGTTACTGCCATTGTAGAGATATGACCCAGAGGCTTTTGTCGTTGTCATTGTATCATGAACGACGGTTTGTTGTGGTCTTAAGTTCTTGGTGTTCTTCCCATCAGCAGCAGAAAAGTATTCTCTGCAACTCTCGATTCTCACTCTATTGTTGCTCTAAACGATCCCAAACTCTCCGTCCCCTTCTATGAAACCACAACAACTCTTTTATAACAAACATGACCAAGAAATCTCGCCCATCACTCCCCAAATATCTTCCATTACCCGGTAATCAATAGAAATTATTTTCATGCAAGATACGGGAATTTCTTTCTAACTTCTCACGCGACTAGCTGTTGTTTACGCACTCCAAACTGATTGATACACGTTCCAGAATGAGATGAAAACGCTGTATTCTCGCTCCAACTTTCCAAAACAAATCCAAAAGAATCCCGTGAGTCTCTCCAATCATGTTTCACTTCATTACCTCGCACACAACCCAAATTTGCCGAGATAAAATCCATTACCACCCTTGTTTAATATCAAAACCGGGCATTGAGTCTCAATTAATCGCCTCAAAATCTTCCGCCAGAAATTTGGCGTAACAAAATATTTGAACTGAAGAATTCCCGCCAATTTTCTGTCTCCCGTGAAGAAGAAGAAGTGCCCCTTATCCGGTCCTGGGGTGCTGATAGCAGGTAGGGTGGAAAAAGCAAAGAAGGTGCCCCTTATCCGTGAGGTGCCCCTTAGCCAAAACTGGGGTCTGTATAGCAAATGTCCTTCAGTGGTGCCCCAAGTAACTTTTCGAGCCGAATTTTCCAAAATTGTTTATTTCTGAAAATACCTAAAAATACAAAATCAAAAGCACAATAATAAGTACGAAAACGAGTACCAACAATACAGAAAATTGAGGACAACTTAGACACAAAAATATGTCTATCACACGATATTTGCAACCTGACGTGTATAATATCGTTATAATAACCACATTATTCATAACCAGAATGCAAATTCCATTTAGAATAATTTCTTTCAGAAAAAACAATTCGCAAAACTATCTCAATATAATCAAATTCAGAATTCAACTACCTACTAGTTCAAAACCTAAAATCAAGACATGAAAGGATTTCCTCACATTACTCAAAACAAGGGGAAAGCATGACTAAAAGAAATAAAGCATTCAAGGGAAGTCCTTTAGCAACAACTCGTCCTGCTGAGAGAAAGCAACTTTCATGTTTTGGAGGGCGGCCTGCTTCAACTTCAACTCATTGGATAACCTCTCGATCTATTCTTCCTGGCGAACGATGCAACCTGCAGAAGGAACTTCACGCATTTCACCTTGCGGCTTCTGAAGCTTCTCGATGTCGGAGAACCCCTCGTAGAACCAAGAAGCGTTGAACTCGTATTTCTGGTACACATCCTGATGGAATTCCTAGTTGCAGATTGTCTCATCAGTAGCCGAGCGGCCTGTGGCGACGCACATACCATGGATGGTGGATAAAGCTTCTTCAACACGTTTGGATAATGAGAAGCGGCTCTTAAGTTTCCTAGTAGTATCAATATGACCGTGCTTCTCCATATCTCGGTATATAACTTCTCATACTTAGCCGGCACGCTAAATCATCCAACCAGCACGTGACCTGCATAAGGAGTGTCGAAAGAAAGCTCAAAGACATCTCCAGGGACAACGGGTTGCATCACCAACACTTTGTGAGAGGCCTTCTCAGCTTCAAGAGGTCCTGTGATTTCCTTATCGGTTAAAAGAGCTTGATCATGAGATTCTTTAGTAGGAGACACCTCAACAATCGCGGATGTTGTCTCTCATGCGTTCCTCGCGATGTTTGTTTCACTCTGAAGACTGATTTCTTCCACGGCCTCATCTACGAGCTCACTGAGATTACCGCTCTGAGAGGCATTTCTTTCAGTCGAACTTGCACCATCTTTGTCATTATCTTGGAGAGGATCAGTATCGCCATACTTCTCATTGTGAAGATCAGTATCGCCAGCCTTCTCGTTGTGGATACGTGCCAATCTTGTAAAAACGTTTTCTTTTGGGATTCCTTGATTTCAAACGAGAATTACCTTTAGTAAGGATTACTCCAGAGGAACGAAATTAAGGAATCAATATAAGGGGATTTAAAATACCTGCATATTGGAGGAATTGAGGATCACGGGACCACATGCTTTCTTCTTGGCCTGGGGATTGCAGTCAGTAGTATCGGCCCTGGTTCATTTACCTGGAAGCGACTTCAATCGTTTGCATTGCCTCAAAGTGTCAGGAGACGGCTCACCACGGGAAACGGTCGTGACTTCATCAGAAAACGCTTGGAAAAATAACAGCTGTTCTCTCCAAAAGTCCTTGTACTTGGGAGTTACTATCGGCCTTCTTTAGATGGACAAGAAAGGAAGACTCTGTTCTGGTGTAAAAGTTTCAGCATCAAGGAAAGACGGGACAAGACTCTTCGAAGGCGCCGGTGGGCGACGAAATGGAACACCCTGGTCAAATCCCATTTGGCATGCATCCCTATCAATATTGTATGGGACGACAGTAAGGACTCCATCAAAAAGAGAAGGAATGTATCCTGGTATGCAACTTCGCAGGAAGATAGCTTCTCCAGGGCTCATGAATTTCCCATCAGGTGGTAACACAATGTCAGGGACGGTAGTAGAAGTTTCTGCTTCAACTGCGGAAGGATGGACCGGTCCCCACGAGCGTAAATCTATAGCGTACATGTTGTCAAGAAAATCCACAAGCCTCGACCCGATTTTTGGACGTCTATTCTTCCAGCGGAGTATTCTCGAACCACCATACAAACTGGGGAGCGAGGTGGCAGGAACAAGAGCGTAACCCTTCAAGTGTTTCCATAGACATGCCTGAAGAAAAGCGACGTGGATATATGATTCCACCTTATTGTACCCGTTAGAAGCGTACATCTCTATAGCCAAAGCATCCAAACGGATATACAACGATCCGAGGAATAAAGAGCCCAAAGGGAGAACCACACCTTTCGCCAACTTGATAGCAAATATGACGAGATCACTTCTTATGGTTTTCTTTCCAGAACCGTCATCGAAGATATCCCTGGACAACCATAAAGACAAGAACACAACCGCACTGAGTTCGTCATCCAATACTTGACCCTGTATTGGTTTTGCAGGAGACCACTCAGATACCCACAAAGTATAGAAGCATTTCGCATTCTTTTTCTGTTGGTCATACTCACTCACCTTCTGAAGTATAACATTGTAGACAACTTCTTCTTCCGCAGATAGCCCGTAGTGAAGGTTCAAACAATGGGGAGATTCATCAATACGGCTACGCTCTCAAGGGTGATAGTTATTTCTCCCCACCTACATATAAATGTGTGCGTAGAAGGACGCCATCGAGGAATGAAGGTGATTAAGCCTGGGATGTCTTTCTTAATGTGAAGAACTGCAGACGACATAACTGCATCAAGGATCTGCGTTATAGTCAAGTTATCTTTGATTTTATCGTTGGTCAACATACGCCTCATACATCCTTCATAAGAGCTCAGTGGAGTCTGACAAATCTTAAAGTCAATAGGAGAAGGCGGATATTCTTTCTTCTGGAGATAGAATCTCATCACGCCCGCTAAGGATGACGATAGAGCCTCTTCATTTTCCGAGCCCGTAAGCAGAATTATTTTATGGCCAGGATGTTTCTTAATGTTTGGAAAAGGCACAGTGAACAACTCATCATCTATATTCGGCATATCTCTGGAGTTGTCAACACCTCCCGATTTGGTAGCAGCATCCACTTTGTTCATTTTCAAGCAACTACAATAAGCCGAAGTGGAAAAAGAGTCAGTGTTTCGTCCGGAGAAATCAGGGTGTTAATGGGTTCGAAGCAGGCATAGCCCGGATGACTTTCGAATCAAGCAGGCAACAGCCCCATGTTGGAGAAAAAGCAGGTACAAGGCCGACATTCGACGGGCACAACAACCCGTCGATCAGGCACATCCTCCGATCGAGCAGGCATAACCCAACGATTCAAATGAGGCAAATCTGTATTGGGTCACGCAACCAAGGCGAGGCTGGTGTATTGGGCTCATGCAGCAGAAGGACGACATTCGATCCAAGCAGGCACGACAGCCCGCCAAGCAGGCACAAGCAGATCGAAGCAGGCATAGGGCCGAAGTCCGACCGAAGAAGGCCAACGGGATCGATGTTCAGTCAATCATGCATACACTTCGTACGCATATGACACGGTTCTCTATGGGCAAAGGAGTGAACGGGTTTATCCATGGGAATCGTGTCTACGGAGTCTAGGCCTAGGGGTTTTATCAAATATAACCTAAGTCTAGGTTTTACATGCAACGAGGAAAAAAAAGAGTAAAAAAACAATTATTCATGGGATCATGGCTTTTTACTAAGCAATCCTAGCAATATCGGCGATTTTGCATCAATTTCGGTGGAGAAATTAATCATGGTATGTCTTACAAAGAAGTTTCGCCTACCATGGGATAATTCTTCAAGAGCAAAAGGAGTTTACCTAAGAATTAGGGTTTGTAAAAAAAAAAAAAAAACAAGACGCTTACCTTGCTACAGCCGGCGGCGGCGAGCTCGGCGGCGTGATCGGCAACGGACGGGAGGAGCTGACCAAACAGGAGAAAAAAAGGGGGGGGTCGGTCCCCTTTTATAAACAAATAATGGAGAATCCTGGTGTAGAAAAAGGATTCATCTTTTGGTTCGAACTCCGAAGGAAGGAGGAAACCGGTCCTACCCAAAATTCCATGCTTGCACCGGCGCGTTCACATGGACCATTGCTAGCGGTCGGTCGAAGCTTTTCCTGGTAAGCTTCCTTTATTTCGTTTTTCTCACGTGTATATGTCACCATCTAATGCCTACCCCACAATAATGCAACCATTATGTGCTAGACATGGGACTTAATGTTGATGGTGGAATTTTGTTCAAGGCTAAAATTGTAAAAGCCAAATTTAATACGCTGACGTCCTGCAGAGGATAAAGCTATTTGATGTGTGATGAGTACCTCTTAGCTTTATTAATTCACCTAGAATGGAGCATGTAGCAACAATCTCAATATTCTGTGAATTAAATATACAAAATTCACCTAAACGGAGCATGAAGCAACAATCCCGATATTATGTGAATTAATAGCATTATTAATCAATGCATGATTATCCTTGTATTTCCTGTGTTGTTCCCGCAGAACTCTCATTATTGGTGCGGCATGATGACTGAGTATTGCTCTCAGCAGAGTAACACGAATCTCCAAATGCCAATAGTGAGGCATGCACGAAATACCCGTACCGGCTACATCTCTCGGTGTGTTATACTAGCCCGATTGAGAATATTTAATTTCCTGAGGGAAATATGGACTGTTCATGTCAGTCTCAGAAACAATCACGACCACGCAGGTTGGCCGCATGATTTAACCAGCCTAGACGATCCTCAGCAGGAGTAGGCTATCACCGCAATGACCACCAGAGGGACCGTTTATGCCCTGGCCGGTTGAACACATGTTATGCCCCAAAACAGCCACCAAACTCCAGCAGAGGGATGGTCGAGCTGATATGGAGTGCCTTGTATGCGCAAGGATGTCAAAAAAAACAGTCTCAAAGAAGTCGCGACCGTCCAACTTCGCAAGCCAAGTTGGACGTCTTGGATCATCCCGCGATTGATCGGTGAAGTGATGGTATGCACATTGGCGGGCCCATTTTTCAACTACATGATCGGATCTCTCACGACCAAGCCATGGAGCAATAAACAATTGCTCAAAACATGGTTGGCGTGATGCTTTAAAAGCCGTGGAAGTCCACTAGTGTCTTAAATTGATCGCGACCATCCAACTTTTCAAGCATGATTAGATGGCTTAGATCAAGCCTGTGACCGTGGGACAGGTACACACACGTTCACCGCCGGCCCAACGTGGGCCCTGCATTATCAGCCTCCCCAAGAAAGGAGCATATCTTTCCAAAACGTTTGGTTGAAGTTGCATGCGTACGATCGATCCAAAGCCCTAATTAGGGTTTGCGACATGTTACATGTGCTGTTAATCGATCATGAGCATCCATCTTTGCAATCTTGGATGGAGGGTGTATATATAGACTTAAAAGGTCCCAAGCATGTCAACATGATCACCGTGGGCCCATATACACGTATGACCGATCGGCCTAGGACAACCATGGACGAACGTCCCGAAACGCGCGCCCAAAGTAGGTATCTCGCGCGGTTTCCAATTCCTTTGCGGCAACGGATTTCTGTCGAAAACCGATCTCAACAACTCCTCTTTACCGGTCAAATTGAGTGGCCTAGATCGCACCCTCATGAGACAGTGAGGTACGGACATGTACACTGGCAATCCGCCTACAGCATGACCGGTCGGTCCTGCCAAAAACGCCTCCCATGCTTGGTTTCGACCAAGCTGAAGGGTGATGCTTTCGCACCTCTTCAAAACCCTAAAACTTCATCAACGGTCGCAGATGAGCATCATATATCATCTCGTCCGTCCAACTCTACCAACTTGGTTAGGAATCCCATGATAGGAGTTAAATGGCCAATAAGGTGTCGTGGTGATTACCATCTGTCACTCTACCACATCATGTGATCGGCCAAGGGAGGGATTGCTTGTGCATCTTCCAAACTATCATTCGAAGATATCTAAGCATGCATGTGTTTTAAGACGCTTAATCCGCGACTTACTCCGTTAAGCATTTAAAACAGCGATGCTTCATACATATTGAATATATTAGATGCATTACATGCATAGAATACACACGATATTTTATAAATATCGATTTCCCAAATAACTTAGTTATTTAACCTATCACCACATGTTACTTCATGTGTATCCCACGATCCACACATTCGAGATATCAAGCATGTCACAAACTGGGGGATACTTACTGGGGTATTGGTCTGGCGGTTTACAGCGTGCAACGTGCCATCACAAGAACGTGTTAAGAAGACATGGACGTTTATTGATGATGGGAGAAGTGGGTAGATACTGATCGTGTGACACTAACACGACCTCACTGTTCCATCACTCCACTTCCTCCACTTCCAACGAGAGACGAGGGTTGCTGCTTAATGACTTGTATAAATAGGTTTTCCTCCCTATTTCGAAAACAGACAGAAACCAAGTGTTGATATAACGTATTCAAACACTCATAGATGATTGCTTAAATTTTTTGCCAGCCATTTCATCTTTCTGATACAAGTCATAAACATCCAACACCTTCATACTCTCAACACCTTCTTCTCTTCCCTCCCTAAGATCAACCCCATCTCCTTCACTTTGTGACCGAAGCAAGTATGGAACGGTCATTTCTTGGTTTAGTCCAGAATTGTATAGATTGATCTCTCGAATCAGAAAGCACTCTCGTGCAGTGCATTTGTTTAGGGTTTAGATTCGTTTCTCATCCACACACACCCAAATTTACCAAAAACCGCAGAAACAGTTTTCACCCATAAACACAAAGATCCCATCTTCTTTATCACATTTAAAATTTCATATGCACTAGGAATTGAGCTACGATACCTGCAGTCATCTGGATTTAATTTATTAGCATTCTCAAGGCTCATGTTGATAGAGTCTACATTAGTATCTTTTTTAAACATGTCTTCAAAGTGAGAAATAAGTGTATCTTTTATTTCATTAGAGTCAGAAATCCACTCACTATTGAGGTCTTTTAGAGCAAAGATTTTGTTTTTGTTCCTTCTACCAATAGTGGATACATGAAATACCTGAGTGTTTTTATCAATGGAAGGTACTCATTTGGATTTGTTTCGTTGTTTCCAAAACATGCAGTCTCTCCTTTCCAATGTGATGATATTGCTGCAAATAGCTTTCTCTTCTTGCCTTATGTCCGTCAGGTGTGCAACAGCTTGCAGATCAACCAGCTTTTGTTTCTCTTCTTCAATTTCCCTTTTTGTATCCCCAAAAGTCTTTTTTCTCCATTTCCAAAGTCCTTCCCCCAATCCTGTGAGTTTTGAGGTTGTATCTCCAGTAGCACTCTCCCAACTAGCTTTTAAAATGTCTTTGAATTGAGGATGGTCAGTCCAGTAAAATTCAAATTTATAATTTGGTTTTCTTTTAGGTGGTCTTCTCATAGTGTTGATAATAATGGGAGAGTGATCACTCTCAATTCTTGGCAAATGGAGAACTGCTGCATCCGAGAACTGTAATCTCCAGTCTGTGTTGCATATCGCCCTGTCTAGCCTTTCAAAGATCGGGATATTCTGAGTAGCATTATTTGACCAAGTGAAGGTCGGTCCAGCATAGCCTAGATCAATGACATCCCTTTCTCTTAGTAAGGTTCTGAATTCTCTACAGCTGATATCAGTGTTGGTTGAGCCTCCTTGCTTTTCATATTGATGCATCAAAACATTCAGGCGACCAATAATGCACCAGGCGCCTTCCACTTCTTCTAATGTGTTATTCATTTGTCTCCAAAAGAGATTTAGTGGTTCGGTCAACTCAACCTACGTCACAGACAAAAACCCGAAGGGTGAAATATTATTGATCACCAGTTTTGATGTCACTGGGATAATTACGTTTACATTGAAAATCTCTATTGTAGAGTGAATAGAGAATTGATTAAGATATTATTTTATTCTAGAGAATATATCTTAATAAAGTAAAATATATCTTAAGTAACTAGAATATAAAAAATATAGGAAATTAACAAGATATTTTTATTACCTAGATAACTACCTAAATTACAAAGATATTTTTCTTGGAAACTTGATTTGATCTCCGTCTATATTCACCAATCCTTGATCTCCGTCGATCTTCTAATTCTTGACCAATTCATCTTGAATTTGACCACCTCGATCTTCATATTGGTTAATATATTCTAACATCCCCACGCAAGTTGGACACAGAGAGAATCAAAGTGTTCAACTTGAACAACAGTTTAATTAATATAACTTTATCGTCGAACCATATGATGAAAAGAATGACGATCTCTATGGTTATACGAAAACATCAAAATCAATATGGTGAGTAAATTTTTATGACACGGAGTCAGAATATATGTGATGAATAGCTATGTCAAATTATTTTTTTTTAGCATAAAGCTAATAATAACCTTTTAAGTGGTGAATAAACAACCACTGTCTGAGTTGAATATTACATCTTTGATGAACTACGATACAGATGTTGAATAAATTAGAGCCTAATTGATAACATAGATAAAAAACAAGATTTTGAATTTGTAACGGAAGCATTTTAAGTGGATCTCTCCGCTCTGATACCATAATAAATTATGATTATCGAGGAATCATCGATTCAAGAGAAATGGAATATGAGAAGATATTTAATGTGGTTCGGTAAACTCGACCTACGTCCACAGACAAAACCCCGAAGGGTGAAATATTAATGATTACCAGTTTTGATGTCACTGGATAATTACGTTTACGTTGACAATTTATATTTATAGAGTATAGAGAATTGATTAAGATATTATTTTATTCTAGAGAATATATCTTAATAAATTAGAATTTAAAAAATATAGGAAATTAACTAGATGTTTTTATTACCTAGATAGCTACCTAAATTACACAAGATATTTTTCTTCGAAACTTGATTTGATCTCCGTCGATATTCTCCAATCCTTGATCTCCGTCGATCTTCTAATAACCAGGTTGATTCTTGACCATTTCATCTTGAACTTGACCACCTCGATCTTCATATTGGTTAATATACTCTAACAACAGGCTCTCAATAAGTGAGTGAGTGACCGGAGAAATAAGGAAGGGGACAGGCATTCAGGTCTTGAGCAGGGCTCATGGTCACTCACTATCTTATTGAATAGATATGGGTGTCATATCAGGTAATTAATATGGTAATTGTTTACCACTTTAATTACAAGATTTTCATCAAAAGGTCAAATATGAATAGATATGCCAAATTTTTGTCAAAAAGTCAAATATGAATAGATATGAGTGTCATATCTAATCGGTTGGAAAAATCAATTACCCTTACTGACGATGGCGTTTCAACAAAATATAAAAGAAAGATATGCAAGAACTAACAAATATGAATGCATGGAATTAAATTCATGCAATTATATCTACGGGTTTTCCAATACCACCCTATGAGGATAGAATACAATCTAAGTGCAAAAATTTGAAGTTAAAAAATATGTACGATCCTATTAATCAATACAAGAAGACATGATATTGTATTTTACATTGTTCACTTATATCGAGAGATCTATATTGATGAGAACAAGGAAATTCCGAGATACAATTTCATTTGCACGTGGATAAATAACATCAAGATAAAAAACGGAGTTGTAAGTAACTTAACATGTAGATACACTCTAAATTGAATGGAAAATAATATTTGGCAGGTATTGTTCATTGAAGTACTGCTATATTTTATTACATATGTAAGGAAAACATTGATTTCAATATATATAATTAAAGAACAAGAAAAACGCGTATAGAACCTGAAACAAAAATATAGTGATAGGATATGAAAGAGGCAACCAAGCAAAATTAATACTCTGTGCATGGTTATTCAGCCTATTGAATCGTCAGTGAAACTAATGACAATGAAGAACACAAGGATATGCTAATCGTACCCTCAACGAGGATTGTAATACTAAAAGGAAATAAATGTGTTTTAAGACGCTTAATCCGCGACTTACTCCGTTAAGCATTTAAAACAGCGATGCTTCATACATATTGAATATATTAGATGCATTACATGTATAGAATACACACGATATTTTATAAATATCGATTTCCCAAATAACTTAGTTATTTAACCTATCACCACATGTTACTTCATGTGTATCCCACGATCCACACATTCGAGATATCAAGCATGTCACAAACTGGGGGATACTTACTGGGGTATTGGTCTGGCGGTTTACAGCGTGCAACGTGCCATCACAAGAACGTGTTAAGAAGACATGGACGTTTATTGATGATGGGAGAAGTGGGTAGATACTGATCGTGTGACACTAACACGACCTCACTGTTCCATAACTCCACTTCCTCCACTTCCAACGAGAGACGAGGGTTGCTGCTTAATGACTTGTATAAATAGGTTTTCCTCCCTATTTCGAAAACAGACAGAAACCAAGTGTTGATATAACGTATTCAAACACTCATAGATGATTGCTTAAATTTTTTGCCAGCCATTTCATCTTTCTGATACAAGTCATAAACATCCAACACCTTCATACTCTCAACACCTTCTTCTCTTCCCTCCCTAAGATCAACCCCATCTCCTTCACTTTGTGACCGAAGCAAGTATGGAACGGTCATTTCTTGGTTTAGTCCAGAATTGTATAGATTGATCTCTCGAATCAGAAAGCACTCTCGTGCAGTGCATTTGTTTAGGGTTTAGATTCGTTTCTCATCCACACACACCCAAATTTACCAAAAACCGCAGAAACAGTTTTCACCCATAAACACAAAGATCCCATCTTCTTTATCACATTTAAAATTTCATATGCACTAGGAATTGAGCTACGATACCTGCAGTCATCTGGATTTAATTTATTAGCATTCTCAAGGCTCATGTTGATAGAGTCTACATTAGTATCTTTTTTAAACATGTCTTCAAAGTGAGAAATAAGTGTATCTTTTATTTCATTAGAGTCAGAAATCCACTCACTATTGAGGTCTTTTAGAGCAAAGATTTTGTTTTTGTTCCTTCTACCAATAGTGGATACATGAAATACCTGAGTGTTTTTATCAATGGAAGGTACTCATTTGGATTTGTTTCGTTGTTTCCAAAACATGCAGTCTCTCCTTTCCAATGTGATGATATTGCTGCAAATAGCTTTCTCTTCTTGCCTTATGTCCGTCAGGTGTGCAACAGCTTGCAGATCAACCAGCTTTTGTTTCTCTTCTTCAATTTCCCTTTTTGTATCCCCAAAAGTCTTTTTTCTCCATTTCCAAAGTCCTTCCCCCAATCCTGTGAGTTTTGAGGTTGTATCTCCAGTAGCACTCTCCCAACTAGCTTTTAAAATGTCTTTGAATTGAGGATGGTCAGTCCAGTAAAATTCAAATTTATAATTTGGTTTTCTTTTAGGTGGTCTTCTCATAGTGTTGATAATAATGGGAGAGTGATCACTCTCAATTCTTGGCAAATGGAGAACTGCTGCATCCGAGAACTGTAATCTCCAGTCTGTGTTGCATATCGCCCTGTCTAGCCTTTCAAAGATCGGGATATTCTGAGTAGCATTATTTGACCAAGTGAAGGTCGGTCCAGCATAGCCTAGATCAATGACATCCCTTTCTCTTAGTAAGGTTCTGAATTCTCTACAGCTGATATCAGTGTTGGTTGAGCCTCCTTGCTTTTCATATTGATGCATCAAAACATTCAGGCGACCAATAATGCACCAGGCGCCTTCCACTTCTTCTAATGTGTTATTCATTTGTCTCCAAAAGAGATTTAGTGGTTCGGTCAACTCAACCTACGTCACAGACAAAAACCCGAAGGGTGAAATATTATTGATCACCAGTTTTGATGTCACTGGGATAATTACGTTTACATTGAAAATCTCTATTGTAGAGTGAATAGAGAATTGATTAAGATATTATTTTATTCTAGAGAATATATCTTAATAAAGTAAAATATATCTTAAGTAACTAGAATATAAAAAATATAGGAAATTAACAAGATATTTTTATTACCTAGATAACTACCTAAATTACAAAGATATTTTTCTTGGAAACTTGATTTGATCTCCGTCTATATTCACCAATCCTTGATCTCCGTCGATCTTCTAATTCTTGACCAATTCATCTTGAATTTGACCACCTCGATCTTCATATTGGTTAATATATTCTAACATCCCCACGCAAGTTGGACACAGAGAGAATCAAAGTGTTCAACTTGAACAACAGTTTAATTAATATAACTTTATCGTCGAACCATATGATGAAAAGAATGACGATCTCTATGGTTATACGAAAACATCAAAATCAATATGGTGAGTAAATTTTTATGACACGGAGTCAGAATATATGTGATGAATAGCTATGTCAAATTATTTTTTTTTAGCATAAAGCTAATAATAACCTTTTAAGTGGTGAATAAACAACCACTGTCTGAGTTGAATATTACATCTTTGATGAACTACGATACAGATGTTGAATAAATTAGAGCCTAATTGATAACATAGATAAAAAACAAGATTTTGAATTTGTAACGGAAGCATTTTAAGTGGATCTCTCCGCTCTGATACCATAATAAATTATGATTATCGAGGAATCATCGATTCAAGAGAAATGGAATATGAGAAGATATTTAATGTGGTTCGGTAAACTCGACCTACGTCCACAGACAAAACCCCGAAGGGTGAAATATTAATGATTACCAGTTTTGATGTCACTGGATAATTACGTTTACGTTGACAATTTATATTTATAGAGTATAGAGAATTGATTAAGATATTATTTTATTCTAGAGAATATATCTTAATAAATTAGAATTTAAAAAATATAGGAAATTAACTAGATGTTTTTATTACCTAGATAGCTACCTAAATTACACAAGATATTTTTCTTCGAAACTTGATTTGATCTCCGTCGATATTCTCCAATCCTTGATCTCCGTCGATCTTCTAATAACCAGGTTGATTCTTGACCATTTCATCTTGAACTTGACCACCTCGATCTTCATATTGGTTAATATACTCTAACAACAGGCTCTCAATAAGTGAGTGAGTGACCGGAGAAATAAGGAAGGGGACAGGCATTCAGGTCTTGAGCAGGGCTCATGGTCACTCACTATCTTATTGAATAGATATGGGTGTCATATCAGGTAATTAATATGGTAATTGTTTACCACTTTAATTACAAGATTTTCATCAAAAGGTCAAATATGAATAGATATGCCAAATTTTTGTCAAAAAGTCAAATATGAATAGATATGAGTGTCATATCTAATCGGTTGGAAAAATCAATTACCCTTACTGACGATGGCGTTTCAACAAAATATAAAAGAAAGATATGCAAGAACTAACAAATATGAATGCATGGAATTAAATTCATGCAATTATATCTACGGGTTTTCCAATACCACCCTATGAGGATAGAATACAATCTAAGTGCAAAAATTTGAAGTTAAAAAATATGTACGATCCTATTAATCAATACAAGAAGACATGATATTGTATTTTACATTGTTCACTTATATCGAGAGATCTATATTGATGAGAACAAGGAAATTCCGAGATACAATTTCATTTGCACGTGGATAAATAACATCAAGATAAAAAACGGAGTTGTAAGTAACTTAACATGTAGATACACTCTAAATTGAATGGAAAATAATATTTGGCAGGTATTGTTCATTGAAGTACTGCTATATTTTATTACATATGTAAGGAAAACATTGATTTCAATATATATAATTAAAGAACAAGAAAAACGCGTATAGAACCTGAAACAAAAATATAGTGATAGGATATGAAAGAGGCAACCAAGCAAAATTAATACTCTGTGCATGGTTATTCAGCCTATTGAATCGTCAGTGAAACTAATGACAATGAAGAACACAAGGATATGCTAATCGTACCCTCAACGAGGATTGTAATACTAAAAGGAAATAAAATTTATGAAGAAAATGAAAAAAAGTTATGAATTTTAAATACATATTCTAATGGATACTATTTAATCCTGTAATATGTACAATATTCAATTTAAACCAATACAACAAACATATACACCGATAAAGAAGTAGTACAAGTTTAACATCTTTTTTGTTTTTGCTAAGTACAAGTTTATCATGTATATAACAAAAACGCCCGACCCAAAACAACTCGAAATAATGAGGGAATATGTGTGCACAAAAAAGGGGGGAGAAGGCTTGCAAAGTTATAATTTATGGGATGACATATAGAACTTGACGAAAGGTATAACCATAAACAATAGGACGAAGTGAGTGATGCAATGACATATTAGTTTTACTAATTCAATTCTAAGGATTGATTATTTTAAACACAACATATATATTATAATTTTGGAGTCATGTTTAATTGATCTGAGTATTATTATCAAACATCCATTACTCTTTGATTTACTTTATATTGAATTATTTAAATAACAATAATTTCACCGTGGAGTAGATAATAGCTCATTAAGTAAACTTAAACTCATGTATTAGTTAGTTTTCTATAAGGCGTTCCTTACAACTTAAACGTCATATAACAAATGACGATAGAATTTACTTAGAGATTTTTGATTTCACTTAATTAAAATATTTAATAGATTGATCATTTTACTTTCATTACAGTAGAACCTCTATATAAGAATACCCTTGGGACTACAGAAAAATATTGTTAAATGGAGGTTATTCTTATATAGAGGTCTACCTTGAAAACATCAATAAAGAATTGTTATATGTGTACCTAGGAAAAATATATACATACACATCGGAAACATCATAATATATCTGGGTAGTAGAATTACTAGTTATGTTTTGTTTAGTTTTACAAATAGGGATATATGAAGCTTGATGTATAACACAACCCACACAAAACTCAACCACGACACATAAAATTTTATTGTGTTGTGCAAATGAAAGCATTAAACCCACACTTAAAAGTAAAACGATCGTGCAAAATGGTTACAAGAATTTTTTCATCTTAAACTGTGATGTATGACAAGACTTATATTATTTATATTATAAGGTCAATTATTCTTATACGGAGGTAAGTTCCTTAAGATGGTACCGTGAAAGAATATGACTTATTCCAATATAGAGTTTATCTTAAATATAACTGGCCCAAGTCGGGGCCAGAAATTTTTATTCCTATATGGGGGTTATTCCTATACGGAGTATTCTTATATAGAGGTTCTACTCTATTTAGATTCTATGATTAAATATACCGAACTTAAAACATGTAAAAATTCAAAACTCCAATAGATTTCCTTTTCTTTTATAGAAAAACTTAGGCAGGAAGAAACCTAAGGAGAATACACATTAGAGATGGTGTTCAAAGGGACACTATCCCTCCCAGATATTGAGTTTTACAGTGCACAGCTAGCTGAAAGGATCTTAAATTGTGTAGTTTGTGAATAGAAGTAAGGCCTACTAAAACAAAAGAAATGATTGTTGGTGTATGTCTATTTCAGCATTCACTTGAGTAGTAAGAGTTGCATGGTAAGATTATATCTTCCTTGAACAGCCTTGTGGTAAAGCATCTTGAAGCGGTCTTGAATTTCCTTGGATTCAGCTTGGATTTCTACATTGATGTGTGTTGCATCCCCTTGACCCAATCAAACGCTAGATCAGCTCCTCCTGTTGGCCCCTATTCTCCATTATGTCCTGGATATCCTCTAGTCCCAATAATGTTTCCTGCAAAATTAGTAGTGAGAACGGTGAAATAATATAATGTTTTAGGATCTTGTAAAGTACATATTTGAATTTGGAGTCCATAATCTCCCCTTTGATCAGAATCAAGAGAGTAATTAGTAGCTTCAGATATGGTATTGCAATATAGTATGTTGATTCTGACTGAGAATAGGGTGTTTCGGATTATGCAATCTATTATGATTAGATAGGTATTGTCTTATGCTGGCATTAGGATTAATGTGCCTAAAAATATAGTCACATCTAGCCTTCCAGATGAACCAGCAAGTAGTTTCATGGATTCTACTGTTCTTACTGGTTGTTTCAGAGGTAAACCTAGTATTCAACCAATTCAAAAACTTTGTGTTGTGATCAAACAACCCATGGGAAGGGCAAAGCAATAGTTGCCATACTGAAGTAGCCACATGACAATTTAGAAACATATGTGTCATATTTTCCTCACCACGTTTGCATAAATTGCATATTGGATCAATAAGTGTAAAAGTTTCAGCATCAAGGAAAGACGGGACAAGACTCTTCGAAGGCGCCGGTGGGCGACGAAATGGAACACCCTGGTCAAATCCCATTTGGCATGCATCCCTATCAATATTGTATGGGACGACAGTAAGGACTCCATCAAAAAGAGAAGGAATGTATCCTGGTATGCAACTTCGCAGGAAGATAGCTTCTCCAGGGCTCATGAATTTCCCATCAGGTGGTAACACAATGTCAGGGACGGTAGTAGAAGTTTCTGCTTCAACTGCGGAAGGATGGACCGGTCCCCACGAGCGTAAATCTATAGCGTACATGTTGTCAAGAAAATCCACAAGCCTCGACCCGATTTTTGGACGTCTATTCTTCCAGCGGAGTATTCTCGAACCACCATACAAACTGGGGAGCGAGGTGGCAGGAACAAGAGCGTAACCCTTCAAGTGTTTCCATAGACATGCCTGAAGAAAAGCGACGTGGATATATGATTCCACCTTATTGTACCCGTTAGAAGCGTACATCTCTATAGCCAAAGCATCCAAACGGATATACAACGATCCGAGGAATAAAGAGCCCAAAGGGAGAACCACACCTTTCGCCAACTTGATAGCAAATATGACGAGATCACTTCTTATGGTTTTCTTTCCAGAACCGTCATCGAAGATATCCCTGGACAACCATAAAGACAAGAACACAACCGCACTGAGTTCGTCATCCAATACTTGACCCTGTATTGGTTTTGCAGGAGACCACTCAGATACCCACAAAGTATAGAAGCATTTCGCATTCTTTTTCTGTTGGTCATACTCACTCACCTTCTGAAGTATAACATTGTAGACAACTTCTTCTTCCGCAGATAGCCCGTAGTGAAGGTTCAAACAATGGGGAGATTCATCAATACGGCTACGCTCTCAAGGGTGATAGTTATTTCTCCCCACCTACATATAAATGTGTGCGTAGAAGGACGCCATCGAGGAATGAAGGTGATTAAGCCTGGGATGTCTTTCTTAATGTGAAGAACTGCAGACGACATAACTGCATCAAGGATCTGCGTTATAGTCAAGTTATCTTTGATTTTATCGTTGGTCAACATACGCCTCATACATCCTTCATAAGAGCTCAGTGGAGTCTGACAAATCTTAAAGTCAATAGGAGAAGGCGGATATTCTTTCTTCTGGAGATAGAATCTCATCACGCCCGCTAAGGATGACGATAGAGCCTCTTCATTTTCCGAGCCCGTAAGCAGAATTATTTTATGGCCAGGATGTTTCTTAATGTTTGGAAAAGGCACAGTGAACAACTCATCATCTATATTCGGCATATCTCTGGAGTTGTCAACACCTCCCGATTTGGTAGCAGCATCCACTTTGTTCATTTTCAAGCAACTACAATAAGCCGAAGTGGAAAAAGAGTCAGTGTTTCGTCCGGAGAAATCAGGGTGTTAATGGGTTCGAAGCAGGCATAGCCCGGATGACTTTCGAATCAAGCAGGCACAACAGCCCCATGTTGGAGAAAAAGCAGGTACAAGGCCGACATTCGACGGGCACAACAACCCGTCGATCAGGCACATCCTCCGATCGAGCAGGCATAACCCAACGATTCAAATGAGGCAAATCTAGTATTGGGTCACGCAACCAAGGCTGGTATTGGGTCATGCAGGCAAGGCCGACATTCGATCCAAGCAGGCACGACAGCCCGAGCCAAGCAGGCACAAGGCAAGATCGAAGCAGGCATAGGGCCGAAGTCCGACCGAAGAAGGCACAACGGGATCGATGTTCAGTCAATCATGCATACACATTCGTACGCATCATGACACGGTTCTCTATGGGCAAAGGAGTGAACGGGTTTATCCATGGGAATCGTGTCTACGGAGTCTAGGCCTAGGGGTTTTATCAAATTATAACCTAAGTCTAGGTTTTTACATGCAACGAGGAAAAAAAGAGTAAAAAACAATTATTCATGGGACTCATGGCTTGTTTTACTAAGCAATCCTAGCAATATCGGCGATTTTGCTATCAATTTCGGTGGAGAAATTAATCATGGTATGTCTTACAAAGAAGTTTCGCCTACCATGGGATAATTCTCTCAAGAGCAAAAGGAGTTTACCTAAGAAATTAGGGTTTGTAAAAAAAAAAAAAAAAAACAAGACGCTTACCTTGCTACAGCCGGCGGCGGCGAGCTCCGGCGGCGTGATCGGCAACGGACGGGAGGAGCTGACCAAACAGGAGAAAAAAAAGGGGGGGGTCGGTCCCCTTTTATAAACAAATAATTGGAGAATCCTGGTAGAAAAAGGATTCATCTTTTTGGTTCGAACTCCGAAGGAAGGAAACCGGTCCTACCCAAAATTCCATGCTTGCACCGGCGCGTTCACATGGACCATTGCTAGCGGTCGGTCGAAGCTTTTCCTGGTAAGCTTCCTTTATTTCGTTTTTCTCACGTGTATATGTCACCATCTAATGCCTACCCCACAATAATGCAACCATTATGTGCTAGACATGGGACTTAATGTTGATGGTGGAATTTTGTTCAAGGCTAAAATTGTAAAAGCCAAATTTAATACGCTGACGTCCTGCAGAGGATAAAGCTATTTGATGTGTGATGAGTACCTCTTAGCTTTATTAATTCACCTAGAATGGAGCATGTAGCAACAATCTCAATATTCTGTGAATTAAATATACAAAATTCACCTAAACGGAGCATGAAGCAACAATCCCGATATTATGTGAATTAATAGCATTATTAATCAATGCATGATTATCCTTGTATTTCCTGTGTTGTTCCCGCAGAACTCTCATTATTGGTGCGGCATGATGACTGAGTATTGCTCTCAGCAGAGTAACACGAATCTCCAAATGCCAATAGTGAGGCATGCACGAAATACCCGTACCGGCTACATCTCTCGGTGTGTTATACTAGCCCGATTGAGAATATTTAATTTCCTGAGGGAAATATGGACTGTTCATGTCAGTCTCAGAAACAATCACGACCACGCAGGTTGGCCGCATGATTTAACCAGCCTAGACGATCCTCAGCAGGAGTAGGCTATCACCGCAATGACCACCAGAGGGACCGTTTATGCCCTGGCCGGTTGAACACATGTTATGCCCCAAAACAGCCACCAAACTCCAGCAGAGGGATGGTCGAGCTGATATGGAGTGCCTTGTATGCGCAAGGATGTCAAAAAAACAGTCTCAAAGAAGTCCGACCGTCCAACTTCGCAAGCCAAGTTGGACGTCTTGGATCATCCCGCGATTGATCGGTGAAGTGATGGTATGCACATTGGCGGGCCCATTTTTCAACTACATGATCGGATCTCTCACGACCAAGCCATGGAGCAATAAACAATTGCTCAAAACATGGTTGGCGTGATGCTTTAAAAGCCGTGGAAGTCCACTAGTGTCTTAAATTGATCGCGACCATCCAACTTTTCAAGCATGATTAGATGGCTTAGATCAAGCCTGTGACCGTGGGACAGGTACACACACGTTCACCGCCGGCCCAACGTGGGCCCTGCATTATCAGCCTCCCCAAGAAAGGAGCATATCTTTCCAAAACGTTTGGTTGAAGTTGCATGCGTACGATCGATCCAAAGCCCTAATTAGGGTTTGCGACATGTTACATGTGCTGTTAATCGATCATGAGCATCCATCTTTGCAATCTTGGATGGAGGGTGTATATATAGACTTAAAAGGTCCCAAGCATGTCAACATGATCACCGTGGGCCCATATACACGTATGACCGATCGGCCTAGGACAACCATGGACGAACGTCCCGAAACGCGCGCCCAAAGTAGGTATCTCGCGCGGTTTCCAATTCCTTTGCGGCAACGGATTTCTGTCGAAAACCGATCTCAACAACTCCTCTTTACCGGTCAAATTGAGTGGCCTAGATCGCACCCTCATGAGACAGTGAGGTACGGACATGTACACTGGCAATCCGCCTACAGCATGACCGGTCGGTCCTGCCAAAAACGCCTCCCATGCTTGGTTTCGACCAAGCTGAAGGGTGATGCTTTCGCACCTCTTCAAAACCCTAAAACTTCATCAACGGTCGCAGATGAGCATCATATATCATCTCGTCCGTCCAACTCTACCAACTTGGTTAGGAATCCCATGATAGGAGTTAAATGGCCAATAAGGTGTCGTGGTGATTACCATCTGTCACTCTACCACATCATGTGATCGGCCAAGGGAGGGATTGCTTGTGCATCTTCCAAACTATCATTCGAAGATATCTAAGAATGCATGTGTTTTAAGACGCTTAATCCGCGACTTACTCCGTTAAGCATTTAAAACAGCGATGCTTCATACATATTGAATATATTAGATGCATTACATGTATAGAATACACACGATATTTTATAAATATCGATTTCCCAAATAACTTAGTATTTAACCTATCACCACATGTTACTTCATGTGTATCCCACGATCCACACATTCGAGATATCAAGCATGTCACAAACTGGGGGATACTTACTGGGGTATTGGTCTGGCGGTTTACAGCGTGCAACGTGCCATCACAAGAACGTGTTAAGAAGACATGGACGTTTATTGATGATGGGAGAAGTGGGTAGATACTGATCGTGTGACACTAACACGACCTCACTGTTCCATAACTCCACTTCCTCCACTTCCAACGAGAGACGAGGGTTGCTGCTTAATGACTTGTATAAATAGGTTTTCCTCCCTATTTCGAAAACAGACAGAAACCAAGTGTTGATATAACGTATTCAAACACTCATAGATGATTGCTTAAATTTTTGCCAGCCATTTCATCTTTCTGATACAAGTCATAAACATCCAACACCTTCATACTCTCAACACCTTCTTCTCTTCCCTCCCTAAGATCAACCCCATCTCCTTCACTTTGTGACCGAAGCAAGTATGGAACGGTCATTTCTTGGTTTAGTCCAGAATTGTATAGATTGATCTCTCGAATCAGAAAGCACTCTCGTGCAGTGCATTTGTTTAGGGTTTAGATTCGTTTCTCATCCACACACACCCAAATTTACCAAAAACCGCAGAAACAGTTTTCACCCATAAACACAAAGATCCCATCTTCTTATCACATTTAAAATTTCATATGCACTAGGAATTGAGCTACGATACCTGCAGTCATCTGGATTTAATTTATTAGCATTCTCAAGGCTCATGTTGATAGAGTCTACATTAGTATCTTTTTAAACATGTCTTCAAAGTGAGAAATAAGTGTATCTTTTATTTCATTAGAGTCAGAAATCCACTCACTATTGAGGTCTTTTAGAGCAAAGATTTTGTTTTTGTTCCTTCTACCAATAGTGGATACATGAAATACCTGAGTGTTTTTATCAATGGAAGGTACTCATTTGGATTTGTTTCGTTGTTTCCAAAACATGCAGTCTCTCCTTTCCAATGTGATGATATTGCTGCAAATAGCTTTCTCTTCTTGCCTTATGTCCGTCAGGTGTGCAACAGCTTGCAGATCAACCAGCTTTTGTTTCTCTTCTTCAATTTCCCTTTTTGTATCCCCAAAAGTCTTTTTTCTCCATTTCCAAAGTCCTTCCCCCAATCCTGTGAGTTTTGAGGTTGTATCTCCAGTAGCACTCTCCCAACTAGCTTTTAAAATGTCTTTGAATTGAGGATGGTCAGTCCAGTAAAATTCAAATTTATAATTTGGTTTTCTTTTAGGTGGTCTTCTCATAGTGTTGATAATAATGGGAGAGTGATCACTCTCAATTCTTGGCAAATGGAGAACTGCTGCATCCGAGAACTGTAATCTCCAGTCTGTGTTGCATATCGCCCTGTCTAGCCTTTCAAAGATCGGGATATTCTGAGTAGCATTATTTGACCAAGTGAAGGTCGGTCCAGCATAGCCTAGATCAATGACATCCCTTTCTCTTAGTAAGGTTCTGAATTCTCTACAGCTGATATCAGTGTTGGTTGAGCCTCCTTGCTTTTCATATTGATGCATCAAAACATTCAGGCGACCAATAATGCACCAGGCGCCTTCCACTTCTTCTAATGTGTTATTCATTTGTCTCCAAAAGAGATTTAGTGGTTCGGTCAACTCAACCTACGTCACAGACAAAAACCCGAAGGGTGAAATATTATTGATCACCAGTTTTGATGTCACTGGGATAATTACGTTTACATTGAAAATCTCTATTGTAGAGTGAATAGAGAATTGATTAAGATATTATTTTATTCTAGAGAATATATCTTAATAAAGTAAAATATATCTTAAGTAACTAGAATATAAAAAATATAGGAAATTAACAAGATATTTTTATTACCTAGATAACTACCTAAATTACAAAGATATTTTTCTTGGAAACTTGATTTGATCTCCGTCTATATTCACCAATCCTTGATCTCCGTCGATCTTTAATCTTGACCAATTCATCTTGAATTTGACCACCTCGATCTTCATATTGGTTAATATATTCTAACATCCCCACGCAAGTTGGACACAGAGAGAATCAAAGTGTTCAACTTGAACAACAGTTTAATTAATATAACTTTATCGTCGAACCATATGATGAAAAGAATGACGATCTCTATGGTTATACGAAAACATCAAAATCAATATGGTGAGTAAATTTTTATGACACGGAGTCAGAATATATGTGATGAATAGCTATGTCAAATTATTTTTTTTAGCATAAAGCTAATAATAACCTTTTAAGTGGTGAATAAACAACCACTGTCTGAGTTGAATATTACATCTTTGATGAACTACGATACAGATGTTGAATAAATTAGAGCCTAATTGATAACATAGATAAAAAACAAGATTTTGAATTTGTAACGGAAGCATTTTAAGTGGATCTCTCCGCTCTGATACCATAATAAATTATGATTATCGAGGAATCATCGATTCAAGAGAAATGGAATATGAGAAGATATTTAATGTGGTTCGGTAAACTCGACCTACGTCCACAGACAAAACCCCGAAGGGTGAAATATTAATGATTACCAGTTTTGATGTCACTGGATAATTACGTTTACGTTGACAATTTATATTTATAGAGTATAGAGAATTGATTAAGATATTATTTTATTCTAGAGAATATATCTTAATAAATTAGAATTTAAAAAATATAGGAAATTAACTAGATGTTTTTATTACCTAGATAGCTACCTAAATTACACAAGATATTTTTCTTCGAAACTTGATTTGATCTCCGTCGATATTCTCCAATCCTTGATCTCCGTCGATCTTCTAATAACCAGGTTGATTCTTGACCATTTCATCTTGAACTTGACCACCTCGATCTTCATATTGGTTAATATACTCTAACAACAGGCTCTCAATAAGTGAGTGAGTGACCGGAGAAATAAGGAAGGGGACAGGCATTCAGGTCTTGAGCAGGGCTCATGGTCACTCACTATCTTATTGAATAGATATGGGTGTCATATCAGGTAATTAATATGGTAATTGTTTACCACTTTAATTACAAGATTTTCATCAAAAGGTCAAATATGAATAGATATGCCAAATTTTTGTCAAAAAGTCAAATATGAATAGATATGAGTGTCATATCTAATCGGTTGGAAAAATCAATTACCCTTACTGACGATGGCGTTTCAACAAAATATAAAAGAAAGATATGCAAGAACTAACAAATATGAATGCATGGAATTAAATTCATGCAATTATATCTACGGGTTTTCCAATACCACCCTATGAGGATAGAATACAATCTAAGTGCAAAAATTTGAAGTTAAAAAATATGTACGATCCTATTAATCAATACAAGAAGACATGATATTGTATTTTACATTGTTCACTTATATCGAGAGATCTATATTGATGAGAACAAGGAAATTCCGAGATACAATTTCATTTGCACGTGGATAAATAACATCAAGATAAAAAACGGAGTTGTAAGTAACTTAACATGTAGATACACTCTAAATTGAATGGAAAATAATATTTGGCAGGTATTGTTCATTGAAGTACTGCTATATTTTATTACATATGTAAGGAAAACATTGATTTCAATATATATAATTAAAGAACAAGAAAAACGCGTATAGAACCTGAAACAAAAATATAGTGATAGGATATGAAAGAGGCAACCAAGCAAAATTAATACTCTGTGCATGGTTATTCAGCCTATTGAATCGTCAGTGAAACTAATGACAATGAAGAACACAAGGATATGCTAATCGTACCCTCAACGAGGATTGTAATACTAAAAGGAAATAAAATTTATGAAGAAAATGAAAAAAAGTTATGAATTTTAAATACATATTCTAATGGATACTATTTAATCCTGTAATATGTACAATATTCAATTTAAACCAATACAACAAACATATACACCGATAAAGAAGTAGTACAAGTTTAACATCTTTTTTGTTTTTGCTAAGTACAAGTTTATCATGTATATAACAAAAACGCCCGACCCAAAACAACTCGAAATAATGAGGGAATATGTGTGCACAAAAAAGGGGGGAGAAGGCTTGCAAAGTTATAATTTATGGGATGACATATAGAACTTGACGAAAGGTATAACCATAAACAATAGGACGAAGTGAGTGATGCAATGACATATTAGTTTTACTAATTCAATTCTAAGGATTGATTATTTTAAACACAACATATATATTATAATTTTGGAGTCATGTTTAATTGATCTGAGTATTATTATCAAACATCCATTACTCTTTGATTTACTTTATATTGAATTATTTAAATAACAATAATTTCACCGTGGAGTAGATAATATTAGCTCATTAAGTAAACTTAAACTCATGTATTAGTTAGTTTTTCTATAAGGCGTTCCTTACAACTTAAACGTCATATAACAAATGACGATAGAATTTACTTAGAGATTTTTGATTTCACTTAATTAAAATATTTAATATTTGATTGATCATTTTACTTTCATTACAGTAGAACCTCTATATAAGAATACCCTTGGGACTACAGAAAAATATTGTTAAATGGAGGTTATTCTTATATAGAGGTCTACCTTGAAAACATCAATAAAGAATTGTTATATGTGTACCTAGGAAAAATATATACATACACATCGGAAACATCATAATATATCTGGGTAGTAGAATTACTAGTTATGTTTTGTTTAGTTTTACAAATAGGGATATATGAAGCTTGATGTATAACACAACCCACACAAAACTCAACCACGACACATAAAATTTTATTGTGTTGTGCAAATGAAAGCATTAAACCCACTTAAAAGTAAAACGATCGTGCAAAATGGTTACAAGAATTTTTTCATCTTAAACTGTGATGTATGACAAGACTTATATTATTTATATTATAAGGTCAATTATTCTTATACGGAGGTAAGTTCCTTAAGATGGTACCGTGAAAGAATATGACTTATTCCAATATAGAGTTTATTCTTAAATATAACTGGCCCAAGTCGGGGCCAGAAATTTTTATTCCTATATGGGGGTTATTCCTATACGGAGTATTCTTATATAGAGGTTCTACTCTATTTAGATTCTATGATTAAATATACCGAACTTAAAACATGTAAAAAATTCAAAACTCCAATAGATTTCCTTTTCTTTTATAGAAAAACTTAGGCAGGAAGAAACCTAAGGAGAATACACATTAGAGATGGTGTTCAAAGGGACACTATCCCTCCCAGATATTGAGTTTTTACAGTGCACAGCTAGCTGAAAGGATCTTAAATTGTGTAGTTTGTGAATAGAAGTAAGGCCTACTAAAACAAAAGAAATGATTGTTGGTGTATGTCTATTTCAGCATTCACTTGAGTAGTAAGAGTTGCATGGTAACTTAGATTATATCTTCCTTGAACAGCCTTGTGGTAAAGCATCTTGAAGCGGTCTTGAATTTCCTTGGATTCAGCTTGGATTTCTACATTGATGTGTGTTGCATCCCCTTGACCCAATCAAACGCTAGATCAGCTCCTCCTGTTGGCCCCTATTCTCCATTATGTCCTGGATATCCTCTAGTCCCAATAATGTTTCCTGCAAAATATTTAGTAGTGAGAACGGTGAAATAATATAATGTTTTAGGATCTTGTAAAGTACATATTTGAATTTGGAGTCCATAATCTCCCCTTTGATCAGAATCAAGAGAGTAATTAGTAGCTTCAGATATGGTATTGCAATATAGTATGTTGATTCTGACTGAGAATAGGGTGTTTCGGATTATGCAATCTATTATGATTAGATAGGTATTGTCTTATGCTGGCATTAGGATTAATGTGCCTAAAAATATAGTCACATCTAGCCTTCCAGATGAACCAGCAAGTAGTTTCATGGATTCTACTGTTCTTACTGGTTGTTTCAGAGGTAAACCTAGTATTCAACCAATTCAAAAACTTTGTGTTGTGATCAAACAACCCATGGGAAGGGCAAAGCAATAGTTGCCATACTGAAGTAGCCACATGACAATTTAGAAACATATGTGTCATATTTTCCTCACCACGTTTGCATAAATTGCATATTGGATCAATAAGTGTAGAACGCTTGCATTTTAGCATTTGTAGGAAAGATTCCATGAGCTCTAGATAAAATTTTTGATAACTGAAAAAATGTCCATTTTCCACAGGATTTCCCAATATCCAGTCTGAAGATAATTCCTGTAAAGATAATCCGTTTTAGACTTGTAAAGTGATTTCATTGTAAAGTTTCCAGAGTCAGTTAGGTTCAAACAATTGTATCTTCATGTAATAATTTTGTGGATTAACTCAGCAATGTGATCAAAAGTAAACCAAGTGGTAATGAGATTTTTGTTCCAATCTCCACAAGGTAAGATAATATGTTCAACCAAAGTTATACCTACAGGGAAATCATCAGGTTTAGGGGTCATGGAAGAGATTAAATAGATCCAAATATTCTCCCATATTCTAATCTTTTTACCATTTCCAATCCTCCAGGACCTATGTTGTTGGATATTGTTTATACCTTCTATAATACCTCTCCAAATCCAAGAGTCTCCATCTTTTGGTTTAGTGTCCATATTTAGGACATTTCTATCAAAGAGTTACTTAGCATCCATGAGTTGAAACCAGAGAGAATACTTGTCTTTTTCCAATCTCCAACCTATTTTTGTTATCCTGTTGAAGAGCTCCATATTCTTAAAGCCTAAACCTCCCAATTCCTTTGGCTTGTAGAGTACTGTCCAGGATTTAGGGTAGTAACCTTTTGGGTTATCCAAGCTTTTACCCAAAAAAAATCTCTTTGAAGCTTGTTGAGGTCTTGGAAGGTTTTCTTTGGAAATTTGAAGAATTTCATCTGGTATATACTGGTAGTAGAAGTGATAGAACTTATAAGGACATGTCTGCCAGCAGGATTCAAGGGACTATTTTTCCAGCTGATCAATCTTTGTTTCAGTTTATCCACTCCAAGTCTAAAGGATAAAATCTTACTTTTGTGAGTAAAAAGAGGAGATCCCATGTATTTGTCATGAAGATTCAGAAATTGGACCCTCATATCATTTCTAATGTAGGTGCTTAGATTAGGATCAGTGTTGTTTCTAAAGAAAACACCAGACTTGTTGAAGTTGATTAGCTGACCAGAAGTTTCACTGAATGTTTTGAAAATATCCATTAGATTTTGGCTTTCAATCTTATTGACTTTGCAGAATACCATGCAGACATCAGCAAACAAGAGATGATTGATGGGAGGAGTATTCTTGCGGATTTTTATACCAGTGATTATCCCCAAATCTTCAGCATGGGAAAGAGTTCTTGAAAGGGCTTCCATACAGAATACAAAGAGATAAGGTGATAGAGAATCACCTTGTCTTAATCCTCTGGATGGTTTGAAAAACTTATTAGGAGAACCATTGACTAGAACATCAGAGGTGGTAGTAGAAATATACTGGTGAATTAAGCCACACCAGTGGGAGTTAAGCTCCATTCTTTTCATAATGGCTATAAGAAAATTCCAGTCAACTTTGTCAAAAGCTTTAGCCATGTCAATTTTAATGCCCGTGCTACCATTTTTTTTTCCTCTTTGATACCTCATGGAATGAATGATCTCATGAGATATAGCAATATTGTCAGAAATTTGTCTACTAGGTATAAAGGATGATTGGTATAAGATAAGGTTTCATTCTCTGAGCAATTAATTTGGATATGATCTTATAGGTTGTATTGCATAGACTAATGGGTCTGAAATGGCTAGGAGAAGAAGGGGTGTCAGTTTTGGGTATGAGAGAGATGAAAGTGGAATTCATTTCTTTGAGATCGAATGTGACCAGAAGAGAAGAAATGTTGGAACATCTTAACAATGTCAGTACCCTAGATATCCTAATTAGCTTGGAAGAAGTTTGCAGAAAAACCATCAGCTCCTAGAGCTTTGTCACCTGCCATACTGAAGATGATATTCTTTATTTCAGACATATTTGGGGTTTTGTTCAGGAGAGAGTTGTCTTGATGGTTGATGGTAGCTGGTACAAGGTGTATAATGTCAGGGTTTATCTTAATGTGTTCAGCAGTAGACATTTTGGAGAAGTAGTTGGTGAAGCAAGCTACAACCTCCTGATAATCAGATATGCATTCTCCAACTTCAGTTTGTATAGAATCTATTATATTTCTTCTAATTCTGCATTTCGTAGCACTGTGGAAGTAGTCAGTGTTTCTGTCCCCTAATTAGATAATTTGATCACTGCTCTTAGTCTTCCAGAATCATTCTTCAATATCTAGCCAGTGTTTGAGGTTCTTTCTAGCAGTTTTAAGGGCATCTCCTATATCCCTTCTGAAATAATTTTTGTGGAGCCAATCCAAATGGTTTTTGCAGTCTTCCACATTAGTTTTGATGTTACCATACACCTCTTTGTTCCAAATTCTCATTTGAAGTTTGATATATTTGAGTTTCTTAGCTATAAGAAAAGAATTAGAACCAGAGAGATCTTTTCTCCATCAGCTATTATTTTCTTACAATCTTCATGTTTAAGCCAAGGGCCAAAGAACTTGAATGGGATTTACCATTCTTCCAAAGAGGATTAGAATTTAAGAAGATGGGATGGTGATCAGACCCTATGTCCAACATATTTGATATGGTAATGTGTGGAAATAGGAGTATCCAGCTATCAGTTTCCATTCCCCTATCTAGTCTTTGTTCAGTGAGAGAAGGACCAGTTCTTTTGTTGGACCAAGTACATGGGCATTCTGTAAAGCCAATATCTACCAAATCCAAGTCTAGGATTTTGTTCTGAAAAAAGGTTGCTTCAATAGTGTCAATTGGGTTAACATTATATTTCTCAGAGTCACGGAGAAGGAAGTTAAAATCTCCCATAATCATCCAAGGTAAATGATTAGTAACGACAGTATTTTCCAACCTACTCCATGATTCCACTTTTTTTTCCAATTCGTAAAGGCTACCATAATAGCCAGTAAACATACAAGGGGTGTGAGGAGCAGTGGTAATTATAAACATTGATGTGGTTTAGGTAGAAGTCACTGATTTCAACATTAATAGTGCTTTTCCAAATCAAATCTAGAAAACCAGTTGTGCCATTGACCCCTCCTGGTTCAACAAACCAAAAGTTGCTAACATTTACTTCACTCATGATCTTCCTAATAAAAGCTTTCTTTTGTTTTGTTTCATAGAGGAAGACGATGTCGGGGTTTAATTTGTTCAACATGTCATTTAGATATTTCTTAGTATCTTTTGTGCCTAACCCCTGGTAGTTCCATGCAAGAGAGGTAAAGAATTGCCAGAAATAGGAAACTAGAGGGTACTTTGAGGTAGGTGTTCTAGTGATGAGCACGCAAGTGTGACGCATTTTCACCCATAAATACATTAGCTGGGATGATTCGATTGAGCAAATCAGGGAAGATAGGTTTTTCTCGGGTTTTTAGTTTGAAACAGGGAGTGATTTGAGAGATTATTTCGGCGATTTGGATTAGTATGATCCTGTTACGACAAAACAGGATATGTATATTGGTTAGAATCGATTAACAAGGGCCGAATCATTGCTTTTGGATAAAACATAATAACATGAGTAACCCGAGTTCTGTGTGTGATATGGATGTTTGTGTGTGCCTGTTATGTGTTTAACCACTTCTGGGATGTTGACTGAGCGTGTTTGGAGTGTTTCAACATGATAAGACAGCGTGAGAAGATAAATTTGGTACGAAAATATCTCGAGGATATATTCTTTTACTTCCGAGGAATGGAAGAAATTTTGAAATGATTGAGCGAGATTTCTTGGTGCTGCTGGCTATATAAAGGGTGTTGGTCTTGGTGTTGCAGAGAAGGATATCGAGAGTTGGGAGATGATACGGACGAAGAGGAGAAGTTGCAGAAACTTCTCTGCTGCAGAGAGGTAGAAGAATAAGAACACAGACGACGCTACAGGTCTGTCGTTTTACAATTGTCACAGTTCTGGGCTTAGTGACAGTTTTTCTACGAAAATTTCCGAATATAGTTTCTGTAACAGCTGCTTTGAACATTGTAACGGTGATTTTGTAACGTCCACTAAGCGTTGCAAATTCTAGGTTTATCTTATTTTTCTCATTTTCTTCATTGTAAACACCATTTGAGCTATATAAAATTTTTTTGAGAGTGTCTACATCATGAGTAGCTAAATCCCAACACTGGCTCGACGGAAGAATCCGAATTTCATATATGGGTAAATTTATTTTATTCTTTTTATGACTATTGCACTTATTTTAAATTGAGTTATGATTTGATTTAATTAGTTATTATTTTATTTGATGGGTCATGCTTGCTAAAATGTTTGATATCCCATGCTTACGATTTATAACTAATATTTTGAGAATCAACCTTGGAAAAAGTAAGAGTCCATGTTTTTATTTATTGAGCTATAATTGTTGAAGAATAAATAATTGAGTCTTATGTTATGAATTCAGTGGAATCCTAGTCCTAGTAACTCTCACTTTTGTTTATATTTTTTTTTTTATTTTCGTTAAATCTTTAAATTTAATCTTCACAAGTCTTAGAGTTCGAATCTATTTACTACAACAACAACTAAAAATTCGATCATCTAGCAATGTGGTCAAAAAAGAGATAGATATACTGAGAGTAGCTTAGCAGTTTAGTGATGGTGGTGATGCTAGTTATACTACTATGCAAATTTTGTGGAGAGTTAATATACATTAAAAATACCAGAGTAAGGAGTACCTTATAATTGAGAGTGTTGTTCTCCAAGGAACCATAAGCCAGATTCTGAGTAGGGGCAGTGGGATGATCTGTCATTGGTGAGTTGATAGGATCATCCTCCATGCTGTTTATGGGCTTCTTTCTTTTTGGTTCAGCTCTGTCTGAGGCATTGGTTTTTTTCCTTCTTAGGTTCAAACTGGTGATTCTTTTTCTTAATTAGCTTTCCAAGCTTCCTTCTTTTTCTTAGCAATTTCAATATCCATTCTAGGTTTAAGGTAGGTAGGGAGTTAAAGGGGAAAGGATTTAGAGGAGGTGATGCTAGAAAAATGTTGTTATTGAAAAAGGGATCAGGGTTGGTTTGGGATTTAGTTCCTTGAGCTCTAGCTGTAGCATTCAAATTTGGTTTCTTCTAATAATTGCTGGCGAGCTTTTTGACCAAATCATTTTTTTTTGTTCCTCAAAGGCAATAACATCAGGGTGTTGAGAGGTTTCAGCTGAGCCATTTTGAAGGGATTGAGCTCCAAAGATGAGTGGTTCACTTGGGAGGTAGCTAAGTTAGCAACAACACTTTCCAGTCCATCTTATTTTGCATATTTCAGTTTGGCTTCAAATTCCGTCACAACATCTTTATCAGAGTAAGTTTGATGAATGATTGCTTTGCCTGTTATGACACTTTTCCGCTTTTGAGTTAAGGGGGATTGAGGTGGTTGGCATGTTGATGGTGTGTGGTTGGTTAGGTGGGGATTGGACAGAGAAAGATTGGATGATCAACGATTCTACAGACTTTACAAAATTTTATACCATTGAGAGCATAGACAAATTCCAACCAGTGGGATATGATAACAAAAGAGCCGTTTATTATAATAAAAGTACAGATCCTCTCTTGTTACTAATTGAATAACAAGTTATACATCCTCTCTTGTTTCCCAGACCTCTCTGTCATATTGCTCTCATCATGGGAAATGTGCTAAGCAAAACCGACAACAAAAGAGCCGTCCTCTCTTCTAACCATCCCTCTAATTCCTGTAAGAAAAAAATTAGAAGAAGCACCATATTGTATTTGAGGAGAAATTTTTTAATGAGGGCGTTTCCCGAAGGGGACATGAGGGACAAATGATATGTTGACACATGTATTTGATTCCCATGAATTATGTTTCCAAAAAGTGGAAATTTCTGAGGAACCCAAGTTTGGTTCCTCTCTCTTCCAGAAACCCATCATTAAGATGGTATATATGTGTAGTCCAAAGCGTAGAATCTACGGTTAAAAACAATAGGATTAGATTACATTCACATTTATGCATTTTCACATGGACTAAGTTAACCTTGTCGCATAATATTAATAAATATAAATTTTGTTCGTCATTTAGTTATGGGTCAACTTTATTCCCCATTCAAATCCGAGAATCCAGGTCCACTTCCAACCAAAATATGCGCTCCCACTGAGAGCTTCTCCAATGACAGGTGTGTGGAGATAAATGTCAAATTTCACTTAGGATGCACATCCATTTTCTTTAAAATCATTCTCCAACCCGGATGTCATAAATCAATGTATGCATAACTTTAGGTAAAAGGATAATGTCTAGTTTCCCACATTTCCCTTGACATTATCTACCATCCTAGTTAGCTTTTTAAAATTAAAAATATATTTATTTACTAAAATTAATTCTAATACAATAAATAATCATTTTTAGATCTAATAAAATTTTAAAATTACTAAACATAAAATTTACATTTAACAAGAAAATGATCACAAACAACACCATTGGAGATGAATAACTTTTTTCACCGAAACTTAAGGAAAATTTGGAATAAAGATGTCTTGTTTGTGTTTCCACATCGGAAATACATACAACAACCATCGGAGAAGCTCTAATTTCTATAAGATCCGAGATTTTGGGTCAACATTAGATAAAAAAAGTTATTTTTCATAAATATATGTATACATCAAAAAGAGCTCGAGGTGCGATTGAAGATTAATCTTCTCTTGAATCCGTATTTCCTCTGTTAGGCTTGCCAATATGAATTTTTTCTCGTGAGTTTTTTCGTATTTCTTCCTATCATAGTTTCTGATTTGGATTACTTGATAAGTGGCTGCGGCATACAAGAGTGTAGTCTTTCTTTTTTTTGGTTGAGTTATTAGCTCTATTACATACCGAGAGAAGAATACAAGACCAGAAGAACCTTCGATGTGAGATCAAACTGTACCAGATTTGATATGGTATAATGATAGATATTGAAGATAGTGACGAATACATAGATTAATCTCGGTCGGGATAATGGCGTGAAATAGCAATAGTTCCACTGTTCCATCCAGGAACACCTTTTGCAATTTAAAATTATAATTGATAATCATCGGGTGAGACCACAGTAATCATATATAGATACTAAGTTACTGATGGCTGCCTATTGAATGTAAATTTGATTTTTCACTTATTTGATATATACAAGTGAAAATTTGACTTTTCATCCGTAATGATAAACTGTATTTTCACTTCAATAAAAATGGAATTTTCGCCAATCTTACATAATTACAAGTGATAGATAGAGTTTTGGTAAATCTCATCAAACAATCACAATTACGGATAATTTTGATTTTTACACTATGTAGTAATTAGAAGTCAAAAATTCAAATTATCACCAATTACTAGCTTATGAAAACCTAAATTTTCACAGACCAAAGAAAAAAGAAAATCAGAATTTTCACCATCTTGTGAAAACTGAAATTTTCTTCAATATTTTAGGTGTGTGATAAATTGGGTTTTCTTTAGAATTCGCTTAAGGTAGTCTTATTCGTTCAAGGAGAGTCTTTTATGGAGAAATTTAGTTGGGTTGGGATTTGCTATTTTAGGGGAGATTTCTGTGCTGGAGTAGTTTTAGGGAAAAAGATATTTTTTTTACTTTAATTAGATTTTTTCTAGTAAAAGGATATTTTAGTAATCATATATTTATTATTATTAATTATTGGTTCCTCATATATAGAATCTTATTGGTGGGTTTCTGAAACACAAAAACTATTATTTGGGCTACAGATGATTTTTTCCTTTCCAAAAATATAAAAAAATTGTATTTTTGGATAGAAAATTTGTCTCTATTGTTTGGGCTAGAGATAATTTTTTCTTTTCAAAAAATATAAAAGAATTGTATTTTTGGAGAGAAAATTTGTTTTATTAATTAGTGTTGGAATTTTTGGAAACATAATTCATGAGAATCAAATACATGTGTCAACATATCATTTGTCCTCCATGTCCCCTTCAAAAAACGCCCCCATAAAAAAAAATCGTATTTGAGTTATCTTTTTTTTTTTCTAACACATATATTTAAGTTATGATAATCTGGTATAAGAGAAGTCTATATCACTAAGATTTGGGGCATACATCTAGACATTCCAGCCTCACACATAGTGTTAATTTTGTGACATCGCCAATTTACTTGTTTTTTCGTGCCCAACACAAATCTTTGACAGTCAAGTGGGTGAACGGAACGAGTAAATGACATCCGACTCAAAAGGACTACTGATCACCTGGCTTACCTTATAGGACGTCCAAGAACTAAATAGTCCAAAATCCTCTTTTTTATACTAAAAGACCCAGATTGTCCTGATTATGCCTTTTTAATTAGATTATCACGTCTACGACATCCAGTCTACGAGATTGGCATTCTACGAGTTTACAACTCCACATAATTCTTTTTTTTTTCTTTTTCCGGTTGATTGAAGAACATTTAATTTGGTAGAAAATCTTTCAGAGTTCATAATACGCCTATTTCGCCATATTACATGCTTTTTTCAGAGTTCATAATACGCCTATTTCGCCATATTGCATGCTTGTGTCGCCTGTTTAAGACACCTTCATACTCCATATAAAAGGATTTTTTTCTTTTTCCGATTCATTGATTTTGTAGAAAATCTTTCGGATTTCATAACACGCCTATTTCACGATATTGCTTGCTTGTGTCTCCTATTTAAGACACCTTCATAACTTAATGCACGTTGATTGTAACATAAGATTTTGTTAATTAATTGAGAAATATCTTTAGTGTATCTCATATTTCGGTGTTCATTTTGGTATTTATATAAATTGAGGTATTAGGTTGTACCTAGCATAAGCGTTCTATTCCAACAATGGCTGTTGAGAACGTTCTCAAAGAAAATGAAGAATATGTTATTGGTTCGTTTTCGAAAATGTTGATTCATTTGGGAATAGGTTGTATGGGAAAGAAAAGCCATCTACATGATATATTGTTACATTACTGACTACCACCCTGCCAGCAGTTACATGGTATGTATGATGATATTATTTCCTCATTGATATTTCATGAAGCAATTAGTTGCCTTAATTGTATTGTCAACGCAACACTTCTTTTCGTATCGCCGATTGGTTGAGATTAGCTTTTTATTCAACTTTTTTATATCATGTTTTATCATGAACAATTGTGTAGAGTTTTACATTTTAGCTTTTAGTTTTAGTTGGATGAAGTTGAGACGAGCTAACCTACGGCTGTACCTAGACCTTCATATACAAGTTTGCCTTTGAATTGAAAGCGGTGGGTAGGAACTGTACGAACGTGCAATCTCAATTTTGTCTCTTGCATTTTTTTTTAGCTCAGTTCACTTTCTTAATGTAAAGAAAAGCGGTAAGAATTATTGGATGAAACTGGGTGTTTTTCGAGACGAATTATAATTCTTTTTTTGTTTTTTTTTGTTCTACTTGCTGTCTCACTTAATTTGTGTATTAACATACCTTTCACTAATTAATATTTTTCTTCTTATTGCAGTAGACCCATATTAGAATAACATGTATACAAGAAGTTCAAGTGAACGTGAAGAGAAGACCACCGAGGTATCCGTGCAGTATACGTGCCGAAAAGATAAATGAAGATTGCAAGATGAGAACATTCCGTGTAATGTCACCCTTGCACATGCACAATGTCTTACTGTTTATGATGAAACCCTTCGGGCTATCTTCTCGGCGTACAATCTATCAAACAGTTTTCCAACATTTCAAAATGTCAAAATGTTGGAAATAGCTGACAGTCTCACCACTGATCAAGGACTAATTGCTTTGCTCAAAGCAGCGCCTATTCTGGAGTCGCTCGTATTTGTTAAGTATTTTAGATAGGAAAAAGAAGAATATGGTGACTCTAATGATGAAAACGACATTGATGACGCTGAGAGCGATGGGAATAATGGAAACGAAGACCACAATCTCGACTTTGTATAGGACCAAAACAATCACGGCAATGAAGGCGATAGAGATGACTCTGATGCGTGCGAGTGTGACATCAATAATGAGGGTGAAAGCAGCTATGACACCGGAGATGATAGTACGACGCTCGGTAATGTGACCACTGGATGTTTATTTCCACACCTTAATTCAGTTTTTCTTTTCTTTTTTTTCTTAAAATGCCGAAATTATGTTTATCACTCACCAAGCTCAAACTCCTTTTGGTTCCCAAAACAAAATGTTTGTTTTATGAAATTTGTTGGGAACCAAAAGGAATTGGAGCTTTATGAGTGAGAAACGTAATTTCATCACTCCTTTTGGTTCCCAACAAATTCCATAAAGGAAAAATCAGTTTGCTTTATGGAATTTGTTGGGAACCAAAAGGAGTTGGAGCTTTATGAGTGATAAACATAATTTCGTCATTTAATAAAAAAAAGTATTAAAATGTAACACTATACTGCACGGATACCTCGGTATCAGTGAAGGTTTGTTCATAGCTTACAATGCTTCGCTTGAAGGTTTCAAGAATGGGTGCAGACCCATTATAGCATTAGAGAGCTCGCCACTCCAGGGAAAGTTTGGTGGTGCCGTTCTGTCGGCTATTTCAATTGATGCAGACAATGGGATGTTTCCTATTGTCGTTTACATCTGCAGGAGTACATGTGTTTAATACATGGAATAAATTTCTTTCTCTAATTGCACCTTTTCTGAAAAAATTGGATAGGCGAATTACATTTTTTTTTCGAGATTTGACCGCCATGCAAAAGGTGAGACATCGTATCCTCCTATGTATTGATTACTATGGTAGCAATCATGTTTTAAATTGTTCTAAAGAACTTGAATGTTTTTCTTACAGGCTGCAATCTGGCTGTTGAGGTGAATTTCGTGAATTATACTCAAAGACTTTGCACTGATCAATTGTTAAGGGTAATGAGGACTGCGAATTTTGGACATGAGTTTTACCATTACGAAGTGGTACGTGCAGCAGCAAAAGCTTATAATTACCAAGGTTTTATAAGTGCAATGGATGACCTCAAAAAAAACATGTCCATTGGTAGTGGAGTGGTTGCAAACATATGACAAAGGATGGGCTAGGCATCAGTTTGACGGTGCTGCCAATTGCCGGCACGTGTCAAACATCCTAGGTGCAACATTCACCCAGTGGGTAAAAAAGTTTAGGTGTTTGCCCATACACAAGTGGGTATTGAGGTATGAAGCTCTGCTATCTGACTTGTTTGGAAAGAGATCTCGTCGACTTTCCTCTTGGCCTCCTTCAGTTCCTAGAGCGTGGAAAGCGGTAAAGAAACAAAGACGGAATGTAGCGGGAGAAGGGTATGTTGTCCACTCAACGCTAACCCAAGATGTATGGTCCGTGGAGGAGAAACCGCTTGTATCTCCTTTTAAAGTTGATTTGAAACGACGAATGTGCTGCTGTGGAGAATGGCAAGTAGCAGGGATACCTTGTCTCCACGCAATGGCCGTTCTTGTTGAAAAAAGACCAAACGATATTGATAGGTAAGTCATGTTTCTTCTTTTATGTTTATTTTGTATTTCTTTATAGGTTAGGTAGATACTAACACTGTTTTCGTTCTTGTTAGCTACGTTGACGAGTGCTTCACTGTCGAGAAGTATCAAGCAACATATGCCCATTCAATAAAGCTAACGGCCAGTATGGAGGGGGAGGGATGCCAACAGGAACCAGGAAGCATTGTCCATCCACCACCATTAAAGGATGCTAGAAGAAAGGGTTTCAACTAAAGTAGACCAGTCGAAGGACCGCGTGGGCGGTTGTTGTGTACCTACGATATGTCGAATTTGTTAAGTCGTACGTGTTGAACAGATGAATGAAAAGGTAACTCACCAGAAATTTATTGGAAACAGTTAAACTATGTTGTTTCTTGAAACCAAATGATGATATGATATGATACTAGAAGAAGAAATTGGATTCAGTTGGTGATCCCAGTCAAATGCAATCTTTTTAATTGGGTTAGAGACCTACAATATTTTTTGTTTGCTGGTGTCTCTTCGAGTTAATGTAACTGGAATTCGTGTTATTGGTGAATCCTATCTTTTAATTTATTATGCCCTTTCTTCTGTCTATACCTTTTATGATATGTTACCGCCTCCAGAAGAGGAGCTAGTAAATGAGCCACAGCTTTAGGTCCGGGGTTCAATTCTTATACCTTTTTTTTCTTACTGAATTTGTAATCCAACCATACAAGTCAAACTGACATAGACAAAGGTAAACAAACGAGTCAAATAGTGCGCGTCAGCTCTTACACCGTATCTTTTTCTCGATCTCTCTGTAAATCGACGAGATAAGTCGCATTGACATAGTCAAAGCTTAAGTCAAACTGACAAGACTCAGAATGCCTACAAAATTGGTCTTGTGCAAAAGTGTTATGTACAAACCCAAACTACCTGCACAGGCAGATGCGGGTGAAATAAGGCTTGTACACAAGGCTTTTGCAAAGGAAGAAAAATGACTGTCGGTCGGGCTTGAACTTGGGAATCCTCAACCGTTCGTTAGTGGATCGCATCAGCCGTTGGATTAGAAACCCTAGATACGACTATAAATACCAACAATTTACCAGCAGAAACCCTAATATTTCTGGCTTCTCCTTTCTCGCCGCAGCTCAGACACTCCTCCTCTCTCTCTGCAAACAAAATCATTTCCTTCTTTCTGACAAGAATCTATTACTTTAATCAAAATCACTTGATCTCAGATTGGAAGGTGAGATTGTTGGTTTTTGATTGTTATTTTTTCGATTATCTTCATTCATTTCTGCTTAAGGTTTTCAGTTTATTGATTTTTTTTTCAATTTCTGGTGCAGCTATTGCGTTACTCTAGAGTTTAATCTTAATTGAGCAAGGTAATGATATGTTAAAACTTTTTTTTCTTTTCTTAAAATCAGATTTGATATGATTTAACTTCAATTGTAGACTCCATGGATTGAAATCTGATTCTAAATCACCCTGACCCAAACTTCAATTGTAGATGTAGATAATAGAAACATTAGGCTTATTTAGAGAATAAATCTCAATTGGTCATTTTGATTGTTATGTTTTTGCGGTTCATTTCTGCTTAGGGTTTTCAGTTTTGTGGATTTTCATTCAATTTCTGTTTTTTTTTTTTTCAATTTTTGGTTTCAATTGGACATTAAGTTTATTTTGTAGATTAAGCCTGTTCATTTTGATCTTATTATTATTTATTTTTTTGTGAAACGGCCCATGAATCAGAAAGACATTTCATTTCTGTTAACAATAATAGGATCAACACTAAACTTAGTCTCATTGAGACCCAGTAACTAGGAAAAATCCCAAGGCTAAGTTTACGTTCTGTTTAGTCAGAGTTTTGAGTTTGTTAATAGTCTTTGAATTGTTAGAGTCTGTAACAACATATGTAACTTCTTAGCAGTATCTTTCAAGTATAAATAACTCTAAGATCTCCACACAACAACTGTGGAAGATATTCTATGTTTAAGTTGATCTTTTGTTCTGTATGTTAAAGTTCAACTAAATCAGTGTTTGTTATCGGGTTATATTAATGCTTGGATTGCAAATGCAGGAATTTGAATAGGTCGGTGTTTGCTCTGTCAAGGATGCAGTCAGTTTATGAAGAAGAAAAAGGGGTATTAAGTGGTTCCTATTTTTCTAGTATACCTTTTAATTTTATCAGTCTTTTATTTATTTTTTGTATTTTGTTTAAGATTAAATCCCTTGTAATCATAGGATTAAGCATTATGAACTGGAACTAGCAATTCCGTTACTATGTCTATGAGTTCTAATTATAAGAATTTCTAAAACTATTAGAGCAAAGCGATTGGGAGCTTTCAATGTAAATCTAATCATAGTACCAAAAGACTGAGAGAGGAACGGACAAGAATATTTTCTCAAAGAAACCAAAGTTTATCTGATTAAGTTCTCTCCCAAAGAAAGGATGAACCGAAAGGTTCAAATCAGACCGAGCAAACATAAAAAGGGAAAAGGTTAATTCGAAAAGAAAAACTCCTCAGCTTATCATCCACACTATAGCATTAGATTTCATAACCGAATAAAGATTTAAAGGAATGAGCTATGGCAATGATAATATGGATTGTTAATAGATTATTATCCTAAAAGAATGGGTTAACTAATAAGAAAAAGAGGATAACATTCTAAACAAGGTTCTCCTAGAAATACATCAGCAGAAAGGTCTCCGGCGTAACTCCATAGATATCCTATACTAAGTTTAAAGAAATATACAAGAGAAGATGGTTATAATAGAATTTAATGCATGAGATGCTTTCAAGAATGAAATAAAATGCATGATATACGAAAATGTTTCTGCAATGACTCAGCCCATAAAGGAAAAAAAAGAAATCCCACTTCCGGTTCAATGTTGTTTAGACTAAATATCGATTCCAGTTCTTAGTTACCTATCATTCCCCTCCCATAATATTGTCCCCTCTAGCTCAGAGAAGACACAAGCAGGATTACTACTCACGCTTCATTAGAAACGATCGAAAAAAGAACAAAATTCAGGTAAGGTGAAGAAAAAATTGAGAAGATGAAGAAAAAGAGTCGTTGAGAGGAGAGAGGAAAATGCAGAGTGAGACTGTTGTAATAGTGGTTATAATTTTTTAGTATCCAGTGGTTCTGAGATTACCTAGCTCTTAGACCTGACATGTCACAATTTACTTGTTAATTTAATTTCATGCACTAGATCTAGCCATGGCTAGCATGGATGGTTATTTAATAGAAATTCAAATCTAATAAAAAATAATAAACAAGTGGTACGACATGTAGAAATACCTATAATATAAATGTGTTGTAGTTGGGCAGTGACAATGAAGGTGGTGGTTACGAAAGTTGTGGTGGAGGTGGATACTTTATTGTTTAATGAGAATGAGTATTTTATATGGATAATCTTAACCAAAAACAAAGCGTGGAATAGTGGTTCAAGAGTTATGGTTAGGTGTGATAGGTCTCAAGGTCGAATCCTGTGAAGAGTAATTTTATAGAATTTATATTCCAATATCAAGAAGCCCAACTTGTGGTCGTGGAACGGTGGCGGGCATGGTGGAGATGGTTGTTGCGGTGCTGGTGGTGGAGGTGGTGGCGGTGCTAGTGGTGGAGGTGGTGGTAGTTTTACTATAAATTGTTACCATTATACTATTTTTGATGACAGTTTTCATAAAAACTGTTACGGTTACTCAAATAATAGCAACAGTTTTATGAAAAAAGTTACCGTAGCAATTATTCAGTAACATATATTAAATAAACTGTTACCAAAAACTACTAACAGTGACAGGTTAAGAATTTATGAGTCATTTTTCAATAGTCATTCTGTAACATGTTTTATAAACTTTCCGTAACATGGGCTTTCTTAACACCGCAGAAAAAACTAAAACTGTTACAAAAATAATACAGTAACAGTTTTTAACTGTCACTGAACATCATTTTTTTACTAGTGGTGAATAGAGAATTGATTAAGATATTATTTTATTATAGAGAATATATCTTAATTAACTAGAATATAAGAAATTAACTAGATGTTTTTATTACCTAGATAACTACCTAAATTACACAAGATATTTTTCTTGGAAACTTGATTTGATTTCCGTCGATCTTCTGATAACCAGGTTGATTCTTGACCATTTCATCTTGAACTTGACCACCTCGATCTTCATATTGGTTAATATATTCTAATATCCCCCGCAAGATGGACACAGAGGGAATCAAAATGTTCAACTTGAACACCGGTTTAATGAATATAACTTTATCGTTGAACCATATGATGAAAAGAATGACGATCTCTGTGGTTATACGAAAGCATCAAAATAAATATGGTGAGTAAATTATTTTGACATGGAATCACAATATATGTGATGAATAGCTATGTCAACAAAAATAACCTTTTAAGTGGTTATTTTTCAGAATAAAGCTAATAATAACCTTTTAATTGGTGAATAAACAACCATTGTTTGAGTTGAATATTACATCTTTGATGAACTACGATAAAGATATTGAACAAATTAGAGACTAATTGATAACATAGATAAAAAGAATATTTTGATTTTGTAGCGGAAGCATTTTAAGCGGATCTCTCCGCTCTGATACAATAATAAAGTATGAGTATCGAAGGATCAACGATTCAAGAGAAATGGAATATGAGAGTACAGATTTAACGTGGTTCGGTCAACTCGACCTACGTCCACGGACAAAACCCCGAAGGGTGAAAAATTATTGATCACCAGTTTTGATGTCACTGGGATAATTACGTTTACATTGACAATCTCTATTTATAGAGTGAATAGAGAATTGATTAAGATATTATTTTATTCTAGATAATATATCTTAATAAACTAGAATATATCTTAATTAACTAGAAAATAAAAAGTATAAGAATTTAACTAGATATTTTTATTACCTAGATGACTACCTAAATTACACAAGATATTTTTCTTGTAAACTTGATTTGATCTCTGTCGATCTTCTGATAACCAGGTTGATTCTTGACCATTTCATCTTGAAGTTGACCACCTCGATCTTCATATTGGTTAATATATTCTATCAACGGTCTCTCAATAAGAGAGTGAGTGTCTGGAGAAATAAGTAAGGGGACATGCATTCAGGTCTTGAGCAGGGCTCATGGTCACTGGGGGAATTGTTTAGCACTTTACCAGATTTTCATCAAAAGGTCAAATATGTATAGATATGCCAGATTTTCGTCAAAAAGTCAAATATGAATTAGATATGGGTGTTATATCTAATCGGTTGGAAAAATCAATTACCCTTAGTGACAATGGCGTTTCAACAAAATATAAAAGAAAATATGCAAGAACTAACAAATACAAATGCATGGAATTATATTCATGCAATTATATTTACGATTTTTCCAATACCACAGAGAAAGCTTACGAGGATATAATACTATCTAAGTGAAAAATTTTGTAGTTAAAAAATATGCACGATCCTATAAACCAATACAAGAAGACATGATATTGTATTTTACATTGTTCACTTATACCGAGAGATCTATATGGATGAGGAAATTCCGAGATACAATCTCATCTGCACGTGGATAAATAATCTCAAGATAAAAAATGGAGTCGTAAGTGACCAAGCTAACAAGTAGATACATTCTAAATTTAATGTAGAATAATATTTGGATAGTATTGTTCATTGAGGTACCGCTATCTTTTATTACATATGTAAAGAAAAATTGATTTCAATGTATCGAATTAAAGTGCAAGGAAAATGTGTATCGAACCTGAAACAAAAATATAGTGATACGATAGGAAAGAGGCAACCAAGCAAAATTAATCCTATGTGCATGGTTATTCAGCCTATCGAATCGTTAGTGAAACTAATGACAATGAAGAATATAAGGATATGCTAATCATAACCTCAATGAGGATTGTAATACTAAAAGGAAATAAAATTTAAGAAGAAAAGAAAAAAAAAAAGTTATGAATTTTATATACATATTCAAATGGATACTATTTAATCTTGTAATATATATATATATATATAATATTCAATTTAAACCGATACAACAAACATATACACGACAAAGAAGTAGTACAAGTTTAACATCTTTTTTGTTTTTGCTAAGTATAAGTTTACCATGTATATAAAAAAAATGCTCCGCCCAAAACAACTCGAAATAATGGGAATATGTGTGCACAAAAAAGGGGAGGCAAAGGTGTAGTTGCAGGAAATCCTACACTACACCACTCACAAGATTTCATTAATATTCAACTCATTATAGATGAATCATCCTAATTTTATTGATAAATCTTTGAACAATCTTACAAGAAAAGATAAAGGAATCAAGAATAACCACTGATCTAGGTTTTCTCTCTCCTATTTACTTGCTTCTCACTCAGAAAAATATCTCTCCCCCTCCTTTACAACTGAACGACTATTTATAGGGAAATACATAGTGGATGACAGCTAATCTGTCCTATATTTTCGGATATGGTCTGCGGCATTCTCGCAACCTTACAAATGTTAATCTCGCAAACTCTCTAATTTTCGCAGGACTGTCACATGTTTCTCGTGATTCTAGCTGATGTCGTTTATCATATCATTTCTGAAATTGTTTTGCGACGTTGTTGTGTTGTATTGCTGATAATTTCGCTGAGACATTATCGTTGCGATATTCTGATCCTACATCTTGCCTGTTCTCATATCTTTTCTGCGAAGTAGAGAATGATGTGAGAAATGCCGCAGTTATCCATCATTTCATATTCTGCGTTTATCACACGTATCCTTCTTCTCATCCGTATCTTGACACGTATTTTATAACTGCTGATTTTAACCGTTTATATCTTTCCGCATTAATCGTGTTTATCTTCTCGATAAAAAATTTCTTCTATACATATATTATTTCTCACTCTCTTTCTCTCTTTTTATTTTCTCTGCAACTTCACCGTTCTTCTACAAATTTCATTATTGCAATTTTTCTTCTTTCTTTTTCTTTCAATGTTTTTAAGTTCTTCTTCATCTTCATATTGTTCCCTCTGTAGATCTTCTTCATTTGTAATTTTCTTCGAAATACTCTTCCTGCTACTGTTTTCCATGGATTCATCAAGGTTAGTTTTCTTTTTCCTTCCTTATGGGTTTTGCTGAAATTAATCTTGCTTACTGCCTTATTTGTTGTTGTTTATGTGATTCCCATACTGTTGTTATTTCATCAAAAGCGCCTCTAACACTAAATTCACGGTTCAGAACCCTAATATTCCCAAACCGCAGCATAAGATTGTTGTACGTAAAAGAAAGTCTGCGTCAGAAGGTAGTAAGAAACATTATTCTTTTCTAATAACAATATTGTTGCCTCTGTTTCTTATCTGGATTGTAATTCGCAGGGTGATAAAGATGTTAACAGACCTCTCAAGAAATCTCGCCACCTTAAAACTGTTGAAACCTCTATTTCATTTCACTCACTTATTCCTTCTAAATCTTCTGCGACATCTTCGCAAGCTAAACCACCATCTCCAATTTGCGAACAAGCTGCCTCAGACTTCATTTCTTCAACTGATATTTCAATGATTGAAACCCCTATTATTGATCCTTATGTGAATAAAACTTCATCTTTCCTTATTGATAATATTTCTCAACCTTCTATTATTACCAGCTCTCCACTTGAGCCTCTTCCCTTTTCGAAAGAAACTGTGGAAGGAATAGATATCGCTTTTAAAGTCTTGTCTGGAATTATGGATGATGGAAAGAAGTCTCCAATTGATCCTGTCAAGTCTGGTATTTGCGAAATTCTGAGTAAGTATTTTCGGTTCTGATAGAGTTGCTTCGCAAACAACTTTAGAAAAAGAGTGTAATGCTCTTCGTCTCGAAAATCAAAAGCTTCAGAATGTTTTGCTGGATCGTGACAATCTTCGCAAGAAGAATAATTAATTGAGAGGTATAATTTCTTTATTTGTATCTTCAACTTTCCTTTCCAATGATTTTATCTTTCTCATATTTTATTATCCTTGAAATCCCTCTTTCGCATGTTAAGCCTTAAACCAGAAACGAATAATGGAGATATACCAATTTGAATCTGCTGTTGAAGAAGCCCGTGTTGATAAAGAAATTTTGATGGATCAATATAACCAATTAGATAACCTCTATTCATATTCTGTTGATCATATAAATAATCTTACCAATGAAAATACCCAATTAGTTCAGAGGCAAGACTTATTAAGTAATGAAATATCTCGCCTTTCTTACTCTTTAACTAAAGCTAATTTAGGGATGGAAACTTTATCATATGAGAATAAAACCTTATCCCAAGAGAAGCGAACTTGTTTAAACAAGATGGCGATATCTTTGCAAAAACTTAGCATTCTTCAGAAAGTATGTGATGACCAAGAACAATCTCTCCGCTCTTTGAGAAATGAACTTAAAGAAGTAACAGAGTCATCTATTGTTGAAAAAGATACACTCATTCAAGGTAGAATAACTTTAAGTGTGAAGGTGAATCAACTTAAAGAACAATATTCCAAACTAGAAGAATCTCATTCTTCTCTTGCGAAGAAAAATGCCTTTCTTATTTCTAAAGAGAAAAATCTTCAGTCTCGACTTAAAGGTTTAGTTGGAGATAAATTTGATGACACAATGGACCGTTGGGAGAATAGTTGTCTGTCCTTGATTCAACACCTTATTTCGCAAAAGGAAGGTAGTCATAATAATTTGACTGCCTTTACTATTTTTTCTTTGTCATATCTTTTTGAGTTCTTCATCTTATTGAAATTTTGTAATCTACTTTTCGCAGAGTCTGAGAAAAATATTCATTCTTCCATTTCTGATATGGAGGCTAAATATGCCAAAATACGCAAAGAAAATGCACTACTTGTCTCTGTCCTTACTAGTTCTCGTGACCGAGCAGAAAGAAGACTTGATTATCTTGCTTATTTTAAGGATGTTCAAGATAGGAATCATCAAAGAGCACTTCTTCGCCAAGTTCATCTCCCGGCTGAAGTCCTTGTAAATGATATTTTATTGTCTATATCTCTTCCTCCTACATCAATCGAACCCTTGGAAGTAGATGATGATAAAATTCCTCGTCCTGCTGATAGTGATTATGATTATGAAAGTGGTGCAGAGGATAGCTTTTTAGAGGATGGAAAAGAAATTCCTTCTAAGGAGGCAACTACTGGTGCTAATGAAAAAGAAATCTCTTCTGAAGAAGTAATTACTGGCGATAATCATGGTGCTAATCAAGGCGAAAATCAGAATCGAAGTGAAGGAGAACATGGTGCTAATCAAGAGGCTGGTGATAATGAGAATATTGGTGAAGAACGTCCATCTCCTTCAACTGGAATTAATACTGAAGCATGAGCTTCTTGTTTATTTCTATCTTCTTGAATTGTCTTATCTTTATTATTTTTTGCGAATAATGTTCTCCAATCAACTTTGGAATCAATTTTCTATTTTAGTATTTTGCTGGTGAGAAAGATAATGCCTCTTGTTTATTGATTCCCATACTTGCCTCTCATTATCTTTTTTGCGAAGAATAATCTGTTATGAATATTTATAAATATGTGGTCTTATTTTTCCTTCCTAATTAAAGGTTTTATTATGCCACCTCTTGTCATTGCGACAAAATCGCAGGACGTTCTTGCACTTTTATGCAAGAACCCATTGATCTTGCCTTAACTTTTTCTTTTGTATTATGGCCTCTTCAGGAATGTTGCGACAATATGACAGGCCTAAATATTTTTGCGAAAATAAATCCCCATGACATTGCCATCTTGCGACGAAATCGCAGGACGTCTTCGCACTTTCATGTGAAAACCCATTGATCTCGTCTTATCTCTTTCTTTTGTATTATTGCCTCTTCAGGATTGTTGCACAAATATGACAAGCCTTAATACCATTGCGAGTAAAAAGCCTTATGACATTTGCGTCTTAAGACACTTATCAGCTCCCTAATGGAGGGTGCCGCCCTTATCTTCCCCCTGGTTTCCCCTTCAAGGAGGCGTACTTTTACCATACAAGGTTAGATCCTCCCATCCAGTATTAACAACAACCAGTTGTTTTCGCAGCCTCTTATCCCTTTTACCTATAGGGCTTATGGTTACGAGACTGCACCCTAAGTGGGGTTTTCTTCGAGCCGAGTGCATTATAAGCCAAGACTTGTCAAGAATGGCAAGGTACGCTTCAAACGCCCCTGACACTCTTGACTCAACCGTGTACCTCGGCGCCTTGATCAGATTCTTCACTCCTTGGGAGAGTCCTTATTACCTTAGTCGCTCAACCTAAGTCATATGCTTAAGCTGAGAATCCAAGGTGCCTCTCCCGGATGGGCTTTATTGACCCCAAATCTCCATGACTCAGGTTCCGGTGGCGGTATAGCCTTTCCCTGAGCCATGTGACAGGTACCCCCTTATATGACGTACTTTAGGTCTTACATTTGCCTCTTGCGAAATTTTATTCGCGAACTAGGGTGTACGCCATAAAAGTTCGCCCCTTTCTTTCATGTCATTATTCTATAATTATCTCTGCGAAAGTTTCGCACACCATGATCTTGTTTTGATATGAATAATCTTGCAATTGTTCTTTCATAACTTCGCAAAGCTTCTTACGAATAATATCTTTTTAAGTACAACCTGTTCCATGGTCTATCAAGTCTATGACCAATATCTCTACCTTCTGGATCCATTAATTTATAAGCTCCTGTTCCAACTATCTCCTTAATGATGTAAGGTCCGTCCCACTTTTTCGCTAATTTTCCACCATTTTCTCGCTGATAAATTGGTTTTTCTCGCAGAACTAAATCTCCTGGTTGGAATTCACGTACTTTGACACGTTTATTATATTCTCGGGCTAATCTTCGCTGATAATTCTCCATATGTTGTAAAGCTCTTTCTCTTTTTTCTTCTAATTCATCAAGTTTGTTTAAGATCAAACCCGCACTAAGATTTTTCTCCCAAGCTTCTCTCTTTGTTGTCGGAATAACAACTTCTGTTGGTAACACCGCTTCAACTCCATATGTTAAACAAAAAGGTGACATTCCAGTAGCTTCTCTTATAGTTGTATTATAAGCCCATACTGCATTATGTACTTGTTTGCACCATTCTCTGTGATGTACTTCCAATTTATTCTTTAATATATATCTGCAATTGTTTTGTTTGTTGCTTCTACCTTCCCATTATCTTGTGGATACAAAGGAGTAGACTTTCCACATTTTATATTAAATGCATTAGGTAACATTTCTATGTTCTGTCCTTCAAACTGTTTCCCATTATCAGATACCAACTGTGCAGGAATTCTGAATCTGCAAATGATATTTTCAAATATTAATGTAAAGATATCTTTGTCGCGAATATGTTGTACTGCCCTCACTTCACTTCGCGAATATGTAAAGATATCTTCTATACTTAATAACTTTTCGCGACTATTAAGTATCTTCTTTGTCCAGAACCTGGTAAAAATGGCCCTACAATATCTAAACCCCATTTTCCAAAAGGCCATACACTGGTTTAAGATGACAATGGTGCTCCAGGTGCATGTATTTTCTTTCCATGCCGTTGACAATCTTCGCAACGTCTTGATATTTGTTTTGCATCTTCGTGCATGTATGGCCAGTAATAGACTTGCATTTTTGCTCTATGTGCCAAATATCTTCCTCCGCTATGATTGCCAGCATCCCCACTATGTAACATTTTTAGCACTTTTTCTCCTTCCTCTCGTGTCAAACATCTGAGTGATGGTCCATTAAAGGATTTTCGGTATAGCAGCCCATCTCTTAATTCATAATTTACGCGGCTTTTTAACTTGTGTGTTTCCAATCTATTTTTTGGTGTTTCTCCTTTCGCAAAATATGCCTGAAGTTCTGTTCTCCAATCTGCGATATTGTTCGTTTGTTCTTCTTCTTCACCGTCTATTATCATCACATCCACTTCTTATTCTTATTCTTTATTGATTGATGGTGACATAAGTGTTTGTATTTTTATGTATCTCGAAGTTGGATCTGTCATCATGCTTGAGATAAAAGCAAAAGCGTCTGCGAGTCTGTTATCCTCCCTTTATTTGGCGAATAAGTAGCTGCGAATCACTAGTAATCCTGGCATTTTCTAGTTTCATTTCTATTGCGAATTTTAAGGCATGTATCACAGCTTCATATTCCGTTTCATTATTAGTGGATGCGAATTCCAATCTGAATGAAAAAGCTATCTTCAGTCCTTCTGGCGAAACTAAAACAATTCCAACTACATTGCCTTCTTCATTTGATGATCCATCTACCAATATCTCCCATCTATTTGGTTCTGTTAATAAATCTTTTGGATCTCCGTGTTCTTCTTCTATATCCATCATTTCTTTTATTGCTTCATCTTCTTCTAAAGGAAATTATGCCAAGAAATCTGCAACAACTTGTGATTTTGGTGAAGACAAAATTTCATATTTAATGTCAAAGTGGCCTACTTGTGCATTCCATCTCTCCACTCTTTCTGATCTTTTAGAATTCTTCATCACTGATTCAATTGGTACTTTTGTTAATACCTTTATTTTGTGTGCTTGAAAATATATGCGGAGCTTAAATGATGCATAAACTAATGCTAAGATTAGCTTCTCAATCTTTGAGTAATTCTTCTCGGCAGTATTAAAAGTTTTGCTAATGTAATAAATGGGCTTCTCCACTCCTGCGTCTATTCGCAATAACACAACACTTAATACATGTGACGTCGTCGCAAGATAGATCAATAATTCTTCTCCTGATTCTGCCTTTTGTAAAATAGTTGTATTCATAAGATGTTCTTTGATCCCTTGAAAAGCTTTTTCGTATTCATCAGTCCATTTGAATTTCGTCCCCTTCTTGAGTATATCGAAAAAATATTTGCATTTGTCTGATGATCGTGAAATGAATCTCCCCAGCGAAGCTAAAAGTCCATTCAATTTCTGTACATCTTTTATTCTTGCTGGTGTTGGCATGTCACGAATTGCTTGCACTTTTTCTAGATCAACCTGTATTCCTTCCTTTGATACAATGTAGCCTAAAAATTTTGCCGATGCAACTCCAATAGTACACTTTTTAGGATTCAGTTTAATGTTATATTGCCGCATTTGTTCAAAAATCTCCCTCAGATTCTGTACATGGTCTTTGGCTTCTTTACTCTTTACTAACATGTCATCCACGTATACTTCTAATGTTTTGTGTATCCATTTCGAGAACACCTTCTATACCATTCTTTGATATGTCGCTACACCCCTCACAAGATTTCATTGACATTCAACTCAGTTTAGATGAACAATCTTAATTTTATTGATAAATATTTGAACAATCTTACAAGAAAAGATAAAGGATCAAGAATAACCACTGCTCTAGGTTTTCTCTCTCCTATTTACTTGCTTCTCACTCAGAAAAAGATCTCTCCCCTCCTTTACAACTGAACGACTATTTATAGGGAAATACATAGTGGATGACAGCTAATCTGTCCTATATTTTCGGATATGGTCTGCGACATTCTCGCAACCTTACAAATGTTAATCTTGCAAGCTCTCTAATTTCGCAGGACTGTCACATCTTTCTCGTGATTCTAGCTGATGTCGTTTATCATATCATTTCTGAAATTGTTTTGCGACGCTGTTGTGTTGTGTTGCTGATAATTTCGCTGAGACATTATTGTTGCGAGATTCTGATCCTACAAAAGGCTTGCCAAGTTATAATTTATGGGATGACATATAGAACATATAATTTATGGGATGGCATATAGAACTTGACGAAAGGTATAACCATAAACAATAGGACGAAGTGAGTGATGCAATGACATGATACTTTAACTAATCCAATTCTAAGAATTGATTATTTTAACCACAACATATATATTATACTTTTGGAGTCATGTTTAATTGATCTGAGTTTTATTATCAAACATCCATCACTCTTTGATTTACTTTATATTAAATTATTTAAATAACAATAATTCCACTGTGGAGTAGATAATATTAGCTCATTATGTAAAATTAAACCCATGTATTAGTTAATTTTTCTATTAGGCGTTCCGTGCAACTTAAACATCATATAAAAATGACGATAAAATTTACTTAGAGATTTTTGGGTTTACTTAATTAAAATATTTAATATTAGATTGCTCATTTTACTTTCATTATTTAGATTTTATAATTAAATATATATCGAACTTAACACAGATTTGAGTATTATAACGAAAAATATCAAAACTCCAATAGATTTCCAACTCTGTGTATTATAACGAAAGTACAGATCCTCTCTCGTTACTAATTGAAAAGCAATTTATAGATCCTCTCTTGTTGCTCAGACCTCTCTATCATATTGCTCTCATCTTGGAAATTGTGCTAAGCAAAACCGGCAACAAAAGAGCCGTCCTATCTTCTGCCCATCCCTCTAATTTTTGTAAAAAAAAATAGAAAAAGCACCATATGTATTTGAGTTTTTTTCTTTTTTTTTTTTCCTGACACATGTATTTAAGTTATGATAACCTCGTATAAGAGAAGTCTGTTTCACTAATATTTCGGACATACATCTAGATATTCAAGCCTCACACAGTGTTAATTTTGTGACATCGCTGATTTACTTGTTTTTCTGTAGTCAACACAAATCTTTGACAGTCAAGTGGGTGAACGGAACCAGTGAATGACATCCGACTCAAAAGGATTATTGGTCACCTGGATTACCTTATAGGACCCAAGAACTAAATAATCCAAATCTTCTTTTTTTATGCTAAAAGACCCGGATTGTCCTGATTGCGCCTTTTTAATTAGTTTACCACGTCTACAACATCTAGTCTATGGGGTTGGCATTCTATGAGTTTACAACTCCACATAAAAAGTTATTTTCTTTTCTTCTTTTTCCGATTGATTGAAGAACATTTAATTTGGTAGAAAATCTTTCAGAGTTAATACACTTATTTCGCGATATTGCATGCTTGTGTCGCCTATTTAAGATTCTCCATATAAAAAGATTTTTCTCTTTTTTCGATTCATTGATTTTGTAGAAAATCTTTTGGATTTCATAAGACCCCTATTTCGCGATATTGCTTGCTTGTGTCTCCTATTTAAGACACCTTCATAACTTAATTCATGTTGATTGTAACATAAGATTTTGTTAATTAATTGAGAAATATCTTTAGTCTATCTCATATTTCGGTGTTCATTTTGATATTTATATAAATTGAGGTCTTAGGTTGTACCTAGCATAAGTGTTCTATTCCAACAATGGTTGTTGAGAACATTCCGGAAGAAAATGAAGAGCATGTTAATGGTTCGTTTCCTAAAATATTGATTTATTTGAAAATAGGTTGTATGGGAAAGAAAATGCTACGTGCCATCTACATGATATATTGTTACATTACTGACTACCACCCCGGCCAGCACTTGCATGGTATGTATGATGATATTATTTCCTCATTGATATTTCATGAAGTAATTAGTTGCCTTAATTGTATTGACAACGCAACACTTTTTCTTTTTTCTTTTGATACGCGAAAGTCGGACTCAGATCCCTACATCGCAACACTTCTTTTCGTATCGCCGATTGGTTGAGATTAGCTTTTTATTCAACTTTTTTATATCATGTGTTTATCATGAACAATTGTGTAGAGTTTTACATTTTAGCTTTTAGTTTTACTTGGATGAAGCTGAGACGAGCTAACCTACGGCTGTACCTAGACCTTCATATACAAGTTTGCCTTTGAATTGAAAGCGGTAGGTAGGAACTGTACGAACGTGCAATCTCAATTTTGTCTCTTGCATTTTTTTTTTTAGCTCAGTTCACTTTCTTAATGTAAAGAAAAGCGGTAAGAATTATTGGATGAAACTGGGTGTGTTTCGAGACGAATTATAATCTTTTTTTTTGTTTTTTTATTCTACTTGCTGTCTCACTTAAATTGCAACGCGTTTTTAGGGGTCACCCTAAAGGATTTAGGGGCCATCAATTTATACCCAGCCAAAGACTCTAGTTAAGGGGTACCCTATATGATATTGAAATTACATAAATACCCTTCTGGTAAAACTGTATAAAAACCAAATCAAAAATAATTCTACTCATTTCAACTCTTCTTCTGCCAGAAATAAAGAAATTGTTGCTGCAAATGAAGAAGAACGCGAAGAAGAAGTACCCGGCAATGTAGTCGGTGGTGGCGATTCCGATAGTCAAACACTTCGCCAACTTCAAATGGCCCCAATTAGGTAAGCATCTATCATTTTTGGGGTTTATTTCGCTTTAATTCGTCGAATCGAGAAAAACAATTTCTAGGGTTTTCGGTTATTTATCCATATTCGGACGATATTCATGCTCATTTACTTCCGAATGTAGTCGTGTTCTTCATTTCTCAAGAACATCGACAGTATTCGGGAGAAAGATTTGATGATTATCTGCCGAATATTGGTGGTCATATCTTCCTGGATACAAACTGCTAATAATCGGTAGTTTAATGAATTTTTTGGCTACCGAATATATTTAAGTAGACACACAGTATTCGGAAGAACACTCACTACCGAATGTATATTGAAAAAATCTCAAAATTTCTGATATAAGAAAAATCCCATTTTGGGGCCGGTATTTATTCGGAAGACAATATAATGTTTTATACCTCCGATTGTGTAGGATAAAATTTTAGAGTTTCAACTGAAGCTGCTCCAACTGAAGCTGCTCCAACTGAAGGTGCTCAAACCCGTGGTCGTGCAGGACTGGGAGGTAGTCACGGTCGTAAAGTAAAGAAGAGCAGATAAATGACAATGATTTTTGTTGTACATTTGGAAATTTGTTTGGGTAACTAAGTTAGACAAGTTCAAATGACAATGATTTGTGTGGTATATTCGGAAGTTTTGGTAACTAATTATACTTCCGATTATTTCAGTTTCAAAATTTGAAAAGTATAAGTTTTTCCCAAATTCTGATTTTTGGGTCATCGTACATTCGGGACTTTAAAAAAAAATTATCCTCCGAATATTGCAAGTTAAAAACAAACCACGCCATGGCTCTAGGTGGTTCCAAGGGCCAATATAGAAGGTTAGACAGCCCATATTCGGAAGTTTTGGTAACTAATTATACTTCCGATTATTTCAGTTTCAAAATTTGAAAAGTATAAGTTTTTCCCAAATTCTGATTTTTGGGCCATCGTACATTTGGGACTTTACAAAAACATTATCCTCCGAATATTGCAAGTTCAAAACAAACCACGCCATGGCTCTAGGTGGTTCCAAGGGCCAATATAGAAGGTTAGACATCCCATATTCGGAAGTTTTGGTAACTAATTATACTTCTGATTATTTCAGTTTCAAAATTTGAAAAGTATAAGTTTTTCCCAAATTCTGATTTTTGGGTCATCGTACATTCGGGACTTTACAAAAAAATTATCCTCCGAATATTGCAAGTTCAAAACAAACCACGCCATGGCTCTAGGTGGTTCCAAGGGCCAATATAGAAGGTTAGACAGCCCATATTCGGAAGTTTTGGTAACTAATTATACTTCCGATTATTTCAGTTTCAAAATTTGAAAAGTATAAGTTTTTCCCAAATTCTGATTTTTGGGCCATCGTACATTTGGGACTTTACAAAAACATTATCCTCCGAATATTGCAAGTTCAAAACAAACCACGCCATGGCTCTAGGTGGTTCCAAGGGCCAATATAGAAGGTTAGACAGCCCATATTCGGAAGTTTTGGTAACTAATTATACTTCCGATTATTTCAGTTTCAAAATTTGAAAAGTATAAGTTTTTCCCAAATTCTGATTTTTGGGCCATCGTACATTCGGGACTTTACAAAAAAAATTATCCTCCGAATATTGCAAGTTCAAAACAAACCACGCCATGTCTCTAGGTGGTTCCAAGGTCCAATATAGAAGGTTAGACAACCCATATTCGGAAGTTTTGGTAACTAATTATACTTCCGATTATTTCAATTTCAAAATTTGAAAAGTATAAGTTTTTCCCAAATTCTGATTTTTGGGCCATCGTACATTCGGGACTTTACAAAAAAATTATCCTCCGAATAACATAGTCGTGTTTAGAAATACCAACTTAATCGGTAGATAAGAATTAAAGTTTGCCACCGAATGTCTTATTCGGGGGGAATATGTGTATCGTTAACAACCGATTGTAGTGCACCAATGATACGAAACCTCAACGGCCATATTTTCAGAAACCTCAACGGCCATATTTTGTCCCATGCTTTCATGAACATTTTCCAAATTATTCCATCCTCCTTCCACTTTTCTTCAAATAGCCTATCCTCTTCCTTACGTTCTTCCACGGTTAATTTACTAATGCGCTCATCCTCTTCCTTTGACCTCTTGGTACCCTTCCTTGGTCTTTTAGCTTGGAAATGATGATGGCAATTGGTTTTGAGATTGCATTGAATGTGCCACGTACATTGCAAGTTTTGGGCTTCCGGAAACACTACCGCTATTGCATGCATTAAGGCTTGATTGTTATCCGTTACAATAACCCTTGGAAAATTATCACCGTTATAAATGGACCTCAACGTCTCCAACATCCAAATGAAACTCACATTGTTCTCATGATCCATTAAACCCCATGCAATCGTAAACGTGTTTTTGTCCGATGTATGGCAAGCAATGTTCAACAACGGCATGTTATACTTGTTTGTCTTATAAGTTGCATCTATCAACAAAATTTGATGAAAGCATTGAGCCAATTGGATCATTTCGGGATGTGCCAAGAAAATACGAACCACTATACCATCCTTTTCTTCCTTTCTCAAGGTGTAGCCGTGTAACTCCGCTAACCACTCCGATTGTTGCATGACCGTTCTACCATCCCAATCAGTCCTTTTGATCGTAGCTAGGGCCGACTTAATTGTAGACAAAGAAGACAAGTTGTCGGGATCGTCCGCCTTTATTTTACTTAAGACCGCACTCGCTTTTTGGATCCGCATAGACCTCACCGTCTGCATTTGATGTGGTTTTAACTTGGCAACCATTACATGTCCAATTAAATCCAACGGATCATCATGGTTGTGACAACCGTTATCAACTTTATACATTTTATACTCTTTACCTTTAATACCGTCGGGCTTATAGAAGACAATCTTAAATGGGCATCCTATCTTCTTGGTATTGCTTCGGTATTTCCTATTCGTCTTCCGATGTACTTACTATTCTTTCCCTCGTAACTCTTTCGCGTCCCACCTCGCTCACAAATCATTTCAAATCGAGTGTCACTAACATGATTATTTTGAACTACCACACACATGTTATCTTTTGCCTTGTTCATAAGCCATTCATTTGCCTCCTTCTTACTTCCAAATGTCTAAACGTGCATAAAACAAAACAAATCTAATAAGCATAACCATTTAACATATAAATTTTGAAAAAAAGAAAAAAGTAGTAATGAGAATACCAAATCGTTTGCATAGTATAGGGAAGTGTCGGGCCTCAAATAGAAGTCATCAACAAACTCTTCAACGGCCTGCATATGAAACCACAAATTATTATACAATAATCGGGGGTCATTAAATAAGTCAAACTGCCGAATATTCTATATTCGGAATTCTATCGGTTACCCAAAACACCCGATTTATGCAAATGAATGTACACAGTTTACTGAGTGAAAAAATGATATAATCGGAGGTCATTAAATAAGTCAAACTTCCGAATACTTTATATTCGGAATCCTATCGGTTACCCAAAACACCCGATTTATGCAAATGAATGTACACAGTTTACTGAGTGCAAAAAATGATTTAATCGGAAGCTAAAATATAGTAAACCAGCCGAATATAAATAACCGAGAGATAACTTTAATCGATAAACATCCGATTTTCAAGTTTTCGGAAATTTTATTTTGAGGCCACTGTTATATTCGGCAGTCAAATAATGTTAAACTATTACTGATTGTAAAGGATAAGAATACTGAGTTTTGAAATTTTCTGAGGAATTCGTTTTTGGGGCCATTCGGAGGTAAATAACTCTACATAAATACCGAATGTAGATATTTTTGGAAAACCAGTTTGGGGTTTTTCTCATATTCGGCAGTAAACTAGTATCTTGGAACTACCGAATATACATATTTGGTACTCAGTGTGTTATATTCGTAAGTTTATTCTAGAAATTATCTACCGAATCCGGGTAGTTCATGGCATTCAATGCATGCAATAATCGGTTTTTCTTGTTTACAAAAGCACACAAACCATGCAAATCGAGTATTTGAGTTTCTTAACACAATACCTGTGTTTTACATGCATCGTTAGCTTCAATATCATGCGATTATCCATTTTCTTCCATGAAAGGGTCGTCTAGGTTTTCTTCTCCAAAAAAGTTTGGATCATTCAACATATACCCCAAATCGTCTTCTCTAAACGGTCGTGAACCCTCAACATTCTGTTCTTCGTCATGATTCTCACCTTCTTCTTCATATCCATCCATTTTTGTAGTGAAAAAAAAATGGTTTTTCCCTTTTTTCCTTCAACCTCTTCTCTATAACTCTAATAACTCACAAATGCAAAAGAAATGAAAAAATGAAACAAAAATCATTCTAATACTGCACCGACTACAATCGAAAGTCTGGGAAATATTTTGGGTTCCGATTGAAATCGGAGGATAACAATGTTATCATATCCTCCGAATATATAAGGTAATTTCGCCATTACGAATTACGCGAGATAAGGGTTGGCTACATTTTCCCTTTGGGTGACCCTATTTTGTTTTATTGTTGGCCCCTAAATCCTTTTGAGTGGCCCCTAAAAACGCGAGGTTAATTTGTGTATTAACATACCTTTCACTAATTAATATTTTTCTTCTTATTGAAGTAGACCCATATTAGAATAACATGTATACAAGAAGTTCAAGTGAACGTAAAGAGAAGACCACCGAGGTATCCGTGCAGTATACGTGCCGAGAAGATAAATGTAGATTGCAAGATGAGAACATTCCGTGTAATGTCACCCTTGCACATGCACAATGTCTTACTGTTTATGATGAAACCCTTCAGGCTATCTTCTCGGCGTACAATCTATCAAACAGTTTTCCGACGTTTCTAAATGTCAAAATGTTGGAAATAGCTGACGGTCTCACCACTGATCAAGGACTAATTGCTTTGCTCAAAGCAGCTCCTAATTAGGAGTCGCTCGTATTTGTTAAGTATTTTAGATAGGAAAAAGAAGAATATGGTGACTCTAATGATTAAAACGACACTGATGACGCTGAGAGCGATGGGGATGATGAAAACGAAGACCACAATTGCGACTTTGTATAGGACGAAAACAATCACGACAATGAAGACGATAGAGATGACTCTGATGCCGGTGAGTGCGACATCAATAATGAGGGTGAAACCAGCTATGACATTGGAGATGATAGTAGGGCGCTTGATAATGTGACCACTGGATGTTTATATTAGACTATATATCTGCCATATTTGAATGTGCGGTCACAACACATATCACACGTAAATACAAACTGAAGTCCAAGTCTGTTGTAGTCTAAAGTCAGTTGCAAAGACCGAGCCTGATGAATAGAAAAAGCATTCTGTTGTAGTCCAAATCCTCCGGTATATAAGAAGAAACAATTTTGTTGTAACAAGCTGTATTTATTTCCAGAAATATCGTACAATTTGTTTTACTAAGTTTTGAATCCTTCTCATGTAAATCATATAAATACTAAATGAAATATACTCCAGTCTACATAACTGTGAGACAGTAAAAACATCTAAACCTAGAATTCTTGATGGTATCATCTTGATCCATCCTAGGAACGATTCTTCCTTCCGCAAAATCCTTCTCTAATTCCTCACAATGGTGAATTCTCCTATTCAATCACCACATGAAAGCCCTGTTCATTCAAACACAGAAACTCAATCTTCAGGAAACCCTAGGACTTTAGATCCCTATATCATTCATCCCAATGATAACCCATCCACTATTTTGTTTTCTCCATTATTGCAAGGCGATAATTATGGATCATGGGTACGGGGTATTACCAAGGCTCTCAACGAAAAATGGAAACTTGTCTTCGTTGATGGATCTCTCCCTCCTCCAACTGATGAACTCGCCTATCAATGCTGGAAGCGTTACGATGATTTGGTAGGAAGTTGGCTTCTCAATTTTTGTCAGCCAGATATACGGGCAAGCTTCTCAATTCTTCTCATGAAATATGGAAATACCTCCAGGTGAGATTCTGTATATCCAATGCACCTATTTTATTTCGCTTGAAATCAGCAATTATTGCTATTCGACAAGAGTCGATGTTCGTGTCTTTGTATTACACAAAGATCAAAATACTATGGGATCAATATGATTCCCTTGTAGATGTCACTGAAGTCTGCATTTGTGGCGCTCGAAAGTCCTTGCTCGAGCGCCTAGAACGTGACAGAGCCATGGAGTTTCTCCAAGGCTTGCATGATAGATTTTCTAACCTAAAAAATCAGATATCGTTGATGGATCCATTTCCTACTGCCTTGAGAATCTTCAACATGGTACAACCAGAGGAAGAACAACAACACATCACTGCCAGTCCTCTTCCCAACATTGAATCTTCTGCACTCAACACCAACCGTTATGTCACTCAACACCATCCTGCTGCTCGACCATCTGCTAGCCACAACAAACGTTCAGACCCCACTGCGACTACTGTAATCTCCATGGGCATGTTCGAGACAAGTGCTATCAATTCCATGGTTTTCCCTCTTCATCTGCACCAAACCCTGTTGCTGCCAACACTACCTTTGCTCCTCCAGAACTTCAGCTTGCACATCAACCAGCGATGCCTCCATTCTCAGTTGAACAATACTCACTACTGTTGGCTCTAATTAATACTCCATCTGAGGATACTCCAATGGAACCATGAGTCAACTTTGCTGGTATGCTCCTCAATACTTTTTTCTTTGAACCATGGTTTGTTGATAGTGGTGCTACTCGCCATATCTGCAACTCACTATCTTATTTCAGTTCATATTCTCCTGTTAAAACTTTAATCCAAATGCAACTTCCAGACGGTACATTTTCTACGGTTAAACACATTGGTGAAGTGGTTTTCTCACCAACTCTAAAATTATCAAATGTTCATCATATTCCGAACTTCAAATTTAATCTCTTGTCTGTGAGTCAGTTGACTCGAGATTTGAATTGTGCAGTCCTTCTCACACACAACTCTTTTATCTTTCAGGACCTGTCCACGAACAAAGTGATTGGTCAGGGTGATCTTCTTGCGGGTCTGTATCAGCTACGGGTCTCTGTGTCATCAACAACATCGCCTAAAGTTTTTTTTAATAATAAAATGTCATTCGACATTTGGCACTGTCGTCTGGGACATCCTAGTTTAGATCGTTTCCGTTATTTATGTAATTCACATGATTATGTGCATTCCAGTTTTTCTACTCCTTGTGATGTATGCCCGATGGCTAAACAAACTAGATTATCATTTAATAAAAATAGTATTTCTTCTCAACGTTGTTTTGAACTTATTCATTGTGACATATGGGGTCTATTTTCTACACCCTCTCTCACTGGTGCAAAGTATTTTGTTACTATTGTAGATGATTTCTCTCGTTGCACTTGGGTATATCTAATGCACACCAAAGGTGTGAAACTTGCAAATTTATCAAGTTTTTTGCTCGATATATTGCCACTCAATACTCTAAGCAACTCACTACTATTTCTACAGGTATCTCTTTACCTTTTTTTGCCAATATTGCAGCGTATTCAATCTGACAATGGCACAAAATATCTTTATCGTGAGTTTCAGGCATGGGTTAATTAGAATGGTATTCATCATCAACGCAGCTGCGTTTATACTCCACAACAAAATGGAGTGGTGAAAAGAAAACATCGACATTTATTTATTGTTGCTAGAGCTCTCTGTTTTCAAGCAAACTTGCCTATTACCTACTGGGCCAATGCATTCTTACAACCACCTATCTAATCAATAAGATGCCTACTCTGGTACTCTCTAAACGATCACCCTATGAGTTCTCTTAGGTAAGCAACCTGATTATCGTAATCTTCGTGTTTTTGGTTGCCTATATTATGCTCGCAATAATAAAATTGTAAATAAATTCGACCCTCATGCTACACCTGGTGTTTTTCTTGGTTATCCATATAATCATAAAGGTTATGTAGTATTGGATTTATCTACCAAATCTACATATATATCTCGGGATGTCGTCTTTCACGAACATGTCTTCCCTTTCAAAGATGCACAGGTTGCTACTAGTGATTCTTTTCAATCTGTAGTTCAAGAGGATTTTTTCTATGATGATCCTCCCATTTCCAGTTCACAATTGCCACCGGTACAACCTGTGGCACGTTCAGGTCATAGATCATCTCCTACACCTTTACATATTATCGCTTCAGATAATGATAGAACATCCCCATATCCACTTACATTTCCTAGCTCTACTCTGCTAGTGAAACTACAATCTCTCATCCTACAGTTCCTATGCAAGAAATTGTTTTACGTCGTTCTACTAGGGACCATCATCGACCACCCCAATTGAAATACTATATTTGTTCCGTTAAACAATGTACTTCACAATCTCCCTATCCTCTAACTGATTATATTTCTTTTGTTCAGTTTACTGCACAACACCGTGCCTTTCTTTCGTCAGTCATTACCACTTACGAACCACGCAATTTTACAGAAGCCATCGAAATTCCGGCTTAGCATGATGCAACTGTAAAGGAGCATACTGCCCTTCAATACAATGACACATTCACTATCACTAATCTTCCGCCTGGTAAAACTACCAGTGGCTGCAAATGGGTTTTTAAGATCACATATAGACTGGATGGTACAACTAAATGTCACAAGGAGCGTATTTTTGCTAAAGGTTACACACAATAAGAGGGAATTGATTATCACGACACCTTTGCTCCAGTTTCCAAGCTTGTCATTGTTCGTGTTTTATTGTCTATTGTCGATATTCATAATTGGCCTCTGCATCAACTCGATGTTAACAATGCTTTTCTGCAGGGTGATCTCCTTGAGGATATTTAGATGAAACTTCCTCTAGGTTTTCATAAAAAGGGAGATACTCTGGTTTATAAGCTCAACAAGTCATTATATGGGCTCAAGCAAGCATCTCGCCAATGGTTTGCTAAATTATTTGTAGCATTAATTAATGTTGGTTTTGTCCAGTCACGTGCAAATTACTCTCGTTTTACTTTTCATTCTGGTAACGTTTCACTATATGCTGTGGTTTATGTCGATGACATTATTATTACAGGGAAAAATGACTCTGCAATTCAAGTGCTCAAAGATAAACTTGAATCCCAATTTTCACTTAAGAATCTTGGTCGTTTACAATACTTTCTTGGTATTGAGGTTTCTCGATCTCCAAAAGGTATTTTTCTTTGTCAACGTAAATACATTCTTGACATTGTTAATGATTCTGTACTTTTAGGTGCTAAGATTGCTCCTTCTCCCATGGAACAACATCTTAAGCTTCTTCCAAATTTTGGTACTCCACTGCCAGATCCAAGTATCTATCGTCGTCTCATAGGTCGACTACTTTACCTTCAAGTAACTCGTCCTGATATAACTTACTTAGTTAATTACTGAAGTCAATTCATGCAGCAACCATGTTCTGGTCACTTCGCAGCTGCTCATCGTGTAGTTCGTTACTTCAAAGGTACTGTTAGCAATGGAATTTTTCTTTCTGCCACTATCTCTTTGTCTCTTGTCGGTTACACTGATTCTGACTGCGCAGGGTGTCCTACAACTTGTCGATCAACGACAGGATATTTTACAATGCTAGGCGATGGTCCTTTTCTTGGAAATCTAAGAAACAACCAACAATATCACTCTCTGATGCCGAGGCGGAATATCGTGCTCTTGACAGACTTACATCTGAATTGCAATGGTTACATTATCTTTTTTAGGATCTTCGAATCTCTATTCTGAAGCCTATTCCAGTTTATTGCGACAATCAAGCCGTTATTCATATCTCTGAGAATCCAGTATTTCACGAACGGACTAAACATATCGAAATCGATTGTTATTTTTTCCGTGAAAAATTACTATCTGGTCTCATCAAACCAACTCACATTCCATCAGCTGCTCAACTAGCTGATATTTTCACAAAACCACTAGGAGTGGATCATTTTCGACGCCTTGCTAGCAAGTTGGGCCTTCGTCTTGACTCTCCTCCTTCTCCAACTTGAGGGAGGGTATTAGACGTATATATCTGCCATATTAGAATGTGTAGTCACAACACATATCACACGTAAATACAAACTGAAGTCCAAGTCTGTTGTAGTCCAAAGTCAGTTGTAAAGACCAAGCCTAATAAATAGAAGAAGCAGTCTGTTGTAGTCCAAGTCCTCCGGTGTATAAGAAGAAGCAATTTTGTTGTAACAAGCTGTATTTATTTCCAGCAATATCGTACAATTTGTTTTACTAAGTTTTGAATCTTTCTCATGTAAATGATATAAATACTGAATGGAATATACTCCAGTCTACACAATTGTGAGACAGTAAAAACATCTAAACCTAGAATTCTTGAGTTTGTTTCCACACCTTAAATCAGTTTTCTTTATGGAATTTGTTGGGAACCAAAAGGAGTTGGAGTTAGCGAAACTGATTTTAAAGTACGCAAAAGCTTTGGAAAATATTACCATTCGTTACGATATTCAGCACATAGGCTTGGAAAATCCAAAAAGTGATCAAGAACTTATGGTAGAGACCACAAGTTCTCCTAGAGCCTCAGCACTCAGCAGGTTGTATGATGAAATTATTTTCTTGGAATGCGGAGTAGGTTGTTTCGAGATGGGTGGTGGGAGTTTGTAGGGATTCTTAACTACTGGTGGTTTCCCTTATTTTATGGTTGATAGTTTCTTCGGTTTACGAGTGATAACATTAGATTTGGAGTTTGGAGCTTTACGAGTGATAAACATAATTTCGTCATTTAAAAAAATATATTAAAATGTAACACGTATACTGCACGAACACCTCGGTGGTCTTCTCTTCAGGTTCCCTTGAACTTTTTGTGCGTATACGTGTTATATTTTAATATAATAAATTATGGGTATCGGGGGATCATAGATCGATTGGAAAGAAAAATATTAAAGTGGTTCGTCACTAACGTTTACGTCCACGAAAAAAACTCCTTAGGGTGAGATAATATCATTGATCTTCAGAATCCTCTGAGATGATATTACAATTACATTTGCACTCTCATATCTAAACCTAATTAAGAAGATAATATCAAAATTTAAATATCTTTGACTAGATAGGTAAATATTTAGGAAAGTATAAAGATTACACGGAATATTCTCATCTTGCAATATTCATTTATCTTCTATGCATGTATACTGCATGGACACCTCGTTGATCTTCTCTTCAGGTTCACTTGAACTTCTTGTATATGTGTTATATTCTAATAACCCATTTGATATCCTGATCGTCAGTCAAAACTGTTACCAACTCCAGGGATATAGTCTCCTTTGACATCACCGACGAGAGATTTGAAGAATTGCAACTGTTCACTTGTATAGGAGAGTGGGACGAGTGTCTGAGTGTCTTGGACTAAACGTTCTTCCATTACCCTAAGATTTGCTGTGGAAGATTCCTTTTTTAGGTTCAGGTTGTCTGTTAAGAACAACTGAATTATATTTGGGTATCCAATGATTTGATTCTATATGACCCGAAGAGAGAAACATATCAATGTTTTTGTAGATACACAAAATAGGCTCGCCACGTGGTTGCACAGGAAGGCAAGAAAAAGGACTGAAGAATATCACTCAAATATCCTGGTTAGTGACTTGTCAAATCAAATGTCAGAATTACCTCGCCACTACCTAATAACACAAATCCGAAGAGGAAACATCCTAAAGCGAAGTATCTCGCATAAGGAATCTAAAACACAAACGAATCGAATTGGATTACCCGGCAAGATACCATTCACGAAGTAAAAATAGACGAAATAAGGTTACTTGGATGGAAAGATAACTTGCGAAGTCAGTATATTATGGAGCAAGAAAAGAGACAATTGTCCCGACAAACATCCAAAGTTGTCAGCGAAAGAAAGGGGAAAACTTGATGGAAAATGATCTAGGCAAAGTATAAAGCATCTCCGCGAGATCCAAACGAAGTAAAATGAGTTGTATGCCATTATGGTCGATTGGTATATAAATAGGGGTCCTTGGGAAATGTATGGGGGGTCATATTCTTTGGAGAGGGTACAGTTTTGCTTATAGTGAGAGATTAGGGTTTCCTTATACTCAAGAACTTGTATTTTTCACTACTTGGTGTGGTTAATCAATAAAGAATTTCTTATCCAAAACCTTTATCATGTCTTAGATATGCTTCTTTTCTTACTTGGGTGTGCTACTGGATTTCCAGTAGTTACATTTTGGCGTCCAGAAACAGGGAATTAGATCGGGGATTCATCCTCATCTAAGAGTTTGAGAAAGGTTGAAATTGTTTTAAAATTGTAGAAGTTAGAGATTTTGGCGAGTTGTTTTAAAATTAGGGTTTTGTAGATATTAAACGATTCATTCGTAGTTAAGACTAGAAATCTAGGAGAGAGATTAATCCTTGAGTATTGCATTGGAAGATTGAAGATAAGAAATTATTCGGAAGATATCGAACCAAAGATTAGTTTATGGTAAGGACACCAGATCGGGCGAGACACGTGATAGCAACGAGGAGGAGCAAACGTTTGGAAGCGGAAAGATGAGGAAGAATGGGAAACGGAGAAACATCGATTGCAGGGGAAAGACAAGGCGTGAACCGACGACGGAATAATCAGACCGGTGAAGATGACTTTAGGGAAGGATCGATACACACTTATGACACGGACACCGCTGCGGAAGAACAAATGACCCATGAAGAGTTGGAAGAAAACATTGATGAGGAATACATGACGTTGGAGCAGCTAAGGGAGACACTTCGCCTTGAACGGGAACGAGACAGGGATCTAGCGGAGCAGCATGATCGACTGATAAGGAAAAACGCTATGTTGGCACTACAAAATCAGCAACTTAACGAGGAAGCAGCGGCTGATGCCATGGACTCGGAAGGAAACACGATATCGTCAGGAGAAGAAGAGACTCGGCAGAGGGAGTACGCCTACAAGGATAACTGAGGAGAGTGACGAAGGAGACAACGAAGAGAAAGCGGTGAAGAAAGAGATCTGAGAAGGACGTTGGCGGAAACGAGATGGGAAGATCAAAGACGAAGGTATGAGGAAGAAAGAATGAACGAAAACGAGGAGGCGAGAAGAGGAAAGGAAACACGATGTAAACCAAAGACACGAGGAAGCAATCAGGCATGGGGGATAAAGGATTAGCGTGATGAGAGGAGGCCATCGCGAAGGAAATGGAGGAAACCTGAATCAAGAGGTTTTGAATGAGTTATGAGATATGAGGACACTAATAAACAATTCACGAAGAGGTGGAAGGGTGCAGTTGGCAGAAGCGATAGAGGAGGCAGATAAATCTCCATTCACCTATGAGATAATATATGCGGAAATTCCTGAGAAGTGCGTGCTACCGACATTTTCAAGCATACTCAGCGGATCAAAAAGTGTTGTGCAGAACTTGAAACAATATACTTTATCATTGATGCAGTGGGGAAGAAACGAAGCGGTACTCTGTAAATATTTCCCGGCGAGCTTGACCGGCGAAGCATTGGCATGATTCGACGGGCTACCAGAAAGGTTGATTTCGTCATTTAAAGACCTGCAGATAATATTCCTAACAACGTACATAAGTAACAACCTGCTGAGGCCAGGAATCGAGACCTTGTTCAACCTAAGGCGAAGACCAACAGAAAGTATGCGAGGATTGGTAATGAGATGGAGGACAGTGTGTAGCGAACTCGTGGGGCGAGTTGATGAGAAATTTTTTATCCTAGCATTCGTGAACGCCTTATTCCCGACCGACCTGTTGTACACCCAAATATTCATAATCCCAAACTCCTTGACAATGAATGAATTAAGGGAGTACCAGGAGGAATACATAGCGTTGGAAGAGAAGCAAAGGCAAGTCAGTGAAGTAACACCAATTCCAGCAAAGGAAGGAAATTCAAGGCTATTACCAAGAACAGTACATGTCGTGGAGGATGATCCGAAATATGAGAAAGGGGAACCTTCAACCCAGCGGAGATCAGGAGTGGATCGATCAACAGAGGTATGAAGAGTCAAGACGAAGGAATTATGAGCCTCGAAGCCATAGCACGGGATATCATCACAGAAGCAATCAAGGACCTAGGTTTCGAGAACATAGACCAAATGCACTGGCCTTTGAAGATGTAAATCTTCCTAGACTCAACACAACTGTGGAGATGATATGATTTTTAATCGTTGTTGTAGTAAATAAGATTCGAACTCTAAGACTTGTGAAGACAAAATTTAAAGGTTTAATGAAAATAATAAAAGAGAGAGTTACTAGGTCTAGGATTCCACCGCATTCATATCATAGGGCTCAATAATTTATTCTTAACAATTATCTCTCAATAAATAAATAAACATCGACTTTTGTTTTGCCAACGTAGATCCTCAAAACATTAGTTTTAAATCATAAGCATGGGACATCAAACATTTAAGCAAGCATGACCCATCTAATAAAATAATAACTAATTAATTCAAATCATAAATCAATTTAAAATAAATGCAAAAGTCATAAAAAGAATAAAATAAATTCACCAATGTATGAAGTTTGGCTTCCTCCGTCGACCCAGTGTTGGGGTTTAGCTTCTCATGATGAAAACAGACTCAAAAATATAATTCATAGCTCAAATGGTGTTTTTATTGAAGAAAACTAAAAAGTACAATGAATCTGCAACGCTGTATTGGCGTTACAGAAATCACTGTTACAAGAGTTGTTGCAAATTTAAATTAAGCGTGCCAAACTGACTGTTACGAGTACTGTTTATAAACAACAGTTCTCTGCGACAGTCAATGGACGTCAATATTATTCTTCTTCTTCTTCTCTGCAGCAGCAGAGAAATCTGCTCTGCAACCCTCTACTTTTCTCCCCAACTCTCGATCTTCCTCTAATAACCTCTAGCACTCTTTTTATACTCGACAGGATAAGAAAATCATAGTAATAACTCGAAATCTTCACCATTTACTTCAGGAATATTTACCTTCCTTTTATGTAGTTGGACGAGAATATTTCTTTGTTTCTTTTTCTTTCACGCGTCTGCAAACACCAACACACTCCAAACTCTCCTTATTTAGCTCATTCACGCTCCAAAAGTCTTTCAAACACGCTTAAACTCTGTGTAATCCCGTGACATGTACATTCGAACTTGTGCTTTTCTGTTTTCTTCCACGCGATTATTCGGCCAAAACTAATCAATTCCAAGGACCTTACCAGCCCTGTTTGGTCAAAACAGGCCCATACCAATCTACCGGGGTGATTGAATGTATCCGGAAATCTCCCAAATCGAATACAACAACTCTCAGGTTTTCTCAAGAGAAACCCGTAACTCCCTGTTTCACTCAAACTTGATGATTCAGCCAAATTCAGACGAGTTAACCCATCATACCAGTCCTGTTTAAGTTAACTAAGTCCAACCCAATCAATTACGGTGATTGATTATCCACAGAACATCTTCAAAAACTCGAGAACAACTATCCTCCCATGTTTGGCCTCAACAGAATTATTTAGCCCAGCTCTACCGATTCCGGAGAACATAGCATCCTTTTTCAGTCGAATACAGTCGTTCCAAGAAGTTTCAGCGATTGAATCCGCCTAAAACACGTCCAAATCACAAACCCTAAATTCTGTCGTGAAAACCAAAAATTCCCGCCAAAATCCAAATTCAAACAGAGAATATGACCTCCCCCCAATCTTGTACGGCTGTCCCTTTAGCACTTTCCTTATGTAGTGTATATAGTAAGGAAGGTGTCCCTTATCCGTTGAGATGCCCCTTAGTAATTGAGGTTCCCCTTATCCAAAGTAGGGGTCCGTTTAGCAGTTGTCCTCCGGGGTGCAAAAACCAATTTTCGAGCAACATTCTCCATAGGAGCTTATTTCCTTGAAAAGACTTAAAACAAATTTATTAGTGATAAAATGAGTCTCAGCTAATGTATTTATGGGTGAAAATGTGTTGCACTTTCATGCTTATAAAATTCCCCCACACTTACATTTTGCTAGTCCTCGAGCAAAACAGAAAATTGACCCGCTACACAGCTGGTCATAACATGCAAGGTAAAGAAAAAGACCTGCTACACATCTGGTCATAACCCTAACAATACTCATCTTTTTTTTTTTGAAGACCCGCTACACAGCTGGTCATAATCCTAACATCTGTAAAAAAAAAAAAAAATTTGGTAGACCCGCTACACAGCTGGTCATAATATGCAAGAAAATTCCTGAAAAATAAACATAAAACGTTAACCGCTCCCCCACACTTAAACATTAGATTGTCCTCAATGTAATTGAGTAATCCAATGCAAAATTTAAGACGGGAAATCCATAAGATGCAAAAAAGTAAACGAAGGTATAAAAATAAAAATAAAAATACACCTACTGGAATGTACAAAGAGAATCCCCATAAACTAATAACCTGAAAACTTGGGGATCGACCCAAAATACAATATTTACAAACGACAGCTTCACACTTATGTCATGAAAACGCGGAGACACTGAAACTATCAAAAACCAAGATTTACCCCTAAACCAAGTTTTTACTGCACATGGTAGTGCGTAAAGAATAAAATATGGGGATTCAATTGAGACTGGGGAATTATCAATCGGCTCATGCATTGTATCAGGAATAGGAAAGTCCTCTAGGTACTTAGATGCATAGTAATCCAACAACACTCTAGAAGCACGCAATTCTAACCTTAAATTAGGCAATTTTTAGAAGTCTAGGGGTCTAGAAACATCCTCTAAGTTGGGTGAATTATCTTGTGGGATGGATTCATCTATGGAATTAGGGAATTCATCAACACAATCATCCACAGGGTCATCTTCAAAATCTATCTGGAACAGAGAGTCACTACAAGACTGATCATCATCATCATTAAATAATTTTTGGCATTCCAATAATCTCAGTATTTGTTCCAAACTAGGTGGTGTGTGTTTATAATACTTCTCATATATCTCTAGGGGGGATTCTTCACTTACCTCATGTGGAGCAGAAACTCCATACCATTGCCTACGCTTATATTCACCAAGCGTCATCTCAGATGAGGTTTCCTGATAATTTGACTTTCTACGCTTATATTCCGCCAGCGTCATCGTAGGTGACGTCTCCTCAGAAGAAGTCATCATCCTCAAAATGTCTCTGAAAAGAAATACTAAAAGAAACGCATAAAAAGGAAAAAATAAAATCTAAAAAAAAAACTGAAAATACTATACAAAATAAATAAAAAAAAAACCTTGTAGTCTGTCGTTTAAAACGGTCACTGTTTCCACCAGGAACGACAGTTTTCTGCGACAGATAAAAACAATAGTTTTCTGTAATTTCATTGTAACAGATTTGTAACAGCTTTACAGCGTTACGAAACTCATTTTTCTTATCTCTTCACCTCTTGTAAGCACTTTTGAGCTATAAAGATGAATTTTGAGCGTGCCTACAAAAAAAAAATTAATCTAAAAACAAATCCCTGGCAGCGGCGCCAAAAATGATATGATTTTTAATCGTTGTTGTAGTAAGTAAGATTCGAACTCTAAGACTTGTGAAGACTAAATTTAAAGTTTTAATGAAATTAATAAAAGAGAGAGTTATTGGGTCTAAGATTCCACCGCATTCATATCATAGGGCTCAATTATTTACTCTCAACAATTATCGCTCAATAAATAAATAAAACATCGACTCTTGTTTTGCCAACGTAGATCCTCAAAACATTAGCTATAAATCATAAGCATGGGACATCAAACATTTAAGCAAGCATGACCCATCTAGTAAAATAATAACTAATTAATTCAAATCATAAATCAATTTAAAATAAGTGCAAAAGTCATAAAAAGAATAAAACAAATTCACCAATGTATGAAGTTCGGCTTCCTCCGTCGACCCAGTGTTGGGGTTTAGCTTCTCATGATGAAAACACACTCAAAAATATAATTCATTGCTCAAACGGTGTTTTTATTGAAGAAAACTAAAAAGTACAATGAATCTGCAACGCTGTATTGGCGTTACAGAATCACCGTTACAAGAGTTGTTGCAAATTTAAATTAAGCGTGCCAAACTGACTGTTACGAGTACTGTTTATAAACAACAGTTCTCTGCGACAGTCAATGGACGTCAATATTCTTCTTCTTCTCTGCAGCAACAGAGAAATCTTCTCTGCAACCCTCTACTTTTCTCCCCAACTCTCGATCTTCCTCTTATAACCTCTAACACTCTTTTTATACTCGACAGGATAAGAAAATCATAGTAATAACTCGAAATCTTCACCATTTACTCCAAGAATATTTACCTTCCTTTTATGTAGCTGCACGAGAATATTTCTTTGTTTCTTTTTCTTTCACGCGTCTGCAAACACCAACACACTCCAAACTCTCCTTATTTAGCTCATTCACGCTCCAAAAGTCTTTCAAACACGCTTAAACTCTGTGTAATCCCGTGACATGCACATTCGAACTTGTGCTTCTCTGTTTTCTTCCACACGATTATTCGGCCAAAACTAATCAATTCCAAGGACCTTACCAGCCCTGTTTGGTCAAAACAGGCCCATACCAATCCACTAGGGTGATTGAATCTCTCCACAAAACTCCCAAATCGAATACAACAACTCTCGGGTTTTCTCATGAGAAACCCGTAACTCCCTGTTTCACTCAAACTTGATGATTCAGCCAAATTCAGACGAGTTAACCCATCATACCAGTCATGTTTAAGTTAACTAAGTCCAACCCAATCAATTACGGTGATTGATTATCCACAAAACATCTTCAAAAACTCGAGAACAACTATCCTCCCCTGTTTGGACTCAACAGAATTATTTAGCCCAGCTCTACCGATTCCGGAGAACATAACATCCTTTTTCAGTCGAATACAGTCGTCCCAAGAAGTTTCAGCGATTGAATCCTCCTAAAACACGTCTAAATCACAAACCCTAAATTCTGTCGTGAAAACCAAAAATTCCCGCCAAAATCCAAATTCAAACAGAGAAGATGACCTCCCCCTAATCTTGTACGGGTGTCCCTTTAGCACTTTCCTTATGTGGTGTAAATAGTAAGGAAGGTGTCCCTTATCCGTTGAGATGCCCCTTAGTAATTGAGGTGCACCTTATCCAAAGTAGGGGTCCGTTTAGCAGTTGTCCTACGGGGTGCAAAAACCACTTTTCGAGCAACTTTCTCCATAGGAGCTTATTTCCTTGAAAAGACTTAAAACAAATTTATTAGTGATAAAATGAGTCCCAACTAATGTATTATGGGTGAAAATGTGTTGCACTTTCGTGCTTATCAAAAGAGATTCCGCCCCCACCAAATCTGGGAAGAGAACCACCTTGGAGTACTAGGAGTCATGAATTTTTCAGGTATCATCGGTTTCATGGACATCACACGAATGACTGCCGAAACATCCGAAGGATTATACTTCGTCCGTTGGAGCAGGGGAAGCTCGCTCATTTTCTGGAGGGATATGTACAACCGCCCCCTCCCCCATCTCGTGACAATCAGCAAGTGTACCTAATCGAAATAGATCGTGGAACCCACAAACTGAATTGTAATTCGATAATACATTCAGCCAAGAGCATTCAAAATTTACATGATAATATACTCACAAGAGTACATAAGAGGGACTTCGAAGGGAATGAGATATTTAGTGTGGCGAAGAAGGAGCCATTAGAAGAGTGGCAAAAGAGGGAGATAACATTCTCGGCAAAGGGTGTGCCAGAGGGAGGAGCTTCGCACACAGAGCCATTGGTCGTAACCTTAAATTTTGGGAAATACTCAAAATGGGAGGATGACGAAGTCAAAATTTGGGCAATAGACAGAATCCTGGTGGATACGGGGAGCTCGGTTGACATACTCTTTTATCATGCATTTAGAACCATGGGGTACAAAGATTTAGACCTTGTACCATCGACATATAATATATATGGGTTCAACGGGGTTGCGTCAAACCCGAAGGGAGAATTAGTCGTAAAGATTTTCGCGGGCGAGTTGGAACAAAAGTTATTGTTTGTGTGATAGATATAGACTCACCTTATAACGCTCTCATAGGTCGTCCATGGATACATGGGATAAAAGGGGTTGCATCTACATATCATCATACCATACGGTTTCCCATGCCAAGCGCAATAGGCGAGATCAAGGGAGATCTAAAGGATACGCGAGATTGTATCGAAAAGGATGTCCACAACTATGATGAAAAACTGAAAAGAAAGATAGAACAAAAAAGGAGGGTATGCGAAGCAAAAACAGCGGAGCAACTAATGGTGCTCACCAATGGGATAAGCGAGGAGAAGATTACAACACATAAAAGTATGGAGGAGGCAGATAAGATGACGATTGTCAATGAGAGGGATAGCGAGAAAACTCCGGAGAAGGAAAGCCAAGTTTAGATAAAGCAAAGTGGAAAACGAAGAAGGGAAAAATAGCTGAAGGAAGCGAAGTAGTGAGAAGCGAGAAAGAAACCCCCATCGCCAAGGAAAGACGAACCCTGCAAGGCGGAGCAAAGGCAAACAACTCCAAGCGCAAGAAGGTATCAATACAAGAGGTTGAGAAAAGTGTTGAATTGCTCGGTCATTTTGGTAAGGAAAATGAGGCATGCGACGAAGACAAGGAGATGGAGAAATTAAAGGAGGAGATCTACCAAGAAAGACGAAGGAAAGAAGACTTGGTAAGGGAACGAATAAGGATATAAAGGCAAAACGAGAAGCTCTTGATTAAGAACAATCACCTAAAAAGAAAACAAACAGAACATAACACCCAAAGGGGAGAAAATACTTCGGGAAAGAAATTGGCAACTGAAGGACGTCATGAGTATTGGAGAGATAGAAAGGGGCGTGGGGAACGAAATGAACGAGAAGATTTGAAAAGAGCCATAGAAAGCAGCAGGAGGGAGTTCATGAAAAAGGAATATCGTATGCATCAATTGATGGTGATAAGGAGAAAAGGCGCATCGAGCAATGACCCAGTGACAGGGAGAAAATATGGAACGCGGGAAGAACCAGAAATGATGAACAAATGTGCGAGAAGTGAGCCATGTAAACCAGAAATAGCAGCAATATTTTTGTTGAAACAAAGGGAAAATGAAAGCTTGTGAAGTATTGTGGCAAGGTGGGATACGATTTGCAAAGAACTAAAGGGAAGGCTATCAGAAGAAGATTTAGTACGATCGTTCATTTATGCACTGTCATCCAGACACCCCTTATTTTCAACATTGTTCAAGATCAGGAACGACGTGAAGATGAAGGATTTGAAAAGGTACCAGTCTGAGCACATCCGCCTAGAAGAAGAACGCTGATATCAAGGAAGAATCATAAAGACGGGAAAATGTACTTCTGAACTTATCATTTGGCAATGTATCAGATTTGTAAAATAATAGCAATAATATCTTGAAGTTTGATGAACCGATTCAAAGATACGAATTTTCATATCCATAAGGAATTTAAAACGAAACAAACCACAAAGCAGACAAGTAAGACCTCAGATTAGGAGGCAAATAAGACCCACCAAATAAATGGTTTCTAGGGAAACTTAAACGCTTCGTCTAGGAAGGCTGAGAACTCACGGAATGTACCCTAGTTCGCATGAAAGTGCAAGAGGCAAGACCTAACACATGTCGTGAACAACTCTCAGAAAGGAAGCTAGGGGCAATGATAAGACCTATCCGCTGAGGGTCCCGTTTATGATGGCCTTCGGTAAGGAGTGCAGAGTATGACCAAGGCGCCGACTTATTCGGTTGAGTTGCGGGTGCCTGGGACGCCTGGAGCGTTACCGGCCATGTCTGTATGGAAAGTCTTGGCTACAAATCACTCGATCCAAAAGAAACCTACTTAGGGTATGACTTTGTAACTCCAAACCATATCGGCGAAGGGGATAAGAAGTCACGAAAACAACTGAATGTCGTAATAACCGGATGGGAGGAGACCAACATGGATGTTAGGGTTAACCTCCTTGAAGGGGCAATCAGGGGGAATATAAATGGATGGCACCCTCCAGATTAGGGAGTTGTGTGACCAAAAAAGACGACAATGTCATGGGGCTAACATTCATGGGAATGGCTAGTCTTGTCGCATTGTCGCGAAATGGGGTTCATAACAAGTGTTAAGACGAGGTAGATGCATTATTATTTGAAAGAATAATAAGCGCCTCACACTTCGTCGAATTAAGATCCTTCAAAAAGGATAAGGCACCATAAGACCTTAATTAGGAGGCACAATAAGACCTTGGAAAGAAACATATGAATAAATAACACATGAACAACATATAAAGAGAAATTATCATGATATGAGTAAAAATACAAAGGCAGGCAAATGACAATGGAGAAGGGTTAAGCAGCGAAAGTAAGGACAACATGAGAAGCATAGGAGAAAAATTAAAGAAAGAATACGCAATGAGGCAAGTAACAAGGTTCAAATCTTGTGCGCGAAGTCAACATAGCGAGATACCAACCTTTCATTTCATACCTTGGAAATACACAAAAGAATAAGAGGCAAGTATATACTTTAAACTTTGTTATTCTTTTGAGTATTACCTCGGCGAGTATATACTTGGCGAAATGAAAAATCATAATATTGATACAGTCAACAAAAGTATTAAGAATATATGAAAGGAGTCAAAGTGTTTTCCCCCCAAGCTTGGGAGCGCCTAGATAAATAAATTGTTATAATAACTAAAGTTGAAAACATGGGAAAAGAGAAACTAAGATTGTTGCTGAAGAGGAACGCCATCAGTGGCTGCTTCCCCAGGGATTTCACCACCTGCCCGGTTAAGACCAGCACCAGTATCTGCATCAAGATTTGAAGGTTGTCCTAGAGAACTCGTGGAAGCAAAGGCATCCTTGGACTCTTCCTCCTCGTCCCCTTCAACATTCCTTTCTTCTCCACCTGAGATAATTCTGCGGTTGACTGGTTGCTCGTCGTCAGAAAAGACTACCAGAGGAAAAGTAGGATGAGGAATGCCTTGCTCGTCGCAGTAGTTGTTGAAGAGAGAGACGAGGTGGTTCTGGGTATTCTTGCGATCTAACTTCGCTACTTTCCCAGAATCTTTTATCATCTCATTAATATCAACATTCAAATCCTTAACCTCATCTTTGAGGCAAGAAACTTATTTACGAAACTCATCCCTTTCGTGGGAAAGGTGGAGAAGTTGATTCTTTTAATGCTCTCCGGACTCTGCAAAAGAAAAACAGGATTTTATCAGAAACCTGAAATTTGATATAACCTATAGTGTCTCGCGTTGCACCTAGAGATACCTTCCATCTGTAAGATAGCGGTATTCAAAGTCTCTTGTATATCAGAATGCAGATGATCCAGCCTAGAGATTTCTAGATCTGACTCTTGGATTTGAACGCATAGCTCGTGATATGCATTATCCCAACCTTTACCGTGACCAAACTTCGAAGTATCTTTGATAGGTTGAATGACGAGAGCACCCTTGTTCTTGCGAAGATCTGCAGACTTGGTTTGGGAGGAAGATTTGTCATACTTCGAGCGTGAGGAGTTATCCAGCTGAGCCTGAAGAAATTCCACCTTTTTATTCAAATAATCAATCTCCTCGTTTAAGCCAGCTACCTTGTTGCGAGATTAACAGAGATCAACCAAAACCTGATTTTTTCTACTGATCACGCGCTCGTTATCTTCCTCCAGCCTCTTATAGGCTGATAACGACGAGGAATGAAGATTCCTCGAAGTAGTAAGGGAATTGTTAACCCGCTGAAGTTATAGCTTAAGGCGCCCGTTCTCGTCATGAAGATGCAGATTCAAATCTTCGTTATGAGAACAATCTATAGATAGGCGGTCCACTTGAGAAAAGGTTCTCGACCTTCTCATTCAATATCGCGTTCTCAGCCACATAACAATCATTCTGGGTCACGAGGTTCAAATTCTCATCACGAATATCTTCCAGCGAGGCAGACGCTTCGGAAGCATCCATTTGGCGTTGCATGCATTGAGATTGATGAAATACGAAATAAGAAAATAACATAAGTAACGACAAAGGCAAGGAATGGATCTGCAAGGGGAAGGAACTTAATTTGAAGCTTCTCCATCTTCTTATCTTGCTTGGTGGAATACTCCTTACCCTCTCTATGCTCCTTCATCAAGTCCTTGATTTGAACATCATCCCTCTTTGCTTTCTCGCGACAAGTCTAATCTCCACGAGACTAGACATGTGATGATTGACTTCCTGAGAATCGAAGGACCGAAAGTTAGAAATATATCTCGGAATGAGGAGCATGCATAACTGAAAGAGCATAAAAGTCTCACCAGGTTCATCAAAGCAGAATGTTGTTGGAGAGACAGATTCATAGAGGCGTTCAACAGTGCAGATGCATCCTGAGAAAGGAAGTCGTCAGCGCTAAAAGTCACCAGAGATTCAAGAGCACGAGATCTCATGGCTGTATCTTCGCGAGCCTTGTGGTAAATATATTGCAGAAACTTCATATCACGATCATAAAAGGGATTAGACGAGACGGACGAGACCCTTTGCTTACTCTTCTCACAAGGGGAAGGCTTTTCGAGGGATTCTTCAACATTAACCACCAAAGGAGGAGGAACGGGAGAATCAGCAAGCTTGGAAGAAGAAGTTGTACGAGGCAGAGGAGGTTCACGCTTGAGAGGAGTAGGTTGACTTGGAGCAGAAACAGAGCTCCTAACTGCGGTCAAAGCAGCCAAGTCCAAGACCCTGCGTCGCCTTTTAGGCTCGCCAGAAGCAGGAACATGTGAAGCAACAATCTGCGAAATAGGAAGTTTAGTAAAATCGATAAATGAAAGGGTCAAAGTACACGAGATGATAATTTGGACGAAGTAAAGATACCTGAGCAGGAGAAGGAGGCGGAGTAGGATGATCACGTCTTTTTCGTCCCTTAGTTAACTCAGAAGAAGGTTGCTTGACAAGGGGAGCGTTATCCTGCGAGGAATAGAGGGTTAGAATTTAATGTTATCACGCCTAAAAGAAAGTGATGGGCGAGGTGGCTACCTGTTTGGGAGCATGAGAATCAGCAGTAACCTCCCTTTCCTCGTGCATTTTGAAATGAGCAGCAGCAGGCATCTCGTACTAAATAAAAAGGAAAAGAGGTGTGAGAACAAACAAAGCCCAAAAAAAAGAGGCCCAAGAAACAAGACTATACCTCGGAGGGCATGGACCATCGGAGCTTCCAAGTATCGCAACCTGTGAGGTAACAATGTTGGAGAAGAGGACCCTCACGAGGAACTCCTTTCTCGTCAACACCCCAGATAAAAGGGCCCCCTTACCACTAGAGGGAACATTAGCCAATCTTCATCACAAGGGAAGCGATGTCGGTCATCTCGCCCTAGTTTGATAGGATCCACATCAAGGAGGAGAGCTTTGGATGGGGCAGAAATAGTGTTACAGATGAGATCGATACCCCATTCTTGATACTTTCGCATACTTGTAAACCGAGCAGAATAATTAGCCACGAAGGATTCAAAGTTATAGTCGTGGGGATCATATTGCTCAACCATTGATAGGGCTTGCGAAGTTCCACTATTTGAGCGAATCACAAACTCGTTAGAAATACGAATTGCATTGCCAGAAAGCTGAAAGACCCCACACTGAAGCTTGTTCAAAATCTCGAGAAAAATAGGGTTAAAAGGATTGTAAAGGGGAAATGACAATCTGGCTCTTAGCTGACCAACATTGATGATCATCTTGTTGGCCGACCAAACATTGGACTGAATCCACCTGTAGTTCAGTTCCATGTTTTGAGTAGTAGACACAGGAGGACTTACGGAGGAATCAACGGCAGGGGTTAAAGATAAACCCATCTTCTGGAATTCCGCTTGGAAATCCTCGAAGGTTTTTAGTGGAGAAGGTGTTGAAGTATTCTTTGGAGCCATGACAGTGAAGGGAAGGTGAGAAAGTTGAGAAACAAGAAGGGTAGCGATAAGAACAAAAGCAGGAGAAGTGATAAGCTTGGGTTCACGGAAAAGAAAAGGAACAAGAAACCCAAATTAGGTCTAAAACAAGATATTTATAGCAAATAGGAGATTACCGGAAGAACAAGTTGACGGCACGTTCGAAGAAACTTGACCGGTAATAACTGGTTGCCAAAGGAACGTGGCCACGTGAAAACCGGAGGGTGGAGAACTGGAATCCAAGGAATCTCAACCGGTTCTTATTCCATTCTCATATAATTCGAACGAAATAGGAAAAGGCAAAATGTAGATATACAAAATAGGCTCGCCACGTGGCTGCACAGGAAGGCACGAAAAAGGACTGGAGAATCTCACTCAAAGATCCCGATTAGTGACTTGTAAAATCAAATGTCATAATTACCTCGCCACCACCTAATAACACAAAGCAAGAAGAGGAAACATCCTAAAGCGAAGTGTCTCGCATAAGGAATCTAAAATAAAAACGAATAAAATTGGAGTACCCGGCAAGATACCAGTCACGAAGTAAAAATAGACGAAATAAGGTTACTTGTCTGGAAAGATAACTTGCGAAGTCAGTAAATTATGGAGCAAGAAAAGAGACAGCTGCCCCGACAAACATCCAAAGTTATCAGCGAAAGAATGGGGAAAACTTTAGAAAAATGATCTAGGCGAAGTATAAAGCATCTCCGCGAGATCCAGACGAAGTAAAATGAGTTGTATGACATTAGGGTGGATTGGTCTATAAATAGGAGTCCTTGGGCAATGTATGAGGGGGTCGGATTCTTTGGAGAGGGGAGAGTTTTGCTTAGAGTGAGAGATTAGGGTTTCCTTTACTCAAGAACTTGTATTTTTCACTACTTGGAATGGTTAATCAATAAATAATTTCTTATCCAAAACCTTTATCATGTCTTAGATCTGTTTTTTTTCTTACTCGGGTGTGCTACTATATTTCCAGTAGTTACAGTTTTCGAAAGCTGGTGAGGAATATGGAAAATTATGTCAAAAGCCTTGTTTCCCTCAATTCCATATGTTAGGGGAACAAATGTGGAAAATTATGTCGAAAGCCTTGTTTCCCTCTAAGCCAAACAACACTAAAATAAGATAGCACTAAATGCAGTTTCAGTCATTTGAAATTCCTTTACGAAGCAATGTGTTTCTTTAATGATGTTGATTCCGCAGTACCTCAAGTTATTTCTTCGTTATCTCCTTATGAGATTCCTTTTAACTAGCAAAGTTACTTAGAAGAAGAAATCCAAGACTAATCAAGCCAAGGATCATGAAATTTGTATGGATACATAAATCGAGCCACCCGATAATTAAAATCAAGAAAACCATGAAGCTCAAAAAGCCAACAAGCATGACCTATTTTTAAGCATAATCCCCAAACTGAATTGAGTTATTATCTATACAAAATGTACCCAAAAATCATCACTACTAAGAACAAATTCAACTTTCCACTACTAATTGAAACACAAATTTAGTTGCTTTAATTTCATCAATTACCATTCCCATCATGGACTCTAAGTTTATCGTCTAATGACTCTCTTGCTGGTTTTGAGGCCAGCAATGAGTGTTGCACCTTAGTGTGACGTTGTTATAACTAGCTTCTCTCTTTTCTTTTTTTATCATACTTGAAAAACGTTGGATTTGTACCTTCAACAAGTTGTTGCGATAACATCAAAGTACTCGACCAACAGGTGCCCGAGAAGCAAGATAGAAAAAGTGTGTGTCAATGTATTAAGCTTTTCGTTCCTATTATCGGTACCGTTAACAATACTCATGTCGAAGATGTTAGAGCACTGCTCGGTCAAACTCGCATGCGTTGCTATCTCAAACATGTTTGTCAATGTTAGTGATCAATATTATAAGTCTTGATTTCTAGTCTCTTATAGCTAAGTCTCGGACTAGGATAGTAAGTGTAGTTGAGCTCAAGGACTTCATGGAGATTCATCATACAAGTATAAGATCTACTCAAGGAACCGGTGGAACTTCTCGACAAAAAGGTGTGTGGAGACTTGAACTTATCTGTCACTCAAAAGTCTATCTATTCTATCTCCTATTCTTTAATACAAAAGTCGTATGCTATATATATAGACTAGATTATACACATTTGGTATTTCGAGCCGCGTATACCTCGCCAATCTATATCTCGAAATATGTGTTGGTAAGATTTTCGCTTCGACCAAGTTCATCTTTAACTAGTGACGAAAGTCATGAATGTTTCAATCACTTTGAAAATTGCTTTGACGAGAACTAGTGTAACAACTACATAACGTCCTCTAAGAATGTTTCAATGATTGGAATAAGAGTTTAGATTACATAACCAATGGATTCCTTGAACCGAAGTTTTCGAACTTTGTTGATCAAGAGAACCGGAAGTATGGCAAGTTCCAAGTCCGCGACCTGCCGAAGTTCTCAAACCCGAGAATTTCTGCTGGAGTTCACAAACTACTTGTGCGAACCCAGTCCGCGAACCGACGTAGTTCTCGAACCCGAGAATTTGTGCTGGAGTTTGTAAACACTATCCGGTGTCATAAGTCCGCAAACCTAGTCTGCGAAATTGAGAAGGTTATATATCTAAAGATGATTTCTGAACTTAATCTTAAAAAACTAAGGAATGCATTTGAAAACCGTGGCTATTAAAGTTCATGAACCGATTCGAGTGAATCAAATCATCTTTGCTTCAATTGTGTCTTGGGTAGTTACATAAGATTTCCTTGCAATTGAACAGCTCTCTTAACTAGTTCATTTGAGTCAATTGAACTAGTTATGGTGAATAATAACATGGTTGGTATGAAATGCTCATATGGTTAACCTCTTTGGGTAGACTATTGTTGAACCAATAATGTACACGTTTGGGTGCGGTTAACAAACCTAGAATCGTACAGTCATTTGTGTATGACATGCTAAGTTTTCGATCTAACGGTTGAGAAATATTAGCTTGAATCTAAATCAGGTTTTCATGTAACGGTGAATATTGATTGCTTTGTAACTAAGGCAAAACCCTGATTTGAAAGGCTATATAAAGGAGACATCTAGTATTGTGCAAAACTAATCCCCAAACCTTACGTGTGATACTAGTTTGCATACTAGAGTCGTTTCTCCTTTAACCTTAGGTTTTCTTCTTCTAAAACCAGGTTAACGACTTAAATACTTCATTGGGATTGTGAAGCCAGACCGATACTACTTTTATCGTAGTTGTGTGATCTGATCTTGCATCTTCTATCGTAACAGTACAATCGTATTGATTGGCTTGAGATCGTGAAAGTTCTCCGATAGGCAAGATATAAAAAGTAATCACAAACACCTTCGTCTCATTGTTTGTGATTCCACGACATCTTGTTTCGCTACCATACGATTAAGATTGTCGTGAGGTGATTGATTAATCTAGGATGTTCTTCGGGAATATAAGACCGGATTATCAATTGGTTCTTGTTCACCTTGATTATTATAAAAAAGACGAAACAAAAACTTTTAGGGTTTTTCTGTGGATGACAGATTGATCCTTTGATAGACTTGTCTGTGTGAGACAGATTTGTTTATTGTTAAAGCCTGCGATTTTGGGTCGTAGCAACTCTTAGTTGTGGGTGAGATTAGCTAATGGAATCAAGTGCGCAGTACCCTGTTGGGATTAGAGGCGTAGGGAGTACAACTGTACCTTGGATCAGTGGGAGACTGATTGGGGTTCAACTATAGTCCAGTCCGAAGTTAGCTTGGAGCAGGCTAGTGTCTTTAGCGGTTTAATACATTGTTTATTCAATCTGGACTAGGTCCCTGGGTTTTTCTGCAATTGCGGTTTCCTCGTTAACAAAATTCTGGTGTCTGTGTTATTTCTATTTCCGCATTATATTTATATATATAATTGAAACAATACAAGTTGTGCGTTTGAATCGATCAATTGGAAATCCGACCTTTGGTTGTTGATTGATATTGATTGATCCTTGGACATTGGTCTTTGGTACCGTCCAAGTTATTCCTTGTATTTGATTAGAACTCGCAGGATCTGCTTGAGTAAATCAAATCAAGAGAGAGATATAAACTCGTTGATATACTTTTAATTGATTGAGTCTTGTTGATTCTCTTGAAAGTATATTCGAGTCTTGTTAAGAAAAATATTAGGTGGTGTTGTTAGACTTCCGCTTTTTCAATTGGTATTAGAGCAGGAAAACACGTTTAAGACCTCAAAAGTCTGTGTTTGCAGCGATCTGACTATATGGACCATAAAGTCTCAATTGACTATTCACCAGGTTTTAATAACAACCGTAGAAAAAGGTCTGATAAACTGGTTACTCTTGAAAAGGGGTTGGATGAACAAATCCGGATCAACTCTGGTCTTGTTGCAGAAATTGCAATTCTTAAGGATTTGATATCTGGTAATTGTCCCTTGGTGAATCTGAGTAACTCCAGTTGTTCCACTTTAGAAAATAGTCGTAAATCAGATAGTAATCAACGACCGTTTGATGAAAAAACTGATGTGACTACGAACCACTCAGACAAACTTCAAAGAAGTGGCCCGTATTGTTGTTGTGATTCTTCCAATCGTTTTCAACAAGTTTGTATGTCATTCCAAAAGAGTCTGAATGTTGCATGTAATCTCTATAAGAAACTAAACAACATGTTGATACTCTGAAAGGACTTACATAACTATCAGAAAACTCTAAACAGAGAAGTACTAATAATATGGGTGCCTTTGCTTTAAGATCTACGTCTCCTTTTCAATGGTTTCTTGATAGTGGATGTAGTAGACACATGACAGGTGATATCACATGGTTCGTTTTATCTATTGACTATGAAGGAGGTCTTGTAACGTTTGGATATGGGAGTTGCTGCTATATCAGCAAAAAGGGAACGATCAAACTACCCGGTGTTCCAGAAATCCATGATGTAGTGTACGTAAAAGGTACGACTGCTAATCTTCTTTCTATTAGTCAAATTTGTGACAAAGGCCATCGAGTTGTCATCAATGAAAATGGATGTGACATTGTTGACAAAACTGGGAAAGTAATTTTCAAAGAACTCGTGGTAAAAACAACTGTTATCTACTTGATACTCAGTTTAACAATCGTTGCAATTTGACTAAGGTGGAATCTACACATCTTTGGCATGAGCATTTTGGTCACATCAATTATTGCCTTCTAACTAAGATCATTAACAAAGAACTTGTTAGAGGCATTCCCAAAATCAATGCAAAGATTGAAGGTGTATGTGGTGCCTGTCAAAAGGGTAAGCAAACGAAAGTTCACCACAAATCATCTCGAGATATTCTCACTAAAGTTCCACTTGATTTAATTCATATGGATCTCTTCGGACCAATTCAACAACCCACTGTTGCTGGTAACAAGTATGCTTTAGTTATGGTGGATGATTACACCAGATTCACTTGGGTTGCATTCTTATTTCATAAGAATGAAACTCTTGGTGAATTCAAGATTATTGTTAAAAGGATCCAGAACGAACAAGGTCGAAAACTAAATAAAATTAGAAGCGATCGTGTTACGGAATTCAAAAACACAAAGGTATTTGAATTCTGTGACGAACTGGGGATCATTCAACAATACTCACCACCTATCACTCCTCAATCTAATGGAGTTGCTGAAAGAAAAAATAGAAATATTCAGGAAATGGCTAGGGTAATGCTCCATAACAAAAACTTACCTTTAAGGTTTTGGGGAGAAGCTGTTTTCACAGCATGCTATTTGATCAACCGTGTGTATTTACGGTCTAAAACCCTTAACACTCCTTATGAGTTGTGCTATGGAAGGAAACCCAACCTACACTATCTCAGGGTGTTTGGAAGTAAGTGCTATATTCTGAAAGATCGAGAACATAAAGGGAAATTCGACACCAAAAGTGATGAAGGTATCTTTCTTGGCTATGCTTATGATAGTCGTGGATTTCGAGTATTTAATCTCAAAACTCAAGTCATGATGGAATCTGCTAATGTTATCATTGACGACATTAGTAACTTTCGTCAGGATAATCCTCCTGATGAATTGCCTCCAACCGAGACAACTGAGAAAGTCAAAGAAATTACAGAATCAGTTGAAGTTATCCCAACTGTTACTGATCCTGACATTTCTAGTGACGAGGAGAAGAGCACCGATCAAGGAAGCCCTGATGAACAAGAACGTGTCCCTCCACGATATCTCTGGGTTCAAATGAATTATTATCCAAACAGTATTATTGGAGGAAGAGATTCTACAGCTAAAACTAGAGGAAAACTTCAAAATATTTGCAATTTTGGTTGTTATCTTTCACAAGTAGAACCAAGAAATATCGATGAAGCTCTGAACGATCCCTTTTGGGTGAATGCTATGCATGAAGAGTTAAATCAATTTCAAAGGAAAGATGTGTGGGAACTTGTACCTTGCCCCTCCAATATCAATATTGATGGTACCAAATAGATGTTAAAGAGTAAGTCTAACGAATTTGGCACGATTGTCAGAAACAAAGCTAGACTTGTCGCTCAAGGATATTCACAAATTGAAGGGATTGACTTTGACGAGACCTTTGATCCTGTTGCACGCCTTGAGTCCATTCATCTCTTGTTAGATCATGCTTGTTTCCTTAAGGTTAAGATGTTTCAAATGGATATAAAATCCGCGTTCCTTAAAGGAATCTTCAAGTAAGAAGTCTATGTTGCTCAAACAAAGGGGTTTGAAAACCCTGATTTCCCAGATCATGTGCTAAAACTCAAAAAGGCACTTTATGGGTTGAAACAAGCACCTAGAGCCTGGTTTGAAAAACTTACTACTTCTCTCATTATAAAAGGTTTTTCAAGAGGCGGAGCTGACAAAACGATGTTTACCAAATGGAGTGGGAAAGACGTTGTTATTGCTCAAATCTATGTAGATGATATCATTTATGGATCAACTTCTGAATTTTTTGCAAAGGACTTCCAAGTCTCTCTTGCTAAGGAATTTGAAATGAGAAATGTTGGTGAATTAAAATTCTTCTTAGGATTACAAATTCAACAACATAAGGATGGAATTTACTTATCCCAAGAGAAGTATGCTCGTGATCTTGTGACAAGATTCGGTCTGGATAAGTGTTCTCCAAAATTAACACCTATGCCCACCACTGGTAAACTACATAGAGATGAGAAAGGAGCAAAAGTGGATCAAAAATTGTATGGATTTATTATTGGTAGCCTTTTGTATCTTACATCTACTAGACCTGATATTTATTTTAGTGTTGGTTGTTGTGTCAGGTTTCAGGCAAATCCAAAGGAATCTCATCTTGCAGCTGCAAAAAGGATCATTCGATATATTAATCACACTGCCGGGTATGATTTATCTTACACTTTTGATACTAACACTGATTTATCTGCATATTCAGATGCTGATTGGGAAGGATGTGTCGAGGACAGAAAAAGTACATCAACGGGTTTCTACTACGTAGGACTAAATCTTGTTGCTTGGCATAGCAAAAAACAAAATTCTCAATCCCTGTCTACATGTGAAGCAGAATATATTGTTGCTGGTTCATGCTGTACTCAACTCCTATGGATGAAAAAAATGCTGGCTGATTATGGAGTTGATACTGGAATAATGAAGATATTCTGTGATAACTCTAGTGCGATTCGAAACACTGAGAATCTTGTTGAGCACTCAAGAACAAAGCACATTGACATAAGGTACCATTTTATTCGTGATCTTTATGAAAACGGTATCATAAGTATGGAATTTATGCCTTTCGAACAACAATTGGCTGATATTCTTACCAAATCATTAGACACTACTACATTCCAACACTTGCGGCAGTCTATTGGTGTTTTTTTGGTTCATTAAGCGTTTCCATAACTCTTGCCCCTGTGGTTATCTCTATCTTTTGGGCAATTGAGTTTGAAACTCCAGTTGGTTACTTCAGTTCAGTTCCTGTAGGGTTGTTTTCTGTCTTGTTGGTCATCTTTTGTGTGTGTCAAAATCCTTCGTTTCTCTTGAAATTAAGGTCGCTCGTTGTTGTTCTTTCGGGAATGACATTAAATGGGGGAGAGTTCTTTTGAACTTTTGCTTAATGATCATATCTTGAGGGGTGTGCGGCTGTGGAATTTTAGAGGGGTGATCTTGTATCTTTAAACTCCTTAATGAATGTTGTTATCTCCGGCTATATGATTGCATCTAAATAAGATGATGTGTGTTTCTTTCTTTTAGTCATGAATGTCTCTTACGGAAATTTCATTATGATCCCGTTCTTGTACCTTTGCCAATTTTATTTACAAAAGGGGGGAGAATTAATATGTAGTTCACACTACAAATACATATGTTTTTTGGATCATTATGTAAGGGGGAGTGGTTTTCATGTGAGATCGAGTATTGACTAAGAGGGAATAATACATATCACCATAGTATTATTGTTGAAGTTGTGATACAATTGGACTTTAACATTGTATAATAATAGTATGACATTGTATAACAATGATGGAGGCCGATGCTTTCTCATTGTTATAGCTACGGATCTTCAACAACGGTGATGCTAAACTTACAACCTTTGGGATCATTGGAGTACTTGGAAGTGAGGAATATTTCGAGGAATGTTGAAGATTAGACATGTGGAATTGGAGCTACTAAAGGGTCATTATGTTTTTTTATTCCATATGTATTGATAGTTTTATCACTAAAATTGACAAAGGGGGAGATTGTTAGAGAACTGCTCGGTGAAACTCGCATCTGTTGCTATCTCAAGCATGTTTGTCAATGTTAGTGATCAAAACTATAAGTCTTGATTTCTAGTCTCTTATAGCTAAGTCTCGGACTAGTATAGTAAGTGTATTTGAGCTCAAGGACTTCATAGCGATTCATCATACAAGTAGAAGATCTACTCAAGGAGCCGGTGGAACTTCTCGACAAAAAGGTATGTGGAGACTTGAACTTATCTGTCACTCAAAAGTATATCTATTCTATCTCCTACTATTTGAGAAAAAAGTCGTATGCTATATATATATATACACTAGATTATACACATTTGGTATTTCGAGCCGAGTATACCTCGCCTATCTATATCTCGAAATATGTGTTGGTAAGCTTTTCACTTCGGCCAAGTTTATGTTTACCTAGTGACGAAAGTCATGAATGTTTCAATCACTTTGAAAATTGCTTTGACGAGAAATAGTGTAACAACTGTATAACGTCCTCTAAGAATGTTTCAATGATTGGAATGAGATTTTAGATTACATAACCAATGGATTCCTTGAACCGAAGTTTTCGAACTTTGTTGATCAAGAGAACCGGAAGTATGGAAAGTGCCAAGTCCGCGAACTCAGTCCGCGAACTGCCGAAGTTCTCAAACCCGAGAATTTCTGCTGGAGTTGACAAACTACTTGCGTGAGCCAAGTCCGTGAACCTAGTCCGTGAACCGACATAGTTCTCGAACCCGAGAATTTCTGCTGGAGTCTGTAAACTCTATCTGGTATCTTAAGTACGCGAACCTAGTCTGCGAACTTGAGAAGGTTATATATCTAAAGATGATTTCTGAACTTAATCTTAAAAGACTAAGGAATGCATTTGAAAACCGTGGCTATTAAAGTTCATGAACCGATTCGAGTGAATCAAATCATCTTTGCTTCAATTGTGTCTTGTGTAGTTACATAAGATTTCCTTGCAATTGAACAACTCTCTTAACTAGTTCCTTTGAGTCAATTGAACTAGTTATGGTGAAGAAGAACATGGTTGGTATGAAATGCTCATATGGTTAACCTCTTTGGGTAGACTATTGTTGAACCAACAATGTACACGTTTGGGTGCGGTTAACAAACCTAAAAGCGTACAGTCATTTGTGTATGACAAGCTAAGTTTTCGATCTAACGGTTGAGAAATATTAGATTGAATCTAAATCATGTTTTCATCTAACGGTGAATATTGATTGCTTTGTAACTAAGGCAAAACCCTGATTTGAAAGGCTATATAAAGGAGACTTCTAGTATTGTGCAAAACTAATCCCCACACCTTATTTGTGATACTAGTTTGCGTACTAGAGTCGTTTCTCCTTTAACCTTAGGTTTTCTTCTTCTAAAACCAAGTTAACGACTTAAAGACTTCATATTGGGATTGTGAAGCCAGACCGATACTACTTTTATCGTAGTTGTGTGATCTGATCTTGCATCTTATATCATAACAGTATAATCGTATTGATTGGTTTGGGATCGTGAGAGTTCTCCAATAGGCAAGATATAAAAAGTAATCACAAACACCTTCGCCTCATTGTTTGTGATTCCATGACATCTTGTTTCGCTACCATACAATTAATATTGTTGTGAGGTTATTGATTAATCTAGGATGTCCTTCGGGAATATAAGAACGGATTATCAATTGGTTCTTGTTCACCTTGATTATTATCAAAAGACGGAACAAAAACTTTTAGGGTTTTTCTGTGGGAGACAGATTGATCCTTTGATAGACTTGTCTGTGTGAGACAGATTTGTGTGTTGTTAAAGCCTACGATTTCGGGTCGTAGAAACTCTTAGTTTTGGGTGAGATCAGCTAAGGGAATCAAGTGTGCAGTATCTTGCTGGGATCAGGGGCGTCGGGAGTACAACTGTACCTTGGATCAGTGGGAGACTGATTGGGGTTCAACTATAGTCCAGTCTGAAGTTAGCTTGGAGCAGGCTAGTGTTTGTAGCGGCTTAATACAATGTTTATTCAATATGGACTAGGTCCCGGGGGGTTTCTCTGCATTTGCGGTTTCCTCGTTAACAAAATTCTGGTGTCTGTGTTATTTCTATTTCCGCATTATATTTATTTATATAATTAAAATAATACAAGTTGTGCCTTTGAATCGATCAATTGGAAATCCGACCTTTGGTTGTTGATTGATATTGATTGATCCTTGGACATTGGTCTTTGGTACAGTCCAAGTTATTCCTTGTATTTGATTAGAACTCGCAGGATCTGCTTGAGTAAATCAAATCAAGAGAGAGATATAAAATCATTGATATGCTTTTAATTGATTGAGTCTTGTTGATTCTCTTGAAAGTATATTCGAATTAGTCCATACTGATTGCTAAGCGAAATATTGGGTGGTGTTGTTAGACACCCGCTTTTTCAGAAGATATCTCAGACAATTGTGGATCTAAGTTTTATAAAATCCCACTCATTTCTCCTGACATGAACTGCGACAAGTAATTCTATTACCTACTAATGAATTACTCTTATATCAACACAAATTTCTTCTCTCTTTTTTTCTACTGATAATTAGTTTGTCTAACTTTTTTATGTCTTTATTTTGGTTTTTGCAGTGTCGCATGAGAAGATGAAGGTTTGTGAAGAAATCTTTCAAGATAAATGTGACACAAAGTGTATGAAAATATAAATACTAAACAAAAATGAATAAGGATGACTAAGGTTACTTGCACAATGTAATTTGGAGGTTATTAATATCAACATAAGATTACCTTAATGCACGATGTGTTCTCATCAAAAAAAAAAAAACTTAATGCATGATGTGTTCGTTTGCTTGTTTTTTGTTGCTTAATTTGCTTAGGCCGAAATAAGAATTGCGTCAAACTTTAAACAATGACCAACACACAATTTGGAGCAATACCGTTTTTCTGATGATTTGTGTAGGTACTCTAAATTCATATAAAATTTTCCATTAAAAGTACTAAACAAAAAATCAAAACCAAAATTCTTTATGAATCGTACTTCATTTATACTAGGTGACTAGTTGATGAGTCAATTCGTGATGATCCAATCGGTCCAATAACAAACAATATATTGATGATCTTACTATGTTTCTTAACAACAACAGGATTACGCTTCTTAACAACAACGAGTACTATAAAATACTTGCAATTCATTTCCTACTTTTGCAATTCATTTATTGGACACGTATTTTACGCCACTTAATGAATTACTTATGATTCATGAAATAAATAGTGCAAACTGAAAACTGAAATCAGCCTAGTATATATACGGGTGTTTTGATAGATGATTTACATAAATTGGTTTACACTTGATCACTCTTCTCATGCTAGGTGTTCTTAATTTTTGTTTGGCACATGAATGGTCTTGTAGGTAAGAAAAGAGATTACGAATTTGCGATGTTGGTTTATGAGGAAAAGAAATTGAGATGTTGGTGTAAATTGAGTTATGCTTAATGCTTTTGGGTATATTGTAGTACACGAAGAAATCTAGTCAACATTCAGGGTTATTGGAGGATTATATATGCTAACATATTCTGTAATCAAAATTCTCCGGAGATGGCATTCGTTTATTATCTGTTATGACCGTCAACGCAGTTGCAGACGTTATAGACGATTGTGAAGCAGACAGCCTTCATAAGCCACCAAGTGTCGTAGTTGGTGAACATATGCCCTGATTATGTCTCCTGAACTGAAGGAGAAGCATATCCAATAAAGTCCTCCGAAAATAATAATTAATAAGATGTTTGCCCTGCTTGAATAACTCTTATAAATGTAGGATCTGTCATGTCTATGTAATCATCGGTATTAAATAAAGAGTATCTTTGGTATTATCTAAAACTGTGTTACAGTACAAAACAAAAGGCCTCTTGGGACGGCAAAAAAACGTCCCAAGAGGATAAAAAACCGTCCCAAGAGGTATTAGGGACGGTTTATGTACCGTCCCCTGTTCCACCGTCACTAATACTATTTGGCCATGTTTTTTTTTTGGGACGGACATATTTTAACCTTGATTTAAATATTTTATGACTATTAGGGACGGTCGGACCATCATCGTCCCAAATATCCTTCTTTAGGGACGGTTTTTTCAAAACATCCGTCCCTATAAGCTACTTGTTTTGTAGTGTTACTTGTTCTTTGACTTTTCCATTAGGATGATTAAGGTTACTTGCACTATGTAATTTGGACGTTATTAATATCAGCTTAAGATTGATTTAATGCATGATGTGTTCGTTAATTTGTTTGTTTTTCTGCCGTATTCGTCTAGGTTTTGTTGCTCAATTTGCTTAAGCCGAAATGAGAATTGCGTCAAACTTTAAACAGTAACCAAGACTCGATTTGGAGGATTACCGTTCTTCCGATGATTGTTTAGGTACACTACACTCATACTAAATTTCCCGGTAAAAGTCCTAAAGAAAAAGTCGAAATCAAAATTCTTTTTGAATCGTACTTCATTTATGAGGCCTTAAATTCAAGTCAAATCTAGAGAAATGATGACTTGTTACAAAACTTACAGTCAATAGAACAGTATCTTAGAAAATGATCCAAAAAATATTTTGCCTCATTATTACGGATGCAAAGCGTGTACGCTGCCTTTGCATTTTGTTCAACTATTGGACTTGGCAAAAAAAAAATCGTTTTTTTAAAACTTGTTGCTCAGTCAATTCTTGAGGATCCGATCAATCCAATAACAAACAATATTGATGATCTTACTTGCATTAGAGGTTCGGTGTCTATTAGTACCACCATGTTTCTGATAAAACAGGCCTGCCCTTCTTAACAACAACGAGCACTTGAAAATACTTGCACCACTAGGACATGATGTAAGTCACACTATATTTCCTACTTTTTGAGGTTCATTCAAGTGTTTAGTTTATTGTACTTGGACACATATTCTATGCCACTTAATGAATTACTTATGATCCATGAAATAAATAGTAAAATTGAAATTAGCCTGGTTCATTCAAGTGTATATACTGGTGTTTTAATAGAAGTTATGCATAAATTGGTTCACATTTGATCACTCTGCTCAACTAGGTGTTTGCATTTTCTGTTTGGCACAGTAATGGTCCTGTAGGTAAGAAAAGGGATTAGGAATTTGCATTGTTGGTTTATGAGAAAAAATTGAGATGTCAGTGGAAATTGAGTTATGCTTAATGCTTTCAGATTATAGTACATGAAGAAATCTACTCATTCATCTTTATACAAATAAAGCTGGAATGATCCATATTAAGAATTTTACTTGAGCTTTTGTTGGAACTAATTAGTGAAAAAGATATCGTTTTCGCCAATCAACGTGGTCCAAGTTAGATGCGGCATTTGAATGTAAAGTGATATGAAAAAGCATACACAATTGATTAACACTCTCAATAAGTGATGGAAGTGGACGAAGCTGGTTGCACCAAACAGCTAGACAATCGACTTGGTCTTACTTAAATGCATCATTTGAGCCTCCATCTTTTTTAACTGTTAGAAGCGGACTTAGATGATCGCTCAAGACATTAAGGCCTTGCTTCATATGATGCGAACTTTTGCAGTACCGCAACCTGCAAATTTTGGTTGTGATTTTATTCTGCAAAATTTTATAGTAGCTTTTTACCTGATAACTTTTGACGATAACATTGATAGGTTCTAGAAAGTCAAAATTTTATTTAGCAAAACAATTTTAAAATGATTTTATTGAAATAAAACAAAGTCTTTTTGTTTCTAATTTCTGAAATTAATTTATGTTATTCGTATCCAAGAATTCTATAAACCTAACGAGTAACTGCAAAATTTCTTTAACTCTATTCAACTATGATGATTTATCCCTGTCCCTGGTGTTTATATATCGTCCTCACAAGTGTTGTTTGGACTAATAATTAATCTGTTGGAACAATATTGATTAATTATTATTTTAATGTGTTTAACTAAATAAAATTAATTTATTGTTTTGTTTGTGAATGAAAAAATTATTAGTCCCACATTGTGGAGTTTCCACTTTTTAGTTGTTTTAAGAGACTATATAAGCTTTTTAGTCCCACATCGGGGAATTCCTCTTCTTAAATTGTTTTATTCCATTATATAAAGAAATTCACTACTTTTGTAAAATCATAGGAAAGGGGTTGCTCTATATTTTAGAGGGACCCCTAAGAGAAAATATTTTATAGCGTTTTTTAAGCATTCGCGATTTTCCTTAACGGTTTTTTCGGAGTTGTCAAGCTCAAGTTGAGCATCTACTACATATGCTAGTAGTAGGTGTATTAGGGTGTTTTATCCTGGAGATATCCGTCCTGTGAGGGCTATAGCATCACTCTTGAGTGTAGCCGGGCGCTAATGTCTTAAGGACAGCGTGTTGAACACGTGACTCACTCTATTTTCCAAAGTTTTGCCTTGTTGCTGTTGCGGAGATACGGGGAGCTTGTTCGTTTCGTCAAAGCAATCACTTCCATTATAAAGGAGCTAAGTATCAATAACTTTTGCTTATTTTATTTTTCTTTGTTTTTGATTATTTCACCCAACAATCTTAAGACATTAGTATTTGTAATAATCGAAAACGATTGATTGGTTTCTGAATCATGGATGTTAATTGTGGAGTGAAAAACAAAAACGAATTTCTGGTCAGCTGTAGAGTTCCAATTTTATCTTTTAATCTATAAGGAATTTCGATGAACCCTTTTGACACAACGTAGTAGACATCCTGATAGTTACCCGCGTAAAATTTCAGAATTTTTGGAGTTGTAAAAGTATTTTTTTGATATTTTACAAAACAGAAAAACGTTTCTGAAAAATTCTGACGAGCAGAAAATTGTTGTTAACTAAATTAATTTTTGTGGGGTAACCATGAGTTTTTTGAAACGCTGATTCAAACGAAGTTTGTATATATAGATGTTATCTTCAAAACTCATATTTTACTTTTAGATTTGGAATTGTGATTTGTGAATAAAGGTGTCATCTCCGAGGGACATGGCTAATAGCCGCATGTGGTTGGAAACAAATCTTCCAAAGATGGCAAAGGTGAGAACATCGAACGCAACTCTAAGCATGGTCTTCATGATAAAGGTATATTTCGTAAACCTGAATCCGGAATTACTTTAGTTAAGGGTGAGTGTTATGTTTGTAAAATTCCTGGCCACGCGGCAGTAAATTGTAGACAACATAAAAACCTTAATAAGTAGAAAGTTAATGCTAATTTAGTTGAAACAAACTAGAACGAGTTTGGTGGCATGATGTCGGAAGTTATTTTAATAACCAATGTGAGAGACCAGTAGGTGGACTCTGGAGCCACCAAGAATGTTTGTTGAAACAGAGACCTGTTCACCTCCTATCATAGGATAGGGGATGTCGAGAAACTCTTATTGAGTAACTCATATGCAATAGAGGTTTCATAAAAGGAAAAGGTCGAGCAGAAGCTCATATCTGTAATATTCTCACATTGAATGAAGTTTTCATGTTCCGAGCATATGCGAAAAATCTTGTATTTTGTTCTGTTGTAGATGGAAAAATATTTAAGATCTTAATTGAATCTGGAAAACTTGTTGTAACTAGGCAGTGATTTTTTAAGCAAGAGTTATAGGACTTTGGGTCTATATAAGCTTAACGGAAAAACTGATGATGTGAACGTAGTTGATTCTTGTGATATATTTGTGTGATTGATTGTTTTACGTGGTAGACTTGGAACCGTAAACTTATAAGTCAATGCTTAACTGGCTAGCATAGGCTTCGTACCCAAATTTAGTTTGGATTTTGAACACAAAAGTGAAATCTGTGAAGAATCAAAATATGCTATAAAATCTTTTAGCACAAATGTCAGAGTAATTCTAAGCCGTTAGATTAATTCAGTTAGGCCTAGTTGACATGAGTTCAACCCAAAACCACTGTGGTAAAAAGATGGTTATAACTTCCGTAGATGATTGTACGAGGTACTATCTTGTATACTTGCTTAGGATAAGGATGACGCCTTAGAAGCCTTAAGATGTATAAACTTGAAGTTGGAAACCAATTAGAAGCCTTGAACATAACAACCGTATCCTTAAGGAGATGATAATTTCCATGTTGATTAGTTCAGGATTACCTGCGGCCTTGTGGGGGGAGGCAGTCCTCTTAACTAGTATATCCTGAATAAAGTACCCTTTTAAGAATCAGATGAAACTCCATATGGTTTATGGAACGGTAGATGACCTTCTTATGAATGTGTCAAAGTGTGGGGGCGTTTGACTAAGATTGTAATTCCTCTTCCTAAAAGAACTAGATTGAAACCAAAAATGTTGATTGTGTTTTCGTATAGGGTATATTGAGTATACTTCTACAAATAGATTTTTGGTTGTGTGTTCTGATTTTTTCTGACATTGGTGTGAATATTATTACGGAATCTAGGGATGCTGAGTTCTTTGAACATGTTTATTCTAAACCTGTACCTCATTAGAGATGTGTTGTTGATCCCCTAGATTTATTTCAAATAGTCAGAACTTATTTTAAAGGAAGATGAAGTTGATGTTGAGCCTAAGAGAAGTAAAATAATTAGACTTGAGACTTCTTATGAAACCGACTTCATAACATGCCTAGCTTAGTCTGAGCCACAGACTTGTAAAGAAGCCTTATATCTACTGAAACCCCATTCTGGTAAGAAGCTTCATTTAGTGAAATGGACTCAGTCCGTTGGAACCAGACTTGGGAGCTTGCTAGTTTACCTCCAGGTTGTAAGACCATGGGATGTAAATGAGTCTTTAAGAGGAAACGATAGGTAGATGAAACTGTGAAAAATATTAAGCTAAGTTGGTAGCTAAAGGCTATAAACTAAAAGAAGGTGTAGATTTCCTTGATTCTAATTCAATTGTGACGGAAATTACTTCCGTTGAGATACTAATTGTTATTGCTGCCATAAAGAACGTAGAGATACATCAGATGGATGTTAAGACAGCTTTTTCTAAAACCGTGAATTAGGTAAAGAAATTTACATAGATCAACCTGAAGACTTTGTAGTGAAAGGTTGTGAATACAAAGTTTGTAATTTGAAAAATCTTTGTATGGTTTTCAAATAAGCACGTAAACAGTGACATGGAAAATTTAATCATGTGATAATGGATAGTGGATTTAAATTAATGAATCTGACAAGTATTTACAAGTAACTTGTTAAGGATGTCTGTGTAATTGTATGCTTGTATGTTGATGATATGCTTGATACAAACATAGATGTGATCAATTCCACTAAAAACATGCACTGAATGAGAACATTGACTTGAAAGACTTGGGCCCTTTTGATGTAATCTTAGGGATGAGGATTAGAAGATAATCAAACATTTATAAGTCTTAGTCGTTCTCATTATGTTGAGTTGTGCTTAAGAGATACAATCAGTCTGATTGTAAACCTGCTTGTACTTCGTACGATTATTCTTGTAGTCTCAAGAAAAATAAGGGTAGTGGAGTATCTTAACTTGAATACTCAAAAGTTATAGGATGTCTGATGAATTTAATGAACTGTAAGAGTCCAGACATTGCCTATATTGTGAGTAAGTTAAGTGGATATAATTGTAGTCCAGAGCAAGAGAATTCAGATGCACTGAGTAGAGTATTATGGTACCTAAAATACTCTTTTGATTTATGAAAGGTATCTTGTTGTCCTTGGGACTTTATGATGCAAACTGGATAGTTGACTCAGAGGAGTCTAAGTCTACGAGTGGATATGGTTTCACTCTAACATGTGGGTTTGTTGTTGGAAGATTTCCAAACAAACATATCGCTCAATTCATTATGGAATCTGAGAGTATTGCGTTAGATAAAGCATGAGAGGGGGCCGAGTGCCTAAGATGTTTTTAGAAGACATTCCTCTTTGGCATAGGCCTGTGCCAGCTATATCTATACATTGTGTTAGCCAAGCTATAATAGTTAAAGCTAAGAAATAACTAATCTCAATCGGCGTTATTTCCATTGATTGGATAAAGTCCAAGGAGAATATCGCGCAATCTTTGACGAAAGGTTTGTACAAAGAGATAGTTAAAAATGCATCGAGGGGGTTGGGGCTTAAGCTCATATATTAAACTTGCCATGAAGGATACTCAACCTTGCTGACTGGAGATCCCATGATCAAGGTTTCGAATGAGACAACTAATTTGTGGTGGGTAAAGGTAAACACTATCAGAGATTTTCATTCTCTGTCCCTTCCCTATGGTGTAGACGTGATAGTGTGACTGCATGTGGAGGATGACTTTTTAATAAGTCTTAATGAGTTCTATAGTTTCAATTTAAGATTGAAGTGGGGTGTAGCAGTAACACTCTTTATGGAAACTCACCTATCTGAATGAGGAAGTGGGTCGCTTCCTGTGAGAATATGAGCTGATTCTCTAGAGCATTCTGAGAAACAGGATACGTCCAGGGCCAAAACGGACAAAACGGCACGAGCTTGGCAGCAATCTTGGAGATATCACCCGTGGTTGTTATCACGAATTACATCAAATGCTAGCAGTTCAAGACATAGTTCACTGTCTCTAGCAAGTAATTCTGGTAATATCTCACTAAGCAAAGGTTCAAGACCTCATGGACACCTCTGCCTAAAATGGTATTTCCTGCGTTTTTTATGTGATTTTCATTTTGATGGTTTTGGTATTACTGGAACTTAGGACCTAAAGGTCACTAAGGGTTCACTAGTTCATGCTTTTTCACTTTGGTGAAAGATACCTATAGTCTCACCATGTGAGAATTAAAGATGAAAGCTCTCAATACTATGATTTATGCAATCCATAGTATGACCCTGGGGTCAACACACTTTTGTGTGAGGGAGAGGACGTAGAAATGACTAGTATGATTTCAACACACACGTTCCATAGTCTGTTCGATCGGATTGGGATGGGTTATTTACCAAGATCTATCTGTGTTTTCATGTTTTATTGAGTTTTCATTCATGTGGGGGATTGTTGGAAAACGATTAATAATAATTTTTTAAAGTTTTAATAAAAAATTATAATTTATTGTTTTTTTGTGAATGAAACTTTTTAGTCCCACATCGTGGAGTTTCCAATTTTTAGTAGTTTTAAGAAACTATATAAGCTTTTAGTCCCACATCGGGGATTTCTTCTTAATTGTTTATGTCATTATATAAAGAAATTCACTACTTTTGTAAAATCTATGGGAAAGGGGTTGCTCTATATTTTAGAGGGACCCCTAAGAGAAAATATTTTATAGCGTTTTTTAAGCATTCGCGATTTTCCTTAACGGTTTTTTCGGAGTTGTCAAGCTCAAGTTGAGCATCTACTACATATGCTAGTAGTAGGTGTATTAGGGTGTTTTATCCTGGAGATATCCGTCCTGTGAGGGATATAGCATCACTCTTGAGTGTAGCCGGGCGCTAATGTCTTAAGGACAGCGTGTTGAACACGTGATTCACTCTATTTTCCAAAGTTTTTCCTTGTTGCTGTTGCGGAGATACGGGGAGCTTGTTCGTTTCGTCAAAGCAATCACTTTCATTATAAAGGAACTAAGTATCAATAACTTTTGCTTATTTGATTTTTCTTTGTTTTTGATTATTGCACCCAATAGAATCCAATGTACCAGAAAAGTTTGGCCAGCTGAGGCAGGGCCATCGCAGCGGCTACCTACCAATCCAACATAGTTGGAGCCTTATCAGGCATGGCCCGCATGGACTTTGAAGCAAGGAACCATAATATGTATGTGGAAACAAATAATGAATAAAAAGATAAATTTAGAAAACAATTCGGACAATATATATGAAGAAGTTTTTAGTATATGGGAATGGGAGTAACTGTTCTTATTTTTCCACATCCGGCTCTGTCTGGCCTCATTTGACGATCTTCTTTAGCAATAAGGTAGAAATACCTAGAACAATATAAAATGATGCAAGTAACATGTTATTTCCTACTTCAGGTCCATTGATCAAAGTGTCTGATAGTTTTCTGGACATGTATGTTTTACGCCATTAAGTAAATGGATTATTAATGATTCATGAAATAGTGAAAACTAAAAACTGAAATCAGCCTAGTATATGGGTGTTTTAAGAGAAGCCATAAATAAATTGTTTCACAGTTGATCACACTGCTAAAAATGGTGTTTTCTCTTTTTATTTGGCTCAAGGAATTGCCATGTTAGTTTATGAGGAAAAAAATTGAGATGCCGGTGGAAACTGAGTTATGGTTAGAGACTGTAGTTAACGTGGAATTCTACTCATTCATCTTCATTTAAAGCCTCCTAGAAATTCAATATGCAGCTCATTATTTTGTTGCTGGTATTTTTTTAGAAATTGTCAGTTGTTAGTAGTTTATATAATTTAATGTATAATTTATTCCAAGAGGTGTCAGTTCTCTATTGTATTCAGAAATAAAGCATTTCCAAGGGGGAAAAGCGCAAATATCACTACTCCAATGAATGTAAGGAGGAAACATTGCCCAAGAGATAACAATATGGTATCGGCTATGCTCTATGTTTTGCACAAGAGTGGGATAATAACAATGCATTGCTAATAGGGCTACCAAATTATTGGGGAATAGTATTGTTGATTGTGTACAAAAGAATATGTTAAGGTATAAATCAAATTTATAGCTTTTTTTATCCATAAATATGATCTCGTGGTCCGTGGATATTACCACCTAACCATTGTTCTCTTAAACATTATTGTTGGAGCTCAAGTTACCATTTTCAATTACTTAAATAAGATAAATTACTAATCTTTTTAGCAAACATTATTATCAGATGCAAGCTCAAAGCCGGGAATGTGAAGAATGCTGAAGAAGCTGAAAGTCTGGTCTTGTTTGAAGCAGTGAATTGGGCAAAAGACAAAGGCCTATATAAAATATGCTTTGTCAGTGATGCTAAAGCAGTTATAGACTCTTTTAATTCTAATAATAGCCAATTGCACTGGGAAAATAAAACAGTCATAGATGACTGTAAATCAATCATTTCTTGTTTTAGTCTAGTTAGATTTGAATTTCTAAAAAGAAACAATACTATGTTGGCAGACAAATCTGCAAAGCTCTGTAGAAGGTCTAGAACTTCTGGGGAATGGATGAGGTACATCCCTGAATTCCTAAACTCTACTATGTAACTTTCTCAGTTAATATAATTTATTTTTTCTAGCAAAAAAAAAAAAAAAAAAAACAAAAACAAAACTCTAAGAGCCATCTCGAGTGGCCAACTTAGTCCAGGCCATTCGGATTTTAATTTTCTTCCACCAATTATTTCTACAAAGCATGAAAACAATTGTTTCTTTCTTGTTGTCTAAGACGGAGAGTAAAAAGGTCACGAGTTTGTTATGATCCTTTCGCCATCTTTTCAATTTCTTCATTTTCGGCCAAAATTTGAAGAGATTTGAAACCACACAGCATTTTCAGGTACAAGTTACTAGTGTATAACGTGACCGTTTATGATATCATTGTTGGTGACCCTAAACTAAGATCAACCACAAATATTCAATCCAAAGATCATAAAATTTGCATGGGTACATAAATCAAGCCGGGCGATAATTACAATCAACGAAACCATGAAGCTCCAAAAGCCAACAAGCATGACCAATTTTTAAGCATATTTCCCAAACTGAATTGAGTTATTATCTTTATAAAATGTACCCAGAAACCATCACTATTAAGCACAAACTCAACTTTCCACTACTAATTGAACACAAATTTAGTTGCTTTAATTTTATTAGTTACAATTCCCATCATGAATTCTAAGTTCATCATTGTCTGTGTTCTAATGACTCTCTTGCTGGTTCTACGGCCAGCCATAAGTGCTGCACCTTCATGTGATGCTGTTATAACTAGCTTCTCGCCTTGTTTATCATACTTGAAAAACGTTGGTTCCGTACCTTCAACAAGTTGTTGCGATAACATCAAAGTACTTGACCAACAGGTGACCGAGAAGCAAGATAGAAAAAGTGTGTGTCAATGTATTAAGCTTGCCGTTCCTATTATCGGTACCGTTAACAATACTCGTGTCGGAGATATCTCAAACAACTGTGGATCTAAGTTTTATAAAATCCCACTCATTTCGCCTGACATGAACTGCGACAAGTAAATCCATCATCCAGCTATTGAATTAATTTTATATAATCACATATTTATTCTCTTTTTTCTAATGATCAGTTTATCTAACAATTTTTTCTTGTCTTCATTTTGGTGTTGTAGTGTTGCATGAGAAGACGAAGGTCTTGCAAGAAATCTTTCAATGGAAATTGGGATATGAAGTACATGAAATAAAAGTAATAAATAAAATATAATAAGAATGATTGTGGTTACTTGCTTGCTTGCACCATGTACTTTGGAGGTTATCAATATTAACTTAAAATTAACGTAAATGCATGATGTGTTCGGTTGTTTGCTTTCTGTCATTATCGTCTAGTTTTTGTTGCTGAATTTGCCTAGACCAAAACAAGAAATGCGTCCAACGCCTCCAACCGTGACCAAGACTCAACAGTGACCAAGACTCAGTTTGAAGGAATACAGATTCTCCTTTAAAAATTACAAAAAAGAAAAAAGAAAAAAAAAGTGTTTTTGATCGGTCTTCATCCGTACAAGGTGAGTGTGATTACTGGAGATCCAGCAACACACCCAAATGGAAAGTAAGTAAGATCTAAAACATGATAAACACAAGAACTTAAGTTTATTTATAAATTTCAAGCGAAATACAAGTTACACTCTTGAGTTACTAGGAAACCCTAATCCCTTTTCCAAACCTATGAATTACAAGGAAATCCTAATGTTCTCTCTCCTATTCTGGACCTTTCCTTCTCCACCAGATCTCTCCCTTTACATTGCCCCAAGGTCTCTATTTATAGCCTCCAACAACCCTAATGGTATACAGCCCACATTATCTCACCGAGGTTACTTTATACTTCGCCTGGAGCATATTTCATAAAGTTTTCCCACACCTTTCGCTAACTTCACGTGGTCTTATCGGGACAGCTGTCATATTTCTTGCATGATAATTTATCTACTTCGTGTCTTGCCTTCTTCGCCACGTAAACTCTTCGTGGCTCTGCCTTAATACTATGATGGTCCTCCTTCTTTAGTTCGGGGCGGGGAGCTTTCTCGCGCTTGGAATTGTACTTCGCCTTCTGATACCGACTGATTTGACAGGTCACTGACGAGGATCTTTGACTAAGATTCCCTAACTCTTCTTGGTGTGACGCGTGGCGATCCTATTTCGTGTACCTACATTTTTCCTTTTCTTATTTTGTCCAAGTTGCTGCGAGGATGGAATAAGAACCGGTTTAGATTCCTTAACCTCCACGTTCTCCATGCATATGCTTCCACGTGGCCACGTTCTTTGTGTAACCGCCTATCACCGGTTGCCTTTACTTCGATCATGTCGTTTCCGGTTTTGCCGGTCTCTTCTTCCTGCAATAAATACACTTCTCAACCCTTACTTGGATTTCTTTTCTGCTTCTCCCAACCTCTTCTCTTCCCTTGTTCAGTGTTCCTTCTCACCTCTTACCGTTTTTTTTCGGAACCTTCTACTTTCTTTACCACCATGTCTCCCAAAGGCGCTTTAGCATCTACTTCACTCAAAATCCTAAAGGAATTTCAAGCTGAACTCCAAGAGTTAGGTTTAACTTTAACCCCAGCTGTCGATTCTTCCCCGGATCCTGTTGTTATTGCTACCCAGGAGATGGAGATGAATTACCGATGGCTTGGTTCGGACACCTGGTCTGATGATAAGGTGATAGTTTTTTTAGGTCGGTTGAGAGCGGGATTGTCCTTCCCTCTGTATGATCCTTCAAACCCTATCTTCCTGGAGATTCTCGGTAGGCTGCAGTGCGGGGTTTTTCAGCTTACTGGTAATGCGATTCGGATCGCCAACGAGTTCAAAGTCCGTTCTCGTGATAGTATCTTGCAAGTTCCTTCTTCGGCGGACGAATTTGACTCTCTGGATTTCAACATAGACTCTTTCATGGACAACTATTCAGCTGTGTTTACAAGCACCAGGGAGCATCAGGAGTGGTGTCTCGAGCTCGTCAGGAAAGTGGTCTCTCCCCCGTTAAGGAGCTTCCACTGGATGTGGATTCCCAACTTCGTGTCTTCGTTGATGATTGGGCGAGGTTTCCTTTAGTAGTCGGTGGTCCTTTCGTCTGGGGTTATGACGAAAAGGGCCTTCCTCGCAATCTTCCCCTTCTCAGACATTGTTACCTCGCGGGATGTGATCCCTGGAGACTTCGCTGGACTGCTCCTAGCGAGTTATGATTTTTCCTACGGCAATCTGTATCATTTGGAACTATCAATTTTACTTATGCTTCTCAATTTGTTTTAGTAGGTGATGCCCGCTGCTGGACTCATCAAGGCGCGACAGGAGAAGAAAGTGGTTGCTAAGAAGACTCCCTCTGAACATGTATCATTTTCGTCTATTGCTAGCGATTTTGTGATAATTGTCTATCCTGACGTCATGCATCTTCGCAGAATGAACTACCCACTTCTGGGGTACCCAAGGGTCACAAGAAACGTTCTCACCCTACTCCTCCTCCTTCTTCTCAGGTACCATCATTATCGCCTTTTATTTGTAAATTTTAGACTTTTCGTTTTTAGCTATTGACTTCGCAGGCGGGTGTTCCTCCGTCTGGTGTGCCTAAGAGGTCGCGAAAGACCCCGGATGTGGATGCCTTAGATGAAATACATCATTCCGCTCTCCTTGGTCGTCCCATTCTCACTAAGCAACAGTATGCTTCATTTCGTGCTCCTGCTCCTCCTAAAGAAGCTGGTTCAGTTACCCGTTCCAAGACCGCTGATTCCCCTGTTCAGCCAAGATTTGAACGTCCTAAGAGTTTTCCGGAGGTACCTCCCTCTGGCGAGAAGGGAAATCAACTCGTCCATCCTGCAATGTCAAATCCTCTCTTCGACCCTGACATGAAATTCCTTCAAGGTATCTACCACAAGGCCCAAGAATATCCGTCTATGAGATCTCGCGCTTTGGAGTCTTTGTCCACCTTTGTTTCTGATGACTTCTTCTCCCAAGACTCGTCTGTGCTTTTGACTGCTTCAATGAATCTATCTTTCCAGTAGCACTCCGCCTTGATGAACCAGGTGATTTCTTTGTGCCTTCTCTGCAATTTTTCCTTTTCGGCTCCGAGATCTATCTTCTGAGTTTAAGTTTCTCTTCGCAGGAAGTCTACTGTCACATGGCCACCCTCGTGGAAATTCAACTTGTTCGTGAGATGGCTAGGAAGGATGAGGCTAAAATCAAAGTTTTATCGGAGGACCTTCAGAAAGAAAGAGATCATTCCCTCAAGCAAAGCCAAAAGATAGAGAAGCTTCTGAGTAAGTTATTTTTTCTTGGATATCCTTCTATTGTTCTTGCTTTTGCTTCCATTATTTTCTTATTTTATGCTTCGTCAAGCTCGATGCATGCAACGTCAAATGAGCACCAACAAAGCTTCCTCCTCGTTGGAAGATATTCGCGCTGAGATGGTGAACCTTACAACTCAAAATGATATTTATGTTTCTGAGAACTCCATCCTTAATGAAAGGCCGAAACTCTTTGTTTGCAAGTGGACCGTCTGTCAGTTGAATGCTTCCGTAACGAGGAACTGAACCTCCATCTCCACAATGACAACCTGCGCCTTAAGTCAGAGCTTTAACGGGTCTCTGATTCCCTTACTACCTCGCGGAACCTTCATTCTTCGTCGATTGCCAACTATGAGAAATTGGAAGAAGATTACGATCGAGTGATCAAAAGCAAAACCGAGCTCGCAGCTATTCTTCGTAGGTCTCAGAGCACTGTAGACGGTCTAAACGAGGAGATTGATTGTTTGAAGAAAAAGGTGGAACTCTTGCAAGCTAAGTTATCCACTTCCTCTCGTCCAAAGCCTGCTAAATCCTCTCCTCTGATCAAGCCTGCAAGTCTTCGCGGAAAAGGCGCTCTCGTCATTCAGTCTGACAAGGGCACTTTGAAATCCCCTCATGGTGAAGGTTGGGATAGAATATATCATGAGTTATGTGTTCAACTTGAAGAGTCCAACTTCGAAGTCACCAAGCTCGATCATCTATACTCTGATGTTCAGAGTACTTTAAATAATACTATCCTTCAGGCGAAAGGTAGTTTTTTGGTGTATTATTATCTTGTTTGACCCGACTTACTTCCTTGTTTCTAATGTAGTTTCTCTTGTCTTCGCAGAATCGGATGAGAGTTATAAGAGTCAGGTCTTTCGTATCACCAGGGAGAGAGATGAAGCTCGTGGTGACGTTTCTCGTCTTAATGAGGAGGTTGAGAGCTTAAATGATAATATGGACGAGATCATCGATTCTTCCAAGAAGGTTTCCAAGACGGCCCGCAAGAACACTCAGACCTATTTGGTTTCACTCTTTAATGACTACTGCGTTGAACATGGCATTCCTCCTCCTTCTTTCCCTCTGGAGATTTTTTATGATGATGAGAAGACTCAAGATGAAGCTGTTGATCCTACCAACGAGGAAGCGTCTCTTGATGACGACGAGGAACCAAAGCCTGACACCGCGAAGGACAACGAGGAGTCCAAGGGAACTTCTACAAGCCTCACCTGGGGAGGCGGCGAGATTCCTGAGACAACCACCATTGATAGTGCCATTCCTCAGTAACAGCTTTAGTTTTGTCTTCTCTCGTCTCAGATTAGTGTTTTATAACTTGTTCTTTTATGGGAGCTCCCAAGCTTGGGGGGCAAGCACTTTATTTTGGGAATCATCGCATTTTATGATATTATGATTTTGTTTTATCAAGCGTATGTTTATTTGATTTCCATCATTTTCCTCAAGTATATACTGACCATGGAAACTCTCAAAAGAATAGTGAAGCCTTTAAGTATATACTTGCATTTTATTCTTTTGCGAGTTTTCATCTTCGTTTCTACCTTCACCTTTCAAATCACCCTCAGTTCCGGCTTTCTTTCTTCACTCATTCATGTTGCCTTTTGCTTTTCGACGAGAGTAAGAATGCTAATTTAAAAGAGTGATGAGCATTGGTTGCTAAAGTATGCGCCCGATCTTAGTTTTTTACCCCAGGTTCCTTCTTTCCCTGTCTTGTAGCCTTAGATTGTATCTTAAGCACTTTGTAGTTTCGTGCGGAAATGCCAAAAGAACAAAAAATATAAAAGTATATACTTGCCTCTTGTTCTTGTTGGGATTATCCGATCAGGACGAGATGGTTCTGAGAATGCTCTTTATAACTTTGTTTTTTTAGTAGCTGTATCTATTTCTTGCTTATCTCCTTGGTTTCCTTTTTTACGAGGTCTTATTGCGCCACACCCTATTTTTAAGGGTACTACTTCGGTGAAGTTTCAGGTGCTTGCTATTTTTGCGAATAGCAATCCATCAACCTCGCCTTAACATCTTTGCTAAGTTTTCTTTTCGCGACAATATGATAGGCTTATCTATTCCCATGAATAACAGCCCCATGACATTGCCGTCTTTTTTGGTCACACAGCTCCCTAATCTGGAGGGTGTCATCCCTTTATATTCCCCCTAAGTGCCCCTTCAAGGAGGTTAACCCTAACATGCATGTTAGTCTCCTCCCATCCGGTTATTACGATAAGGCTCAGAGTTACGAAGTCACACCCTAAGTGGGGTTTCTTTGGGATCAAGTGCATCGTAGCCAAGACTTGCCAGACGGACATGGTCGGTAACGCTCCAGACGTCCTAGGCACCCGCAGCTCAACCGAATACGTCGGCGCCTTGGTCATATTTATGCACCTATTACCGAAGGCCATCATAAAAGGGACCCTCAGCGGATAGGTCTTATCATTGCCCCTAGATTTCTGCCCGAGAGTTGTCCATGACATGCGTTAGGTATTACCTCTTGCATTTTTATGCAAACTAGGGTGCATGCCACGGGCTCCCAGCCTTCCTAGGCGAAGGTTTTGAGTTTCCCTAGAAACTTTTTATTTCATATTCGTTATTTTCCTCCTAATCTTGAGGTCTTACTGTCTTTGGTACTCGGCGAATATTTGATTCATCAAAATTTTATTGCTATGCTTTTGAAAATTGAGTACATCGATCATTTCATTTTCATCATAAAAAATAAAGTGAATACATTTATCTTATCTCGCTGCACCTTTCCTATTCTTCTTCCATACGAATGTGCTCGGCTTGGTAGTTTTTCAACTCCTTTATTCGTACTTCATTTCTTATCTTGAATAGTGCGGAGAATAACGGATGTCCGGTTGATAAAGCATAGATGAATGATCGCACCAACTCCTCTTCCGAGATTCTTCCCTTCAATTCTTTGCATACTGCTTCCCATCTCGCGACGAGACTTTGCAAGCTCTCATTCTCTTTCTGCCTTAATGAGAATAGCGCTGTTATATATGGATTGCACGGTTCATTCCTTGAGCATTTGTTTACCATTTGCAAACCACTTTCTCTCCTTTCCTTGGGGATATTGTTTCTTCCTTGAGTAACTGCTATTGATTGTTGCATTCGATATTCCCTTTCTCTGAATTCTCTTCTGCTGCTTTCTATGGCCTTCTTCAAATCTTCTCGCTCCTTATGCTCACCTCGCCCCAGGCCTTCTCGTTTTTGCACATAATGTCTTTCTTTAGTTCGTGCTTCTCCCACAACATATCTCTCTTCCTGCATATTACTCTCTGCTTGCTTCCTTTTCAAATGATTATTTCTGATAATCATCTTTTCGTTTTGCCTTTCTAACCTTATTCGTTCCCTGACCAGATCCTCTTTCCTTCGTCTCTCCTGGTAAAGTTCCTCCCTTAACCGGGCCATCTCCTCCTCTTCGCGACTTTTTTTCAATTTACTCTGTGAATTTTGCATTTCGACGCTTTCCTCTGCCTCTTGTCTCTGTGCATTTTTGCTTCTTGACCGGTTCACCTTCCCTCCTTCTTGTGGAGTTTGTTTCTCCTTTGTCGTGGGAGTTTCCTTTTTATTCTTTGTCATCTCGTTTCTTTCGGACACCTTCCCCTTCTTGTCCTTTCCACCTTGTTTTAGATTGACATGGTGATAGGCACATTTTTATGTCTTATACAATCTCAATTGTATATATTATTAGTGCTCGATTTTATATTTATTATGGCTTTTTATGTCCCTGTAGGTATTTTTGGAGAAATAAGCTTTTGCGGCGAAATTGGCTAAAAAAGTGGTTTTTGCGCTCATGGGAGAAAATTACTATACGGACTCTCACTTTGGATAAGGGGTAACCTAATTACTAAGGGGTGACCCATTTTCAGGCATCTGCTAAAGGGAGACCAGCCACATATAAGGGGGAGGTCACTTTCTTCCCAAATTCAAATAAAAAAATTGGCGGGAAAATGTTCATCACGTCTGCATGATTTTTGGGTGATGATTCGATCGAGTTCCAGAGCGATTCAATGGCTGAAATTGATTGGGTTTACTCCCTAGGCCTAAACAGGCCTGGTGAAGTCTTTTAATTGCACCCAAATTGGCTAGAAACCGAGTTGGAGCTAAACAGGGAAAGTATTTTTACACGGACCTTACTGAGCTTATTTTTAGAAGTTCTAGAGAGACTAAAGACTCAAAACTCTTTCCAAAGATACATATCTATGTAAGGAAGAGTTTGAGACGATTGGAAAAGCTCGGAAACGCGTGGAACGATTTAGAGAAGAGATTATTGTCGTAACTGCCAAGGAAGGAAAGAAGAGATCTCGAGGAGTTTTGGGGAGATTAAATCGCACTGTTGGCTATATATAAGTTGCTGGGAGTTCAAGGGAGGAGGTCGAGAGTTTGGGGGTCGATAGAATCGGAGCAGAGAAACGCAGGTGAAGTTGCAGGAATATTCACCTGCTGCTGGTGAACAAGAGAAGCTGAAGAACATTGGACAGACGAGAACAGTCGCAAAGGCTGTCGTATTCAAACAACACATCAGAAATATCGTTGTTCAATAGATCACATATATCATAAGCTGTCATCTTTTCTCTGTAATAGTTCAACACCCGTTGTAACAGCTGTTTGTAACGCCAGTACAGCGTTGCAAACTGTCTGCTTTATAAGTTTTCTCTTGTTTTTCACCTATTTGAGCTATGAACACCTATTTTGAGAACGTGAATAATATGAGGAGCTAAACCCCAATACTGGGACAAAGGAGGAAGCTATTTTTCATGCATGTGGTAATTCTACTTATTTCTTGTATGACTTTTTGCACTTGATTTAATTGTTTTATGATTTTCACTAATTAGTTGTGATTTCGTTTGATAATGTATGCTTAGTCTTAATACTTTTGATGCATTATGCTTGTGATTTACAATTAATCTTTTAAAAATCCACCTTGGCAAAAGAAGAAGAGTCTATAAAAAGTTAACTTTGGAGCTATAAATGTCTAGAATAATTAGTTGAACCACATGAACATGAGAATTGGTGGAATCCGAAGTACTAGTATCTCTCGTTATCGTGACAATCTTGTGAATATATTTTCTTTATTTTAGTATTTTCTTTTATTAAGTCTAGAATCGAGTCTCTACAAGTCTTTGAACGAACTTTATTTACCACTTAAAAAATTACACCAATTTTTGGCGCCGCCGACGCGGACTTGTATTTAGATTTGTTTTAGGTTTTTTTTTATTTTTATTATTTTTGTTATTTTTTACGCGTTGTGGTATTTTTTGATTCTTTTCAGATTTGGAGCGAAGCTACAAGGTAAGAAAAAGTGTTATAAAAGGAAAGCATCGCCAAAGAAGGAAAGAAAAGAGGAATCTGAAAGGAGTGAAGAAGAAGATTTTGTATATAGTTATTTTGTTTTATTTTTAGAAACTGTAAATAGGGTGTTATTTTTGTAATTTTTCTTTTCCTTTTTGGAAATTTTTATTTTTGGACTTTTTGGACATTATTGGACATTAGTTTTAAACCCTAAGGAAGGGTCAAAATTAAATATCAACTGTTTGCAGGGAAGGACGACAGTTACGATACTGTCTCGGCCCCTCGGATTCGTACACTGACATCGGAGTCTGGTACGGGAGGTAAGACTCTATCCACCCACGAATCCCCTGTCAGTTGGTTTTATTTTGTGTGACAACTCACACCCCTGCAATAGAATGTCGAACTGGTATTACAATAGCCAATACAACGAATATCAGACTGAGTTTCAAAATGGACGTTACTACTTTGACCATAGTGTGAATAATGGTTGGGAACATCAGTCTTTTGAAGGTTATGGTCCATACCATGGTGAGCCCAATTACTATCCACACGCCAACCGGTCATACGAGCAAAATTCCTCTCTACTAGAGTCAACATGTAAGTTAGCTGAGTCGACACGTAAGTTAGCAAAAATGAATAACTTAGTTATGGACGAAAGCAATGCAACGAGTGAACTTTCTTTCCTATATTCAATCAGGAAGTCATGTGAGTCGACTCAAAATATTTTGTTAGAGGCCCAGAACATAACTGCTCTTAATTTCCAATATAGTGTTTCCAATAGTACCTTTGAAAATGAAGATAGTTATTTACATAATCAAGATGACGAGGATAAAATTGGTAACACTACTTTTTTAGATGAGGTTCAACCATTTTCATGCTATTATAATGATGATTATGATGAGGATAGTGTTGATGAAGAATTTGAAATAAATAGGCATAGTGATCAGGAATTTGTTACTCCAATTGAGCTTAATAATGATAATGTTTCTAGTTCAAATCCAAATAATTTTAATAATTATTCACCCATTCAAAAGGACGAGGATTTGACTAGAGATACTCCCATTTTAGACGATGTAGTATTTCCTTTTGATTACGAAGCTAATAATGGTTTAGAGGAACGAGTTTATCCTGAGAATACTGTTTTAGAGTCTAGCGATTTAGAAACATTAGTCTTAGACAAAGAAAATGAACTCGTAGAGATGAATGAGGATGAACCATACTTAGAAGAATCAATTGACCATTTTCAGGAATATAATGACCTTGAAGTAGGAAAGTTGTGACTAGTCTTCCTAGAGACACTGAAAACTCTAAGTTTGGGGGTGATTATCATCCTCCATGTGCTTCAACTCTTAGAAATGTCCCTCACTTAGGACTTGACATATGTGCCCCAACCATTTTACAAGATTATCTTCATACACGTTTTCCTGAACCTAGTGATGTCCATAAGGAAGTTCAGCTGTTAGAAACCCATCCTCTGGTTGATGTGGTTTACCCAGGATATGATATCCAGATTGACTTTGTTTTCCCACCAAATATTTTTCGACCAATTGTGGGAACGTATAAGTTTCATATGTGTCAATTATTAAGTTTTGAGACTAAACCTAATTACTTTAGGAGATTAGAGTCGACACATTTGTTTAAGGAAGACCACCACTCTCATTGTGTTCAGCTATGTGAGTCAAAACTGATTGACTTTAAGGATCCACAATTATTCAGGTTATTATTATGTGCTTCTAAGTTTTTACTTGAGTTTTTCCAGACTCTAATACCTGAACCGGACCTTAGCTTTGAGGAATTCCAGCGCATGAAAATATTTTATCTAGACCCTTTCATAGAGCCTGAACCTGAACCACAGCTAGATGTAGTTGTCTTAAACAGGAAACTAGACAAGGGTGCACTTTATTTGTTAATTTTCTTGGCATGTTGCAGATTCCTTTTACTTGTGATAGCTCTATTTGGTTTTGATGACCCACAGATATTTCGGCTATTACTTTATGATACGAGGTGATTAATCCTTTCTTATGTCTGGCTGAAGACGTTAAACTTAGCACTTCTTGGGAGGTAACCCAATCTCATGCAACACGGTAATATCTTTCCTTATCTCTTTTGCTTCAAATGGTAACAGTTTCTCCTTGTTCATGCTTTTAATTTTATCTTTAGAACATTGAGGACAATGTTAGATTTAAGTTTGGGGGTATGGGGGAAACTTTTTAGTTGCAATAAATAAACTCCAGAGCCTAGAAATTTATGCCTATTAAGGATTGCACTAACCAATCTAAGTGGATGGAAGCATTTTGGTTATAGGAGTTGAGGAACCAATCTGATTAGAAGGAAACATCTAAAGAGTCTATTCATAAGAGCACAGAGCGCAGGTGTTAGAAATAACATGGTAGTTTCGCCATATCTCGTTGAGTCCTTTTCACTTCTGTTTTTATTTTTCTTTTTAAATATGTTTGTAAGTGATTTGGTGGGGCTCACGATTCAAGTTGTTACCAATGCTAGTGTGAATTAGAGTGATTGAGATACTATTAAAAAAAAATTGAAAAAAAAAAATTGAAAAAAAAAAAGTTGAAAAAGAAAAAAAAAAGAAATTGAGACAAAACCATTTGACCAAAAGGAATAAATTTAATAAAGTCGACCACTGGTACCCTTGTATATGCCAGTTGTATTGACCTAGAGTTAGGTTATCGACCACTGGTTCCCTTGTATATGCCAGTGTGTTGATATTAGTCAGACTAGTACCTCAATCCATTAGGATAGGTTCATTTTGGCGGAGGCCTTCAGACAGATATGGGAAACGCCGTTCACTTAGTAAACATCAAAACCATCTATGTTTTTCTCTATATCCATCTTCTTGATCTATCCATGTGATTAGTTTTGACTCCGGATATTGATGTCCATAGTGCGACTATCTGAGTAGAGCTCTGTCACTTTATATGAATTTTAGTATGCTTGAGTGCAAACTCGTGTACATCAATTGGAATTTCGCATCAGGGTACTTCCTCTTATAGTCAATAAGTATGCCAACCAAGGAGATTTTTTAGTGCCTTCCAAGGTTCTGCGTAGATAGTTAGGGTCTGGAGTAAAGGTTTTGTGGGTATATATCTTGTAAGCCCTCCCGAGACTATAACTCGGCCACTAGGGCCACCTAGGGGTTTAAAGGATTATTGCATACGCTAAATGCAATCGACAATGCCTGCGATAGTGAGTTAGGATTTTATTTTCTATTTTTTTTTCTCGAGGACTAGCAAATAATAAGTTTGGGGGTATTTGATATGCACATTTTTGTGTCTTATATAATCTCAATTGTATATTATTAGTGCTCGATTTTATATTTATTATGGCTTTTTATGTCCCTGTAGGTATTTTTGGAGAAATAAGCTTTTGAGGCGAAATTGGCTAAAAAAGGGGTTTTTGCGCTCGTGGACGAAAATTACTATACAGACTCTCACTTTGGATAAGGGGTAACCTAATTACTAAAGGGTGACCCATTTCCAGGCATCTGCTAAAGAGAGACTAGCCATAGATAAGGGGGAGGTCACTTTCTTCCCAAATTCAAATAAAAAAATTGGCGGGAAAATGTTCATCCCGTCTACATGATTTTTGGGTGATGATTCGATCGAGTTCCAGAGCGATTCAATGGCTGAAATTGATTGGGTTTACTCCCTAGGCCTAAACAGGCCTAGTGAAGTCTTTGAATTGCACCCAAATTGGCTAGAAACCGAGTTGGAGATAAACAGGGAAACTATTTTTACACGGACCTTATTGAGCTTATTTTTAGAAGTTCTAGAGAGACTAAAGACCTAAAACTCTTTTCAAAGATACATATATATGTATGGAAGAGTTTGAGACAATCGGGAAAGCACAGAAACGCGTGGAACGATTTAGAGAAGAGATTATATCCGTAACTGCCAAGGAAGGAAAGAAGAGATCTCGAGGAGTTTTGGGGAGATTAAATCGCTCTGTTGGCTATATATAAGTTGCTGGGAGTTCAAGGGAGGAGGTCGAGAGTTTGGGGGTAGATAGAATCGGAGCAGAGAAGCGCAGGTGAAGTTGCAGGAATATTCACCTGTTGCTGGTGAACAAGAGAAGCTGAAGAACATTGGACAGACGAGAACAGTCGCAAAGGTTGTCGTATTCAAACAGCACATCAGAAGTATCGATGTTCAATAGATCACATATATCATAAGATGTCATCTTTTCTCTGTAATAGTTCAACACCCGTTGTAATAGCTGTTTGTAACGCCAGTACAGCATTGCAAACTGTCTGCTTTATAAGTTTTCTCTTGTTTTTCACCTATTTGAGCTATGAACACCTATTTTGAGAACGTGAATAATATGAGGAGCTAAACCCCAATACTGGGACAAAGGAGGAAGCTATTTTTCATGCATGTGGTAATTCTACTTATTTCTTGTATGACTTTTTGCACTTGATTTAATTGTTTTATGATTTTCACTAATTAGTTGTGATTTCGTTTGATAACGTATGCTTAGTCTTAATACTTTTGATGCGTTATGATTGTGATTTACAATTAATCTTTTAAAAATCCACCTTGGCAAAAGAAGAAGAGTCTATAAAAAGTTAACTTTGGAGCTATAAATGTCTAGAATAATTAGTTGAACCACATGAACATGAGAATTGGTGGAATCCGAAATCCTAGTATCTCTCGTTATCGTGACAATCTTGTGAATATATTTTCTTTATTTTAGTATTTTCTTTTATTAAGTCTAGAATAGAGTCTCTACAGAACGAACATCATTTACCACTTAAAAAATTACATCACATGGCCTCCTTCCTCTGGAGTTGCGTTATTATCTTCCTCGATATGAGTTTTTGCTTCATTAGTTTCCTCCTCATCCTCATGCGTTCCACTCAGTTCTTTGCTAGATTCTATCGTAAATACCATCAGCTGTTCGGACCTTCTTTCTTCGCTGGCTTTCTTCCTTTGTTCCATCTTCTTTCTTAACTTATCCTCGTAGTTATGCATGTCTTTTGTTATACAGTCTTTTGCATCTCTCAGATATCCTCTTATCTCGCCGATTTCACTTGGCATTGGGAACCGTATCGCCTGGTGATATGTTGAGGCGACTCCTTTTATTCCATGTATCCAAGGCCGCCCTATGAGAGCATTGTAGGGAAAATCGACATCTACGACACAGATTGTGACCTTCGTCTCTAGCTCTCCAGCGAAAATATTCACGGTCAGTTCCCCTTTCGGCTTGGACGCTACCCCATTGAACCCATATATGTTATATGTAGAAGGTACAAGATCCGAGTCCTAGTATCCCATGGTCCTGAAGGTATGGAAAAAGAGGATATCGACTGAACTCCCAGTATCAACTAAGATTCTGTCTATTGCCCAAATTCTTCTTTCCTCAGCTTGATCTTCCTCCCATCTGGAATATTTTCCGAATCCCAAGGTCACGACCAAAGGATTTGTGTGCGAAATTTCCCCATCAGGTGCATCCTTCTCCGAGAAGCTTATCTCCCTCTTATGCCATTCCTCTAATGTCTCTTTCATCATGACGCTGAATATTTCATTTCCCTCGAAATCCATTTTGTGAATTCTTTTAAGCACATTGTCATGAAAGTCTTGGAGACTTTTTGCCGCATGAATTATCGAATTACACTTTAATTGATGTTTTCCTCGGTCTATCTCGATACGGTATATTGGTTGATTCTCATGAGGTGGCGGTGATGGCACATAGCTCTCTAGGAAATGTGTGAGTTTCCCTTGGTCTATCAAGCGAAGTATAATTCTCCGAACGTTCCTGCAATCACTTGTTTGGTGCCCATGGAAGCGATGATACTTACAGAATTCATGACTTCGAAATCCTGGTGGAGGCTCTCTTCCGAAATTTGGTGGGGGCGGGATTTCCTCCGTCATCACCATTGCCTCCCGCACTTTTTCCACGGTTGTGTTAAGTCGTGGGAGTTTCACATCTACGAAGATTGGTCCATTGGGTCTCCTTTCCCCGTATTTGGGTCCTTGATTATACCTAGGTTGGTATCCCGTATTGTAGCTTCGTGGCTCATGATTTATTTTTTTTGACTCCTCATACCTTTGTTGATCAATCCACTCATGATCTCCACTCGAGACGGCCACAAGATTTGCTGGGATTGGAACTGTTGGCTCTCCCTTTCCTCGTCTGGGTTCATCCTCTACTGCGTTCACCGTCCTTGGTAATAGACTAGAATTCCCTTATTTCGCTGGGGCCAATGTCATTTCAATGACCTGCTTCTGCTTTTCCTCCAACGCTATGTATTCCTCCTGGTACTCCCTCAGCTCATTCATCGTTATCGAGTTCCGAATAATGAATATTTGTGTGTACAGCAGGTCTGTTGGGATCAAAGAATTCACGAAGGATAAGATGAAGTTTCGTTCATCAACTCTCTCTGCTAACTCGCTACACACTGTTCTCCATCTCGTGACCAACCCTCGCAAGCTTTCCGTTGGCCTTCTCCTCAGGTTGAACAGAGTCTCTATCCCTGGCCTCAACAAGTTGTTGCTTATATACGTCGCCAAGAATATCTTCTGCAAATCTTTGAATGATGATACTGACTTTTCCGAGAATCCATCAAACCAGGCTAATGCCTCCCCTGCTAAGCTCGCAGGGAAATATCGACAAAGTACTGCGTCATTTCGTCCCCATTGCATCAGCGAAAGGGTATATTGCTTCAAGTGTTGCACTGCACTTTCTGATCCATTGAATATGCTTGTAAGTGTTGGTAACACGCATTTCTCCGGGATGTCCGCATGCATGATCTCATAGGTGAATGGAGACTTATCTGCTTCCTCTATTACTTCTGCTAACTGCACTCTTCCACCTCTTCGTGAGTTATTTATTAAAGCCCTCATGCCTCTCAGCTCGTTTAGAACATTACTGGTTCAAGTTTCCTCCATCCTCCTCATGGTGACGGCCTCTCATCACGCTAAGCCTCGCTTCGCCTGGTCGTCGTCTTTGCTCCTCATCTCGGATAAGATTCGCCTGACGTTGCAGTTCGTCCTCCTGCCTCTGTTCCTCATGTATCCTCCTCTGATCTTCCCATTGTGAGATCTCCAGTGCTCTTCTCAAGTATCTTTCTTCGTCGACATCCATTTGTCGTCTTCTTCTTCATCCTCCTTCATCTTCCTCGTAGTCATATCTCCTTCGCCGTAGTTCATCTTCCTCCGAAGATACAGTGTTTCCTTCCGAATCTATGGCATTCATCTCCACGTTTTCGTTAAGTTGCCGGTTTTGTTGCCTCAACCTAGCATTATGCCTTACCAACTGCACCTGCTGTTCCGCCAAGTCCCGGTCCCGTTCTCGTTCACGGTGAAGCGTCTCCCTTAACTGGTCCAACGTCATGTTTTCTTCTCCGATACTCTCTTCCATATCCTCGCGAGTCATCTCCTCCTCGACAACGGTGTCTGTATCGGATGTGTGTACTGAACCTTCCCTGAGGCCATCTTCTTCCGTCTGTCGCTGGTTCTCTTCTCCTATGTCTCCCACAGCTGATGTTCCGGCCCGTTTCATCCCTCCCCTCTTATCTGCCAATCGTTTGCTTTTCCTTATTGCTATCACATGCACTGCTTGATTTGATGTTCTAGCCATCAACCTATCCTTATTTCAATATCAACTGAACTTTTTCCAACCCTAATTATCTAGATCTCCTATTTTCACAACCTAGACTTTATTCTAACTCTTAGATGAGGATTGACCCCCAATCTAAGATACCTGTTTCTGGACGCCAAAATGTGATTACTGGAAATCCAGAAACACACCCAAATTGAAAGTAAGTAAGATCTAAGACATGATAAACACAAGAACTTAAGTTTATTTATTAATCTCAAGCGAAATACAAGTTACACTCGTGAGTTACTAGGAAACCCTAATACCTTCTCCAAGCCTATGAATTACAAGGAAACCCTAATTATCTCTATCCTATTCTAGACCTTTCCCTCTCCACCAGATCTCTCCCTTTACATTGCCCAAAGGTCTCTATTTATAGCCTCCAACAACCCTAATGGTATACAACCCACATTATCTCGCCGAGGTTACTTTATACTTCGCCTGGACCATATTCCATAAAGTTTTCCCCCACCTTTCGCTGACTTCACGTGGTCTTGTCGGGATACCTGTTCTATTTCTTGCTTGATAATTTATCTACTTCGCGTCTTTCCTTCTTCGCCAAGTAAACTCTTCGTGGCTCTGCCTTAATACCCTAATGGTCCTCCTTCTTTAGTTCGGGGCGGGGAGCTTTCTCGCGCTTCGAATTGTACTTCGACTTCTGATACTGACTGATTTGACATGTCACTGACGAGGATCTTTGACTAAGATTCCCTAACTCTTCTTGGTGTGACACGTGGCGATCCTATTTCGTGTATCTACAGTGAGGCAACTGGTGTGATGTTTTAATCGATCCAATCACAAATAATATTGAAAGTAATAAATTGAAGTTAATGAAAATTTTAGATTGATCTTAGTTACATTAGATCTAGGTTCGATGTTTACGAGTACCACCGTGATTCTGATAAAACAGGCTTGTTGTTCTTAACAGCAACGAGTACTAGAAAATACTTACAACAATAAAACATGATACTTGTCACACTTCATTTCCTACTTCTGGTGATTCATCCGCCAAAATGTTTAGTGAAAATTGAAATTAGGTGTTTTAATAGAAGCTATAAAAAATTTCACAGTTCATTACTTTGCTCGACTATTCTTTTTTTTCTTATTTTCCAATTTGTATCAATAATAGTCTTGTTGATAAGAAAAAGGATTAGGAATGGCAATGTTGGTTTATGTGGAAAAATCGAGATGTTAGTGGAAATTGAGTTATTCTTAATACTTTCGGATCGTAGTGTATAAAGAAATCTACTCATCCATCATAATGCAAAGAACGCCAGATTTTTCAATATTAAACTTCTTATTTGTTTCTCAATTAAACTTTTGGGTACAAATTCCGGTCAACATTCAGCCTCATTCGGAGCTTATATATGCTCAAGTGATTTTAGCATGTGAATCCTATAAATTTTGAGAAAAGATAAGGATCGTCTAACCATTTTTCCACTAAAGACTGTTGTTGGAGCTCGAATTACATCATACTGCAATTCTACTAAATTATTAATTCTTTTTAGATTAGTGGGACTATTTATTTATCCTCCATCAAGCAACCTTGTTCACTTCCTCTTAATGGTTTTGTTTCGAGTCACCAACTGAGTTACTGAGCCTAGGCCATTCGGATTTCCGTTCACTAATCCCAATTCAGGTATATTTGAGATTATAATCTTTCGTTGTCAAATTGTGCAATCTTGGGCTACAATGACCCCTTTCTCAGTCATCTTCACTGTTGGATTCTACGAGCTGGGGGAATCATTGAAATATTCATTAGTAACAAGGGGCGATGTAGCATCTGGCAGAAAAACTCCCTTGATATTTTTTATTTTCCCATTTCCCTTTCAAAATCAAGTAAAGAGAATTACCACACTAATGTGCTCAACTTGCAATCAGCTAGTCATCAACATCGTCAATATCTTATATATTCTTATCTTTTCAATCATTCAAGAGTAGTCCATCTGATAAGACTCTGATATGTATGATTGTAATTACTGAATTTGCACAGCTCATTTGAGCTCGACTTATTAGTGAAAAAGATACCGGTTCAGCAATCCACTTTGTCTATAATGTTACGTTTGAACGTGATGTGAATAGTTGCGGAAGTAGTACTAGGCTCAGAGACGGGTGCATCAAACAGCTAGACAATCGACTTGGTCTTACTCAGATGCCTCATTTCAGCCTTTGTCTTCATTAAGTGTCGGAGGTGGACTTCACAGATTGCGCAAGACATTAAGGCCTTGCTTGGTGTGATGCGAACTTTTGCAGCACACTGCAAAACCAAAATCCTGCAAATTCGGTTGTGATTTAGATTTGCAAAATTTGGTAGTAAGTTTTCCCTAATAATTTTTGATGGGAACATTAATGTGTTCTAAAAAGTGAAAAGTTTGTTTAGCAACACCATTACAAAATGATTTTTAGAAGTAAAATTGCTAAGTTTTCGTTAAGCACAATTTCTTTGCCTCTAGCTTCAAAAATTGACTTATGAATCTGGTTTCCAGACATACTATAAACCAAACAAGAAACTGCGAACTTTCTTTAGCTATGGTCAGCTGAATTCAATATTACGATGAGCTTAACTTTTGTTGATCTAGTCCTAGTGTTTATATACGGAAAATGGGTCATTTGTCCAAATATTTTTAAAACATGGTTCAAATGGACGAGTAAAAATTAGTATGACTTAAACTAAAGAAATAGCAAGGATGAAACTGGATGCATCCTGATGTAAATTAAAAATAAAAAAAATATTTGAAAATGGGTTGGATGAAACTGTTTACATCCTTGCTATTTTTACATTTTTGTCCATTTAAACAGTATTAAAAATCTAAATGTCCGTTTCACACAGTAATTGTTGATTTTGATTTTTTTAACCAATTTTGTGGTTTATATATATGGTCCTCACAAGTGTTCTTTAGTATAATGTGCTTAGAATCCGATTCTAGGAGACTCTTCATTAATCACCCGCTACTAATCTTCCTTTTGCTAATATAATTTGCAAAATCTTTCTACTTTTGAAAGAACAAAATTTGATCGATCACATTTTAGTCTAAAGTACCAACAAAGTTTGAGCAGCTGATCATATCCATGAACAAAATATCCATTCATTTTCGACCGTAAAACTCCCACTTGATATTTTTCTATTTTTCCTTTCCCTTTTAAAATCGTAGAATGCTAGACCCACCGAATTTTTAACCAAGATTTCTCCTTAGAATTGACCGTGTGGCAGTCATTTAATGACTCTTGCATTGGGATGGTAAGAATGTTAAATGGGTCCCCTGTTTTTATCTATTGTGGTGTGATTTTCGGTATTTCTACATCAGTTGATAACTCATTTCCGTTCAAAATCAAGTAAATTAAGAAAGAAAACCGGAAGGCTACTAATGGGGTGCCAGGTTCAGTGAGGTTATACCATGCCACGGTAAAGATTGTTTTGTCCTATATGAAAATATGTTTTGTCTTATTATATTTTTGGTACACCCCCACTTAATTTGATACCCCTATTAACAATGTTGGAAAACTGTAACATTGATGTCAATGATGTGCATAACTCTATCGGCTCTGTCCTTTCCTGCCTAATTTCATTATCTTCTCTACCAACACCAACAAGTAGAAATCAACAATGAAGAGGGGTGTAACTTCATTTCATACTTGAGATTCATTCATCAAAGCGCTTAGTTTGTTGGACACGTATATCGTACGCCACTAAATGGATTAGTTATGATTCATGAAATAGTGACCACTGAAAATAACCTAGCATAATATGTTGGTGTTCTGATTGAAGCTATAATTTAATTGTTCACTGTTGATCGCGCTGCCCAATTAGGTTTTTTCCTTTTTTTTCTTAGAACCGTGATGGTCTTATAGATATATATATATATAAAAAGGTATAACATTGAGATGCTGCTGGTCTATGGTCGAAAATTGAGATGCTGGTGGAAATTGAGTTATGCTTTCAAATTCTTCCTTCTTTACCCAAACACAACTAAATTGGTGTAGCTAATTTGTTTTTTGTTGGTAAATTGTTTTGGAAATGATGGTTGTTGCCTCGGCACTTATTATTTTTGTGCACAGGTGTTTAGTATAAGGTGGAAATAAGTAACTTCTACATGAATGAAATGAAGATGAAGCATTGCCTCAAGGCTTTGTAGTTTGATATTGGCTATCGAAAATCCAATTCAGTGGAACCAGGGAATAGTTCAGTATGGTGGATTAGGTACGAGTGAATACATTCAAACTATGTATCAAATTTCCGTTTTTTCTTTTTATCTGTAATTAACTTTGACAAGTTCAGTATCATCTCTTGGATATTAACCTAGTCATTCTTCCCTCAAACATCCTTGTTGGTGTTCAAATTAATTACCTCATTATTGTAAATCGATTACTTGAAATTTTATAGATTATTGATCTTTTCCAGCCAACCTTGTTTACTCGCTTGAGTAGTTCCGAGCGCCAACTGAGTCTAAGCCATTTGGATATTGATACCGAATATCAGTCACAACACTAAATAATTATCTCTACACAACAAGCATCAAAATCATTGTTTTTGATCATTTGACTAGACAAACGCATGGGCAAAATAATAGACATGCATCCTTCTTACGTCGCGTGGCTCATTCCTATCCACCAGCGGTATAAGTTGTGTAGCGTGGTTGAAGTAAATGAGCTAGCGACCTATTATATCAAATTATGCCTCTTTTGAAGAAAATTATTTGGAATAATTGGAGTTTAGTACTCAAATTTAGACCAACACTAGGTTTTGGTCTAATATTTGTCCAACGTTAGAGCTTGGTACCTGGACCAGACGTTGACCCACGTTGACTGTTAATGACCACATTTTAATTTAATTTATGAAATAAAAATATTTTACAATACTAAGTTTACAAGTATACCCTTGAAGTATTCAAGGGTTATAAAGAAAACAATAATCTTACGGTCCTGATGTCTCCATTTTTTTCTCTCTTATCTCCGACACCGACAATAGGCATTCACAAATATGGAATTCTTCTCCTCTATCTAGCTCCCTGCTACTGCCATCTCGATTCTTTAGAATCTCCACTATATTTTTTTCTTTTTAATTAAATCCATCCCTTGAACATATCATGGTTCAGTTTACTCGGATCAAATGGTGAAGAAAACTACCGGCGTTACCACATTTCGCCTTATATATCCATCTTCAATTCCTAATACCGGCAATGTCATAACCATTTCTTTCAGGTAATCCACAATACTCAACACAATACACCACAATCACTTAAAGTATCTATACTTGTTCTTTGTAACATTCACTCCAATAGTTTCACCACTCCTCCACTTGCAGTTCCAGTTTTCAATAACTTCCAACAACAATTCAATGCTGCCAGTTCCATTCATCAACCCATACCTTTCACCTTGAGTACACATCCATTATATACATTCTAAACTCCACTGTTATCTTCATCAATTACAGTTCAACCTGTAGTTTCACAGTTAACACCACCATGCCATCTGCAACAACCTAACATACACCTACAGCTTCAATTCACTCTAAACTCATCAATTACATCATTCTTCGTGATTCAGTTGTACAAACTGTTCACCTAATTTTCATTTTAGGCAACACTGCACATCACAACTCCACTAACACCTTCTATAATTCCCCACCAATTCAACCCTTCATTGTAAACTCAGTAACACCACCATTTGTAGCTAACCACTAACACCTCCAACTTCACAATCACAACAACCACAACTACATTCTACACTCATCTCAATCCCAGTTATATTCACAGGCAGAGAGACTAAACAGTTCAATCAATTCAAAATACTGAAATTAAAACAGTTAGGGACTTACCCAATCTTCAATCTCTTCTTATCCATCATTAAATCGATTTCCTAAAGAAAACCCTAACTTCAATTTCTCTAATTAACATGTTCTTCTGGTTCTCAATCTATAAACCCTAATTTCATCGATTTGAATACTTCGCCATCGTCTCATAACTAGATTAGAACCCAAAATTGATGCAAACCCTATTTTCATTCTCATGTTAAAGCTTATTATCACCATAAATTTCCTCCAACCCCTCAAATAACCAGCAATAATCGATGTTCTTCCCTGTAAATCTGATAACAACTTCACCTCTTCTTCAATTAGTTCTACTCTCTTCAAAAACACCGTTTTATTGTTCTTGACAAGCATTAAAACCCATCATTCCTTGTTCTTCATCTGCAATTTCAGAATCATTACCAATTTTCTCTTTTCTGAATTTCAGGTGGAATTTGGAAAGGTTAATGGAGGAGACTAGCTAGGATTATAGTTTATGGATGGATTATGATGATGGGAAGGTGACAGTGGTGGGGGATATGATCATGTTATGCAAGAAGAAGATGATGGAGATGGAGATTGGGATGGATTTGTATAGATACTCTGTTGCTCAAATTCTAACTGGGGAGAGGCGGGCGTGAGAAAAAGAGTGAAGAAGAAAGAGTTAGGTCTAGGGTAATGGAAAATGAAGGGGTAAGATAGTAAATTCTACTAACAATTTTATTTTATTTTATTTTTAATAAATTTATAAACAGAAGTTAAAATCTAATTAAGTCGATTTAAATCAATGTCCAGTTCAGGTACCAAGTTCTAACGTTGGACAAATATTAGACCAAAACCTAGTGTTGGTCAAAACCTGAGTACTAAACTCCAATTATCCCAAACTATTTTGAGGATACTCAATAAATACCAAATGTCAGTCAAGGTTAACCGTTTTGGTCAAAATTTCTACTGTTTGTGGTTATTGATTTATCTTTCCTTTTGTGACGAGAAAGAGAAAATTAGACGGGCTCTCACTACGAGATTGACTGATGATCGGAAAAACAAGGAAGATGATAGACAATCAGGTCTTGAGCACGGATCATGGTCGTTTATCCAAGCAAAGATAGAAGGAGGAATCCAAGATTCATGCCAAAGGATCGTAAAATTTGCATGGGCACATAAATCAAGCCGCACGATAATTACAATCAAAAAAAAATATGAAGCTCCAAATGCTAACAAGCATGACCAATTTTCAAGCATATTCCCCAAATTGAATCGAGTTATTATAGACGTTCAAAATATGCTGGTTTTCTAAAATAGACGTTTCAAAAAAATAGGCAGGTATCCTAATTGGGAAGGTACTAGGTTTCACTTTTACGGTTTTAACCTTCATAAAATCGTTTTTTCCTCCTCTACTATTATCACCGAAACATCTTCACCGCCATTACAAACCTCCTTCAGCTTCATCTTCTCCCACACAAACCACCACCAGCAACACCATCGCCACCATTACAGCAAAGACCATCATCATAACAGCAAACCCAATGTTGTTCCTTAACCTAATCATAACAGCTACTCTTCTCAACGCTCCATGTGATTTTTCTTCCCCATCGATTTCAGCCTTCTCTTCTATTTGCTTTTCTTCAATTGCATGCCATAAATTGACATATCCATCTTTTCTTCTTTTTGCCTTCACCACCACCACTACCCACCACCACTAATAACAAGCAACTCTGTTACGTGCAATTGGAATTGAAGTGAAATTGAAGCGAAATTGGAAATTAGTATGCATTGAAATCGGAGTGGTCTGCCACTGATGCCTATAACCTTCATTAAAATTTGTTGCTGCTTTTCGTTGATGAACAAATCGGATTAGAAGAAATCAGTAACTGATGAGAATTTTACGCCCACAAGTTGTTTGAAGAAAGTCCCGAATGAGAATTTCATGTTAGATTGTTCAATTTTAGCTAAGACAATATTGGTGAATACGAACTCGAATGAGTTTCCTGGTTTACTAATGGTGTTGAATGGCAAATCTTTGACGTCCATCAGCAACTCTGAGCTGAAATGTTACTTTGTTGGTAGTGGTTGTGTAAGTTACAGGATATGAATGAGGTTATGGAGTTAATAATGATGTTGCTGAGTTTGGTGTTATTTGAATGGTAGTGATTGAAAACTGAGCTAGTGGAGTTTCAAGTTGTGTTGCACTGTGTTGCAGAATTTGGAATTGGCAGAATGGGTGGTAAGGAAATGTTGTGGGTGATAATGGATGGTAAGTTTGTAATGCCAGTAGATTCTTGTTGTTTCACTTTAGTCTTAAAATGATTATTGCATAAGTTTGTACTTGGGTCTAATTACGTGTGCAATGGAAAATGAATCATTTCTATAATCTCTTGTATTCCTTGAACGGCAAAAAGTTGTGCAGGAAGTGTTTTTATTGAAATGAGTTTTTGTTAAAGAATGAATCATCATGAATACAATCTCTAGACTTCAATGGAGTACTAGAAGTGTTTGTTAAAGAATGAATCAGAAGGTAAAAAACTGGTTGGCGAATTGTTAACGCTTTCCTCCCTTTCCTTTTCCTGTACAGACGTTCCTTTTCTGTATTTTCCTCCTTGGCAAAGGATTTTCTTTAGTGCAAACCAATTTGGTGTTTTCCTTATTGCTATCCTGCAACCTGAACAAATATCAAAGTGGCCTGATTGAAGTTCTGGATCTGACATGTTTACTTGGAAAGCTTTTCCACAAATTCCATAGCTTTTTTGATAGCATACATCATCTTCTTCGCCTGTATATGCAGACACAATTATTCAAATATTTTCAATACGGGAGCTGAAGCGTAACCTATAGCGCCATTCAAGTGATGGGTTCTGTGTATAGTTGACTGAAAATTACCTTACAACCCAAAGAACAAAATCTGAATGAATCAAGCAAGCTCCTGACACAAATTTCACATGTATTTGTAAATCCTTTACCAGGTCTTAATTGAGGGCGTTCGTTGAGAAAAACGATTTCAGCACAGTTGATTACATAATATTGAACACCAGAAATGTCTATGTGCTTCTGAACTTCATTAACCCTTATAACGTTGTGGTAGTTAGACCTCCTTATCTGCAATTGGTGGAATTAAAATGTTAATAAGAGTTCAATCTTCGAAGTGGGTTTTCAAAAATCAAAAAAAAAAAAAAAAATCGAAAAGAAAATAAACTGAGAGAACTTACTTGAACAATGCGATGTTCTCTATGATGAATCAGACAGTAAGAACAAATGGATTTACCCATACAATCCAAGCAAAAATATTTGCATTCACTTTTAGACATTTCTTCCCCATGGTCTCTACAGGGAATGAAATAGTTTGCTTCTAGTAATGGCATTAACCATTGAGCGCCAAAGCCATTGTTTTCTTCCATTGGGATAAGCGGAACGACCTAATCAGAACACACAAAGAGACAAACAGAAAACAATACTAAAATTCCATTGAAACCCAAAAACCAAATCGAAAACTAGAACAAATAAACTAGAAAATTGTGGACTAGTGTGTCTTATTAGTAGGCTTGTTCGAACACTTCTGCACCTTTCAGTTTCAGTTGATGTACCATCATTTTTGTGACTAATCAAATGAGTGCTAGGCAAGAAAGGTTCCCTCGATAAGAAGTAAAGATCATGATCTTTGTGATAAGACCTAGTACGTGCTGGACTTAGACGCCTAGTTTGTTGAAATACAATGATGCTCTCTATAAAGCTTCTCTTTGGGTCCGGTGGTGTCTCTCTGTTGTAAAAATAATTCAAATGGAGATCTATAAAATGTAGCTACACGACACTTAAGAGGCAGTGATGGTAATGCTACAGCCAAAAACTCAGTAAGTATACTAACCAAGTGATAAATTGATGCAGTTGAATTCTCATCTTCTTGACAAAAACCCATTCCCATACACAACAAAGAAACCACCACCACTAATTGCACCACCACCACCACCAAATTAATACTAGTACTACCCATTTCTCTCATCTTCCCACTATGAAAATTAGGTAACAATGGATACTGTTCAGTAGAATTTGCAGGTTATAGTAAAAATGTGTGTTCGGTGATTAATGATTTTTTGTGGGTTGTAGTAATGAGGTTCAAACTCTCGGACTTGTGAAGATTAAATTTAAAGATTTAATAAAATTATATACAAAATTATTAACAATGGGTGCGAGAGGTAACCAAGATACTAGATTTCACTATTATGCAAAATTGAATGATAAATATTTCAAAACTCTATTCAATTCTTAAGTCCTCTTTTATCTTTAATTCACTATCAATCATACAGATTCTCAAACATTATTTGTAAACCTTAAGCATAGATTATCAAGAGATTAAACCAAGCATAACCTATCAAACTGAATAACAAATAATTAAGACAATCATTCAAACAATTTAAAACTCTGCAAAAGCAGCGATTAGGTGAATTATATAATTAAATGAAATAGTTACACATTTATGTTGCGTGAATAGCTTCCTCCATTGCCTTGGTTACGAGGGAATTAGCTCATCATAGTATAAATGCTCTCAAAATAATTTATTATGGCTCAAAAATGGTTTACAAATGATGAGAAGAAGAGAAAATGGTGTAAACAGCTAATGTGCGACCCACAGGAAGCGTCACACAAGAACGATACATATGAAATGCTGTAGTCTTTGGGAAACTACGACCCACACTCTACTGTCGCTGTCACTGTTGAAGAACGACAGTCTCTTACAGTCTATTGTTTTTCGTGTTCATCTTCATGCAGCAGCAGAAACAGAGTTTTGATAAACTCTGATTTCGTCTTCTCTAGCTCTCCCTAGCTCCCAAAACTCTCGACCCCCTTTCTCTGACCTCCAAGGACTCTATTTAAACCCGAAGCATGCATCGAATCTCCTCCATAACTCCACAAATCCTCGGCAGTGAAAGAAATTATTTTAGGATATTTTCTTTCCTGTTTTAGCTTTTCACGCGTTTTCTATGGTCTAGCACGCTCCAATTCGATTACACATGCTCCAACAGGTTGTTCGATGAATGAAACACGAGCAGAACACACACAAAATCTTCCAGAAGTCGTAGAGAAACTCTTCTGCATGTGTTTTACCTGTTTTGAGCCAGTGAATTGGATAGCCAATTCTAGCCAAATTTGATCTAAGAGAACACTCACAACAGCTTTTCCATGTTAAATCACAACTTCTCACCAATTTTCAGCGATTGAATCGCACTAGAACACCTTCATTTTGCTGATTGAAAATCTGTCAGGAGTGAAAATGGTTTTCCCGCCAAAACACGAATTTGAATGTTGAAGATGATATGCCCCCTATCCTGAACAGCGGTGCGAATAACAGATGCCTTGGGGGTGACCTAGGGGTGCCCCTTAGTAATTAGGTTACCCCTTATCCAAAAGCGAGAGTCCGAATAACACTTGTCCTCCGGGTGCCAAAATCAACTTTTCGAGCCGAATTTTCCAAAAATGTTTATTTCCTAAAAATACATAAAAACACAATATTAGTACAAAAATAGAGTTCCAACAATACAGACATTGAGGACAAAGTAGACACAAAAATGTGTATATCAAATACCCCCAAACCTATTATTTGCTAGTCCTCGAGCAAATCTAATCTAAAAAATAAAATGACTACACTTAGCACGTGCAGTAAGCCGTTAAACCACTAGGTGGCCCTAGTGGCGGAGTGTTGTCTCCGGAGGGTTTACCAGAGGTGTACCCACAAAACCTTTACTCCAGACCCTAGCTATCTACAACGAACCTTGGAAGGCACTAAAGAACCTCCTTGGTTGGCTTACAATCACTGACTACAGGAGGAAGTACCCTGATGCGAAATTCCAATTGTTGTACACGAGTTTACACTCAAGCATACTAAAATTCATATAAAGTGACAGAGCTATACTCAGATAGTTGCACTATGGACATCATATTCGGAGTCAAACTAATCATATGGATAGAAAAAAATGAGATGGAAATAGAAAAATGTAGATGGTTTTGATGTTAACCAAATGATCGATGTTTCACATATCTTTCTGAAGGCCACTGCCAGAATGAACCTATCCTAATGGACTGCGATACCGGTCTGACTAATATCAACACAACTGGCATATACAAGGGAACCAGTGGTCGATAACTTAAATCTAGATCAACAAACTGGTAAATACAAGGGAACCAGCAGTTGACTACACAGAACAATAACCATTTTTTTTTTTTTTTAACTTAACGGCATGAATAGATCTTTTTGATCCAAGCGCATGCTTTTTGTCAGCAGATTACACGATAGTTCCCACGGGTCTTGCATTCCACGCTTGCTTAGGCGGCGGAAACAGGGAGAACACACGCATATTGCTATCCAAGTGTTAATACTTATTCCGATTGGTCTAACTGGTCCGGTCTTTTTTTTTTTTTTTAGTAACTCAGTCACTCTAATTCACCCTAGCAGTGGTAACAACTTGAATCGTGTGCCCCACCTAATCACTTAGAGAAATATAGTTTAAAATGAAAAATAAAATAAAAAAGAAATGAAAAGGACTCAACGAGATATGGTGCAAATATCATGTTATTTCTAACACCTGAGCTCTATGCTTTTATGAATAGACTCTTTCGATGTTTCCATCTAATCAGATTGGTTCCTCAACTCCTATAACCAAGATGTTCCCATCCACTTAGATTGGTTAGTGCAAACCTTAATAGGCATAAATTTCTAGGCTCTGGATTTTACTATATGCAACTAAAAAGTTTCTCCCATACCCCCAAACTTAAATCTAACATTGTCCTCAATGTTCTAAAGATGAAATTAAAAGCATGAACAAGGAGAAACGGTTACTATTTGAAGCAAAATAGTTAAGGAAGGATATTACCGTGTTGCATGAGATTGGGTTACCTCCCAAGAAGTGTTAAGTTTAAAGTCTTCAGCCAGACTTAGAAAAGGATTGGTCAACTCGAACCATAAAGTAACAGTCGAAATAACTGTGGGTCTTCAAAACCAAATTGAGCTGACCATAGGAAACTGCAGTGAACCAAGAAAATGGACAAGAAAAGCATGCCCTTACCTAGTTTCCTGAAAACTATCGCTAATTGCGGTTCAGGTTCAGGTTCTATGAAAGGGTCTAAATAGAATATTTTCATTGGCTTCGTTTCTTAATAGATGGGATCCGAATCACTAGGTCTTAGAGTCTGTAAAAACTCAAATACGAACTTAGAATCACGAAGTAATAACCTAAATAATTGCGGATCCTCTATGTCAATCAGATATGACTTACATAGCTGACCACAGTGAAAGAGGTGGTCTTCCTTAAGAAAATGTGTCGACCCTAATATCCTAAAGTGATTAGGTTTAGTCTCAAAACTTAATAACCGACACATCTTAAAATCAAAAGTTCCCAAAATTGGTTGAAAAGTTTTTGGTGGGAAAACAAAGTCAATCTTGGTATCATAGCATGGGTTAACCACATCAACCAGAGGATGGGTTTCTAACAACTGAGCTTCTTTTTGGACATCATTAGGTTCGGGAAAACGTGTATGAAGATAATCTTGTAAGATGGTTGAGGCACAAATGTCAAGTCCTACAGGAGGGTACTTTCTAAGAGTTAAAGCACACGGAGAATGATAATCACCCCCAAACTTAGAGTTTTTTGTGTCTCTAGAAAGACTAGTCACAACTTCCCTAATTTCTAGATCATCAGATTCCTGGAAATGGTCAATAGATTCTTCTAAGTTCGGTTCATCCTCACTCATTTCTACGAGTTTATCATCTTCTAAGACTAGTGTTTCTAAATCGCTAGATTCTAAAACAGTATTCTAAGGGTAAACTCTTTCCTCTAAACCATCATCACAATCATATAAAGGATTATCAGAAAAAGGCTCATAAACTAAGGTTTTAATCATAGTTACCTCCTCCGATTCACTGATAGGCACATCAAATAATGGATTATCCAACATACTGCAGGCTAAAGGATCATGAACTACATCGTCTAAAACGGTGGTATCTCTAGTCAAATCCACATTCTTTTGAATAGGTGAATAATTATTAAAATTATTTGGATTTGAACTAGAAATAATATAGTTATTATAAAGCTCAATTGGATTAATAGATTCCTGATCATTATGCCTACATATCTCAGATTCTTCATTACTACTATCCTCATCATCATAATAGTACAAAGATGATTGAACCTTATCTAAATAAGTAGTGTCTTTTATTCTAGCCTCGTCCTCTAAATTAGGCAAATATTCACTATTGATATCAAGGGTAGAATTAGAAACCCTATTTTGGAAATTTAGATTATTTCGAGCAGCATTAGCCAACTGTTCATTTTCTGCCTCTAGACGTGCCTGAATTTCACTGAGCATAACACTTATACGTTCACCACTCTCGTTTATCAACTCAGAATATCGTGTACACTCTTCTTTTGAACTATTCATTGCAACTAAACATTTATACGTCCTTTCAATCCGTTATTGGGTCTCTTCTAGAGATGGAACAGGTTCAGAAATATCATAATCAGGACTAGTTTCCAAAAACGAGTAACCAGTACTACAGTGTTCCTGATTTTATTGATCGTAAGACCAATTCGCGTGTGGATAGTAATTGGGCTCACCATGGTATGAACCATAACCTTGAAAAGGTTGGCGTTCCCAACTACTATTCCCACCATGGTCATAAAAATGATGATGTCCGTATTCAAATTCAGGTCGATAGTCATTGTATTGGCTTCTATCATACCAGTTCGACATTCTTAATTGCAAGGGAATTCTACACAACCACAAACAAGGCCGACTCGACTCTACCAAAACAAACCTAAAGATTTATAGCAAACAAAAAGCATGATGGCTTCACTTAGATTGTTTTCTAGACCAGCTTCTACTCCTTCGAAAAGGAATTCGTTACAATTTGAGCACACCCCTCTGGAATCAATCCGAGCTAATGTAATTTGAATCGAGGCGAGGGAAGCTTAGTAGAGCTTTGATACCCAAGGCCTCACCGCATTAGAAGGCGGCGCAGTCACGCATTCAACTCACAGAAACCATCATGAACTTTGAAGTGTGCTTAAAGAGAAACCAATATTTTTCAAACGAGTTTCCTATTAAGCTCGTTACCCAAATTCGTCCTCAATCAATGAATCACCTTAAAGAATACAGTAAACCCGCTGACAGGAGATTCGCGAGTGTTTCGATGGACTTACCTCTCGTACCAGACGGGGGATGGACCGTTGAAGTCGACTCGGGCCACGACTCCTATGTCATGTACGAACCCGAGGGGCCGAGACGATATAGTAATCGTCGTCCTTCCCTGCACACAGTTTATATAATTTTTTTTTATTTTTTTTAATAATACCCTTCCGTAGGGTTAAAAAAAGAATAAAGTCAAATTGTCCAGAATAAAGTCCAAATAAAAAGTCCAAAAATTACAAAAATTATGAAAAATAAAGCCTATTTACAAATCCTAAAAAAAAATTATGTCTTTTTTTCTTCTCTTTTAGCTTTTAGCTTTAAGATTTTTGTTCCCAAGTCCTTAGTATTCCACTTCGAACCTGCAAATCAAAGACACAAAAAGAAACATAAAAATGAACAAATAATAACCTAAAAAAAAAAATAATAACCTAAAAATTCTACCTAAGCACAAATCCGCGTCGGCGGCGCCAAAATGATTAAAATTTTGATTGTGATTGTAGTAATGAGGTTCAAACTCTCGGACTTGTGAAGATTAAATTTAAATATTTAATAAAATTATATACAAAATTATTAACAATGGGTGCGAGAGGTAACCAAGACACTAGATTCCACTATTATGCAAAATTGAATGATAAATATTTCAAAACTCTATTCAATTCTTAATTCCTCTTTTATCTTTAATTCACTATCAATCATACAGATTCTCAAACATTATTTGTAAACCTTAAGCATAGATTATCAAGAGATTAAACCAAGCATAACCTATCAAACTGAATAATAAATAATTAAGACAATCATTCAAACAATTTAAAACTCTGCAAAAGCAGCGGTTAGGTGAATTATATAATTAAATGAAATAGTTACCCATTTATGTTGCGTGAATAGCTTCCTCCATTGCCTTGGTTACGAGGGAATTAGCTCATCATAGTATAAATGCTCTCAAAATAATTTATTATAGCTCAAAAATGGTTTACAAATGATGAGAAGAAGAGAAAATGGTGTAAACAGCTAATGTGCAACCCACAGGAAGCGTCACACAAGAACGATACATATGAAATGATGTAGTCTTTGGGAAACTACGACCCACACTCCATTGTCGCTGTCACTGTTGAAGAACGACAGTCTCTTACAGTCTATTGTTCTTCGTGTTCATCTTCATGCAGCAGCAGAAACAGAGTTTTGTTAAACTCTGATTTCGTCTTCTCTATCTCTCCCTAGCTCCCAAAACTCTCGACCCCCTTTCTCTGACCTCCAAGGACTCTATTTAAACCCGAAGCATGCATCGAATCTCCTCCATAACTCCACAAATCCTCGGCAGTGAAAGAAAATATTTTCGGATATTTTCTTTCATGTTTTAGCTTTTCACGCGTTTTCTCTTTTCCAGCACGCTCCAATTCGATTACACATGCTCCAACATGTTTCTCGATGCATGAAACACGAGCAGAACACACACAAAATCTTCCAGAAGTCGTAGAGAAACTCTTCTGCATGTGTTTTACCTGTTTTGAGCCCGTGAATTGGATAGCCAATTCTAGCCAAATTTGATCTAAGAGAACACTCACAACATCTTTTCCATGTTAAATCACAACTTCTCACCAATTTTCAGCGATTGAATCGCACTAGAACACCTTCATTTTGCTGATTGAAAATCTGTCAGGAGTGAAAATGGTTTTCCCGCCAAAACACGAATTTGAATGTTGAAGATGATATGCCCCCTATCCTGAACAGCGGTGCGAATAACAGATGCCTTGGGGGTGACCTAGGGGTGCCCCTTAGTAATTAGGTTACCCCTTATCCAAAAGCGAGAGTCCGAATAACACTTGTCCTCCGGGTGCCAAAATCAACTTTTCGAGCCGAATTTTCCAAAAATGTTTATTTCCTAAAAATACATAAAAACACAATATTAGTACAAAAATAGAGTTCCAACAATACAGACATTGAGGACAAAGTAGACACAAAAATGTGTCTATCATTCGGTTGAGTGCTTAACAAGTGTACTCAATCCTACTAAATCAGATTATCAAGAGTCATGTGCATTCAGAGATTTACTACTCTCTGATTGTAAAACTGAAATTGGCTAAAAATTAAAGATTCAAAACATCTCTGATTGCAAGAAGACAGTTTCTACTTTCTACCGATAAAAGATAACTTGACTAAAGAGATTTACTAAAAGACAAAACTGAAATTGGCTCTCTAGAATTTGTGCAATGGACACAAGTAGTGTAAACACGAAAGAAACTAGCAAAAGATTGGAAGTCTGAAATTAATACTAGTACCACCCATTTCTCTCATCTTCCCGACTATGAAAATCTTAGGTACTTATATTTTCAGCAACAAAAACTTGTTCCTTCATCTATCTAAAACTAATAGAAATGACAGATTAAGATGCAACTAATAGAAATGAGAGTCATCACCGATAACATAATAGAAATTTCATGTAGCTCTGCCACTGCAACGATCTATTCAGGCTCCCAAACTTAGCTTAATCATGGTCTATTAAACTTAATAGTAGTGTGAGGAGTTCGCTTACTGGTTCAGGGGGTTTGGGTGCTGAATCACGAGGTGGACGAATGTGGATTCTTCTCTTATATAGCTCAAGCAGTGGCTTCGGATAACAGATCTCCGTGCAATGCTTTCCTGCCAACCCACATACAGTCGCTACTGGAGGGAGGTCCATGAGCTGTGCTATCTTCATTTTATTGATAGATTTGGCTCTCTGCAAAAACATCATAGTACAAAGGTGTTTTTAGATACAAGGAAAAGACCGCAGAGTCACCAAGTATTGTTCCCAGTCATAGATATTGCATAGAAGGTGGTGCAATATTAAAACCTTCTTTCTTCCGACAAGGTCAGAGGCGTCCTCAAGCCAGCTCTGGTAAATATCGTTGCCGATGATAGTTTGTTTAAAATCCATAGCAAGCTGGCCCGTTCTTTTTCTTTTCGTATTCGCCTTCATTTGATTTGCTTTCATAGGGTCTAAAACTGATAACTACCCAATAGGCAAAAAATACATGGTTCCATAAATCCATCATTTCCCAAAAATACATGGTTCCATAAAAGTACATGATTTCCCAAGGCACAAACACACAAACTCAAGTAACAAGGAAAAGAAAAAAAAAAGTTTGAAATCACATACCTGAAGAACTTTGTTTCATAATTTCATACTCCCTCATAAATTCCCTGGCCTCATTCAATACTTGAGGATCACACTCAAGTACATTAGGGAGTTGGCCATCTCTAATTAAACACCATTTATGCATACGAGTAATCTTGTAGTGAATCCCACCCTTGATTCTAAGAATCTCCTTCATGCAAGATTGTAATGCTATGAAAACATTGTTTGCGTCTTCAACCCAGAAATTTTCAAACGCTCTCTTAACACTTGCGATAAACTCGTCTACTGTGGTTGGAGCATCAGTATGATGAAGTGCAGAAATAGCGCTGAAGAACTCAAGGTCTAAAACATTCAAGTCGGGGTTGTTCGGAGGTTGACACAACAACTCGATATCTAACCCGTAACTTCTAACCGCTTCCACAATTTTTTTATCATCCTTGTGGACATGTGGTTTTGCATTATCTTGTTGTACAAAGATTTTCTTACAATTATTAAACGGCCATTTCTTATTGATAGCAGGCAACAATTTCTCAATCAAAAAACACCTCATAACCTCTTTGTCAACATATTTCATTGCCTTGGTTTCCATTGTCCCAGCTTTGCGGTTTTTGCGGCTTCTTTAACCACAAAAGTCCATATTCCGATTTTACCATCAAAACCCAACCGAGGACGAGCCACGACCGTTAAAAAAATGATTTTGGTGATAAAATTTTTACTTTTGCACGTGCGTAAAGGCTTTTCTTCTTTGGCATGAAGATAATACTTTTGTGCTCTTTTTGTAATGTAAAACCATTTTTCATCTATATGAGTCCGATCCAACATGTCAATGAATGAATTTGAAGATTGGGTCATATTTTGTCTATCATTTTTAAGAAAAAAATCACCCTTGCTATCTTGTTTTCATCCACAACTCCCGGCCTTAATGCATTTGAATGTGGTCGAAGATTTTCATCCTTGATTCGTCTATGTACGGTTGTTGTTGACAAGTTTAGTGCGTGTGTTATTCCTCTTATCATTGTTCGTTTGCGAAGAGGTATCAACTTAATTCTATGTAAATCTAATTGAATTCTCTTTCTACCAACTCTATTGACCATCTTAGAAGAGATATCAACCACATCTCTATTTGCATTAGCCAGTTTTGCATCAAGCCATAATCTCGAAACCGTTCCAAAACTAACTCCAAATCGAGCGGCAATATCAGTGATAATTCCCTTGTGAAGTCTCCCATCTGTGCTTCCTTGCATCAATTTTTCAAGAATCCTTCTCTGCACATCATAAGTTAAATTCTTCTTCTTATTTCCATGGTGAATAGGTTCTGGTTCTGCGATGGTGTTAATGTGATAGTGTATCTCCTCCTCCTCTTCTTCTTCTTCTTCTTCACCATCATCATTTTCTTCCGGGTAACATTCGTTTAAATCTATGAGACAATATTGATTTGAATCAATAATAGTTGGAGATGGAATTGTAATTGGAAATGTAATTGTAATTGGAGATGGAATTGTAATTGGAGTAGTTTATGGAAAATTACCTTGAGATAGATTATCCTCAGGAATTTGATTCAAGTCAAAACCCATTTCACTTGGTAATTTTATCAAACACGTAAAGGGTGAATCCCCATTGACACACACTGAGAATAATAGCCACTTGTTGTTATTACCTAACAGAATTCATCGACACTAAGTTCTTCTTCATCATTATAATTTCGATCCTCGTTGTAGAACTTATCAGATTCAATACTCTGATATCAGCTGGAATTCATCGACACTAAGTTCTCCTTCATCACCATCATAGCAAGCTAAAACAAACGAAACAACAACAGCAACAAGTAAAATCCTAACTAGAGTATCTTTCAACTGATCTAAAACCAAACTCCAAATCGAAGGACCGTCATGTTTCTCTAATTCATTCAAACCATAGATCTGACGACGCTTCTCAACTTCTTCTTTAGTTAATCCGAATTCTTTATCAACTTTAAAATCTCTCAAACAATCTGATACATCCTTTCCCCATCTTTAATTCAATTCAACAGATCCAGAAAACACGAATTTTGAATTTGGAAAATTGTTTTCTCAGTTTCAATTTCGGAGAGAAATTTTGAATTTGGAAAATTGTTCTCAGTTTCAATTTCGGAGAGAGGAATTTATTCGGTGAGGGAAAAAAAGGAAAAACACAGAAAACAGCGGAACTGATAAAAACCTTAATCTTCCCGCTATCCCAAACCGGCCTATTAAAAAAGAACGGAGGGAGTATATAAAATGTAACCACAAGTCATCACGATTAAGCACAATCTCAGCTATCCACTATTGAAATACAAATTTAGTTGCTTTTATTCCCTTTAATTACCATTCCCATGAATTTGGGAATCGGACTGAGCCGAGGTCTGCGAATCGGCGACTGACTCAGTTCAAAAATTCTGGATCTTCACCTTTCTTCATTAATTCATTGTTATTCAGATGAATCTGGTGGGGAAATTTAGATCTTCAAAGTCACGAGTTATTAATGGAGCTTCACTAAAAGAAATCGTTGAAATTATGGCAGATAATCTTTCAGCTAGTGGATTGAGGGTTGTCAACATTACAAAAATTTCAGAAAAATGTCCTTCGATTTCTTTGATTGATGATCAAGGAGACAACAGGTATGATTCATGGAAGTTTTCTTTGATAGGTAGATTGGATTTTCTTCGAATTAAGTTTGCAGATGCGATGAATATTTTAAAAGGTCAATGGAAATTAACTGGTAGTTGTCATTTAATTCCTTTGGGTAAGGGTTTTTCACGATTAAGATGTTTAATGAAGAAGATAAGAACTATATTTCAAATTATCATTGGGATGTCCAGGATCAGGTGTTGAGAACTAGAAATTGGATTCCCAATTTTATACTTAAAAATCAGAGAACCTCTCATGCCTTGATATGGGTGTCTCTACCAGGATTAAGCTTGGAATATTGGGATGAGAAAACGTTATTTACAATATGTGATGCAATTGGAAATCCGGTCAAGGTGGATGATGCTACTCTTAAATTTTCAAGTGGGTATGCTGTAAAAGTGTTGGTTGAGCTAGATCTTTCACAACCAATACCAAATAAGCTATGGATTATCACCAAATATGGAAGTTTCTCACAGGGCCTTGTTTTTAACAAATTACCCAAGTTTTGCTCTCATTGTAAAATTGTTGGTCATGCTTTAACAGAATGTAGGTTCAAGAACAACACTAATAAGGAAAATCCCACAGTGGTTCAAGTGGGTAGTGTTGAGAAGCCAATGGATAAAGGTCAGAATATGAAGCCATAATAATCCTTTGATATTTGTCCACCTTCAATAATGTCAGTAGTAGGAACTCCTCTTCCAAACTCTGAGATTCCTATCACTGAAGGAATATTCAGTTTTCTGCAATATTTTGAAGTAAATGAAGAAGAATCTAGTACTGAAAGAATTCCACAAGAAATGATCACTCCAACAAAAATACTTCAAATGGTGGAAGACAATTCTTTGGAATCAAGTGTGATTAAGTTTGTTAATGGAAAAGATGGCACAGTCTCTTCTGAAAGAGTCCCAGTCACTTCTTGGTCTAGAATTGTTCAGAAACCTTCATCACAAAAAGCAAAAATTGGAGAAGGTGAAACTACAGTATGTCAGGTAAATGCTGCTTCTACTTCAACTAGTACCCAATTGCCAGGTCAGGTAAATACTGCTCCTACTTCAACTGGTACACAATTGCCTAGTAAATACAACTTCAGAAAGAATCAAGGAAAGGGAGACACTATAGGCCTCCAATCTGAGAAATGAAAGTCCTTTTTTGTAATTTAAGAGACCTTAGAAGAGCCAGGTCTCAAAATAAATTAAGAGCTCTAATAAATCAATTTAATCCTTCTGTTGTTTGGGTTGCAGAACCCAAGGTTTTTTGTTCTTCTTCTTTTTGCAATAAACTGGACTTACCAGGCATGCAATGTACGGTGATTCATAACTCAATTTCAAATAAAAAGGGCAACATATGGTTGTTTTGGAATAAAAATTTACCTACTCCTTCAGTAGTATCTATGTCAAGTCAGATGGTTACAGTGGATATTGGTGGTGTTCTTGTATCTGGAGTTCATACTCATGTGGGAATTTTTCAGAGAAGAATCTTATGGGCAGAGATGGAAGTTATTAGTGATCTGAATTTTTCATGGTTGGAAATTGGAGATTTAATGCAATTACTTCAGTTGATGGAAAAATTGGTGGTAAACCTCCAAAAAGAAGTGCAATGATGGAGATCAATAATTTTCTTGATACCTGTGCACTTATGCAAGCTCCTAAAACTGGTCTTATGCACTCTTGGTCTAATTGTCATCATGGAAGTAAAAGAGTTTTGTGTAATTTAGATAGAGTTGTGTTTAATCAGTTATGGTTACAAAAATTTGAAGGTTGGGAGTATAAAGTTGATTTAATAGTAGCTTCAGATCATGCTCCCCTACTAGGTGGTTGTGTCAATATTCCCAAACCAAAAAATGCTCCAATGAGATTTCAAAAAATGTGGTTATCACATCCAAACTTTATGGATGTTGTGCAGAATTGTTGGTCTAAAAAATTGTTGGTGATCCAGCTTTTTTCTTTCAACATAAGCTGAAAAAATTAAAGAAGATTCTAAGGGATTGGAATTGGAATGTATTTGGTAATATTAATGTTCAAGTCAAGGAGGCAGAAGAAAAAGTTCAAGAGGCTATGTTAAAGTCAGATAATAACCCTTTTGATGAAGAAGCACTAGATAATTTGGTGGCAGCTCAGAATTTGCATAGCTCTAAAAAAGCTCAGTTACATACTTTTCTAAAACAAAAATCAAGGAATAAATGGATAAAAGATGGAGCTGCTAATACAGGTTTCTTACATGCTAAACTCATGATTAGGCAAGCAAGAAATAGTATCAGTGATCTTGAGGATCAAAATGGTAATATAATTTCATACCAAAAGATAATTTCAGAAGAACTAATTGAATATTTTGAACAGAAATTCAAGTACAAGGAAGTGGAAGATATTGAGCATATGTTGAATAATATTCCAGAAGGGATAACTAGTGAAGATCAGGAAATGATTGAGAAAGTTCCAGATGAAGAAGAAATTAAAGCCACACTATTTGACATGGACCAAGACAGTGCACCTGGTCCTGATGGATTTTCAAGTTGTTTCTATAGGTTTTGCTGGGATATCATACATCAAGATGTAGTGGAAGCAATTCAATTCTGCTGGAGAAGAAGGTTTATACCCAAAGGTCTCAACTCCAACGTTTTAGTACTTATTCCAAAAACTGAAGGTGCAAGGAAACCAAGTCAATACATGCCCATTGGCCTGAGTAATGTAAGCTTCAAAATTTCACAAAAATTTTTGCAACAAGAATTGGTAATCTAATGCATAAATTGGTCTCTCCTCAGCAAGTGGCTTATGTTAAGGGTAGATGTATTCAAGACCATATAATGTTAGCTTCAGAATTAGTGAATGAAATGTCAAGGAAAAGAAGATGTGGCAATGTAGCTCTTAAGGTTGACATTTCTCAAGCTTATGATTCAGTTAGTTGGGAGTTTCTATTTTTGGTTTTGCAGAAATTTGGCTTCTCAAAAAAATGGTATGAGTGGTTGCATATTTTATTTCAGTCAGCTAGAATATCAGTAATGGTGAATGGTGGGCCTTTTGGTTTCTTTATGTTGGTAGAGGATTGAGGCAGGGTGATCCTTTATCTCCAATCCTTTTTATGTTAATGGAGGAAGCGTTAAGTAGAAGACTTACTCAACTGGTTAATGAAGGTTCAATTTTTCCAATGGTAGAAAGGAAAGGTATTCATCCAACTTATTTATTCTTTGCAGATGATGTCTTCATCTTTATTAATGGAGCTAAAAAGAGTATTTTGAATCTAATGCAACTTCTTGAAGATTATCAAAAATGTTCTGGTCAAATTATAAACAAAACCAAAAGTAAGATGTTCATTGATGGTACTTCTGAGTTGAGGAAAATGCAGATTAAAGAGATGATTCAAATGGAAAGAAGTGAATTCCCTGAAAAGTATTTGGGTGTAGTGATTATTCAAGGAAGAGTGAAAACCTCCACATTATGGCCAATGGTAGAAATGATGCAAAAAAAAACTTGCTGCTTGGAAGGGTAAGTTATTGTCTTTTCAAGAAAGATTAGTGCTGATTAAGTTAGTGCTAAGTAGGATTCCTGTATATAGTATGGCTATCTACAAATGGCCAACTTCAATCATTAAAATTTGTGAAAAAATTATGAGAAATTTTCTTTGGTCAGGGGATGAAAATATAAGGAAATATCAAAAATTCTCATGGAAGAGAGTATGTACACCACTTAATGAAGGGGGTTTGGGAATTTCAAGACTTGAAGTTATCAAAAAAGTATTTCTCATGAAGATGATGTGGAAGATCGATAAGTCAGATGAAGATTGGGCTTTGTTTTTTCATGCAAAATACAAGGATAAAAAATGGTCAATGGAGCACAAAATGGCAAAAATCTTCAGTATGGCCGGCCTTAAAATGGGCCTGGAATGCTCTTAAAGATGATATCAGATGGAGTATTGGGGATGGAACCAACATTTCAGTATGGTTTGATCTGTGGATTGGGGATAGATCACTCATTGACAGATTTGGATACACTGATTACATTGCTGAAAATATTAACTTGAAGGTTTCAGATATAATGATAGATGGTAATTGGTCCTTTGATACTGAACTTCAAATGATGTTACACAATCTTAGACCACCAGAAGTTGCAGGAGGAGAAGGCATTCAAGTTTGGACTGGTGATTTGAAAGGTGAATTCTCAGTTTCGTTAGCAGTGAATAATCTAAGGCACAAAGAACAGCCAGTGAACTGGTATAGATATATATGGAAGAACTTTCTTCATCCTTCTGTGGATAGCAACATCTGGAAATTAATTCAAGGAGTGTACACTGATGATCAAACAATGATAAAGAATGGGTATGACATGGTTTCAAGATGTTGTATTTGTGAAGAAAATGAAGATAGTATGTTTAACTTGCTTTGGGAGTGTAAATTTAGGTCTAAAATCTAGGGGTGGATTTGTGCTATATTCCAATTTCAAATACCAAATTCCTTTGATGATGTGTGGGAGAGAGCAACTAATGTTAGACCTTTTGGTTAAACAAGTATGGATATGTGCATCTTGTATCATTCTTAAGGAGCTATGGTTTCAGAAGAACAAAAGATTTTTTGAAGACATAAAGCCTAATATGCAGAGATTCAAGTGCAGAGTTTTAAAGCTGGTTCATGAAACTGGATTGAGAATCAAAGGAACTAAATGGTGTCAGAATTATGATCAACAGATCATTACTGCTTTTGATCTAGGAATTAGGCATTCCAAGTTTCAGATCATAAAAAAATGTTGTTGGATTCCTCCTGAGCTAGGTGTGGTTATGTTTTGCTATGATGGCTCATCCTTTGGTAATCCAGGCTCTGCAGGTTTTGGTGTTGTTGCTAGAGACTCTAATTGTCAGGTAATTGGTACTCTCACTGGTGGTATAGGAGTAGCTACAAACTACTTAGCAGAAACTTATGGTGTCATGAATTCTTTGGAGTTGGCAGTTGAATGGAAATTGCAGGATATCATTATTGTTTCAGATTCAAAAACAGTTCTTGCAGAATTTGCTCAGGGGAAGATTCCTTGGTTTCTGAAAGGGAGATGGAAAATAGAACAAGGAAAGGTGTCAAGAATAAGATATCATCACTGCTACAGAGAAGTAAATTTCTCAGCTAATGGCATTGCCAAAAAAGGTGCTTCTTTGGCAGCAGGGGTAAGATTATTACACATCGGAAGACCACCTTATCTACCAAGGATTGAAATGCCAGATGTGGACTACTTCAGATTTTTCTAGGAAGAGCATCAAGTTTCAGTTTGAGTTTTAGTCAATTTTCAAATGTCAATTTTTCTCTCTTGTAATTGAACTGTAACAATTTTGAAAGTTTAATAAAGCTTATGTGATTCAGAAAAAACAAAAAAAATTACCATTCCTATCATGAATTCTAAGTTTATCATTGTTTGTGTTCTAATGAGTCTCTTGTTGGTTGTGATGCCAGCCATGAGTGTTGCACCTTCATGTGATGTTGTTATAACTAGCTTAGCTCCAATCCGATTGAATAAGGTGACCTTGATAAAAAAAAATAACCAAGAGAGAGAAATTCCAGAGAGATAGAGGTCTTTTCCAGTCGTTTTCTCGCCGGAAAATGGTAAATTTTAACAGGAGTGCAGATCAGGACGGCTTTATGACTCAATCAAGAAGGAGAACAAAACCCAGAGAATGCGACTCGGTCAAGACTTATGAAGAGAATGGCAGGATGAGATCTGAAATCAAGGTGAATGATAGGAAAAATATTAAGGTTAAAAGGAAAATTATTGGTGCTTCCATGGGAAAAAAAGAGAGTAGAGATATTATTCATGTTGCAATTTGGACAGGTAAACAAATGTCAGTACACAATGGAAACAAATGTCATCTCTCATTCCCTACTTTAAACAACAAATTTTTCACCAAATAGGAAACGGATTAGAAACACCTATCCATACGAATTGGATACCTGATTATCAAAACCTTGACCCATCCCAATGTTACCCCCTACAAACCGTGTCGGATATCCTTGACCCTATCACCCATAATTGGAACCACGATCAATTAGTCAACCTCCCGCAAACATCAATCCAACATATTATTAACATCCATATCCCTATTAAAAACACCCCAGACAAAATTATTTGGCCGCTTTCCAAATCAGGAAAATATACAACAGCTTCTGGATACAATAGTCTGATTCAACATGATATAAGTTCACAACAAATCCTCCTACCACCAACCAAATTCCTGTGGACGTTACCTTGTCCACCAAAAATTCGGCTTTTCTTGTGGAAAACTATCAACGAAGGTCTTCCAACCTTATCTCTATTACACCATATCAACCTTGCAAATTCCAATTTGTGTCCAAGATGTAAAACAACACCAGAATCAACAAACCACATGCTTATACACTGCCAAATAGCAATAGACACTTGGAACAGGCTAAATATTCTCATATCACCAACATCAAGCACCGACGACAACCACCCAATTACAATTACAACACATACAACAATAGCTCATATACTTCAAACTACAGCCAATACGGATACAATCACAACCTATTGTTATCTTTTTTGGTCACTATGGACAACCAGAAACGAACTCGTCTTCAACCAGCCCACCTCCTCTCCTCAATCCATTCTTTCAAGAGCAATACAACACCAACAAGAATTTGAATGGGCAAAAAATTTCTCTCCCCCGGTTCTCCCTGGAGAACAACTGATCAGGATTACCTCAGACAGCTGGACCAGACCAGAACCAGACTGGATCAAGATAAATACTGACGGAGCAGCTAGAAGACACCCAGGTATGGCAGGAGCAGGGATCATATGCAGGAACTCAAGCGCGTCTACGGTTCTGGCTATTGCACAACCTTTAAGAATAACAGATGCAATCACCGCTGAGACGTGGGCGACGATTCTAGCTACCAGAACGACGACAGAGAGACAATGGAACAAAGTGCTTTTCGAAACGGATTCATAAAATCTCATGAGATTCATAAAGACACCAACGGAAGCTCCATGGTATATTTCAGAAATGATTGCAGAAATAAACCAAAGAATGCGCCACATGCCAGTCTGCGATATCCAACACACATACCGAGAAGGAAATCAAACAGCAGACGGTCTAGCAAATGAAGCGACAGATGGAAGCCAATCAGCAAATTTCTCAACCAAAATTTGGGACCAAACTATCCCCTATGCAAAAATCAAGTTTTTTTAAATGATGCAATGGGTATAAAATTCCCTCGTGTAATAACAGTCTAGTCGTTTTTTAAGTTTTGCATGCTTCAAAAAAAAAAAAAAAAAAAAAAAAAAAAAAGTAACAAAAGAAGATTTTGCTGGCTTAGTTTCAAGGGTGGAATCTGGTTAGCTCGAATTTTTGAGATGGAGGCAAATGGTGGTGATGGGAAGTCATCCAAATGGAATTCTAGAGAAGACGAAGATTGAATGTTAGTTGTTAGAGAAGAAAATGAATTTGGTGAATATATACGTCTACAGGTTTCTCATAACAAGGCTTACCCGGAGACGCTATTTTTCCCAGCCGGTAACAATGGGGTTGGGTGGTGGGCTACAGGGGCTTTTATTGAGGAGTTAATGACTAGTGTGTCTAAGCAAAAAGAAAGGAAAGTGGGGAAAGAGATGCGAGTTAAGCAAGTTTCAAATGCTTGGTTGGATCGAAATCATAAGAAAGATGATATTCAGCTATCTTCCATTAAACCCAATTTTGAACAGGGTATAAACTCTTTTTGACAAAGAACTCTTGCGGTGGAAATTGCATCAGTAGTCCTTGAATTTGAATGGAAAGAAGTGGGAAAATGGTTAATGGCAAAGTTTGGCTGGAGTCATGGTTTTGAATTATAACCAATAGATGATCTCAGGGATGTTTTTACGGTAAACACTTATGTTGAATTCTCCAGGGTCCGAAAATTTGAAAATTGGAAGGTTGGAGATATTGATATTCGAATCTTCCCTTGGTTTGCCGGAATTAATGCCACTCATAAACCAAATCACCTGAGTTTTAAGAAGCAGCGGATTGGGGTAAGATGAGTTCCTTTTAACTTGTGGGATTTTTCAACTTTCAAAATTATTGGTGAGAAGTTTGGGGGCCTGGTTGATATTAGTCCTGAATCATCAATGGCAACTGATTTATTGAAGATAAGGGTTCTTGTTCATGGCCCTGTAAGTAATGGAAAATGGTGTCAGGAGTTAATTATTAACAATTTTGGCGACGAAGATCACCTCCGGTGACCAGAATTATCGGTGAGGTATTGGAGCCTTCTCGTCAAGACATGAAGCCTGTTTCTATTGCCATTGATCGAATGGAACCTCCTCAGGGACAATTTTGGCGACGAAGATCACCTCCGGTGACCAGTAGCGAAGAAAATGACAGTACTAAACGTGATGGCAACAATATAGTGGTGGATCAGAGTCAGACCCAACGGGTAGATAATCACGTGTCTATAGTAGGGGTCTGCGGTCAACTCGGTGGGACAAATGTAGCAGTTGAGAGGTCGAATAACAAGGAGATACGTGTCCAAGAGAACTTTAACTTAATTTCGTCAAATTTTGAATTTGTGGAGCGTGAATTAGATACACGTGGTGCTAGTGGGTCCAACTCTAATTTACTGAGAACAGAAAGAGAAGGCAGTGGGCTTTCAAACTCAGGAGATGGTCTTATTACCCCTGGTTTTGGGCCCGGTGCTCACTTATCCATCTCAATTGGATTGGATTCCTCCTCTGAGAAGTTTAAGGAAACAGTTGAAATCCAAGATGTCTGGCTCCTGCATGGGTAATAATAAAAGTAAAAATTGATGTTTAGTCCCATTTTTACTGGGCTTTAGACAGTTTAGTCCAGCGTCTTCAGGCCTAATACTCGCTAGTCCACATGTTCCCCGCATAGACAGTTCAGTCCAAACTTGGACGAGTTAGTCTAAACTGTTCCCGATCCAGAAAATCATACATTTTCTTGTTACCCTAAATACCCCGTTTATTTTTACGCATATAGATTAAGAGGGAGAGGGAGAGAGAGAGAGAGAGTGTCTAGAAGTTTTAGATCTGAGATTTTTGGCGAGAAATAGGTTTTTGTACTTCATGATTTTTCGTTTTAGAGAGATAGATTTCGAATTCTTCAATTTCCTACGTTTGATTTTCTTCTGCTACTGCTAGTAACGTACTAATCTTCATCAATTAATTCGAGTTTTACATGTCTCATTGACTACGCTATTAAGAAAAAACCATTATGACAGATCCAATAAGTTTTCTTATTATTTTGACTTCTTTGGATTTTTTTTTGTTAAATTCTGCATTTATTTGTTCACCTTAAGTTGATTAATCAAAGAGATGTGAATAGTTGAATTTCGTTTGTTGTAACTATTAAAGGACGGTTACGACTCTACATGCGAAAATCGACATGAGAGAACTTGATAAACTTAATTTTGTGAAAATATGGTGAAATTTATATGAATCTCTTATTTTCGTTGCTCAATTTTTGTAAACATTAATATTTATTTCATCGATTTGATTTTTCTTAATTTACTGTATGGATTTTGAATTTACAACATATGGACTTCATAGATTTTACTTAGTAGACTAGTGTACAAGATGGTACACTGCAACATAACCAGTGAACAAGAAGGTACACTACAACATCAGAAATTTGTTGCATCATCGTACTTGTGATTATATTTGTTTCAGACCATTTTTACCTTTATGTATTCAACAATTCAAAGATCTGATTTTTGTTTTGTATGATTACAAAAGTTGAATTTGATTCTGATTGGCATGATTTGTGTTAATTATGAGGTTTGTTTTGATGTCTCAGTTTGTGGAGGATAACATGTCCCAGTACGACGATATGGACTACATGGGGGATGATTATGAAATGGATGATGTAGAAGACGACATGGATAAAGAATTCTACAATATATGATTTTGAACCTAATGAGGATGAGGATGACCAATTGGTTTGTCTTTTTAATCCACTCTCTAGTTTTGTTGAATTTACTGCATTGGGTTTAATTACTTGATATATGATTTTGCTATGGGTTGATAAAGATTTTATTTGGATTCTATTCGGACTAATAAAATAACGGATATGAGATGATACGAGATGATTTTATTTGGATTCTCCAGTAATTCTTAATGTGTACTTTATTGTACACATGTATTTTATTTGGATTTAGAAATTTTTTGAATTAGATAACTCTTCTTATGACTAAGTCCCCATGTTGATCTTAATATTATATCAAAGTTTTTAGTCTTTTAGTCTAGAATTATGAATTAGAAAATGTAGTGGTGTTATTAATCTCAACTATTGAAGAGCCACTTCTTGTTGGTTATGACAGAAATTAGATGTGTACATATTTGTACACCTATGATATAAGTGTATATTGTAGTACACATGTGACATAAGTTGCATGTGTGCATAATAATCCACTGTAGGACTCTTAATCAAATTTTAGTGAGCAATCTTTTTTCTTTTCTTAGATGTCGAATCAGTGATGCTGTGAGTCACTTACTATTATGACAGAAACTACATGTGTACATATTAGTACACTTACAATATAAGTGTACATTGTTGTACACATGTGATAGAAATTACATGTGTACATAATATCGCACATCTAATACAAGTTTACATTGTTGTGCACTTTTTAATACAGGTGTACATTGTTGTGAGCATGTGACAAAAATCACAAGATGGTGGACATATATCGCATAAGCTTATGTATGTGTTAGTTTCAAGTTAGTATTATGGTTTTATGGAGGTAACTATATGTGTGTACTTTAGAAGTTTGTTAAATGTGAAATATTTTGAACAAGATAGATTCATTTGTGAGGTGTTTCGGACAAGACTACTTATTGAAGTTTTGTTGTTCTCTTCTACTTGTTACAGGAAATTGATGTTATTGATAATACAGATCTTCCTCCAAGATATGTGAATAACAGAGGTCTTTCTGCAATAGTTGGAAGGCTTAATCTGGATTGGGTCGATTCTGATCAGTCGGATGAATGAGGCTTTCATCGTGCAATGGCTCTTGCTGGTAGTGAATTTTTAGAGGTTAGATTTATTTATTTATTTTGTTAGCTCTGTACATGAATATTTGTGAATTTAGTTTCAAATGTTGAAAATATGCTGTCAGCAAGCAAAAGGTTGTGAGGCAGAGAAGGGGAGTTTTTACTTGATAAACTTACCCTAAATACAAGTGTACAAATTGGTGCACCTCTAATACAAGTGTACATATTGGTGCACCTGTAACAAGATGAGTGCAAGTGGATTTCACTGTCATTTCATCCTAGAAACAAGCCTTTTGTAGGAATTGAGATGGTGGATTTCACTGTCATTCTAGAAACAAGCATATTTTATTTTTCTTTGACCAAACCCAAAATAAACATACCTATCATTTTTAGTAAACTCTAAATAACAAATATGCCTATCTTTGTGAAACAAATGAGTGCCTGGTTCTATAAGAGCTTGCAACTAGTATTATGAAGGTTCCTTTGTATTGTGAAATTGTTAAAATATGTTTGGGTTTCTTTGAATTTTTTTGTTCTGGGGATTAATCTGATTACTTTATTTGTTATGAAGATGGAATAAATATTATAACTGGTTCAATGGTCTAAGATGTAAGAACTTATTTGGAGAAAATGCAAACACATAGACTTTTCCAATGATTAGACCGAGTAATTCATGCGAAGGTGGTAGCAGAGTTGGAGATGCAGTTGTTTTTGGGGTTGAACATTCTAAATTATCAGGTGCATTTGAGACACTGGCAGCGGATATGCTTCCTATAACTGATGATTAATGTATGCACAAGGATGAGCCTGATTGGGATACACCAACGGGTGAAGTCGCTTATGTAGGTGATGCAATTGAAGATATTCGTCAAGGAAAGGTTTTTTCTTTCTTAGCTCTGATCACTTATGTAGGATCAGAATCTCGCAACGATAATGTCTCAGGGAAATTATCAACAACACAACACAACAGCGTTGCAGAACAATTTCAGAAATGATAAGATAAACGACGTCAGATAGAATCACGAGAAAGATGTGATAGTCCTGAGAAAATTAGAAAGCTTGCGAGATTAACATTTGTAAGGTTGCGAGAATGTCGCAGACCATACCCGAAAATAAAGGGCAGATTAGCTGTCATCCACTATGTATTTCCCTATAAATAGTCGTTCAAGTTGTAAAGAGAGGGGAGAGATCTTTTTGAGTAAGAAACAAGTAAATAGGAGAGAGAAAGTCTAGAGAAGAGGTCATTCTTGATTCCTTTATCTTTTCTTGTAAGAACATTCAAATATTGATCAATAAAATTAAGAGTGTAAGTCTAAAAATGAGTTGAGTAATAATGAAATCATTTGAGGTGTGTAGTGTAGGATTTCCTGCAACTACATAATGGTGCTAGAAACAGGGAGTATTGAAGATTATTCTAGAAAAAATTGAAGATTAATATTGAGATTTGTGAAGGTTTAGAGTGATTGATTAAGAATTTTACATAATTTCTTGCAATATTGTTAACATTGAAGAAATGGCTAGAAGAAGAAATACATCCGAACAACCGACTACTGTTAGAAGAAGCAAGAGAATTGTTGTGAGAGAAAGAAGTGAAATGGGAAAATCTACTAGAATGATAAGTAATAGAGAAAATCAAATTCAATCACCAATTCAACAAACACTAGTACAAGGGAGGAATACAGATTATGATAGGGCGAGTATACACACTTGGCAATCAAATTCGGAAGAAGAAGTAGAAGAAGAGCAACAAACTAGAAACCATAGACAGGTAGAGAGAAATCAAGAAGCGGATGAAGGAATAATTCATGGAGATGAGGAAATTGGAGCGTTAGAAACATTGAGACAAAGAATACATGAAGAAAGAAGAGCTGAGGCAGAAGAACGTGCAAATCTAACAAGGCAAAATCACGAATTGAGGATGGAAAATATAAGACTACAGAATAGAAGACCGAGAAGTATTACAAAATCATATTCAAGATCGACTAGAAGAGAAATGAGGCGAAACTCACCCACAATTAATGCTAGAAACAATATTCAAGAAGAAATATCAAATCCTAATGAAGAATATCGCGAAAATAGAGAAAGAGCTGATGATCGTTACGTTCCACAAAATGAAATTTTTGATGATGGGCAAAATGGTAAAAATAAAGAGAACGAACAACGTCAGGGACGAAATGACCAAGATGGCGAAGGAAATCGAGAGGAAGGAAGAAGAATTTTGCATGAAAGAGAAATTCAAAGAAATCAACAGACGATTGAAGAAGAAATTGAAAGACATTATGCTGAACAATCACGTTTAATTTGCGAACGTGAAAGATTGAGAGCGGAAATGGAAGAACAAGAGCTTCAGGAGACAATTCTCCAGAACAATCACGACAATCGAGAAAGAAGGCGTACACAAAACCGGAATAACGGTAATATCAATGAAGAGTACGATAGAATAAAGATGATGGCTGAAAGGCAGTGAATGGAATTAATAAGAAATGCACAAAATCATGAAGGGGAAAATGAAAGACATAATCATTTGCGAATTTAAGATAGAGATGAAGAAAAAACTCACAGAAGAAGACGAGATGAGAATAATGAAGAAGAAATGCAAAATTTCGCGAGAGAAGAAAGACATGAACGCAGAAGAACAGAGGCGAAATTAAAAAGACCAATGGATCAAAATTCATGTGTAAATAAACAAATCTTGAAAGAGTTAGAAGAAATGAGAGGAATGCTAAATAATAGAGGAGAAGTAGGCAGAAGACAATTGGATGAAGCTATAAAAGAAGCTTCGAAAACCCGCATTAAAGCCTACGTGAGGTGCATGTTGAAATGGGAAAATCATGATGCCCTATTGTGCAAATATTTCGCATCCAGCTTAACAGGAGAGGTGTTAAAATGGCTTGAAGGTCTACCAAAGAATACAATAACATCCTTCAATCATCTGCAGACTACATTCCTAGGGGCATATATAAGTAATAATTCTTCGCGACCTGGTATAGAAGATGTGTTTGGATTAAAACAGAGGATTGGAGAAATTTTGAAGCACTTGACTAATAGATGGAGAACTATGTGTAGCGAAATGGCTGGCCGTGTAGATGAGAGATATCTTATATTATCAATTATCAATGCTATGTTTTCAACAAACCTATTGTATGTCCAAATTTTCAGAGTCAAGAATACGATCACAATGACTGAATTGCGAGAACTTCAAGAAGAATACGTTGCTCTAGAGGAAAGGCAAAATGAAATGGAATCACATCCAGTTGCGAACACCAGCTCACAAACAGCGAATGCAAGCTTATTACCCAAGATAATAAACACAGTAGCGAATACTTCGCAAGTACAACAATAGAAGGTGACGGGTAACAATCAACAGAAACTGGTGGCTATGGGAAGCCGAGATCAAGAAGAGTATGAAGAGAAAGAAATTTATACAGTCGTGGTGGAAATAACAAGATTCATAGACTCGATCAACCACAAGAAACTTATGGAGGTCAAAGACAAAACTATAATAGAGGACAAGGAGGTCACAAGGTAGTATGTGAAGAAATCAAGATGCCACCTCTAAATGCAAGTGTGGAGAAAATATGGGAAGCTATAATTTTGATGGAGAATATACCAATACCATGGAACATGGGAACGGAACCACCTCCAAACCACAGAAGCCATGAGTTTTGTTCTTATCATCATTTTCATGGACATACAACAAATGATTGCAGAAATGTAAAAAGAATTATTTTGAGAATGATAGATCAAGGAAAACTAAACCACTTTTTGGTAGGGCACCCACAATCTCAACCATTACCACCACCACCGGAGCATCACAAAGTAAACACGATGAAAAAGAAGGAAACATTCTTCATAGAAGTTGGTGCCAAAGCAAAGAATCTATTCCGTCACTCTATCGTACATTCATATAAGACAATCGAAGATTTTCATGACAATGTTTTGAGTAGAGTGTTCGCAAGAGATAATGATGGAAGAGAAATTATGAATATTGCAAAAATCTCGCCACTAGAGGAATGGCAGAAACAAATCATTTCTTTTACCGCAGAAGAGATCCCCGAAGGTGAAGAGGTGCATGATAATCCATTGGTAGTAAAATTAGAAATTAATCCAAAACCGAAAGAAGATGAGGATGATGAAGCTGAAGATTCATGGACAATTAATAGAATTCTAATCGATACTGGAAGCTCTGTGAACATCTTACTTTATCATACTTATTTTTCTCGCGGAGACCTTTAACTTCAGCTTCCAATTCTTCATTCTTTGTGTGAAATTGAAGATTCTTCTATCCAAGATTTTCGCGTCTCCTCTCTAGATCCGAGGCAACAGCGAAAGAAGCTTTTCCAGCCTGCGAGAAAATATAAAAAAATATTAATATAGAAAGAGATTTTGAGTTATGACAATGAAGAAGTAAAAGGATGAAAGTATACCAGACTATTAAGAGAATGCAAGAAGTCGTCACTGATCTAGAAACTCCACGAAGAGAACTATGACCATCCAGTAAAGGGACATCACAAATTGTAGCGAGAGCTTTACAGGTGTTAGCGAATTGATTATCTCCCATTCCTTGCAAAGAATCAGAAAAGAGACCAGAGAGCTTAGCCATAGAAGATTAAAATGGAGACTCTTCTATTTCAGCAAGGACGTCATTATTCTCATTATCCTTATTATTCTCAGAGTTTTCATGAGAAGGAATATTTGAAGGAGGGGAAGAACGAACTTTTCTTTTCTTTAAAGGAGGAGCAGTTGATTTTTCTCTGCGAAGAACACCTTTTCCTTTATCACCAATCTTCGCAACATTGACAGATTCTTCTATTTCAGCAATAATCTTCACACAACAGATAAAAATAAGAAATAGAAGCAACAATACACTGTTTAAGATCATAAGAGAATATTTCTTACCTCATCTGTGTATGAACGAAGATCTAACAGAGTACTAGCTTTCCCAGTCATGTTATAGATATCTTTCAGTTTTTGGATCTGCAGAATGTCGCAAGAGTCGGCGAATAAAAGAATAAAGATAAATAAAGAAATATAAAGTGAACTAAACGGGAATAAACATACCTCTTTCTCCTTCTCGGGCCAAGAGAAAACCCAAGGTTGATAAGCAGCGAGATTCGCAAGAAGAACATTTGACCCAGCAATGTAAGCTCCTTTTAGCATTAAAGGAAAAATAGACCATTTATCATCTTTGGATTGGCGAGGAGTTGTGTTTTTACCAGAATGCCAGTCAATGTCTTGCATGAGAATTTTAGCTTCATCAATGTTATCTTTCCTTTTTAAGCGAATACCCCAGCGAGTATTCTCTTTCTTCATGGAGATTAGTTCATAGTTCTCAAAGAAACTCGCTACTGTGTATTTCTCAGCAATTATCTCTAGGTCTGCGAATTTGGGATCCCTAGGTTCTTTGGAATACAGAGATCCTTTACCAGCACCACGGTTAGCGAACTCTAGCATCAGACGGATGCAGTCCCCACTCAGTTGGAAGATAGCTCGCGAAAATCCCGAGTGAGCGAGAATTTCATAGAATAGAGGAATATCTGGGTCATAAAGAGGAATGGGGAGACCTGCGAGAATCTTACCTAGCAAAATTATGATTGATTGGTCATCACAATACTGATCAGAGAAAAGTTTGACGGAAAGAATTGACTTGGCACTTTCACCAGGAATGGTAGAGAGTGTGAAACCTTTCTCAGCAAGATCTTTTTGGACATCTTTTAAATTCTTCTCATGTCTATGACCACTTGGAGGCATATTTGAATATAGAGTATGGGAATGAATAAAAAGTAAGAAGATTGAAGGGGCAAAAATTACAGTAGCAGAACTTGCAGAAGAATAACAGAGTTGCAGAGATGAGAGAATAAAAAGAGAAGAGAAAGTAAAAATAAAGTGGAAAGAAGAGTAATAAGAATATATAAAGGAGATTTTTTTTACTCGAAGAAATAAACACCATTAAGACGAAAATACGTGAGCGGTCGAAAAGCAACGGTTACAGAAGACGTGTCAAGAAACAGATGGAAGAAAGAATACGTGTGATAAATGCAGAATATGAAGAGATGAACATCTGCGGTATTTCTCACATCATTCTCTACTTTGCAGAGAAGATATGAGAAGAAGCAAGATGTAGGATCAGAATCTCGCAACGATAATGTCTCAGCGAAATTATCAACAACACAACATCGTCGCAGAACAATTTCAGAAATGATACGATAAACGACGTCAGCTAGAATCACGAGAAAGATGTGATAGTCCTGCAAAAATTGGAAAGCTTGCGAGATTAACATTTGTAAGGTTGCGAGAATGTCGCAGACCATACCCGAAAATAAAGGAAAGATTAGCTGTCATCCACTATGTATTTCCCTATAAATAGTCGTTCAAGTTGTAAAGAGAGGGGAGAGATCTTTTTGAGCAAGAAACAAGTAAATAGGAAAGAGAAAGTCTAGAGCAGAGGTCATTCTTGATTCCTTTATCTTTTCTTTTAAGAACATTCAAAGATTGATCAATAAAATTAAGAGTGTAAGTCTAAAAATGAGTTGAGTAATAATGAAATCATATGAGGGGTGTAGTGTAGGATTTCCTGCAACTACAACTTACTCTTCTTACCCAAAAGTGCTAGTGAAACCGTGAAAGTGATGATACCCACAACTCTTTTTCTTTTCTTTTTTGAGCAGACAGTTGCACCCAGAGCTCGGAACTGGGTTTGATCTGGTATGAACGAGTTGTCCATGTTTTAATTCAAATTTTTTGTTGTCTATCTTGCAGATGGTCATTTTGTTGATAACGACGATTGAGAAAATGAACGAGATCGAATAATGGCAGCAGAGTTGACAAAATGGTCATTGTTGTTGGTTGTATGTGGTGTACAAATTGGTGCATCTTATCTTGTCTTTTGATTTTTTGGATTTTTGTAGACATGTACATGCTTGTACGTCAATGTAAAGTAAGATTTTTACAAAATGAGAATTATATAGTCATATGGTTACTCTTTTTGTAGCTCTCGGAAAGAGCTTTCTGAATATATAAAGTTTGCGAATTTTGGACAAATGGTTCTAAAGATAAATTGTTTTTTTTTATATTATTTAAAATTGCTGACATTATTTTGAGTCATTTTGGACTAAACTGTAATGTTTGGACTAAATTGTAAATCAGGAAGGTTATATGTGTACTTTTCATATTTTAAATAATTTTGGACTAAATTGTACCTAGTTGAATGGGTGTGGACTAACTAGTATATTTGGATGGGATTTTGGACTAAACCGTATTTTTCCCATAATAAAAACATGGGAAATGTTAGTGACGATGAAGTCAACAAAGAGAATCGGTCTTTGTCAACGGGAGATATTGGCAAGGATATTGTTTCCAGGAACAACAAATGCAATGAAGATAACGATGATGCGGCGTTTCATACAAGTGGTAGTGTGAGGAGTAACACTAATGCACCCGTTAATAATCCAAAGGTGGCAATTCTCCTCAACAAACTTAAGAATTCCGGAAATCTGTAGTTTATCTAGTACAACTACAAGATGAAATTTGGATAAAAATGGTAGCAAGCTACCTTCTCTCTGATAAACAGAGCATGGACTTGAAGTTTAATTAGGTTTTCATTACATTGTTTTAGGAGAAGAATGATTGGTATTTAATATACCAATCCTCTCTAACAGTATCAAAGGCTAATAACTCATCTAACTCATTACAGAACTCGAGGAAATGACTCTAGGATGAGTACACCCAATAATTGGTTAATTGCACCCCTTAGTAGCTAATTCAGAAATATAAGGTATGCATACTGAACTATGTGGTACATGACACTGCGCCTCCAATTTGGAGATCCTTGTCCTCAAGGATGAAGTCTGGAAACTGAGCTTGGATATGAGCAGCATCCTCCCGTGTTGAGTCTGAAGGGTCTGAGTTGCACCATTGTACCAAGACTTGTGGAATTTGAGTTGTGCCTCTAACAGTAGTTCTAGTGTCCAAAACAACAATGGGTTCAATTACAAACTGACCTGCATGGTCCACTAGGGGAAGTTGAGGTGATAAAAAAGCTTGCAATCCAATTTTCTTCTTCAGTTGAGAGACATGAAAGACTGGATGGATTCTAGACCCCACATGAAGCGTGAGTTTATAGGCAACAACTCCAATTTTTTGTATGACTTCAAAAGGCCCAAAGTATTTGGATGAGAGCTTGAAATTCTTCCTCACAGCAACTGATGTCTTCCTATAAGGCTGTATCTTCAAGAAAACTAAGTAACCCACTTCAAAGTTTCTATCAGACCTCTTTTTATCTGCAAAAAATTTCATTCTACTTTGTGCCTTGGACAGTTCTTCCTTCAACAATTGTAACATAATGTCTCTTTCCTGCAAGTAATTCTCTACAGTAGCAACAGAAGTAGAAGAAGGAATGGGAAAAACCAGATGTGGAGGAGCATATCCATATAATGCCTGAAACGGAGACATTTTTAGGCTGGAGTGGTAGTTAGTGTTAAACCACCACTCAGCTAAAGCTAACCATTGCAACCACTATTTTGGGTGAGCACCTGTCATGCACCTCAAGTACTGCTCAACACATGCATTTGTTCTTTCAGTTTTCCCATCAGTTTGAGGATGGTAGGAAGAACTGAGCTTCAAAGTAGTGCCCAATAATTTGAACAGAGCTTGCCAGAATTGGCTAATGAAAATCTTATCTCTGTCACTCACAATTGAACTAGGAAGTCCATGAAGTTTAAACACATGAGAAAGAAACTCCTTAGAAACTGTCATGGCAGTGAATGGATGGCCAAGAGGGATGAAGTGACTATACTTTGTTAATCTGTCTACAACCACTAGAATGACATTCTTTTTAAATGACATTGAAAGGCCTTCTATAAAATCTAATGATATGTGTTTCCAAGCAGTATCAGGTATGGGAAGTGGTTAGAGGAGACCCCTTGGAAATGAGTTGTCTCCCTTGTTGCATTGACATACATCACAAGTGGTGACAAGTTCAATTATATCAGTCTTAATGTTGGGCCAAAGAATGAAGTTCTAGCTCTGTGGTAGGTGAAATTGATGCCAGAATGGCCTCCAACAGCAGAGGTATGCAAGGAATGTAATATAGAATATCTTAGTGCAGTACCTGAGCCAATATAGAGTTTCCTTTTGAATCTGATAATGCCCTGTGCATAAGAGTAATTTCCCTGTGTAGGAGTCACAGCTAGTTGAGTCAGAAGTTGTTGTGCTGTGGAGTCAGATGCATAGCTGGAGATGATGTCTTGCACCCACTGAGGCTGAGATAACGATAAGGAAGAACAAGAAGCAGAAGGCAATCTGGACAATGCATCAACAGCCTGATTTTCTAATCCCTTTTTGTACTTAATGACATAGTCAAAACCCATTAATTTGACTAGCCGTTTTTGCTGCAGGGAAGTGGACAACTTCTGACCCATAAGATACTTCAAACTTTGATAATGGATGATGAACTGTTGACTACATAAATAGTGCTTCCATTTTTGAACAGCCATGACAATGGCCAAAAACTCCTTCTCATAAGTAGACAGTGCCAATGCCTTAGGACCCAATGGTTTACTTAGAAAGGCAATTGGTTTACTATTATTCATTAGTACAACACCAATTCCCTGTGAACATGCATCAGTTTCCAAGGTGAATGGCTGAGAAAAATCTGGTAAAGCCAAAACCGGTGCTGAAGTCATAGCAGTTTTGATGGAAGAAAAAGCTTGAGTTGCAACATCAGACCATGTAAAAGAATCCTTTTTGAGTAGGTCTGTGAGGGGTTTACAGATATTGCCATAGTTTTTTATGAACTTGCGATAGTAACCTGTAAGACCCAAAAAAGCCTCTAAGTTGCTTCAGTGTTTGTGGTTGTGGCCAATTAACCATGGCTGCAACTTTGTCAGGGTCTGCAGCAACACCATTGGCATTAATAATGTTGCCAAGGTACTCTAGTTGTGCCTGAGAAAATGCACACTTGGATAGCTTGGCAAACAGAGAGTTCTTCCTTAGTAAGGCCAATGTAAGATGTAAATGCTCCAGATGATCTTCCATGGATGGTTTGTAAACCAATATATCGTCAAATAACACCAGGACGAACTTACTGAGATAAGGCTGAAAAACCTCATTCATGAGGGCCTGAAAAGTTGTAGGGGCATTAGTAAGCCCTAATGGCATAACTCTGAACTCGTAATGGCCATGATGGGTGCGAAAGGCAGTCTTGTGAATGTCTGGTGCATAAACTCGTATTTGGTAGTAACCAGAACGAAGATCAATTTTGGTGAACACCATAGATCCATTCAACTCGTCTAGCAATTCCTCTATAAGTGGAATAGGAAACTTGTCTTTGACAGTGATGTCATTGAGTTTACGATAATCGATACAAAACGCCAAGTTCCATCCTTCTTCCTAACAAGGAATAGGAGCAGCAAATGGGCTATGCCTGGGTTGTATCATACCAGAGGAGAGCATTTCATAGACTAAGGATTCTACTACGGACTTATAAACATAAGGGAACTTGTATGGCCTTTGAGAAGTTGGGTCAGAACCAGTTTTGAGTGGAATTTTATGGTCAAGTAACCTAGAAGGAGGAAGTCCTATGGGTTCTGCAAAAACATCTGAAAAACTTTCTAGAAGGGTGGAGACTGCAGGTGGTGGTGGAAGTATAGGTGTAGTAGAAATGGAGAAAAATTGGCCTATGAGTGTAGGGGTATTACTCTTTAAAAACTTCTTAAGAGAAGAAGTACCTTGAAGGGTGATTGGTGTGCCTTGATGTACAAAGGAAATACTCAATTGACTGAAGTTAAAAGTAACATCACCAAGTTTGCGCAACCAGTCAGCTCCCAAAACAATATCGCAACCACCTAGAGGAAGAACGCGTAAATTTGCAGAGAATTGATGTCCTTGCATTTCCCAGTTGAGGTGTTGGAAAATACCCCTGCTGATGGTGTTATCTCCATTAGCAACTGTGACAAGCATTTTACCAGTGGAAGAAACATAAATGCCTAATTAGAAGGTGAGAGAAGCATCAATGAAACTACGAGTACTTCTTGTATCAATAAGTACAACCACAGGATGCTTGTTAAGATGACTACCAATTCGAATAGTATCATGAGTAATATTCCCTGTCAAAGCATGTAAGGAAATTTCGGTTGTAGAATCAGAAGACGAAGGAGATGTCTCAGGAATTTCTTCAGTAGATAATGATCCAGTTTCCTCTACATCTTAATCAACAATGAGCATGAAGAGCTGCTGGTTTTTACATCGATGACCTTGTCTGTAAAACTCATCACAGTTATAGCAGGGCCCTTTATCCTTCCTAACCTGCATTTGTGCATGGGTGAGCCTTTTAATAGGAGGAATAGAATTGTCTGGTGAAGTTTTAGTGGGTGTGGGAGGGTGAGTTACAATGGGAGATGATGAAGAAGTATTGGTCTTAGCAAGGGTAGAGGAGGGAGAGAAAAAAGATTTCATGGCAGACGGTGGGTGTGAAACAGAAAGTGGAGAAGGTGTAAATGGTCTAGAGAATGATTTAGTTGGTTTGGGCTGGTGATGCATAGAAGCTTGTTGTATCCTAGCCAGATAAAAAGTTGTTGCAGTATTCTCAGGCTTGAACATTTGCACAACTGTACGGATCTCTTCTTTTAACCCACTAATGAAGCTTAAAATATAAACACTCTCAGACAAATAAGGATTGTTAGCTACCATATAGCTTTTATAATGTTCCCATATATCATAGTAATCCTCTATATTGGTAGTTTGATTTAAATTATTGAAACTACCTACATAGTTTTCCTGAGCAATATCTTCAAATCTAGCACAAATATCATGTTTAAAAGACTCCCAAGAAATAAACTCTTTACTCTGTTGGTAGTTTAAGAACCATGAATCAATTGGTGAATTAAAATGTATTGCAGCCATATCAACACGTTCATCATCAGGAAATCTATGTAAATTAAAATACCTTTCACACTTAAGAGCCCAACCACGAGGATTAGTACCATTAAAACGTGGGAAATCAACCTTGGGGGTATGAGTGAACTTACGAGATTCAGTAGTTGAGAAATTATGAATCACCTGATGAAGATCTGTAAATGGGTTACCAGGATTTGATTGCTGATTCTCCGATCCAGAAGCTTCAGGGTGGGTAGGTTGCGTTGATTGAAACAAATTAATAAGAAGATTCATCTTATCACCCAAAGATTGAATCTCAGATTTCATCTCAGAGATTGAATCAGTATGTTGAGTAACGATGTTAGAGATTTCTTGAAGTTTTTCCTTGGTGGCCATGGTTACAGGTTCCAGGATGGAGTCTGATACCAATTGTAGTGTATCTAGTACAACTACAAGATGAAATTTGGATAAAAATGGTAGCAAGCTACCTTCTCTCTGATAAACAGAGCCTGGACTTCAATTGAAGTTTAATTAGGTTTTCATTACATTGTTTCAGGAGAAGAATGATTGGTCTTTAATAGACCAATCCTCTCTAACAGTATCAACGGCTAATAACTCATTACAGAACTCGAGGAAATGACTCTAGGATGAGTACGCCCAATAATTGGTTAATTGCACCCCTTAGTAGCTAATTCAGAAATATAAGGTATGCATACTGAACTACGTGGTACATGACAAAATCCCTCGGGAATTGTTTTCTTCAAGCGAGAAGTTTCATTTGTTACAAATACAATCATGGCTCATGCGGAGGCTTTTAGTGATGAGCTTGTGCCGGGAGAAGGTGAAGGACATTGACTGCTCTTGGCTTTGGGGTAATTGTCTTGGCTCGTTATCTTTATCAATGTTTAAAATAGTATCTTGGAATGTTAAAGGTCTTGGTGATCCGGATAAACAGTCAAAGTTAAAAAAACTAGTCAAACGGTGGAAGCCCACAATTCTTATAATTCAAGAAACAAAACTTAACACTTGTAATGATGTCATCGTGCGGCAATGTTGGGGTGCCACTCCTTGTAGATGGATTGCGCTAAATTCTTATGGAAGATCGGGTGCGATTTTGGTGATATGGAATTCAGATTTGATTGAAGTTGATGACTTTCTTGAAGGTACTTTCACTATAAGTATAACTTGTCGCAATGTTGAGGATAATTTCCGTTGGGTCTTAATTGGTGTTTATGGTCCTTGCAATGTGAATGAAAACAAGAGTTTTCGTACGGAGCTAGCTACGTTACTTGGTTATTAGGATGGCATGCCTCTGTGTTTTGGTGGAGACTTCAATGAGACAAGATTTATGGCGGAGAGAAGAGGTTGTAGAAGAACATCAAACTTGATGAAGCTATTTGATGATTTATGTAATGATTTTGATCTTGTGGATTTTCCTTTATCCATAGCGAAGTACACATGGAGTAGGCCGCCTAATAAGAAGAGAAAAATCGACCGCTTTATTTTCTCTACGGATTGGGAAGATCATTTTCCAAATATTATCCTCAAACGCCTTGCAAGACCCTTACGGATAATTTTCCTATCGAGTTATGCTTAACGGACTCAAATTGGGGCGCTTGTCCTTTTCGATTTTAATTATCTTGGCTTGAAGGTACTAACATAATCTCTTTAATGAAAGAATGGTGAGAGTCTTTTTCTTTTGTAGGTACGACGGATTCATGTTTTTAAAAGAAGTTAAATGCTTTAAAGGAGAAATTGAAGGAGTGGAATAGAGATGTATTTGGGAGCATCGATAGGGCGATAGACACGACACTTTCTAAATTGAAAGAATTGGAAGATATAGATGATGATAGGGGTCTAACCGAAGTCGAAGACGACACGCTTGTGACGAATAAAGTGAAATTTTATGTAGCTCATCGTCGCCAAAGCATATTGATGAGACAAAAGTCGAGAATTAGATACTTTAGAGAGGGCGATAGAAATACAAAATATTTTCATAGAGTGGTGAAAGGTCATAGAGCTTTGAACAACATCAACAACCTTCGTATTAATGGTAGATGGACCGGGAACAAAGGGAAGATAAAGACGGGAATTGCAAATCAGTTCGAGTTAGCATTTAAAGAAGTTTCTAATAATCGTCCAAGAATCAAGAATATGTGACCAAGGCGTATTGATTAGAATGAAAGTGTTTGGTTGGAGAGGTATTTTAGTGAAGAGGAGGTGAAGAATGCAATAAAGAATTTGGGAGTTGACCGTGCTTCGGGACCGAATGGCTTCCCTATGAAGTTTTTTATTGTTGGTTAGGATTTTCTAAAAGAAGATTTGATGAAGGTTTTTGAAGAATTTCACGATCACAATATCCTTGATAAGTCATTGAAAAACAATTTCATTTCTCTTATCCCTAAGAAAGCGGGAGTAGAGGAAGTTAAGGATTTTCGGCCAATTAGTCTTATTGGGAGTGTGTATAAAATCATCTCAAAGGTTTTAGCGAAGCGCCTAAAGGTACATCTTCCCACCCTAATATCTCAATTTCAATCTAGTTTTATTAAAGGAAGACAAATTCTTGATGGAGTGTTGATAGCGAATGAATGTGTATTCTAGAATTCGTCAAAAACTACCGGGGCTGGTTTGCAAGCTTGATTTTGAAAAGGCTTTTGATAATGTGAATTGGAACTTTCTAAATGAAATATTATTCAAAATGGGTTTTGGCGGTAAGTGGAGAGCTTGGATTAGAAATTGTTTAACATTCTCAAAGTTTTCGGTTCTTGTTAATGGATCGTCTTATGGTTATTTTGGTAGTGAAAAGGGACTTCGCCAAGGTGACCCACTTTCTCCTTTTCTTTTTACTATCATTGGTGAAGTCTTAAGTTGTATGTTGAGCAAAGCACAAGAACTTGATCAAATCTCGGGTTTCTCGGTGAAGGAGGGGGGAACAAAAATAAATCACTTTGCAATTTTCCGATGATACTATCATTTTTCTTAATGCTAAGAGACAACAAGTCGATGCTTTGTGCTACTTACTTCTTTGTTTCGAGTTAGTTTCGGGTTTGAATATAAATTTCTTGAAAACTAGTTTATTTGGGGTCGTGTTTGAAGAGGGAATTGATATCTTTGCTAACATGTTGGGTTGCAAGAATGGTACTTTACCTAGTGTTTATCTTGGTCTTCCCTTGGGGGACAAGGTAGAAGGTTCGCGAAAATGGGAAAAAAATCTTGAAACTTGCGTAAAAAGAATTGGTTATTGGAATGGGAAAACACTTTCTAGAGGAGGTAAATTGACTCTCATCAAAAGTGTTTTGGCGAGTTTGCCAATTTATTATCTTTCCATTTTTCTTTCCCGTTGCTCCAAAATTAAGAAAATTGATAAAGTTGTAAGAGACTTCTCATGGAATGACTATGCTATCAAGAAACGAGTTCATAATGTTAAGTGGACAATGGTCTCTAAACCAAAAGAGAAAGGTGGTCTAGGTATTAGAAGGACTAAGCAAGTGAATTCGGCTTTACTTAAAAAATGGTGGTGGCGATTTGGTTTAGAGAAAGATGCTTTGTGGAGGAAGATTATGGTTGAAAAATATGATGAAACACCCACCGATTGGGAAACTCTCCAACCCAAAGGATCAAAAGGCGGTAGTTTGTGGTTTAATATCTACAAAGAGATTAATAGAAATATAAGATTCAAAATTGGCAGGGGAAACGAAACTAGATTTTGGAAAGATGTATGGCTTGGTGATGGAAAATTTTGTGGTGTGTTTCCTTTGGCTTTCGAAGCTTCAAGAACCAAAGAGTGTGTGGTGGCTAATATGTATGAAGTTAGGGAAGGTGGTGTAAAATGGAAATTTTTGTCTAGACAAAGATACTCGCAAAATATCTCAAGTGAAGTCTTATCAATATCAAACCTTCTTTCCTCTATATCTATTAAAGAAGGTGTTACGGATAACCGAATATGGGTTGGAAGTCATCGTGGTCAATATACGGTTAAGGATGGAATTGGAGAAGATGGTGATCAAAACGAGCCGAATTACCCAACTAATATCATTTGGAGCCATGATTACCCTCAAAAAGTCAATTTCTTTCTTTGGCTTCTTTCTCATGATAGGGTAATGACGGCGGATAATCTTTTAAGAAGAGGTATGGATATCTCTAGTGTTTGTCGTTTTTGTGAAGAGGATAATGAATCGAGCTCGCACTTGTTCTACGAATGTTGGAGAACCCGGAGAGTATGGGATAATTTTGTTGAAGGGTGCCACTTCCTATGAACATACGATCCTAACATTACTACATCTATGAAGACTTGGAAGTTTAATTGGGGAGATGAAAGGCTTAGTCGAATATGGAATAACATCTCGGTTGCAATATGGTGGTGCATATGGAAAGAGCGAAATGCTAGAATCTTCGATAAAAAAAAAAAGAAAACTTTGGCAAGCCTAATTAGAGATATCAAATTACAAGCTTTCTTTTGGGCCGAATCAAACATAAGGATGTTAGGGCTTACGGCAAATATAGTGATCTCTTTATGGAATTCCTTGTATCGGTCTCCGTAGTTTTTTGTGGTTTTTACTTGGGTAGCCGAATCCTCTTTCGGCTCCCCTTTTTTGTTCGGTTGTAATCATTGGGCTGAGGTACCCCTCTTAAGTGCCTCTTTTCAATAACTTCTCTTTTCGACCGATCAAAAAAAAAAAAAAACTAACTTAACTCCGTGTTTATCATACTTGAAAAATGTTGGTTCTGTACCTTCAACAAGTTGTTGCGATAACATCAAAGTACTCGACCAACAGGTGCCCGAGAAGGAAGATAGAAAAAGTTTGTGCCAATGTATTAAGCTTGCCATTCCTACTACCGGTACCCTTAACAATACTCGTGTCGGAGATATCTCAAACAACTATGGATCTAAATTCTATAAAATCTCACTCATTTCTCCTTACATGAACTGCGACAAATAATTCTATCACCTACTAATGAATTACTCTTATATCATCACAAATTTCTTCCTTCTTTGTTTTGTCTAACTTTTATTTTGGTTTTTGCAGTGTTGCATGCGGAGATGAAGGTTTTGGAAGAAATCTTTCAAGAGAAATTTGACATAAAGTGCATGGAAATATAAGTACTAAATAAAATGAATATGGATGATTAAGGTTACTTGCACTATGTAATCAGGAGGTTATTAATATAAACTTAAGATTAATTTAATGCATGATGTGTTTGTTTGTTTCCTTTTCTGCCATATCCGTCTAGGTTTTGTTGCTTAATTTGCTTAGACGGAAATAAGAATTGCGACAAACCTTAAACAGTGAGCAAGACTCAATTTAGAGGAATACCGTTCTTCTGATGATATTTGTAGGTACCCTAAATTCATATAAAATTTCCCATTAAAAGTCCCAAAGAAAAAAGCAAAATCAAAATTCTTTATGAGTCGTACTTCATTTATACCAGGTGACTTGTTGATGAGTCAATTCGTGATGATCCAATCGGTCCAATAACAAACAACATATTGATGATCTTACTTGCATTAGAGATTCGGTGTCTACCAGTATCACTATGTTTATGATAAAACATGCTTTCCCTTTGTGAACACAAAGATCATTGTCATCTGAGTGTTCACAAATAATGCGTGCAGACTCATGACAATATAGTAAATAGGCTGCGCCTGAGGGGGATGAATTGGTTATGTCGAATCCTTGACTCAGAGTCCTAAAACTCTTCCTCGTCTCATCAAATACAATCATTGTTCTTATCTCTCATAATAAGATAAATAATGGATGAAGTATAAAACGTACGAACATGATGTATCATAAATATCGAATCGAACATGTAAAGTATAAATGCATGAATATAGATGAAACGATTAACTTATATGATTCATCACTCAGATCTTTGTCTGAGGGTTTGGGTTTTTCATTATATGTATGATGGTTACAGAAATAGTCGAATGAATTTGAGATCAACATAAGCCTGCGTAGCAGGAGGAACTTCACTTACACTTTCTTTATCTCTCTGTCTCTCTCCTATTCTCCTCTCAATGTTCTCGGATCCCCCTCTTCACTTGGGAGAGAGGGGTATTTATAGGGTGGTTACGTGGGGTCCACTTATGAAGCCCGTTATAACCTTATCCTCTTGTGTCTTGTGCCGCTTACGCATAAGTCTTCGTGTTCTCGGCTCTGTCTGCGTGTTCTATCTGAGTATACAGCGCTATCTGCGCTTCCTCCACAGGATGACTGACACGTATGCTGTTTGAGGGTATCTAATGCGGGTAGTTGCGATGTCTGTCCGCGGTAGACAGCTGTCTTCTGCCCCTGTCTTGTCTGCGTCAGTCGAACTATCCCCAGCCGTAGATCTTAGATCTTTCTGGGGATAGGATAAAGTGACTCTTGGTTGTCCACGTGTGATATCATATCTTGATGCTCTCAGCCGCATGTCCTCCACGTGTGTCTTTGTGGACACGTGGCGGAAGATGAAATGTGTACCTACAATTTTCCCCTTTTCCTCCTACTGGGCGGTTAGTCGAAGTGGAAAGAAAAAAACGTGTTACTCTCTTCATCTTCTCTTTATTATTTTCCTAGATTTTAGGGCACATTCCCCACTATTTGCAATAACTTCTTCTTGGGTATTGGTAAAAAACGTGTTACTCTCTTCCTATTATCTTTATTATTTTCCTAGATTTTAGGGCACATTCCCCACTATTTGCAATAACTTCTTCTTGGGTAGTGGGGCGGTTTTATTTCTCTTTTCATATATATATGAGAAGGAATGTGAAAATTCTATAGTCATAAATTTCATTCCTTCTCTTTCCTCAGAGCTTTTAGTTTTTGTTCTCTGCTTTTGTATCCTTGTTATTAATTGATGATGCTGCTACTGTTGTTCCTCAAAGCTTTCTGCTGCTGCTGTTGTTGTTCCTCAAAGTTTTCTGATGCTGCTGTTTGTTGTTCCTCGAAGCTTTCTGCTGCTGCTGTTGTTCGTCGAGGCTTTCTGCTGCTGTTGTTGTTGTTCGTCGAGGCTTTCTTCATGATTTTTCATTTATAGGTAAGTGGTTTTACTGTGTTTGATTATATTTTGATGAAAAATATATTCGTTTTCTGATGTTGCTATGTGTTTGTGATGAAGAACATATATATAGATGTGTGTATGATTGCCCCTGTTCGTTATTTCAAACAGTAATGATTATCCCTTCGTGTATGCTTGCCCCTATTTGATATTTCCCCTTTTTATTTATGGTTTGTTCTTATTTTCCATCTGGTTCATGATTATGAATAACTGGATGAAATTGGGTTTTTTGATTTTCGTTTGTCTCCGCGGAAATCTGAAACTTGTTTGTGTATTACGCAGACATGGCTGACCGTCCGCGGGTTTCTCATCAAACTCCACCGCCGAGTCCGCGTAGATCTCCTCCGCGTAGAGATCCTGATGTTTCTACGCCTGGTAGAGGTTCGTCTAAGTCTTCCCAAGGTGATGCCCGGGTTCATAGGGTTTCGTCTTCTTCTGGTCAGAGGTACTCATCTTCTAAGAAGGGTGAGTCGCAGAGAGGGAATACGCAGAAAGGGAACCGGCCAAAAGAGGCTCCTGGTTCCCGGTATGCTATTTCTCGTCCCTTTATTAATCCGCGTGATGATCCCAAGAAAATGCGGGATGTCCTACCTCTTCGGTCAGTGGCGCCTCCTTCCGCGTCTCATCAACATCCTCTACCTCCCCCTCCAGTGTCTCAACCCAAGGGGAGGTCTTCGAAAGAAGTGGTTTCGAAGACTGAGGCATCTAAGGTTCCTCCTAAGAGAAAATATTCCGATAAAAATCCTTCGAAGGATTCTGCGCCTGATCCCGCGGAGGAGGAAGATATTTCTCAGGAAATACGCAGCGTCGTTGTTGGGGAGAAGAAATTGACCTTCAAACATATTGATCTGGAGGTTTTTAAGGAAAAGCATGGTCTTCAACTATTTGATGTTCGTTTTTACGATGCTGATGACGATATTACTTATGAGATGATATCGACGTATAAGTTTGATGAATTTCATCTGCTGACCACGGTGGGGGCCTTTGAAGCGGGTCTTATGTTGCCTTTGTACAAGTCTGGGGATTCCTTTTATTATGATGTGTTGGCTGGTCGAGAGGGATCTTCGAAGAACACTCACTGTCGCTCTATTTCTCAACTTCATGGGAATTATCTTCGTGAACTGAGGGAGTGTTATCTTCGGAGCAAAGGAGAGACAATGATGACCCTTTATGTTCCCAAACCTGAAGAAAAAGAGTGGTATACGCCTGAAAATTTTAACAAGTCTTTTGGTGACTATGTTAACAGTAGGAATCATAAACCGTGGAGTGTGAGTCTCCGTAATATTGCCGCTCCGCGTGGTGAGATCCGTCTTTTGAGTGAAGTAAGTGGTGCTAAGGTGAAGTACGTCCTGGGTACAGAGAATTCTACTAACAAATTGGTGTTTCCTACTCGTGAGAGGATCAAGCGTGATCATGACTATGAGTGGCACGCGACTGTTATTGAGGTTGTTGGTCCCTGGGCTTGGGGGTGGGTTCCAGGTCCGCAAGGATGGCGTCCTACCGCAGATAGCCAGATACGTGAGGCTCCTCCTGCTCGTTATGGGAATTTCCGTCCTTGGCATTTGAATTTTGAGGGCATGAATTTCCAATATGCCCTCGATGTTGTTGATGGAGATGACGAAGAGAGTTCCGATGCTGATCTTCAGACGAAGAATGCTGCGGTTGTCAAGGTAAGATTTCCATATGCCTTGTCCTTCTTTAGTTGAGGCAGTTTTAATTCTTTTCAAAGCCAGGGATTTTTATTCTTATATGCCTTGTCTTTTTAGGCGACGAAGAAGAGGAGGATAAATCCCAAGCAGTCCACCACCGCAACAATCGAGGAGGCGGAGGTTCATGAAGAAGTTAACAGTCCTGTGACTGAGCTTGGAGGAGAGATGATATGTATGATGGAGGAGCGTACTGATACATCCCCTCCAGGTCATGATGATGAAGAATTTGTTGAAGGGAATACTACCGCTGGTGGCAGCGGTATTGGTGTGAAATTAATCCCGCAGGTTGCCATGTGCTGGTGCCGAAGCTAATCCCGCGGGTTGCAGTGATGCTGGTGATGATAACATTCCTTGTGTGATAGGGTGTTGGTGGTGAAATTCCGCTTGTCTCAGGAGTTTTCCTTTGGTCGGATTTATTCTGCGGGGATAGTTTTGATAACGCTGCCCTGGGCCTGGCTTCTGAGTTCAACCTGCTTTCCCCAAACGATGATTGGGATGTGCTTGGTAACTCTAGCAAGGCGGATGGAAAGGGCAAGGGAGTCGTGAATGCTAGTGATTCCAGAGGGGAGCGGTGCTAGAGATCTTCCAGATTTGGATGCGGGAGTAGCCTCGAACTCTTCGGGTGCTAAGTTCACGGACATGGGTGGGGCCTCGGTTGGGTCTTCTGGAGATGATTTTCCTCAGTCATTGATCCTTGAGGGTGATGATGCCATCTTAGCTTGGTTTAAAAAGAAGAATTTGATGTTCGTACCCAATCCAGCTCCTGTGGTGGAGGGTGAGAAGAAATCTGATGCCTATACCCGTAAGATGATGCAATTGTCTCCCGAGGACCAGGTGCAGAAGCGTGGGATAAGAATCTTCGGGCCTTGGAGGCTGCTCTAGTGATCGACGCTCCCTCGACTGTTGCTGATGATGGCCTTGGCTGATGGGTATCAGTATGGATCCCCAACACGGATGTTAGAAGTGAGTTCTCTTATCATTTGCCTTGTATCAATTTAGCAATTTTAGAGTCAGGGTGTTCTAATTTCTGATTCGCAGATGATGAGGAGTGAGCATTGCAACCACATGTTGTACCAGTTTTTTAAGGCCAAATCCCTCAAGTTGGAAGCTAAGCTTCGTCTTCGGGAAGAGGAGCTTACCGGCTGAGCTGTTATCTCTGATAGGGATAGGGAGATAGGTGAGTTGAAGAGTCTCCTCAAGGCTAAGGAGCAACAAGGCAAGGAGGAGGAGAAGCTTCGCTTGGAACTTGCTATGGCTCGTAGTGAGTTGGAAGAGGCAAGAAGAATTCTTCGGATGTTACAGGTTTGATTATCTTTTCTCTTCCTTGTTGTTGTCCTTTACTGTAATTAGTGTTCTGTCTGAGTCTCCCTCCCCCACCCTATCTTCAGTGGGTGGAGTTCCGAGTTAGTATGGCTTCGGAAGAGCGGCAACGTCAAAATCTCGCATCGCAGAGTTGGTAGAGAAGATAAAGAGCGAGGCTGATAAGTGGAATGCTCGTGCCGATGAACATAATGCTCTGGCAGAGGAGTGGCGGGGCAGACGAGTCCAAATTGATGATAAAAAAATATAACAATGATCGTCGTTTGTTTAATGGAACGTTGTTGTGGACGCGTGATAATCTTCGTGAATCCCGAGAACAGGTCTCATCTTTAGAAGCAAATCAATCTCTTGGAAGAAGTTGCGTCAAGCTCGTTCTTCTCAGTCTTCTGATGTTAGAATTACATTCAGCGTCTTGCTAGGGAGAGAGATGACGCTAGGGCTGAGGCTGGCGCTCTTAGCAAAGCTTTAGCTGCGTCTAGGGCTGATGTGGTACGCCAAGCTGAGTCTGAGAGAAATCTTGAAGTAAATATGTATCGGCTCAACAAGGGTCTGGAGGAATTAAACAACGAGGTCAACCATCTTCGTCATTTGGATTCAATGAAACAGGTAGAATTAGATGCGAGTCAGTACGCTCTTTCAACCCTTCAAGCGGATTATAAGAAGTTGTCAGATGAGTATGACTTTCTTGATGAAGCCCGTGATGCTGTTGTTAACGAATATGAAATAGCTTCGGCGAGAGTCGAAGGTATATTTATATTATCGAGTGTGATTCTGTAATTTCCTGGACCTAACCATCTGCATTTTTCTTTTCCTTGCAGAGCTCCAGGGACAGCTTCGCACTGCAAATGAAGAGCTTGCGAAGGCTCAATCTAAATTAGCGCATCAGGAAAGCCAGATTAATTATCACAAAGGTTTAGCTACAGCAAGGGACGAGGCTCCCAAGCCGCTTCGAAGGAAGTGAGTCGCCTTTCCTCGTTGTTGTCAAAGGCTGAGATGATGAATACTGTTATTACGTACAAGGCTCGATGTCAACTAGTGGAAGAGACTAACAAGATTCTGGACAGCATCGAGTATGATCTTAAGACCGAGCATGGCCTTATCAAGGCTATCCGCGCCGTGAGAAACCCCCGCCTCCTACATCTGGTTCTTCAGGGCCTTCCTCGGGTGGGAGCGTACCTTCATCGCAGAAGGGGAAGTGCTAAACCTGCTGGTGGGGTTGAACTATCCAAGTAGATTATTGTAGAAAGTTGATCTTTGTTGATTATAAGGCTTCGTGAGATTCCTTTTGTATTTTCTTGTTCCGCGTATCATTGCCAAGCCTGTAATCAACTTTTAATGAATTGATCATTTTTAATTTTTATCTGTGTTGTCCGATTTCCTTTTAAGTATTGTTACGGTTAATTTGGAATATAACTGAATGTAATCAAGGATAGCGAAGTGTTTGAGTGCGAACCCGAAGATATGTGTATCTTCGTGAACGTCTTGAGACCTGTCACCCCGCTGGCTAATCCTGGGCCAGAGGATTCCCAGACGGTGGGGGTCGGGGCAGCGTTCTAGGATATGAGTTGTTTGGAATGTACATTCATTCCGTCAACCCGCTGCCATAAGATTGGTTGGGTATCTCTTTCTGCTGGATGCCTTCCCCATGGTCCTACACTTATAGACGCTGATAGGGGAGTCCCGAGAGATTGTAGGTGACTACTTTCCCCAAGTAAAATAAACAACAATTAACAAGTATTTACGTGGTTCGACAGCAGAGTGTCTACGTCCACGGGTGAAAGAGGGTTAAAGTGTCTATTCAGTTTGTTGAGTTACATTTAGAAGAATTCCATTGATGGAACCTCTGAGGTAGTAAATAGCAAAAAATAGGAGATGAAGTATTGACGCGGAGGTCATTTCTCTGTATTTACAGGTGTAGGGTTCTCGTGAGGTGTTGTATTTACACGGTCGTCTTGTTACTATGTTGCTCCATGTATTTGACTATTTTTTGCCAAAAGTTTGCTTGATTGATAGGTTGAGGTTTGCTATTCCTCTCTCAGAGATAGAAACATGTCGATCGCAAGCGTCGTTTTCTTCTTCTGGTGCTCTTCACGCAGATGCAGGTCTGCGTTGCTTTCTACGGGTAGTATGGCTTGAGATATTTTGCATTCCATGGGTGTTGAGGATCTCCCCTTTTAGGTTGCGCAGATAATAAGATCCATTTCCTGCAACATCATGTATGACGAAGGGTCCCCCCCATGTTGGTGCTAATTTTCCCCACTTCTTTTCTCGTTGGTATTGGGGAATGGTCCTCAGCACATACTGCCCTTCTACGAAATTTCTAAGCTTAACCCTCTTATGTACTCCCTTGCTAGTTTCCTTTGATAGTTTTCCATTTTTTGTAGTGCTGCCTCCCTCCTCTCTTCTAGATCATCCAACCTTTCCAACATCATGTCCGCTGTGAGGTTCTTCTCCCATGCTTCAGTCTTCGTAGTTGGCATGATTATTTCTGTTGGGATAATAGCTTCGGCTCCATAGGTGAAGAATGGGGATTCTCCCGTGGCTGATCTTCGAGTTGTCCTATAAGCCCACAAAACGTTGTGTAGTTGCTCGCACCAACGCTTCTTGTATTCGTCAACTGCTTTTTGAGGATGAGTGAGGGTTTTGTTTGTGGCTTCTGCCTGACCATTGCTTTGAGGGTAAATTGGTGTTGACTTGTTCTTTCGAATTTTGAAAGTATCGAAGAGTAAGTCGATGTTTTTTCCCTGGAATTGCTTGCCATTGTCAGATACAATCTCAGCTGGTATGCCAAACCTGCAAATGATGTTTTGAAAGATGAATGTGAAGACATCTGCGTCTCGGATCCTTGCCAGGGCTTTAGCCTCTACCCATTTGCTGAAATAGTCCGTGGCCACTATCAAAAATTTCTCTTCCCTGATCCTTCGATTAGGGGACCCACGATGTCTATGCCCCATTTTGAGAATGGCCAAGGGCTGTCTACTGGGTTCAACATTGTTGCGGGTGCGTGGATTTTTTTGGCGAAACGCTGGCATTCTTCGCATCTTCGTGACATTCTTGCAGCGTCTCGTATCATTGTTGGCCAGTAATATCCTTGAGTTTTCGCCTTATCTGCTAGGGATCTCATTCCGTGTGTGATTGCCTGCGTCGCCGCGGTGTATGTCTTTCAAAATCAAATGCCTTCGGATCTGGATAGGCAGCGTAATAACGGTCCGAGAAAAGATTTTTTGTACAAAATTCTTTTCTCAGATCATATCTTCCTGCCTTTGACTGTTTTTTCTGGCTTGCTTTAGATCCGAGGGTAGTATTCCTTCTTTTAGGAAAAGATGAATCTCAGATCTCCAATCTTCTTCTTTGCTGAAGTCTTCATCTTGGTCTGCCTTAGTCATGATGTCGTCTTCTTGGAAATCATCCGCGATGAATTCTCCCACGTCATCATCTGCAATATCTTCTTCTGCGTTGTTCCTTGCTGTGCAGCGCAGATTCTTGAATATCAATTGAAGGCTCGTAAATCCTGGTTACTTTGATTGCTTTGACGTCCTCGTTTCTGAGCATCGATGATATGTAGGCCAGGGCGTCCGCGTGCCTGAGTTCCTTCCTTGCCAGGTGTCGGAATTTGATGTTTGGAATTTGTGATGCCAGTGTTTGCACCAATTCCATGTATGCTGACAATGTTCTGTCATAAACATTATATTGCAACCCTATTTGTCGGATGACCAGCTGCGAATCGCTTGTCAGACGCACGTCAGTTATGCCCATTTCTATTATCAACTGAAGGGCATGCACCACTGCTTCATATTCAACTATGTTGTTGGTATGCCCCTTGAATTCTAACCTGAAAGCATGTATGATCCTGTCTCCTGTTGGGGTGGTGATTACGATGCCTATCCCCGCCCCTTCTTTATTTTTCGACCCATCTACGAAGACTTCCCATTGCCTAGGATTTTTTGGTTCCAAGATGTCTATAGGGTCTTTACCTTCGTCCATTTCTGGTAGTCCTGCTGCCTTCGTCCTTCGATGATGACTTCTTCGTAGTTATCCAACGGTAAGTCTGCTAGGAAATCTGCTAATACTTGTGACTTCTGAGAGTGTTGTAGCTCATGGATGATATTGAATTGATCTAGGTGAGTATTCCATTTTGCAATTCTGCCTACTTTCCTGCGTTTTTAAGGACTGCTTCTAGCGGAGCTTTGCATGGGACGCGGACGTAGTGAGTCAAAAAGTAAGTTCTGAGTTTCAGGGTTGCCCATACTAATGCCAAGATGAGCTGCTCGATCTTCGTGTAGTTCCTCTGCTGCGTTCAGAGTCTTGCTGATGTAATAGATGGGCTGCTCTATCTTCGTGTTGGTTTTAACCAATACTGCGCTGACTGCATCTTCTGTTGCTGCTATGTATAGTGCCAACACTTCATCGGGGTCTGGTTTTTGTAGTATAGGGATCTCAGCAGGTATTCTTTGATATTTGAAAGCTTCCTCGCACTCTGCCGTCCATTCGAATTTGCTTCCTTTTTTGAGAATGTTAAAAAAGTGCTTACATCTATCCGAGGACCTGGATATGAACCTCCCCAGCGCAGCCAGTGAACCATTGAGTTTCTGAACCTCTTTTAAATTCTTTGGGGATGGCATTCTTACGATGGCTTCAATTTTAGCGGGATCGACTTCAATGCCCCTCTTCGTCACCAAATATCCGAGGAACTTTCCGGAAGTACACCAAAAGTGCACTTCTCTGGGTTTACCTTCATGTTGTGCTCTCTCATTGCTTGGAAAATATCTTTTAGGTCTTGGTGATGATCTTTGCGCAGCTTGCTTTTGACGAGCATATCATCCACATATACTTCCAGTGTACTTCCAATCCACGGTTTGAAAATTACATCCACCATTCTTTGGTAGGTTGCTCCTGCGTTTCGCAGTCCAAAGGGCATTCTTACGTACCAATAGAGGTCGTGTGGTGTATAAAATGATGTATGTTGCTGATCTTCTTCTGCTAGGAATAATTGGTTGTATCCCGAGTATCCATCCATGAATGACATTTCTTCGTATCCTTCGACTGCCTCGACAAGTTGGTCAATGCTTGGCAGTGGATATCTATCTTTTGTGCAAGCCTTATTGAGGTTGGTAAAGTCGATGCATATCCTTACTCTGCCATTTTTCTTCGGTACGATGACCATGTTAGAGATCCATGTTGGGTACTTAACTTCTTTGATGAATCCTGCGTCCAGTAGTTTGCGGAGTTCCACTTCAACTGCTCGATGGTATTCTGGAGCTACTTTGCGCACCTTCTGCCTAAAAGGGGGGGGTACCTGGTTTTATTCGAAGTTCGTGATGAACTAATTTGGGTCAATTCCCGGCATGTCCCCCAATTTCCAAGCAAAGATGTCCGCGTATTCCTTTAGAAGTTTGATTAGCGCGGTTCTCTTTCTTCATCCATCAAGGTGCCTATTTGATCATCTTCGGGTTTCCCTCAGTACCTATGTTGACTTCTTTAGCTGCTTCGACGGGTGTAAACGTGGGTTTTGGTTCCCCAAGAGAGGAACATTCTTTGATTGCTATTTGGTAGGCTCTCCGTCTTCTTTTGTCGCGGAGGTGCTTGCTTCTGCGCTGCCAGTGGTGCTTACGTTCAGAAGGCTTTTTCCGGAGATTTCTTCCAGATATGCATCTATGGTTTTCTTATTTTTGGCTCTTCGGGACTGGTGCTTCTTCCGCTCATTATTGATCTGATTCTGTAAGGTCTGACATTCCCGCGCAGTTACTTGGTCTCCTTTAATTTCCATGACTCCCAGAGGTGTTGGGAATCTGAGATATTGATGGTAGGTTGCAGCTACTCCCTTGAGCTTGTGAACCCATCTTCTTCCGATGATGGCATTGTAGGGTGAAGGTGCATCTACGACGCTGAATCGAGTGTCCACTTTCATGGGCCCGCGTCTACTTGTAAGACAATGTCCCCTAGGGGCTTTGTAGCTGCGCCGTTGAATCCGTAGATGGTGTAGTAAGATGACAGCAGTTGCTCGTCGTTGAGTTCCATACGTTTGAACGTGTCATAGAACAGGACGTTGACGAGCTTCCTCCATCGATGAGAATTTTCTTGACATTGCACCCTGCTATTGGGAGTGTGAGGACTAGAGGATCATTATGGTCTTCCATGTCTTCTTCCACATCGTCTGCATCGAAAGTCATGGGCGCGTCCATCCATTGTTCGTGCTCGTTTACCTCTTTCCCATCGATCTTATAAAGCTCACAATAATCTTCGAATTGTTTTCTCAATCTCTTCCCAATCTGGGCGGTTAGGGATGGTCCTTGAATCTCTGAACATGAAATCGTGTTGAGGGTGCGGTTGCCTTCGGTAATTGAACCTGCTTGCCTCTCTTGGTTCTATCTTCGTTATCAATCTTCTGTATATATTGCTTCAGGTCTCCTGCGTCGATTAGTTTTTGAATCATTATCTTGAGATTTTTGCACTTTTCTGTTTGATGACCGTTGAAACAGTGGTATTCACAGTATTCCTTGGATTTTTCTGATCTAGGAGGCTGCTTTCCCTTGGACCATGGCCAATCGAGTTCTCTCTCCCTTGATCTCTCTCAGGATGCGCGAATAACTGGTATTCAGCTTGGTATAGACTTGATCTTCAAATTTTCGATCATCTCTTCGTCTATCATCCCTTCGTTCTTTCCTTTCTTCGTTGGGACGCTCTTCTGTGATTCCTCTTTTGGACCCGCTGGCTTGATCCACGGAATTTGTGCGTGTGGGACGTTGAGTATGAGCTCTGGGATTTTCACGCTGAATTTCTTCTAACCTTGCATGCTTTTCTATGATTATCCGGAGATCTCCTTCGGTGGTGGGATGGTTCCGTGGATCTCGACAAACAAAGGACTCATCCTGTCCATCCCCCATTTGTAGCAGTTGATACTAACCACGGGATCTACGTTGCCAATAGCTTGGAAATCTTGTGCCATCTATCAGTATATTCTCTGATGGTCTCTTTGTATTTCATCTCCAGCGAGAATAGCTTGTCCATGCCGGTATTGACAACCTTGTTGTACATGTATGTTGCTAGAAATTTTTCTGTGAGTTGGTCGTAGGAGTCGATGGAGTTTGATGGCAAGTTATCAAACCATGACAACGCGGACCCTTTTAAACTTGATGGGAAGTATCTGCACAGTATGGAGTCTTCGTTATCCCAACGGGCCATCATTCGATTATAATATCGAAGATGAGCCGCAGGATCAGTTGATCCGTCATAGCAATCGAAGGCAGGAACCGAACACTTCTGCGGTATGGAAGCCCTGGCCAAGTGTGCGTCAGCGGGGTAGTGTTTGCTTCCTTCATCACTTGCTCTAGTCTTCCGCCTCCCTGCCTAGTCTTTAGCTCCTTGATTTCTGCCAGCATCTCAGCACGCAGATTTTCCATTGCGATCTGGTGCTCTTCATGAATGGTAGATTTGCTCGTAGGAGGGTGGTACCGTCGTAGTAGTCCGAGTTCTCAGGATTGTAATCAGGGTCTGATCTTTGGCTGCTCCTTGCTCCTCTTCGATTCAATGGAAGTGGGTTGTTTGCGATCACCATTCTTCTATCTTGATTAGGTGCTAGGGCCTTGGAGTTAGCTTCGTCGCGTTGGTTTTCTACCTCTGCGCTATGAATGATTCTTTCCTTGAGTGTTTGGTTCTCTTGTGCTAATATCGCCACAGCATCTGCGTATGCCTTCTGGTTCTTCCTTTATTCTATCAGCTCGGCCATCATCTGAGTGGAATGATTTGACCCTTGATTTGGTGTTCCTGCCCGCAATTTTTCATCAGCGGCTATGGTTTGTTCCTCATCCACGATCTGTATCACTGGTTCTGGTGGGAATAACCGTGTACCTTGGGACCCCGACGGTTGTTGTGCGGGTTGACCTGCTATTAGAAGCGGTTGTTTGGCTGGAAAGGGTATGTTATGTTCGTTGGTTAAGGGCATCCCATAGAGGGATTGTTGTATTCCTGACTCTGCTACGACTTCCTGATGTTCCTGTAGTTGAGCTTTGGTTACTCTGGGAGCTCCAACTTTGGATCCGCCAGCTCTTGAAGCTCCAGCTTTGGCTTCCACGGCATTTACTGTGTTTGCTGCGATGATGTTGGCATTGATGGGGGGCCGTGATTTCTGCATTATCTTGTACCCTATCCGCTGCCTTTAGCTTTTCACCTCTTTGTTTACTCCTGGTTACAACTGGGGTTGTCCTTGGCGTCTCTTTTGACGAAGATTTTGCCTTCCCGACATCTTTGCTTTTATCTATCTTTTAATGTTTTCCTGAAAGAGAGAAAAAGAATCACGAAGATAATGGGCCCCACGTGATATCTATTAGCATTTTGAGTTCTCAAAGGTGTAAAATCTTGAAGATACACAAGGCGCCCATCTATCTAGATGACCGCAGATCTGTTCGAAGTTTTGATTTTCAAAGATGTGAAAACTTAGAAAATGCATGGAAAATCAGATCTGCTTAGGTAAACATAGATCTGTTGATAATTTTGGTTTTTTTTTTTTGAAATTATGTACGGCAAAACCGTAGTGTTCCATGCATCGTTATTTTCAGAGAACGAAGCTTGAAACAAGTCACAGGAGAAGATAAATCTTTTACCGAGATAAAGATCCCTATTTCTAGCGCCAAATTGTGAACAAAAAGATCATTATCATCTGAGTGTTCACAAATAATGCGCACAGACTCATGACAATATAGTAAATAGGATGCACATGAGGGGGATGAATTGGTTATGTCGAATCCTTGACTCAGAGTCCTAAAACTCTTCCTCGTCTCATCAACTACAATCATTGTTCTTAGCTCGCATAATAAGATAAATAATGGATGAAGTATAAAACGTACGAACATGATGTATCATAAATATCGAATCGAACATGTAAAGTATAAATGCATGAATATAGATGAAACGATTAAATTATATGATTCATCACTCAGATCTCTGTCTGCGGGTTTGGGTTTTTCATTATATGTATGATGGTTACAGAAATAGTCGAATGACTTTGAGATCAACATAAGCCTGCGTAGCAGGAGGAACTTCACTTACACCTTCTCTATCTCTCTGTCTCTCTCCTATTCTCCTCTCAATGTTCTCGGATCCCCCTCTTCACTTGGGAGAGAGGGGTATTTATAGGGTGGTTACGTGGGGTCCACTTCTGAAGCCCGTTATAACCTTATCCTCTTGTGTCTTGTGCCGCTTACGCAGAAGTCTTCGTGTTCTCGGCTCTGTCTGCGTGTTTTGTCTGAGTATGCAGTGTTATCTGCGCTTCCTCCACTGGCTGACTGACACGTATGATGTTTGAGGGTATTTAATGCGGGTAGTTGAGATGTCTGTCCGCGGTAGACAGCTGTCTTCTGCCCCTGTCTTGTCTGCGTCAGTCGGACTATCCCCAGCCGTAGATATTAGATCTTTCTGGGAATAGGATAAAGTGACTCTTGGTTGTCCACGTGTGATATCATATCTTGATGCTCTCACCCGCATGTCCTCCACGCGTGTCTTTGTGGACACGTGGCGGAAGATGAAATGTGTACCTACACCCTTCTTAACAACAACGGTACTATAAAATACTTCTAATTCATCTCCTACTTTTTGAGATTCATTCATCAAAGTGTTTAGTTCATTGGACATGTATTTTACGCCACTTAATGAATTACTTATGATTCATAAAATAAATAGGGAAAACTGAAAACTGAAATTAGCCTAGTATATACAGGTGTTTTGATAGATGATTTACATAAATTGGTTTACAGTTGATCACTCTTCTCATGCCAGGTGTTCTTAATTTCAGTTTGGCATAGTGATGGTCTTGTATGTAATTAAGAAAAGGGATTACGAATTTGCGATGTTGGTTTATGGGAAAAAAATTTGAGATGTTGGTGGAAATTGAGTTATGCTTAATGCTTTCGGGTACATCGTAAGAAATCTAATCAATGTTCAAGATTATTGGAAGATTATATATGATAAAATGATTTTATTCTGTAATCAGAATTCTCCGAAGATGTCATTCGTTTATTATCTGTTATGACCGACAACGCAGTTGCAGACGTTATAGACGACTGTGAAGCAGACAGACTTCATGAGCCACCAAGTGTCATACTTGGTGGAACATATCCCCAGATTATATCTCCTGAACCGAAGGAGAATCATATCCAATAAAGCCTTCGAGAAATAATAACTAGTAAGATGTTTGCCCTGCTTGGATACCTTTTCTAAATGTATCCACGGGGATCTGTCATGTATATGTAATCATCAGTATTAAATAAAGAGGATCTTTGGTATTATCTAAAACTATTTTACTTGTTCTTTGACTTTTCCATAAAAATACTATCAAGGGCACCGAATTTTCCCTTGAATCATTTCGCATAGCTGCTGTAAGGATGGAGTAAAACGTAGCTGCTTCGTAGAGAAAAAATAAGAATAAAAAACCTAACCTAATCTCTCCAAACAAGATGTTGGAATTGCATCTATTTTACTCTTGCACAGGTGTTTTGATGGTCAAGGGTACTAAAGCTCAGCTCCTTGATAAGTTGAGCACAAACCTGTGTCTGCAACAGCTTTTAGGCCTATAACAACAAAGTTCAAATTTAGAAATTGATACGGGTGCGACTGGCCCTTGCAAAGGCGACACATGATAATCCCAACAATAATCATGAAGTTATGCAGAAAAGTTAACTTTAAGTAATCAAACCTCTACTTGTACTCAAATTTCATTCCTGCAACACCAACAAGGCAACAACCACTTCTCTGGACATGATAACATTCTCCATCTCCACTCTCCCTTTGATGATTCTTATTAATCCCTAAATTCAATATTGCTTTTGTGACAGACCGGAAAATTACGTCTTTGGCGCGTTGCCCGCAGGCCGTAACTCCCCCAATGCACCATGATGAAGCTACAATCCGTGTCTTAGAACTAGGCAAATGCACGGCCATTTGCCCCTGAAAGCATGCTCATGGAGCATGATGCAACTAACTTAGCTTCCACACCATTCCAAACTTACCCTTGTCCGCGAAAGGGTATAATATAAGGCCAACTTTGTGTAGCTTAACAACTCTATGTAGCTTGATAGGAAGTATGAACATCCATTATTGGCATGCAACTAAACCTCATCAAGATTGGTCATAATCATCTCTTGCATCGATCTACCGAGCTTAGATGATATGAGGGGCCAACGTGTTGGACCGGAAATGTTGCAACTCATTGCGGCTTCCTACGTACCCTTCCCTACTCTAAAGAGATCAAGCACAGACAGTAGTTCATCCACGAAGGGACAACAACTTAAACCAACTCGATTGCAAGGTTGTGGCCTAGCAATAATGATAATGGCCTGGTCCATATAGGCCGTTTCGTCAAAATGCACAATGATTATGCATTATCGGGTCCGCAATATGGCATAGTGATACCAAAGCATCAAATGCCCTCTTCGCAAGGCTACACAACTATAAATGATCCTTAGGCATCATTTATACTCTTTCGGCTAAGCTGTGAAGCTTACTTGGTACATAGTCTGCATATGCACCTTCAACCAACTACCCCTCCCTATATATGTCTTAATGGAATTTCTACCAGTATGGAAAGTGGACCAAGTTGACATGCCTACTTCACTGTTCATGAGCAATGATTGAGTATTCGCACAATGATTACGTGTAATGATTGCGTATCCGTACAATGATTGCGTGTAATGATTGCGCATTAGCACAATGATTGCGTGTGATGATTGCGCATTAGCACAATGATTGCGTGTGATGATTGCGCAACACTCGTTCGGCCAGCCCTCTCTGGCCTGATGCACAATAATTGTGCGGTATTGGATATAGGCCAATAGCTTTCATAATACGCAATGATTATGCTGCAAGCTCAAGGCCACCTACCCAACTGGCGTAATGCATCATTTGATGCGAGATTTGTCTCTTAGCCAAATGCCAAACACAATGCGCCATTTTGACGGGTATTGTCCTTGAGCCAATGTACCTCTTACCAACCATCGGAAGCTTTGGATGAAGCTTCATCTCAGGCCATGGCACATCTTTTAGCATGCACCATGCTGAAGAAAAAAAAACACGGGTGTTACAGCTTTCGTCCAAATTAATTGATCTAATTGGTTTTAAATTTTTCCCCACAAACAATTGAGCTATCTCACTAATCAAGGGATATTTCTAAACCTACCATTTTAATTGATTATTGTTACTATAAGAAATATGTATAATTTGATAGCCATGTTTATATTTGTTACGTAAGTGTTTTAAAATGCTTTTCAACGTTATAAAGTTTACGAAAAATCGTGATATAGTTTAAGATATAAATCATTTCTACGTTTTACTAGTTATCATCCATAGAGGTATAATTGTAAAATACTTAAACGTACTCCCCTTTTCTCTTTGCCTTAATAACTGTGTAAATTACAAATAGATCAATTAATTTGGGATGGAGGGAGTATTTGGGTTTGGGTATTTTGGTCCACAAGGGAGTAATATTTTGAATGATAATTAGGGTGTGATTTTCTTTTTAAGTAACATATTTAGAAACTGCTGCTGAAAATGTTTTGGGATTGTATTTAGAAGTTAGTTGTAGGAGAAGTAATCTCATTAAAAGTCCTAAAGAAAAAATCAAAGTTCTTTCTGAATCGTACTTCATTTATACTAGGTGACTTCATTTATATTGATAATCTTACTTGCATTAGAGGTTCGGTGTCTACCAGTACCACCATGTTTCTGATAAAACAAGCTTGCCATGAGCACTAGAAAATACTTGCACCACTAGAACATGATGTAACTCGCACTATATTTCCTACTTTTTGAGATTGATTCATCGAAGTGTTTTGTTTATTGGACACATATTTTAGGCCACTTAATGAATTACTTATGATTCATGAAATAAATAGTGAAAACTAAAAACTGAAATTAGCCTAGTATATATACAGGTGTTTTGATGCATGCGTTATACATAAATTGGTTTACAGTTGATCACTCTTCTCATGCTTGGTGTTTTTAATTTCTGTTTGGCACAGAAATGGTCCTGTAGGTTAGAAAGGGGATTCAGACTTGGGATGTTGTTTTATGGGAAAAATTGAGATGTTGGTGGAAATTGAGTTATGCTTAATGCTTTCCGATTATAGTACATGAAGAAATCTACGCATCCATCTTTACGCAAATAAAGTTGAAATGATCCATATTGAGAATTTAATTTGGTTTGTTGTTGGAACTTTTGGGTAGAAAGTCTGATCAACACTCAGGCTTACTGGGAGATTATATATCCTAAAGTGACTTTAGTGTTGTATTTCTCAAGAATTTTGTAAACAACCAAGAATCACCTAACCATTTTTTTCATTAAACATTTTGTTGGAGCTAGAACTTTCTACGGTAATTCATTTACTTACACTACCAAAGTATTACTGTTTTTAGCAGAGTATCCATTTTTTCTCCATCAAACAGCCTTGGTAATACCCTCCAGTGGTTTTGTTTCGAGTCACCGACTGAGTCTAGGCCATTCGCATTTTCATCCACAAATCAGCATTTCTGACATATAAACATCACATTGTAATCATCCATTGTCATATTGTGCCAAGAGTCTTGTTCTATAATAATCCTTTCTTAGACTCACCTTCTATGTTGGATTCTACAAGTTGGGCGGAATCTTTGAAATATTCGTTAGGGTGGGATCGGTGGGTGACGTACCATCTAGCCGAAAAACTCCCTTATATTTTTTATTTTCCCCTTTCCTTTTCAAAAAACAAGTAAACAAAAATTATCACATTAATGTGCAAAAATTATCACATAAATGTGCCCAACTTGCAGTTTAGCTAGTTGTCCACATCTCCAATATCTTAAATATTCTTATCTTTTCAATCAATCAAAAATACTCCATCCGATAAGACTATGGTATTTATTGTAGTGGCTGAATTTGACTCATTTGAGGCTCGACTTATTTTTGAAAAAGATACCGCTTCGCCAATCGACTTGGTCCAGGTTAGATGCAACGTTTGAACGTGAAGAGACACCAAAAAATATGCATCGTTGATTAACTTTCTCCATTGGTGCTGGAAGTAGCAGACTTACATGGTTGCACCAAATGGCTAGACAATCGACTTGGTCTAACTTAGATGCGTCATTTGAGCCTCCATCATTATTAACTATTGGAAGTGCATTATGCATTCAGGTGCAACCTGGCCAAAATTTATTTTCTATAAGAATATGCATTATGCATCCAGGTGCAACTTGGCCAAAACAATTTTTCTATAAGAATAAAAGAAATATACATTATGCACTTAGGTGGACCCGAGCAAAACATATGTCTTATAAAGAATATTCATCATGCATTCGGGTGCATCTTGTGTATTTCTGGAATAAATCTAGGTTTGTCCTACGAATCACCTGCAATTATTTATACACAACCCAAATCCCTAGTTAATTATCTCGAGCAATATATCCACCGCCACTACCATCACATTCATCATCAAAAAATCAACAAAAAACAAGTATTAAAGAAGATAAATGAGAGGAACAACAAAAAATCAAAAAAATATACAATATGCACTCGGGTGCAACCTGGTCAAAATACAATTTTATGTCATAATAGATATTATGCACTCAGGTGCATCTTGTATATTTGGAGAAGTTGATACTAGAAATCACCTCTCTTCAACGGATGGAAGTACCAGTTCCATAATCTCCTCTACTATTTTCTGTGAGATAAATCTCACATCAGAACTTAAAAGAAGAGACATCCTTAAATGTGTAGAAGCAATTAACGACACCCATTGACAGCAAAAAGGAATTTCAAGTAGCTCATTTCTTATACAAAGTGCAGTCTAGCAATTACGACCTTTATTACTTAGTAATTCCGATTACACATCTGCTTATGTCCATTATATATATACAACATAAATTTTGTCGGCAGAAAGCGCGTATGATCCAGCACAATCTTGCTCAAGGACAACAATTCAAATCAAACAGTCAACCCAAAAATTTGAGCAGAGAATGGGTTGGTGAAAAAAATTTAAAAATTTTAATCTCGATAAGATTGTTCCTATGTATCGGATTCGTTATCAACGAGAATCCAATAACAGTAGCTATGATTGTCATGTTACTCACAGGAAAATATGTGAAATTCTTGAGAGCACGAGAGAGAGATTGGAGAGCAAATCTGGACGAGAGAAAGAAGATCAAACAATACTTGAAATCAAACAAAATAAAAAATTCGAAATAGAAGAATCAAGCCTAACGATTTGAGCAAGGATTAGAGAAGTGTTAGATAGGAAAATCGATCGATTAAATCCAAAAATTAGATCCAAATATTAGAGCTCGTTTTTGAAGTCTACATCTCAAAACCAAAACTGGATATCCCTTTATATCCTAATTTAATTGGGGGCCATAACTTCTAATTGGGGGCATGGAATTTTGTTTGCCCCACAAAATTTTCAAGGGTGTAGATATCGCAATATGAATATACTATTTTATCCTTCACTAATTGAAAATCAGTTTCACTAATTAACTACCCTAATTAAGGCCCCTAATCTATATACCCTAATTAAATCAAAGAGAAAATCAGTTTTTCTTTTCATCTTCATCTTCCTCTCCTCCATTTCTCTTCTCCACCTCCAATTAGAGGGTACGTGAACTTAAACCCACCTCCTATTCGATGTTTTGGTTGTTTTTTGATTGTGTAATCGAGATTGGTAACTGAAAAATAGAAGTTACAGAGTGAGAGTCGTTAGTATCGAAAAAATAATACCCTAACGACTCTTACATTGCATGCTTTTTCTATGAAAAATCGTTAACCTGTTAGTGTAAATATTAGGTTGAAGATGACGACTGTAGTTTGACGACCCCAAAACATTAACCTGTTAGAATAGATTCGTCGTCATATTAGGTTGAAGATGACGACTGTAGTTTGACGACCCCAAATTAGTGCGTAACGACTCTGGGTTGAACTTGAACTTCCTTCTGTTGGAGAAAACGATAGAGTCGTCAGTAGTATATAATCCCTAGACTAGAGTCGGCAACATTAAAAGAAAAAATACTAACGACTATGCGTGACCTAGCTGAAAGAGTCGTCAATGTTCATCAAACAACGCTAACGATTTTTCATAACATGTAAAAGTTATAGGTGAAAGTCGTCAAAATAATCTCAAAAAGGCTGACGACTACAGAGAGTCGTTAGTTTATCCTACACCTGACTATAACGACCCTAACACTGGATGTTTCAATGGTGGCCTTCCTCTATCAACATCTCCTCATCAAACATCCAACCTATATCATTAGTTGAGACAATCTTACCATCAACACAATCATTGTTGTTATTTGAAGCTTCACCAATCTCATTCCCTCCACTTGAATCACTCATTTGTAAAAACCCTAGATTCTCCTCTCAAAACTCCTGCTCTTCTTCTCAACACATAAAACACATTTTCCACAATTTTTTTTTCCTAAAATCAGATTTTAATCTAAATACACTTACCACACTAATCAAACTAATTAATTCCTAATACTAATCATATAAGGGCAGTTTTGCCATTTAGAAAATATTTTTTTAAGGGGTGACCCAAATTAGGATTGGGTGACCTTTTTTGTCCCGTAGTGTATGACCCCTAATTAGAAGATATGGACCCCAATTAAGCTAGGCTTTATATCTAGTTATGACCCCCAATTAAGCTAGGCTTTATATCTCTTTTAGTTAACAACGGACAAATACAATTGTGTTTAAGAATATAGCGGTCAGTTAAAGTTACACGTTTTTTATATTTTGGATAGTTCTCCAAATTTGGATATTAGAACAATATATTTTGGTTCTTGGTTATTTATCCCATGGTCATATTTTGCTTGTCTTATAGACCCATGAATTCAAATTCAAGGGCTATTCAACCAAAAAACTGTAAAACATGATGCAAGTCGCATCTCATTTCCTACTTCGTTTTCCAATTTGTCTCTGTGATGGTCTTGCACTGTTAAAGTCTGCGGGCATCCAACTCAAAACCAATTGGCAATGAGTGGAGAGGCCCTTCCACATTATATTTAAGTTAATTATGCTTTGCAGACATCCAACTCAAAACCAATTGTCAATGAGTGGAGAGGCCCTTCCATGTTATATTTAAGTTATAAGTTAATTATGCGGAATCTAGCGATATGGGACTATTATCCTTCCACACGCCCACTCACGTGTAAGGCCAGTCATTCGGTCTAACACGTGGACCTACGTATGAATGACCACTCAATCGATAACAGGTGTACAAGTGACTAAATCGGTACACATCCGCCACTCGCCCTACACCCCGGGTGTACAAGCGACAAAATCGGTACACTGGGACGTGTACAAGCGACAAAAACGGTACACTTCTGCCAGTAACTCGTCCTACACCCGGCGTACAACAGGTCTAGGTCTGGGGCTTGGCTCTTATACGATGTTAAAGTCTGTAGTCATCCAACTCAAAACCAATTGGCAATGAATGGAGAGACCCTTCCATATTATATTTAAGTTAGTTATGCGGAATCTAGCGATGTGGGACCATTATCCTTTCACTTGTACATAAGAAAAAGGATCAGGAATTGCGATGTTGATTTATGTGGGAAAATCGAGATGCTGGTGGAAATTGAGTTATGCTTAATGCCTTTGGATTGTAGTTTATGAAGAAATCTACTCATCCTTTGAACTTTTGGGTAGACATTTCCTGTGAACTCCAAATAAAAAACACAAAATTGGTTAAAAAGACCAAAATCAACAATTCCTGGGTGAAATGGACAGTTAGATTTTGATACTGTTTAAATGGACAAAAATGTTAAAATATGCAGGATGTAACCTGTTTCATCGTGCCCATTTTCAAATATTTTTTCTTATTTTTAATTTACACAGGATGTATCCAGTTTCATCCTTGCTATTTTTTAAATTTAAGCTAGGATGAATCCAGTTTCATCCTTACTATTTTTTTTTTGGCCATTTCACCCAAACTATTTTTTACTCGTCCATTTGAACCGTGATTTAAAAATATTTGGACAAATGACCCATTTTCCGAATAAAAAAGTAGGACCCATTTTCCGAACAACTTTTCCGTTAAAAAGTCCTAAAATAAATAAACTTATATCAAGGATTATAATTCAGAAAGGCGTTGGACCCCTATTTTGTGGCTACCGGTTAGGCTGCCCAACAGCTTTTGTAAACCCTTTTCTTTTGTTTCAATAGATATAAATGTCTATTTAAAAAAAAAATATGTGTATGTGTCGGTCTTCAGTTGTACCAGGTGAGGCAACTAGTGATTTTCTAATCGATCCAATAACAAGCAATGTTGATGTTTCACTTGAAAAATACGACCTCCATCCCTAATTAGATGACCTAGTTAAAATTTACTAGTAAATTTAGAAATGATTTATCTCTCAAACTATACAACGGATTTTCGTAAACTTTATATTATCGGAAAACATTTTAAAACACCTATCTAATGAATATAAATATGGCTATCAAATTTTACATATATAATAATATTAATCTATCACTGCACTTATTTATGGTATAGGTCATCTAATTAGGGACGGGGGAGTAATGAGGAATCAAAGTTAAGAAAAAATATTGGTTGATCTTAGTTACATTAGAACGAGGTTCGGTGTCTACTAGTACCACCATGATTCTGATAAAACAGGCTTATCGTTCTTAACAGCAACGAGTAGTAGAAAATACTTACAACAATAAAACATGACGTAGGTCACACCTCATATCCTACATTCGTGAAAGTATTTAGTTTGTTGGACACATATATTATATGCCATTAAATGGATTTATTATGATCAATCAACTAGTGAAATTAGCCAAGTATACAGATGTTTTAATTGAATCTATAAATAAATTGGTTCAAGTTGATTACTTTGATCAATTATTGTTTTGTTTATTTTTACAATTTGTCTGAGTGATGATTAGGAATTACGATATTGGTTATAGAGAAAAATTGAGATATTGGTGGAGATTGAGTTATGCCTACTCCACTGGGTGTTGAGTATTAGTGTCACTATGAGTTTGAATGTACTAAAGTGAATTTAGATAAGTTTGGCTGACTCTAGGTGAACGGATTTGAATCGGAAAATTGGGAAAATGCCCCATCTAGTGATGCTCTAATAGAAAAATGCCTCATGAAAAAAGAGTTATTGGAAAATAGCCCACAATCATTTTTCAATCCAAATATTGTTGAGATATTGTTTAGGGATAAAATTACTAGATTAACCTTTTTGTTCACCTAGAAATGATCACAAGCATATTATTGGAACTCGGTTATGTTTAAGGAGAAAGAATTTTAAGGGAAAAGCTAATGTTTTAGAGCTATGTATATAGGAAATTATTTAATGAAAATTGAGTTTTAACATTATTTATATGGCCAAATTTTTTCGCCGACGTCGCATCAAAAACATCTCTACATAATCTTCACCACTGTTACCTGGTTATCCGTCTTTTTTGGATTAAAAGCAAAGAAAAGAGGTGCGAAATCGTTGGTCACGATGGCGAATTCAATTGTGGAGCATATTTTAAGGTGGTTGAGTTGTTGTTAACAGTTTCATTTGTACTTTCCAAATGAATTTTTATACTGAGCATGATCAAATTGTCTATCACCATCATACTAGAAATGAGCTGATGAATAGTAGCAATACGGACAGGTTAAATTCCCCAATGATGCAGAAGCAAGAGTTATAAGGCGAAATGAAACCTTTCCTCCTTATGGGATTGTGGCCGACCCTGGATTGACTATCTCATTTGTGAATAATAATTGATGTAGTTAGACATTTTTCTCCCTATTGATTTCATTTCAAATCTGTGAATTCTTCTAACAGACACAGGACACATACTAATACACTATTTAAAAACATAATTACTGTGACTCATATTGCTGGTGACCAACGTTCATAATAACTGTCACCTAGAAGTTATCACACTGTTTGTGGATGAAAACTTTTTCTGCCAATTTTTGTAAATTCAGATGTGTGGATGAGAAACAAATCTAAACCCTAAATAATTCACTGTACGGGAATACTTTTGATTCAAGAGATCAATCTGTAAAATCCTGACCTAAACCAAGAAATGGTCGTTCCAGGCTTGCTTAGAAGAAGCCTGATTTGAGATGTTGAGTTGAGTAATTAAACTTTCTTTTTTACTCGATACCAAGATTGGTTGGGAGGAGGATGATTTTTTGATGCAAAAATCCACGTCTTCCACGACTAACTCCGAAGTATCAACCTCCTCCGCCTCCTCATGAATCCCATGGAATCTACTATAAGTTTCGAAACCAGGTGGAATCTATTATAGCTCATAATTAAGCTGGAAAAATGCTCAATTTTATGTCTTAGTGGTTATGCATGGGTGTGAGGTTGGGAACTACCAGACACGATGGACAAAATCAGATTAATCGTGTTATTATGAAGTGTTATCGGTAAGTTTTTTATATTATTCCCAACTTTAACAAAATATGGATCAAATAAATTTTTGCGAATGCCGGAAAAAAACTCACTTGACCCCGTTGCATGTAAATCAAGGCTCCATCCCTGCATTAGAGTATGTGTGGCTGATTGAGCTTTAAAAAGACATTAAATAAAAAGGGATTAGAAACAAATTTGGCATCCAACGGATAAGATTACACAGTCGTTCTGATCCAACAGGTCTAGGTCAACAATATTTATTTTTTCTTTTAATCATTGTGTCGAATATATAATATGGTTAAATATTTGACACTTGAAATTTAAACATTGGGCGACAATAGCTATTTAGGTTTTGTCAGTTCTTTCCCTTTCCTCTCTCCTCTCCTTTATCACTCCCACCCAAGAACAAAATCTTCACCGATAACAATTTCATTTCAAATCTGGTCCTGTTTGGACCGGATCTAAACATGATTTTCTTTCTTTCTTTTTTTTTGTTTTAAGTTAGATCTTCGTTCTTAGCTAGTTCTTATTATGGTTTTGTCTTACTTTTTGATAAGTTTTGTACGCCCGTATGGTGTTTTATCTTCTCTATTAAAGGTTTATCTCGGTTTCAATGGTCGTTCTTGTGTTTCATGGGTTTCACTATCACTTGATATGTTTTTCAACGATAAAAACTTCATCATTGTTAGCCCCGGCAACGGAATCTTTACCGAAAGCTCATCATCTATTTAATCGGCGACGAAATCTTCATGAATGATGTTTTTTGACGATGAATTCTCCATCACAAGTTTTAAAAAATTTGAGCAAATCACTCCAACTTTTGGAGCACACCCTTTACGAAGAAAAAACACAAACAAAATGGTTAGAATACATTTCCGAGGAATACCATTCTTCCTCTGACTTGATCGGCTCTTATTCATGCTTGTATTTCTGATACACCGGTAATCCTTCTCTTTCTCTTGTCGGATTCTCGGTATACTTGTACGGTATGTCTATTTGTATTTTCTTAATATTGATTTTAAACCCAATGTGAAAACGAAGAGGATACCAAATATACTCAACTTTTTTGTTTGGCAACTTGTATAGGCAAAACTTAATACAACACCAAGTACACCAACTTAATGATCCTTGACAATATGTATATAGAGTTAATATATCTCAACCTCTACTTAATCAGTATGTATATATATACAAGGTCCGTGAACCTGATTGTTAAGCAGAGTACTTGGACGATCTCAAAAATCATTATCCAAGATCAATCTAGTCGTATCCAAATGATTCAATCGGAATTGAGCCAAGTGATTAAACTTGTTATCTATCTTTCAAGATACGAATTCTACGAAAAACTAGTCTCGTAATTGAAAAAGCGGGGGTATAACAACCACACCCAATAATTCGTTCTGCAATCTGTATGAAGTAACTCCAATATTATTCCGAGAGTACCATCTTAATTTGATGTGTGATTAAGTTTAACTTAACTCGACAAAACATCAACCATATCCTTTCTTCCTCTCTCATGGCGATTTCTGCATCTCCTTGCAGCAAGAAACTCAGCCTCCTAATTGCTTATCTCTTCATGAGTGATTCAGTTTAAGAGTGTGCTAAATGAATTTATTCGCCATCCAAGGACGGATCTTTGATCCTTTTCCTTGGGGACGAGATCTATTGATTAGTGGAGTCTCTTTTTCGCCTTTTTACTTAGTTATGTATTATATTATTTTGGAATCGAAATCTTTTAATCTCACGTGGATTTCCAAGGGGAAGTCGAGGAAGCTCAAAGTTTTGGAAAGATACAAGGGTTTTCAAAATTGGATCTTACTTCCTGAGGATGTTGTTGCCTGGATTCACAAAAGAACAATTGAAGTTATTTCTTTCTTGCACAAGAAGCCACAAAAATGTTCACAGAGATTTAACCATGTTGTCATTCTTGTGGAGATGCGCTCAAACTCATACGGTGAATTCTTAAAAGTGTCCAGGTTCGACCATTCAAATAACTCCCCTTCAAGATTTGTTTGTATACCTAGTGGTCGTTCTGGATCTATTTGGAGTTATTTTGGGTCTTCCGTAACTGCATCTTCTGCTTGCAAACTGGTGCCGGTTAACAACACCATTACTTTTCCTTCTTTACCTTGTGAGGAAGAGTCGACATACTAGGAGCTTCCTCCGTTTGGTATCGCTGTTGAAGCTCATAATGCACATTTTGGGTGGTATCGTATTGCTGCTGGATTGAAGAAGAAACTTAGCTGGTCGGGTAATTTGGAGCTTCAAAGCATCAATGCTAAGTTGGCATATTTTTACGCAATGTCTAAGGATGTTTTCAATCAATTTAAAGAGGAGAAGATTTTATTTTTTGGTAAGTCGAAAATCTCTTTGAGACAATGGAGACCTGATGATATGATTATCAAAAATGTTAAAGGTAGTTCTCACTAGATTGGCATTAGAGGGCTACATTTCCATCATTGGGATCTTAAGAATTTTGAGTCCATTTCCTCTTCATGGGGCAGAGTCTTGGAAATTCATAAATCTACAGTTATAAGATTAAAGTTGAAGCTGAGCTATGTAAAATCCCAGCTGCTGTTTTTTTCAACGGCAGTTGGTTAAGCATCGAATGGATTTTTGCTGGTAATGATCCAAGCTTTAGTCAACAACATATCACAATCCCAAACACATCCGCCACTCGCCCTACACCCCGGGTGTACAAGCGACAAAATCGGTACACTGGAATGTGTACAAGCGACAAAAACGGTACATTTCTGCCAGTAACTCGGCCTACACCCGGCGTACAACAGGTCTAGGTTTAGGGCTTGGCTCTTATACGATGTTAAAGTATGTAATCATTCAACTCAAAACCAATCGGCAATGAGTGGAGAGACCCTTCCATATTATATTTAAGTTAGTTATGTGGAATCTAGCAATGTGGGACCATTATCCTTTCACATGTACATAAGAAAAAGGATCAGGAATTGTGATGTTGATTTATGTGGGAAAATCGAGATGCTGGTGGAAATTGAGTTATGCTTACTGCCTTTGGATTGTAGTTTATGAAGAAATCTACTCATCCTTTGAACTTTTGGGTAGACATTTCCTGTGAACTCCAAATAAAAAAGTAGGAACCATGATCTAACCATCCGTCCGTAGTTGGAACCATGTTTCCTCCCTTTGATGGTTTTTTTCGATTCACCAACTGTGTCTAGGCCATTTGGAATACAAATTTTCCTTTAAAAAGTCCTAAAATAAATAAACTTATATCAAGGATTACAATTCAGAAAGGCGTTGGACCCATATTTTGTGAATACCAGTTAGACTGCCCAACAGCTTTTGTAAGCCCTTTTCTTTTGTTTCAATAAATATAAATGTCTATTTAAAAACAAATATGTGTATGTGTTGGTCTTTAGTTGTACCAGGTGAGGCAACTAGTAATTTTCTAATCGATCCAATAACAAGCAATGTTGATGTTTCACTTGAAAAGTACTACCTCCGTCCCTAATTAGATGACCTAGTTAAAATTTACTAGTAAATTTAGAAATGATTTATCTCTCAAACTATACAACGGATTTTCGTAAACATTGTATCATCCGAAAACATTTTAAAACACCTATCTAATGAATATAAATATGGCTATCAAATTTTACATATATAATAATACTATTCTATCACTGCACTTATTTATGGTATAAGTCATCTAATTAGGGACGGAGGGAGTAATGAGGAATCAAAGTTAAGGAAAAATATTGGTTGATATTAGTTACATTAGAACGAGGTTCGGTGTCTACTAGTACCACCATGCTTCTGATAAAACAAGCTTGTCGTTCTTAACAGCAACGAGTATTAGAAAATACTTGCAACAATAAAACATGACGTAGGTCACACCTCATATCCTACATTCGTGAAAGTGTTTAGTTTGTTGGACACATATATTATATGCCATTAAATGGATCACAAAATGGGCTATATAGCCAAAAGGGAAAGTTTTCTGGGCCATATGGACTAGTAGAAGTTTTGTCTGGGTCAAATGGACAGTGCAACATTTTAATTGAAACCGACCTAATTACCCTTTTGCAACTGCACGTTCTCCATCTCCTCAACAAAACCACGATCTCCTTCTCTCTTCAGATGAAAACCGCCAACGTCCTTCTTCTTCATCTTCTCACAAACCAAAATAGGAACAAATTCCTCCACCAAAAACCATCAGAAATCGATTTCCTCCACCGTCTCCTTACCATCAACAGTAGCAGATTCATCAGAAACCATCATAAAATCAGTTCCCTCTACCGTCTGCTAGTTTCATCAACCTTCAACACCGTCGTGAAATTGGGTTTCATTCACCGTCAACACTGTCGTGAAATTGGGTTTCATTAACCATTTGAAAACACCATCAACACTACTCTACAACATCAGAGGTTTCTAGGGTTTCAATCAATCTATCAGTTCAGTGAAGAATCAGGGTTTGAAATCAATTTGAAGAATCAGGATTTCAAAATGTCTCCTAGAACTCGTAATTTTTCAATCCCTAACTCTGAATTTCTCTTAGTTTCAGAATTGCATGGTTAATTGGTGGTTTTATTTTCATTTTAGTTGATTAATTTGTTTAATTGATGATTTTATTTTCATTTCAATGGGTATGTGTATGTTACTGTAGGTTTGATGAAACTCGATTGCATCTGGTTGTTTGAGTGTTTTTTTTTGTTGAAATGGATTTGTTGAAGTGAGTTGTGTGGATGAAATTGTTGTCTTAACTCGCTTGCAGGTTTAGACTATGATGAGCAGATTAAGACTAGATGAAACCAGTTTCATCCATGTTAAAATCTGCAGTTTCATACAACATTGATGTCTATGTTTGTGTTGTTATGAGCTTTGCATATACTAGTACATGAATAATATATAGGATGTAAGTGGGTTTCATCTGATACCTGCAGAAACTTGGTTTTATCTAACTATTATATATAGGATGTAACTGGGTTTCATCTGATACCTGCAGAAACTGGTTTTCATCTAGCATTAAAGATGGGATGTAATTGAGTTACATCCACATATTTAAAATATGACTTAACTGGTTTCATCCAAATTGTTGCAGGAAGCAGTAGCAAGAAGAGTGCCGGTGCTGAAAGAAAATCCAAGAAAAAACATGATGTGGGTGATGAGTCTAACACGGAGAATGTGGATGATGTGGATGCCGAAATTGATGAAGACAAACCACAGAAAAAAGAAGGAAAGAAAACGTTGCGATCAAACATGAAACCAAAAATGATTAAATTTGTGTTTGAATAAGTTAGCCACAAATGATTAAATTTGCAGGTTGAAAAAATATTTTTTTGTCAGATTGTAACCAGGCTTGGATGAAATTGGTTACATCCTATCCTGTATAAAACTGCAATTTTTTCTCAGAATGTAACCAGGCTTGGATGAAATTGGTTACATCCCATCTTGTATAAAACTGCAATTTTTCTGTCAGAATGTGAAGGATGAAACTAGTTTCATCCTGGCCAAAAATCTCATTTTTTCTCCAGAATAGGCAGGATGAAACTGGTTACATCCTGTACAATTAAATTTGAATCTTTGTAAACATTCAAATTTTACAATGAAAACTGAAGGGAATGTACAATTAAACTAAATCAGCATAAGACTATAAGATATATACTATAAAACTGAAGAGAAATACTTGAAAAATAATTCCATATAAGATATGTTTTTATGAACAAAAGAAACAATCCAAGGTAAATACTAGTTGCGAAAATATAATTCCAGGTAAATGAATCTTAAATTTGCAACAAGAGGCTGCAGAGAAGAATAAACTAATCTAGATATCATGGTAAAAGGTTGCACAGAATGAGGGCTGGAGATGTTCTTAAGCATGTTCTTAATGTTGCTTTTTCGCAGGAGGATGAGAACACGTCGTCTTGTTATGATCTCTGCTAGGGTCCGGTGCTAAACGAAATTCGCTCATAGTAGGTTCACGAACAAAATCAGGAGCACGAATAGGAACACGTTCAAATAAATGAAGCTCCAAGAAATAAAACTCCTTAACAATACACAATGATAAAAAATACCTGAGCTTCACATCACTGTCAACAGCATTGCTTCTCCCCTCATAGTCAAATACAAAATGAATTGAATCTGGTGAAATGTTATTCCAAATAAGAACAGACATGCGACTTCAACTCATCAACTGTTGACTTAATAGTAACTTGGTATGGACATGCATCCGTCCCCCAAATAACCACATAGAGAAAATGACGATCCAAAACAATAGAAAAACAAAGATGAAACCAAATTAAAACAATGGTGCACAAAACAATGGTCACTTTCTGCATTTTCAAAATGCGTTTTCAAGGTTCCATCTAAAGAAGGTCCCTTCCTAAATACGTCAGCTAAGTCGGTATGAAAACTTTCTGTCTTCCATCACTTCAACCTATTTCCCCCCTAAGAAAACCCCATCGGTAACATGTTAGTAACATAATTTATGTACTTTTGGGCTTGGTGTTTATATATCTGCTTCTAGGTGTTACTTGAACAAGAAAACTGTTGTGGATTTATTACTCTGAAATTTATTACTACTGTTTTTTTAGAAGCCACATCTACATGTCTTTTCTCCTTTCTAGTCTAACTCTCTGTGTTCTTAAAGGTCATGAATGCCCTATGCGGTCTTGTTTTAGGGTGCAACAGATTAAGTAGGCTGCAGATTGATTATTCAACCTCCTATGCTCGCAGTACATAATTCTGCATCTAGTAGTACTCCTTCACTGGAGTATTTCAGCTTCAGATTCAAATATCCAAAATAACATTGTAGACTGTACACATGATATTACTACATAGAATTATAGCCATTAGTACCTCAACCCAAATTGAAAATACTATTTCAGTTCACATCCTAATTGAACTGACAAAACTAATCATTGGAAACTAAACCCAAAATTGGTTTAATTAATTTGGTTTTAATACAATAACATAACCAATTCAGTTCACATAAAAAATAATGAAAAACTAAAATCACTTTAATCAATTTGGATTGCATCTATGTATTATTTCAGCAGGTTTAAACTAAATTTTCTTTGATGAACAATCAATCGATTGGATATAAACAAATAATCACGTTTACAAGCACCAACTAAAACTAAAAATTGGTTATTAGTAAAACCCTGGATAATCAAAATCAACAACTAAAACCAAAAGATAATCAAAAATCCCATAATAATTGATAGAGAAACTTCAATATCGACATACCAAGATATGCATTACAAAGAATTAGACAAAAACGAATCCAAAATTGGATTAATTGAAACTTGACACTTACTGATTTGCGTTACTGGTTGTTGATGGTATTAGATGACTTGAAAAAGTGGAGTAATCTAAACTTCGATTCAACAATCGTTAATCACCATGATTGATCAACCAGATCTGAAAAAGACACGACCTCTGAATTTTCGATCGAATTCTGCAGGTGAGGAATACACGAGCTCTGCCGGGACGAGGAGGTTCTGAAAAGAGAAATAAATTCTCTTTGAAAAGAAGGGTTTGAAAGGTTAGGGGGTATTTTAGGTAAGACATATTTTTTATTTTAATTTTCCTGGGTGAAATATCCAAATTGGTTATATAATCAGTATATTTCTGATTTTTGGCTATATAAACAGTATCAAAAGCTAAGAATCTGTTTCACCCAGAAATTTTCTGTTTTGATCTTTTTGACCAATTTTGTGTAAATGGATTTATTATGATTAATCAACTAGTGAAATTAGCCAAGTATACAGATGTTTTAATTGAAGCTATAAATAAATTGGTTCAAGTTGATTACTTTGATCAATTATTGTTTTGTTTATTTTTACAATTTATCTGAGTGATGATTAGGAATTACGATATTGGTTATAGAGAAAAATTGAGATATTGGTGGAGATTGAGTTATGCCTACTCCACTGGGTGTTGAGTATTAGTGTCACTATGAGTTTGAATGTACTAAAGTGAATTTAGATAAGTTTGGCTGACTCTAGGTGAACGGATTTGAATCGGAAAATTGGGAAAATGCCCCATCTAGCGATGCTCTAATAGAAAAATTCCTCATGAAAAAAGAGTTATTGGAAAATAATCCACAATCATTTTTTAATCCAAATATTGTCGAGATATTGTTTAGGGATAAAATTACTAGATTAACCTTTTTGTTCACCTAGAAATGACCACACGTATATTATTGGAACTCGGTTATGTTTAAAGAGAAAGAATTTTAAGGAAAAAGCTAATGTTTTAGAGCGATGTATATAGGAAATTATTTAATGAAAATTGAGTTTTAACATTATTTATATGGCCAAATTTTTTCGCCGACACCGCATCAAAAATATCTCGACATAATCTTCACCACTGTTACCTGGTTATCCGTCTTTTTTGGATTAAAAGCAAAGAAAAGAGGTGCGAAATCGTTGGCCACGTTGGCGAATTCAATTGTGGAGCATATTTTAAGGTGGTTGAGTTGTTGTTAACAGTTTCATTTGTACTTTCCAAATGAATTTTTATACTGAGCATGATCAAATTGTCTATCACCATCATACTAGAAATGAGCTGATGAATAGTAGCAATACGGACAGGTTAAATTCCCCAATGATGCAGAAGCAAGAGTTATAAGGCGAAATGAAACCTTTCCTCCTTATGGGATTGTGGCCAACCCTGGATTGACTATCTCATATGTGAATAATAATTGATGTAGTTAGACATTTTTCTCCCTATTGATTTCATTTCAAATCTGTGAATTCTCCTAACAGACACAGGACACATACTAATACACTATTTAAACACATAATTACTGTGACTCATATTGCCGGTGACCAACGTTCATAATAACTGTCACCTGGAAGTTATCACACTGTTTGTGGATGAAAACTGTTTCTTCCGGTTTTTGTAAATTCAGGTGTGTGGATGAGAAACAAATCTAAACCCTAAACAATGCACTGTACGGGAATACTTTTGGTTCGAGAGATCAATCTGTACAATCCTGACCTAAACCAAGAAATGGCCGTTCCAGGCTTGCTTAGAAGAAGCCTGATTTGAGATGTTGAGTTGAGTATTTAAACTTTCTTTTTTACTGGATACCAAGATTGGTTGGGAGGTGTGAACACGTAAATCACGAAGGCATCTATATGTTCACAAACAATGTTCGCACTCTAGGTACCGTCTCGCACTGATAATACGATTGCATTGGTTCCTTGGCTCAAAACCCTCGGGTTTATCATAGCCTCATCTAATAACATTGCGAGGGGCGTTTACGCAGGGGAAGATAAAGAAACGAAGTACAAAAGCAAAACTCAAGGAGCGTTAAGCAAATATAAAGTGTTGAAATGTAAATAAGACTGGGATTTACGTGGTTCAGCACTAAGGCCTACATCCACGGGGTTGTTGTTTCACTATATACTTGATGGTTACAGGGATAGTCGAGCGACTTTGGAGTTTACATAGGTCTGTATATTGTAAAGGACTAACTTACACTCGCAATCTTTCTCTCTCCTTCTCTCCCTGATTTTTCTGGTCCCCTCACTCTTGGTGGAGAGGGGGTATTTATAGGGTCAGAGTGTGGGACCCATCTCTGAGGGCCGTTGGAACCTTATCTTCTTGTGTTTTGTGTCCATCACGCGGAGGTCTTCGTTCATTACTTGATCACACAGAGCCATCCTCGTTCGTTCCACGGGTTGATCGACACGTATACTGCTCAGAGTGTTTAATGCGGGTAGTTGAGGCGCCTGATCGTGTCATACAAGTGTCTTCTGCCCCTGTCACGTCCATGTCAGTTAACTTTCTCTTCACCGTTGATCTTAGCTTCTTTTGGGGATGAGATAAAGTAACTCTCCGGGAGTTATTTGGTGCTCCGCAGTACATCGTGTTTTCGGTGCATCTTTTAACTTCTGCCCTTAGATTTGTTCGGGCAAAGATCCTACGTCGCCGGGATAGGCTTCTTGGCTATGGGCGTGTGTCATCGTGTTTTGATGACTTTGCATGCATGCTCTCCACGTATCTTCCTATATACACGTGTTCGATGATGAAATATGTACACACAATTTGCCCCTTTTCTTCGGGCTTGAATGTTTAGTGGGAGCATTGAAGAAAACAGACGTTACATATTCTTCCCCTCTCCTAATAACTTCTCCTAGATACTTGGGCATGTTTCTTATTCGTGCATTAACTGCTCATTTAATGGGCACATTTCCCATTCCTCCATTAATTTCCTTCTCTTTTTTTCGAGTATATTAAGGAGAGAAGAAGAATTTATTTCATTCTCCCTAAAAATTAATTTCATTCTCCCTGTCAGTCTTCATTCTTTGTTCTTCAACCATTAAATTCTCTCTGCCTTAGCATTAATCACGCTCGCTTCTTCTTTGTTTCTGATTTGTTGTCCTCTTCCTGCTGCTGTTTGTGGTGGTAAGGTTTTTTTTCTTTGTTCCTGTTGTTTTAAGCTGTGTTGATTGTAAATTTTCTGCTGTTGATCGTATCGTAGCCTCCTATTTCTGCTGCTGTCGTCCCTTGTTTGTAATGAAGAACCTCTTTTAATGCTTGTATGCTAGTTTGCCCCTGTTCTTCGTCTCAAATCGAGGAGGCCATTGTTTTACTTGTATTGATTGGACTTTTGAGTTTAGGGTTTTAGGGTTTTGGGGAATTTCAAGCATGTATGCTAGTTTTAGGGTTTCTGTGCTATGTTGAGATGGACTGCTATTTATGTGGTTTTTTGATCTTTGGTGATGTCCTTGTGTTTGTTTCTAACTTGTTTATGTTGTACCTCTTCGCAGCCATGTCTGACCGTCCGCGGCTTCCTTATCAAACTCCGGGTTCTAGTCTACCGAGATCCCCTCCGCGCAGAGATTCTCAAATGGATCCCCGTGGTATTAGAGTTTCTTCTTCTGGGGCGAAGGCCTCTCCTCCTAGGAAAGAGGGTCCCTCAAAAAATCCTTCCGGGTCTCGAAACGCTGCCGATCGTGCGGTTTCTCGTCCTCGTGATGACGTTAGGTGTACGCAGACACCTCCTCGTGTTGTGGCCTTTGATGTTCCTCCTCTGCGTTCTGTAGTGCCCGTGCAGCACCCTCTGCCGCCACCTCCAATACTTTCTTTAAAAGGGAAGAACACCAAAGGTGGTGTCCCGAGAGCTGAATCTTCTAAGAATCCTTCTTTGAAAAGAATCGCTTCCGAGGCTTTTATTGGTTCATCCGATCCCGCGGAAGAGGATGAGGCTGCCCCGGTGATACGCAGCGTTTCGGTCAGCAAGAAGAAAGTTACGTTCAAGCATATTGACCTTGAAGTTTTCAAGGAAAAGCATGAGCTTCAAGCCTTCGAGGTTCGTTTCTATGCCCCTGAGGATGATATTACTTATGAGCTCATCTCGAAGTATCAGTTTGATGAGTTTCACTTGTTGACTACGGTTGGAGCCTTCGAGGCGGGTCTTATGCTGCCGTTGTACAAGTCTGGTGACTCCTTTTATTACGATGTGCTTGCTGGTCGTGAAGGCTCTTCCACCAATACTCACAGTCGTTCTGTGTCGCAATTATCGGGGAATTATCTCCGTGCACTGAGGGAGTGTTATCTGCGGAGTAAGGGGGAGACGACGATGACGTGTTACGTTCCAAATCCCGCGGAGAGGGAATGGTATACTCCTGAAAACTTCAACAACTCCTTGGTGATTACGTCAATAGTAGGAACCGTAAACCGTGGAGTGTTAGCCTTCGGAATCTCGCTGCTCCTCGGGGCGAAATTCGTCTGTTAAGTGAGGTGAGCGATGCCAAACTGAAGTATGTTCCAGGCACCGAGGGGTCTAGTCAGCGGAAACTTTTTCCGGCACGTGAGAGGATCAAGCGTGACCATGATTATGAGTGGCACGCTACTGTTATGAAATTGTTGGTCCTTGGGCGTACGGTTGGATTCCCGGTCCGCGCGGTTGGCGTCCTTCTGAGAGTAGCAGGCCACGTGAATCTCCTCCTGCTCGTTATGGAGATTTCTGTCCCTGGCGTTTAAATTTCGAAGGCATGAACTTTCCTTATGCCCTCGACGTCGTTGAAGGAGACGAGGAGGAAGGTTCTGGTGCTATACTTCCACCGAAGAGTGCCACTACTGCCAAGGTATGCAGATTCTGGCCGCGCCTCTCCTTTTAAAATCAAACTGTTCGAAAAAATAACTTTTTGTGGAACGTGTTGGTTTGCAGGTGTCGAAGAAGAAAAAGATTGGGCCGAAGCAGTCTTCTACCATTGTGACGGGTGAGGCTGAGGTTCATGAAGAAGTTACCAGTCCGGTAAACGAAGAGTTTGCCGAGGATGAGGAGATTTCTGATGGGGAAGAACGCACTGATACTTCCCCTCCAATGTCGAGGAGGAGATTGGTGCGGGTTGTGATGGTGATGAGGGGAGAAATAATGTCCGCGGTAGCTGACGGCAGTGTTATCGCTGATATGTCTGTTCCTGCTGGTGATGCTGCGGAAACTCTCCCCACCATTTCTCAAGAGTTCTCTTTTGACAGGTTTATTCCGCAGGGGAACTCTTTGACGATGCTCTCGATTTTCCTGAAGACTTCTCTCTGCTTTCCCCCAATGATGATTGGGATGTGCTCGGGGGTTCTGGTAAGGAAGACGCTGCTGTTCAGAGGGGGCGCGGATGATCATGATGCGCATGTTGATGCCGAAACTTGTGTGATGGGGCAATATCAGCAAAGGGGAAGTCCGTGGTTGACTCGCCTTCCGAGGATTTCCCTCATTCGCTGACGTTTGAGGGTGAGGACGCCATAATGGATTGGCTCAAGAAAAAGGGTTGCTGTTTGTCCCTCATCCTGCCCCGGTGGTTGCTGGTGAAAAGGATTCCGATGCGTATACCCGTCGGATGATGGAACTATCTTCCAAGGCGCGGGTATCTGAGATGTGGGGGAAAAGCTTGAGTGTTCCCGAAGCTACCCTCGTATCGGAGCCTCCTACTTCTGTGCGGATATGATGGCCATAGCCGATGGGTACCAATATGGTTTTCCTCAGCAGCGTGTCTTGGAGGTAAGTCTTCGTACATATCTCTTCGTGATGATTGAATCCTTCGGTGTAATAATGTTTGCCGTTTTGATGTGTAGATGATGAGGAGTGAGCATTGTAACCATGTTGTATCAATTCTTTAAAGCGAAATCTTTGAAGCTGGAGGCTAAGCTTCGTCACAGAGAAAAGGAATTATCTGCGGCTGAGGTGGAAATAGAAGAACTGAAGAAAAGCCTTAAAGAGAAAGAAAGGCTGGGTGAAGCGGAGGCTGGTCTTCGTTCAGAGCTTGGCCGTTCGCGCTGAGTTAGAGCAAACTCGCGGCCAAGTTTCAGCTTTCACAGGTTTGGTTCTTTTTCCTCTTTTACCCTCGCAGTGCGTCGTAATTCCTCTATATTACTTAGTTGTTCTGTCTGAGTCTCCCCACCCTATCTCCAGTGGGTGGCGTCCCCGAGCTGATATGGCTTCGAAACGAAAGGGCACGGCAAAAATCTCGTATCAAAGAGCTGGTCGAGAAAATTAAGAGCGAAGCCAAAAAGTGGGACGCTCGGGCTGAGGATGGCGCGCAAGGCATGTTCAAATGGTTGATATGCAGAATCTGTATAACCATGACCGTACTTTGTTCAATGGTACACTGCTGTGGACACGTGAGAATCTGCGGGAATCCCGTGAGCGCACTTCATTGTTGGAGTCTAGGATACATCTTCTGGAAGAGGAATTACGAAAGGCTCGCTCCCTTCCTTTTCCGGGAGTTAAGGAGAGCATGTGTGTCTTACCAGAGAAAGGGACGATGCCCGAGCCGAAGGGGCTCTAAGCAAGGCCCTTGCTGCGTCTCGCGCTGAAATAGCGCCAGGCTGAGTCTGAGAGAAATCTTGAAGTATGTATGTACAGACTTAGCAAAGGGGTATCAGAGATAAACAACGAAGTCAACCACCTTCGTCACATGGATTCGATGAAGCAGGTAGAATTAGATGCCAGTCAATTTACTCTCACCAACCTTCAACTAGATTATAAGAAATTATCCGCGGAATATGACCATCTTGATGAAGCGCGAGATGCGGTTGTTAATGAGTATGAAGAGGCTTCGGCTTGTGTCGAAGGTATAACCCTATTTCATCGAGTGTGATTGTGTCTTTTCTGTGCTAACTCCCTGGTGTTGTCTTTTTCAGAGCTCGAGGGACAACTCCGCGTTGCAAATGAAAAATTTGAAAAGGCTCAATCTTCCTTAGCGCAGCAGGAAGAACAGACTAATCATTTTAAGAGTTTGGCGGCATCCCGCGAGGAGGCCGTTGGTGCTGCTTCTAAAGAAGTGAATCGTCTATCTTCGTTGTTATCCCAAGCCCAACAGCGGACGACAGTTATTATGCATAAGGCTCGGTGTCAATTGGCTGAGGAGACAAACAAGATGCTGGAGAAGATTGAGCTTGGCCTTAAGACCGAGCATGGCCTCGTGAAGAGCTATCCGCGTCGTCCAGTACCTGCTCCTTGCCTGGCTCCTCGGGACCCTCATCTGGTGGGAGCGTCCCTTCAACTCTTCGGAACAACCCTGCTGATGGGGCGGCATCATCTAAGTAGAGACCGCGGCATCATTATCCTTCCGTTAGATTTTGCTAGTATTTTGTAAAAAGAATATTTTTGATGTGTATTCCTTGTATTGGCCTTGCCGCTTTTTGTAACCAACCTTTATGAAATGGATCATTTTTTTGATATACCTGCAATATCAGTTTGTTGTTTATTTTAAGCATTGTGATGAAGGACGCTAAAAACAAAAGAAGAGTTTTTTAAGTGTTTGGGTGCGATACCGAAGGGAGGTACCTTCGTGATCGTCTTGAGACCTGTCACCCCGCTGGCGAACCCTTGGCCAGAGGATTCCCAGACGGTGGGGGCCGAGGCAACGTTCTAGGATATGGGGTTAAAATATTTACATACACCCATTCCGTCGACCCGTTGCCTTAAGATTGGTTGGGTATCTCTTTCTGCTGGGTGCCTTCCCCCTGGTCTTACACTTATGGACACTGATGGGGGAGCCCTGAGAGATTGTAGATTAACTACTTTCCCCAATATGTTGATAGGTTTTTTTACTTGAATTTTAGAAAGCTTGTTTGATTGATAGGTTGAGGCCTGCAATTCCTCGTCCAGAGATAGAAACATGTAGAGCGGTCACGCTGCCTTCTTCTGGTCTTCTTCACGCAGATGCAAAGCTGCGTTGCTCCTATGGGTAATATGGTTTAAGCCACTTAGCATTCCAAGGATGCCGGAGGACCTCGCCTTTCAGATTGCGAAGGTAGTAGGAACCGTTTCCCGCAATGTCGTGTATTATAAAAGGTCCTCCCCACGTAGGTGCTAACTTTCCCCATCTTTTTCTCGTTGATACTGTGGGATTGTTCTCAACACATACTGCCCCTCTACAAAATTTCGAAGCTTTACCTTTTTGTTGTACTCCCTTGCTAGTCTTCGTTGATAATTTTCCATCTTCTGCAATGCTGCTTCCCTTCTTCCTTCTAGATCGTCCAATCTCTCTAACATGTCTGTTGTGAGATTTTTCTCCCATGCTTCGGTCTTTGTGGTTGGCATGAGGATCTCTGTTGGGATGACTGCTTCAGCTCCATAAGTGAGGAGAAACGGGGATTCCCCAGTGGCAGATCTTCTTGTTGTTCTGTATGCCCATAACACATTATGCAACTGTTCACACCATCGCCCCTTATGTTCGTCTAATTTTTTTTGAGGATAAGGGCGAGGGTCTTGTTAGTGGCTTCCGCCTGTCCATTGCTTTGAGGGTATATGGGGGTGGATTTGTTCTTCCTTATTTGAAAGTATCGAAGAGCATGTCTATGTTTTTCCCCTGTAATTGCTTACCATTATCGGACACTTTCTGCTGGTATGCCGAACCTGCAAATGATGTTCTGGAATATGAAAGTAAACACATCCACGTCTCTGATCCTGGCTAAGGCTTTATTTACCCATTTACTGAAGTAGTCCGTGGCTACTATCAAAAATCGTCTTTTCCCTGACCCTTCGACGAAAGGCCCGACGATATCTATGCCCCATTTTGCAAATGGCCACGGGCTATCTACAGAATTTAACATTGTTGCCGGCGCGTGTATCTTTTTGGCGAAGCGCTGACATTCTTCACACCGTCGGGACATCCTTGCGGCATCCTGTATCATTGTGGGCCAGTAATATCCTTGCTTTTTGCTTTGTCGGCTAGTGATCTCATGCCGCTATGATTCCCTGCGTCACCATAATGGATGTTGTTTAGAATTCGATGCCCCTCTTTCCGGGATAAGCAACGTAGTAACGGTCCGAGGAAGGATTTCTTGTACAGGACCCCATCCCGGAGATCATATCTTCCTACTTTGGAGAGTATTTTCCTAGCTTGTTTATGATCCACGGGTAAGCTTCCCTTTTCTAGAAACGCGTGGATCTCCATTCTCCAATCATCTTCGTTGCTGAAGTCTTCGTCTTGATTTTCTCTTGACAGGATATCTTCTTCGTCAAAATCGTTATGGATGTCTTCTCCTACTTGGTCTTCGATATTTTCTTCCACTGTATCTTGATTGATAGCGAAGGAGAATTGAGATGCAATCGAAGGCTCGTATGCCCTTGTTATTTTAATAGCTTCGACGCTTTTATCCTTCAACATATCCGCGTGCCTGAGATCCCTTCTGCGTAAGTGCCGGAACTTGATGTTCGGAATTTGTGATGGCAGTGTTTGGACCAAGGCCATGTAAGCTAAGAGGGTGTCATCGTACACATTGTACTCGAGCCCTATTTGTCGTATGACAAGATGCGAATCACTTGTCAGTCTTACATCGGTTACCCCCATTTCTATTATTACACGGAGGGCATGTACGACTGCCTCGTATTCGACGATGTTGTTGGTATGCTCTTTGAATTCTAACCTGAGTGCTTGTACAATCCTTTCTCCGGTTGGGGTGGTGATGACAATGCCTATTCCTGCTCCTTCCTTATTTTTGGAACCGTCGACGAAGACTTCCCATTGTCTTTGACTCGCGGGTTCGAGGATATCCATTGGATCCTTGCTTTCTTCCTCGGCTTCTGGTATTCCCTTAATCTCTTCGTCGTTGTCCAGGGGGAGGTCTGCTAAGAAATCCGCCAAAACTTGGGATTTTCGAGAATGTTGAATTTCATGAATGATGTTGAATTGGTCCAGGTGGGTGTTCCACTTGGCTATTCTGCCCACTTTTCCCGCGCTTTTGAGGACTGCTTCCAGTGGTGCTTTGCATGGGACCCGGACGAAGTGAGTTAGGAAGTAGGTTCTCAGCTTTTGAGTAGCCCATACCAATGCTAGGATAAGCTGTTCGATCTTTGTGTAGTTCCTTTCCGCAGAATTGAGGGTCTTACTGACGTAATAGATAGGCTGTTCTATCTTCGTATTGGTTTTGACCAACACTGCGCTGACTGCGTCTTCTGTTGCTGCTATGTACAATGCCAAAACCTCATCAGGATCCGGCTTCTGCAGGATCGGAATTGAAGCTAGGTGTTCTTTGATTTTTTGGAAGGCTTCTTCGCATTCTGCGGTCCATTCAAACTTGCTCCCTTTTTTGAGAATATTGAAGAAATGTTTGCATTTGTCCGAGGATCGGGCAATAAATCTGCCCAAGGCTGCGATGGACCCATTGAGTTTCTGCACTTCTTTTAAATTCTTCGGGGATGGCATTTCTACTATGGCCTGAATCTTACTGGGTCTACCTCAATGCCCCTTTTTGTTACCAGATACCCGAGGAATTTCCCCGAGGTGACGCCGAAAGTACATTTCTCTGGATTCACTTTCATGTGATGTTTTCTCATTGCTTCGAAGATATCTCTCAGATCCTGGTGGTGATCTTTGCGCAGCTTACTTTTGACGAGCATATCGTCAACGTAGACTTCTAAGGTACTACCAATCCATGGCCTGAAGATAGCATCGACCATTCTTTGGTATGTTGCCCCTGCGTTTCGAAGTCCGAAGGGCATTCTAGTGTAGCAATAAAGGCCATGTGGGGTGTAGAACGCTGTGTGTGGCTGATCTTCTTCTGCCAGGGCTACTTGGTTGTAGCCAGAATGTCCATCCATGAATGACAGTTCTTCATATCCTTCTACTGCTTCTACCAGCTGATCTATGCTTGGCAGGGGATAGCTGTCCTTTGGACATGCCTTGTTGAGGTTAGTAAAATCGATGCATATCTAACCCCTCCATTTTTCTTAGGAACGACGACCATGGAGATCCATGTAGGGTACTTGACTTCCTTGATAAATCCTGCGTCTAGTAGTTTCCGAAGTTCTTTTTCCACTGCCTTATGATACTCTGGTGCAACTTTTCTAATTTTCTGCCTGAACGGGGTGTGCCTGGTTGATGCGTAGCTCGTGTTGGATTACTTTGGGTCAATCCCGGCATATCTCCTAGTTCCAGGAATACATCCGCGTATTCTTTAAGTAATTTGGTTAGAGAATCTTCTCTTTTCGTCCATTATGGTCCCTACTTTGATCATCTTCGGGTTTTCTTCCGTTCCTATGTTGATTTCTTTTACGGGCTCTACTGGCGTGAACACCGGCTTCGGTCCCCGAGGACTGGGACGTTCTTTGATTGCTATTTGGTATGTTTCTGTCCTTCGTTGGCTGCTGAAGTACTTGTCTCTGTGCTTAGACATTATCATCTTTGTCAAGCCCTTCCTGTAGTTTCGTTGAGGAACAGGTCTATGGCCTTCTCTTTCGCGGCTTCTTTATTTTTAATTCTTCGGGTTTTTCGCTGCTCTTCTTGTTCGTTGTTGATACGATCCTGAGTGGCTTGGCACTCTCTTGCAGAGACCCGATCTCCCTTGATTTCCATTACTCCCTCAGGTTGGGAATCTGAGATATTGGTAGTACGTTGCCGCCACTCCCTTGAGTTTATGTAACCATTTTCGTCCAATAATGGCGTTGTAGGGGGATGGGGCGTCCACCACGCTGAATCGTGTTTCTAACTTCATGGGTCCAGCGTCAACTTGCAACACGATGTCTCCCAATGGCTTGTGGGTGCTCCATTGAATCCGTAGATGGTGTAATAAGAGGTCATTAGATGTTCTTCATGGAGCTTCATTCGTTTGAATGCGTCGTAGAATAGAACGTTCACTGAGCTTCCCCCGTCTATGAGGTTTTTTAAGGTTACATCCAGCCACTGGTAGTGTGAGGACCAGGGGGTCGTTATGGTCTTCCATATCTTCTTCGATATCTTCAGCATCGAAATAATAGGTGAGTCCATCCACTCTTCGTGCTCGTCCACCTCTATCCCATCGATCTTATACAATTCGCAGCGGTTCGAACTGCTTCCGTAACCTCTTTCCTATCTGTGCTGTAAGTGAGGGCCCTGCGGCTTCAGAACACGAGATGGTGTTGATTGTGCGGTTCCCTTCTGGAAGTTGGACTGGCTTGGTTCGTTTGGATCTATCCTCGGCGACATCCTTTCGTACGTAATGTTTGAGCTCGCCAGCATCGATTAATTTTTGGATCATTATTTTGAGGTTTTTACATTTTTCGGTCTGGTGTCCGTTGAAGCAGTGATATTCACAGTAATCTTTAGACTTCTCGGTTCTCGGGGGTGTTTTCCCTTAGACCATGGCCACTCCAGGTTTTCCCTTCCTTTGATCTCTCGCAGGATCCGAGCATAGCTAGCGTTGAGCTTCGTGTAAACTTGATCTTCGAATTTTCGGTCGCCTGTTCGTCGTTCATCCCTTCGTTCCTTCCTGTCTTCGTGAGGCCGCTCCACTGAACAATTCCTTTTGGCCCCATTGGTTTGTTCTGCTGAATTGGTACGGTGAGACCTCTGCGTGTACGCCCTCGGGTTTTCACGCTGGATTTCTTCAAGACGAGCGTGCTTTTCAATAATTATTCGAAGATCTCCCTCTGTCTTAGGCACGCTTCCATGAATCTCAACAAATAGTGGACTCATTCGGTCTAATCCCCACTTGTAGCAGTTGATACTTACCACTGGGTCCACACTTCCTATGGCTTGGCAGATCTTGTGCCATCTGTTAGTGTATTCCCTCGTGGTTTCCTTGTAGCCAATTGCCAGTGAAAAGAGCTTATCCATTCCGGTGTTAACAGTCTTGTTGTACATGTAAGTTCTTAAGAACTTTTCTGCGAGTTGGTCGTAGGAGTGGATGGAGTCTGGCGGCAGATTATCAAACCAAGACAATGCCGATCCCTTCAGGCTTGACGGGAAGTATCTACAGAGTACGGCGTCGTTCTGACTCCATCTAGCTAAGACACGGTTATAATACCGAATATGTGCAGCGGGATCACTGGATCCGTCATAGCATTCGAACGTCGGGACAGGGCATTTCAGCGGAATAGGGGTGTTGGCCAGGCGATGAGTTAGGGGCGTGGAGTTAGCCTCTCTCATGACCTCTTCTAACCTTCCCCCGCCTTGTCTACTTTTTAATTGCCTGATCTCGGCCATCATTTCATCACGTAGCTCTTCCATCGCGCGCGGTGATGCCCTACGCTCTTCTGCTCGTGATAGTCTGACTCTCCGTCATTGTAATCTGGGTCAGATGCGCTACTTCCCCTAGCCGTGTCTCCATTGGCTGCTACGATGACTCTTCGGTCTCGATTTGGTTCTGGTGCCTTTGAATTTGCCTCATCAAGTTGCTGGCTGGTCTTCGTGCTTAGGGCAATCCGGTCTTTTAAATCTTGGTTTTCTCTGGCCAGCAAACTACAACATCTGCGTAAACCTGCTGGCTTTCTTCAATTCTTCAAGCTCAGCCATCAGTCGATGTGATTGGTTTGACCCCTGATTGGGAGTCCCCGCTCGTGCTACTACGGCCATGGTGCCGCCTTCTTCTATGGTTTGTACTAAAGGTGGTGGAGGTTCAGCTTCGATTGTTGGCATTCCAAATCGGGCGGAGTGCCCACCGGCACAGTTTGATTCGTTCGTTTGTTGTGGCATTCCGAAGGTTGGCGGGTGCGCGGGTTGATGTGTTCTGGATTCATCCACCCTTTCTTTTGGTTGGTGAGATTGATTCGTAACAAGAGTTTTGCTGGCTTCCGCAGCCTTTGGGGCTGCCGCTGCCGTACTGTACTTCGCTTCCGCTGCTCTGAGGGCCGCGGCTGCAACGGAGTTAGCGTTCATAGGCGAAGTGATTTCCGCAGTGTCCTGTCTCTGACTAGTTATTTTGGCTTTGTCTCCTTTCTGCTTGCTCCGGGTGATGACCGGGGTTGTCCTTGGTGCTTCCTTTGACGAGGCTTTGGATTTTCCTGCTTCCTGCATCTTTTCAATCGTGCTGTCGTTTTCTTTCTGCACAAGGGAATTTCAAACAGCGAGAAACAGAAATGTTTGTGCGGATCGGGTTAGTTTACGAAATTCATTACTCCAAGAAAAAAAACTGCCCGAGGGCCACCGAGAACTTTTAAAAATGCGGGTTCATTGAAGGTATGTGGATACGTGAAAGGATCCCTTTGAAAATGCACGTAGATCTTTTTGGAAATTTTCAAAAACCCATCGGAAAGACAAGTCCAGACGAGATCTAAAAAATGTAAATCCATGGATCTAAGCAATAAATCTTTTAACCAGTTTGAATGGCTTCGACAGATACTGCCAGAGCTAATGAAGTAGAGCAATCATATGCTAATTTAATATGAAATCACAGGATAAGATAAATCTTTTACCGGGACGAAGTCCCTGTTTCTAGCGCCAAATTGTGAACACGTAAATCACGAAGGCATCTATATGTTCACAAACAATGTTCGCACTCTAGGTACCGTCTCACACTGATAATACGATTGCATTGATTCCTTGGCTCAAAACCCTCGGGTTTATCATAGCCTCATCTAATAACATTGCGAGGGGCGTTTACGCAGGGGAAGATAAAGAAAACGAAGTATAAAAGTAAAACTCAAGGAGCGTTAGGCGAATATAAAGTGCTGAAATGTAAATAAGACTGGGATTTACGTGGTTCATCACTAAGGCCTACATCCACGGGGTTGTTGTTTCACTATATACTTGATGGTTACAGGGATAGTCGAGCGACTTTGGAGTTTACATAGGTCTGTATATTGTAAAGGACTAACTTACACTCACAATCTTTCTCTCTCCTTCTCTCCCTGATTTTTCCGATCCCTCACTCTTGGTGGAGAGGGGGTATTTATAGGGTTAGAGTGTGGGACCCATCTCTGAGGGCCGTTGGAACCTTATCTTCTTGTGTTTTGTGTCCATCACGCGTAGGTCTTCGTTCATTACTTGATCACGCAGAGCCATCCTCGTTCGTTCCACGGGTTGATCGACACGTATACTGCTCAGAGTGTTTAATGCGGGTAGTTGAGGCGCCTGCTCGTGTCAGACAAGTGTCTTATTCCCCTGTCACGTCCATGTCAGTTAACTTTCTCTTCACCGTTGATCTTAGCTTCTTTTGGAGATGAGATAAAGTAACTCTTCAGGAGTTATTTGGTGCTCCGCAGTACATCGTGTTTTCGGTGCATCTTTTAACTTCTGCCCTTAGATTTGTTCGGGCAAAGATCCTACGTCGCCGGGATAGGATTCTTGGCTATGGGCGTGTGTCATCGTGTTTTGATGACTTTTCCTGCATGCTCTCCACGTATCTTCCTATATACACGTGTTCGATGATGAAATATGTACACACAGGAGGAGGATGATTTTTGGATGCAAAAATCCACGTCTTCCACGACTAACTCCGAAGTATCAACCTCCTCCGCCTCCTCATGAAACCCATGGAATCTATTATAAGTTTCGAAACCAGGTGGAATCTATTATAGCTCATAATGAAGTTGGAAAAATGCTCAATTTTATGTCTAGTGGTTACGCATGGGTGTGAGGTTGGGAACTACCAGACACGATGGACAAAATCAGATTAATCGTGTTATTACGAAGTGTTATCGGTAAGTTTTTTATATTATTCCCAACTGTAACATAATATGGATCAAATAAATTTTTGCGAATGCCGGAAAAAAACTCACTTGACCCCGTTGCATGTAAATCATGGCTCCATCCCTGCATTAGAGTATGTGTGGCTGATTGAGCTTTAAAAAGACATTAAATAAAAAGGGATTAGAAACAAATTTGGCATCCAACAGATAAGATTACACAGTCGTTCTGATCCAACAGGTCTTGGTCAACAATATATATATTTTCTTTTAATCATTGCGTCGAATATATAATATGGTTAAATATTTGACACTTGAAATTTAAACATTGGGCGAGCGACAATAGCTATTTAGGTTTTGTCAGTTCTTTCCCTTTCCTCTCTCCTCTCCTTTATCACTCCCACCCAAGAACAAAATCTTCACCGATAACAATTTCATTTCAAATCTGGTCCTGTTTGGACCGGATCTGAACAGGATTTTCTTTCTTTTTTTTGTTTTAAGTTAGATCTTCGTTCTTAGCTAGTTCTTATTATGGTTTTGTCTTACTTTTTGGTAAGTTTTGTACGCCCGTATGGTGTTTTATCTTCTCTATTAAAGGTTTATCTCGGTTTCAATGGTCGTTCTTGTGTTTTATGGGTTTCACTATCACTTGATATGTTTTTCAACGATAAAAACTTCATCATTGTTAGCCCCGGCAACGGAATCTTTACCGAAAGCTCATCATCTATTTAATCGGCGACGAAATCTTCATGAATGATGTTTTTTGACGATGAAATCTCCATCACAAGTTTTAAAAAATTTGAGCAAATCACTCCAACTTTTGGAGCACACCCTTTACGAAGAAAAAACACAAACAAAATGGTTAGAATACATTTCCGAGGAATACCATTCTTCCTCTGACTTGATCGGCTCTTATTCATGCTTGTATTTCTGATACACCGGTAATCCTTCTCTTTCTCTTGTCGGATTCTCGGTATACTTGTACGGTATGTCTATTTGTATTTTCTTAATATTGATTTTAAACCCAATGTGAAAACGAAGAGGATACCAAATATACTCAACTTTTTTGTTTGGCAACTTGTATAGGCAAAACTTAATACAACACCAAGTACACCAACTTAATTATCCTTGACAATATGTATATAGATTTAATATATCTCAACCTCTACTCAATCAGTATGTATATATATATACAAGGTCCGTGAACCTGATTGTTAAGCAGAGTACTTGGACGATCTCAAAAATCATTATCCAAGATCAATCTAGTCGTATCCAAATGATTCAATCGGAATTGAGCCAAGTGATTAAACTTGTTATCTATCTTTCAAGATACGAATTCTACGAAAAACTAGTCTCGTAATTGAAAAAGCGGGGGTATAACAACCACACCCAATAATTCGTTCTGCAATCTGTATGAAGTAACTCCAATATTATTCCGAGAGTACCATCTTAATTTGATGTGTGATTAAGTTTAACTTAACTCGACAAGACATCAACCATATCCTTTCTTTTCTCTCTCATGGCGATTTCTGCATCTCCTTGCAGCAAGAAACTCATCCTCCTAATCGTTTCTCTCTTCATGAGTGATTCAGTTTAGGAGTGTGCTAATTGAATTTATTCGCCGTCCAAGGACGGATCTTTGATCCTTTCCCTTGGGGCTGAGATCTATTGATTAGTGGAGTCTCTTTTTCGCCTTTTTACTTAGTTATGTATTCTATTATTTTGGAATCAAAATATTTTAATCTCACGTGGATTTCCAAGGGGAAGTCGAGGAAGCTCAAAGTTTTGGAAAGATACAAGGGTTTTCAAAACTGGATCTTACTTCCTGAGGATGTCGTTGCCTGGATTCACAAAAGAACAATTGAAGTTATTTCTTTCTTGCACAAGAAGCCACAAAAATGTTCACAGAGATTTAACCATGTTGTCATTCTTGTGGAGATGCGCTCAAACTCATACGGTGAATTCTTAAAAGTTTCCAGGCTCGACCATTCAAATAACTCCCCTTCAAGATTTGTTTGTATACCTAGTGGTCGTTCTGGATCTATTTGGAGTTATTTTGGGTCTTCCGTAACTGCATCTTCTGCTCGCAAACTGGTGCCAGTTAACAACACCATTACTTTTCCTTCTATACCTTGTGAGGAAGAGTCGACATACTAGGAGCTTCCTCTGTTTGGTATCGTTGTTGAAGCTCATAATGCACATTTTGTGTGGTATCGTATTGTTGCTGGATTGAAGAAGAAACTTAGTTGGTCGGGTAATTTGGAGCTTCGAAGCATCAATGCTAAGTTGGCATATTTTGACGCAATGTCTAAGGATGTTTTCAATCAATTTAAAGAGGAGAAGATTTTATTTTTTGGTAAGTCGAAAATCTCTTTGAGACAATGGAGACCGGATGATATGATTATCAAAAATGTTAAAGGTAGTTCTCACTGGATTGGCATTAGAGGGCTACCTTTCCATCATTGGGATCTTAAGAATTTTGAGTCCATTTCCTCTTCATGGGGCAGAGTCCTGGAAATTCATAAATCTACAATTATAAGATTAAAGTTGAAGCTGAGCTATGTAAAATCCCAGCTGCTGTTTTTTTCAACGGCAATTGGTTAAGCATCGAATGGATTTTTGCTGGTAATGATCCAAGCTTTAGTCAACAACATATCACAGTCCCAAACACATCCGCCACTCGCCCTACACCCCGGGTGTACAAGCGACAAAATCGGTACACTGGGATGTGTAGTCATCCAGTAACTCGGCCTACACCCGGCGTACAACAGGTATAGGTCTAGGGCTTGGCTCTTATACGATGTTAAAGTCTGTAGTCATCCAACTCAAAACCAATCGGCAATAAGTGGAGAGACCCTTTCATATTATATTTAAGTTAGTTATGTGTAATCTTGCAATGTGGGACCATTATCCTTTCACACGTACATAAGAAAAAGTATCAGGAATTGCGATGTTGATTTATGTGGGAAAATCGAGATGCTGGTGGAAATTCAGTTATGCTTACTGCCTTTGGATTGTAGTTTATGAAGAAATCTACTCATCCTTTGAACTTTTGGGTAGACATTTCCTGTGAACTCCAAATAAAAAAGTAGGAACCATGATCTAACCATCCGTCCGTAGTTCGAACCATGTTTCCTCCCTTTGATGGTTTTTTTCGATTCACCAACCGTGTCTAGGCCATTTGGAATACAATTTTTCCTTTAAAAATTCCTAAAATAAATAAACTTATATCAAGGATTATAATTCTGAAAGGCGTTGGACCCCTATTTTCTGGCTACCGGTTAAGCTGCCCAACAGCTTTTGTAAGCCCTTTTCTTTTGTTTCAATAAATATAAATGTCTATTTAAAAACAAATATGTGTATGTGTTGGTCTTCAGTTGTACCGGGTGAGGCAACTAGTGATTTTCTAATCGATCCAATAACAAGCAATGTTGATGTTTCACTTGAAAAGTACTACCTCCGTCCCTAATTAGACGACCTAGTTAAAATTTACTAGTAAATTTAGAAATGATTTATCTCTCAAACTATACAACGGATTTTCGTAAACTTTGTATCATCCGAAAACATTTTAAAACACCTATCTAATGAATATAAATATGGCTATCAAATTTTATATATATAATAATATTAATCTATCACTGCACTTATTTATGGTATAGGTCATCTAATTAGGGACGGAGGGAGTAATGGGGAATCAAAGTTAAGGAAAAATATTGGTTGATCTTAGTTACATTAGAACGAGGTTCGGTGTCTACTAGTACCACCATGATTCTGATAAAACAAGCTTGTTGTTCTTAACAGCAACGAGTATTAGAAAATACTTGCAACAATAAAACATGACGTAGGTCACACCTCATATCCTACATTCGTGAAAGTGTTTAGTTTGTTGGACACATATATTATATGCCATTAAATGGATCACAAAATGGGCTATATAGCCAAAAAGGCAAGTTTTCTGGGCCATATGGACTGGTAGAAGTTTCGTCTGGGTCAAATGGACAGTGCAATATTTTAATTGAAACCGACCTAATTATCCTTTTGTAATTGCACGTTCTCCGTCTCCTCAACAAAACCACGATCTCCTTCTCTCTTCAGATGAAAACCGCCAACGTCCTTCTTCTTCATCTTCTCACAAACCAAAATAGGAACAAATTCCTCCACCAAAAACCATCAGAAATAGATTTCCTCCACCGTCTCTTAACCATCAACAGTAGCAGATTCATCAGAAACCATCAGAAAATCAGTTCCCTCTATCGTCTGCTAGTTTCATCAACCTTCAACACCGTCGTGAAATTGGGTTTCATTCACCGTCAACACTGTCGTGAAATTGGGTTTCATTAACCGTTTGAAAACACCATCTACACTACTCTACAAAATCATAGGTTTCTAGGGTTTCAATCAATCTATCAGTTCAGTGAAGAATCAGGGTTTGAAATCAATTTGAAGAATCAGGTTTTCAAAATGTCTTCTAGAACTCGTAATTTTTCAATCCCTAACTCTGAATTTCTCTTAGTTTCAGAATTGCATGGTTAATTGGTGGTTTTATTTTTATTTTAGTTGATTAATTTGTTTAATTGATGATTTTATTTTCATTTCTGTGGGTATGTGTATGTTACTGTAGGTTTGATGAAAATCGATTGCATCTGGTGTTTGAGTTTTTTTTTTTGTTGAAATGGATTTGTTGAAGTGAGTTGTGTGGATGGAATTGTTGTCTTAACTCGCTTGCAGGTTTAGACTATGATGAGCAGATTAAGACTAGATGAAACCAGTTTCATCCATGTTAAAATCTGCAGTTTCATACAACATTGATGTCTATGTTTGTGTTGTTATGAGCTTTGCATATACTAGTACATGAATAATATATAGGATGTAAGTGGGTTTCATCTGATACCTGCAGAAACTTGGTTTCATCTAACTATTATATATAGGATGTAACTGGGTTTCATCTAATACCTGCAGAAACTGGTTTTCATCTAGCATTAAAGATGGGATGTAATTGAGTTACATCCACAGATTTAAAATATGACTTAACTGGTTTAATCCAAATTGTTGTAGGAAGCAGTAGCAAGAAGAGTGCCGGTGCTGAAAGAAAATCCAAGAAAAAACATGATGTGGGTGATGAGTCTAACACGGAGAATGTGGATGATGTGGATGCCGAAATGGATGAAGACAAACCAGAGAAAAAAAAGGAAAGAAAACGTTGCGATCAAACATGAAACCAGAAATGATTAAATTTGTGTTTGAATAAGTTAGCCAGAAATGATTAAATTTGCAGGTTGAAAATATATTTTTTGTCAGATTGTAACCAGGCTTGGATGAAATTGGTTACATCCTAGCCTGTATAAAACTGCAACTTTTTCTCAGAATGTAACCAGGCTTGGATTAAACTGGTTACATCCCAGCTTGTATAAAACTGCAATTTTTCTGGCCAAAAATCTCATTTTTTTTCTCCAGAATAGGCAGGATGAAACTGGTTACATCCTGTACAATTAAATTTGAATCTTTGCAAACATTCAAATTTTACAATGAAAACTGAAGGGAATGTACAATTAAACTAAATCAGCATAAGACTATAAGATATATACTATAAAATTGAAGAGAAATACTTGAAAAATAATTCCATATAAGATATGTTTTTATGAACAAAAGAAACAGTCCAAGGTAAATACTAGTTGCGAAAATATAATTCCAGGTAAATGAATCTTAAATTTGCAACAAGAGGCTGCAGAGAAGAATAAACTAATCTAGATATCATGGTAAAAGGATGCACAGAATGAGGTCTGGAGATGTTCTTAAGCATGTTCTTAACGTTGCTTTTTTGCAGGAGGATGAGGACACGTCGTCTTGTTATGATCTCTGTTAGGGTCCGGTGCTAAACGAAACTAGCTCATAGTAGGTTCACGAACAAAATCAGGAGCACGAATAGGAACACGTTCAAATAAATGAAGCTCCAAGAAAGAAAACTCCTTAACAATACACAATGATAAGAAAGACCTGAGCTTCACATCACTGTCAACAACATTGCTTCTCCCATCATAGTCAAATACAAACTGAATTGAATCTGGTGAAATGTTATTCCAATAAGAACAGACATGCGACTTCAACTCATCAACTGTTGACTTAATAATAACTTGGTATGGACATGCATCCGTCCCCCGGATAACCACACAGAGAAAATGACGATCCATCTACAAAAGGAATATATATAACAAATCTTATGAATCTGGATGTATTCAATTGACAATAAAAAACAAAGACATAACCAAATTAAAACAATGGTGGACAGAACAATGGTCACTTTCTGCATTTTCAAAATGCGTTTTCAAGGTTCCAGATAAAGAAGGTCCCTTCCTAAATACGTCAGCTAAGTCGGTATGAAAACTTTCTCTGTCTTGCATCACTTCAACCCATTTCCCCCCTAAGAAAACCCCATCGGTGACATGTTAGTAACATAATTTATGTACTTTTGGGCTTGGTGTTTATATAGCTGCTTCTAGGTGTTACTTGTACAAGAAAACTGTTGTGGATTTATTACTCTGAAATTTATTACTACTGTTTTTTTAGAAGCCACATCTACATGTCTTTTCTCCTTTCTAGTCTAACTCTCTGTGTTCTTAAAGGTCATGAATGCCCTATGCGGTCTTGTTTTAGGGTGCAACAGATTAAGTAGGCTACAGATTGATTATGCAACCTCCTATGCTCGCAGTACATAATTCTGCATCTAGTAGTACTCCTTCACTGGAGTATTTCAGCTTCAGATTCAAATATCCAGAATAACATTGTAGACTGTAACCCAAATTGAAAATACTATTTCAGTTCACATCCTAATTGAACTGACAAAACTAATCATTGGAAACTAAACCCAAAATTGGTTTAATCAATTTGGTTTGAATACAATAACATAACCAATTCAGTTCACATAAAAAACAATGAAAAACTAAAATCACTTTAATCAATTTGGATTGCATCTGTGTATTGTTTCAGCAGGTTTAAACTAAATTTACTTTGATGAACAATCAATCGATTGGATATAAACAGATAATCACGTTTACAAGCACCAACTAAAACTAAAAATTGGTTATTAGTAAAACCCTGGATAATCAAAATCAACAACTAAAACCAAAAGATAATCAAAAATCCCATAATAATTGATAGAGAAACTTCAATATCGACATACCAAGATATGCATTACAAAGAATTAGACAAAAACGAATCCAAAATTGGATTAATTGAAACTTGACACTTATTGATTTGCGTTACTGGTTGTTGATGATATTAGATGACTTGAAAAAGTGGAGTAATCTAGACTTCGATTCAACAATCGTTAATCACCATGATTGATCAACCAGATCTGAAAAAGACACGACCTCTGAATTTTCGATCGAATTCTGCAGGTGACGAATACACGAGCTCTGCCGGGACGAGAAGGTTCTGAAAAGAGAAATAAATTCTCTTTGAAAAGAAGGGTTTAAAAGGTTAGGGGGTATTTTAGGTAAGACATATTTTTTATTTTAATTTTCCTGGGTGAAATATCCAAATTGGTTATATAAACAGTATATTTCTGATTTCTGGGTATATAAACAGTATCAAAAGCTAAGAATCTATTTCACCCAGGAATTTTCTGTTTTGATCTTTTTGACCAATTTTGTGTAAATGGATTTATTATGATTAATCAACTAGTGAAATTAGCCAAGTATACAGATGTTTTAATTGAAGCTATAAATAAATTGGTTCAAGTTGATTACTTTGATCAATTATTGTTTTGTTTATTTTTACAATTTGTCTGAGTGATGATTAGGAATTACGATGTTGGTTATAGAGAAAAATTGAGATATTGGTGGAGATTGAGTTATGCCTACTCCAATGGGTGTTGAGTATTAGTGTCACTATGAGTTTGAATGTACTACGGTGAATTTAGATAAGTCTGGCCGACTCTAGGTGAACGGATTTGAATCGGAAAATTGGGAAAATACCCCATCTAGCGATAATCTAATAGAAAAATGCCTCATGAAAAAAGAGTTATTGGAAAATAGCCCACAATCATTTTTTAATCCAAATATTGTCGAGATATTGTTTAGGGATAAAATTACCAGATTAACCTTTTTGTTCACCTAGAAATGACCACATGTATATTATTGGAACTCGGTTATGTTTAAGGAGAAAGAATTTTAAGGGAAAAGCTAATGTTTTAGAGCTATGTATATAGGAAATTATTTAATGAAAATTGAGTTTTAACATTATTTATATGGCCAAATTTTTTCGCCGACGTCGCATCAAAAACATCTCTACATAATCTTCACCACTGTTACCTGGTTATCCGTCTTTTTTGGATTAAAAGCAAAGAAAAGAGGTGCGAAATCGTTGGTCACGATGGCGAATTCAATTGTGGAGCATATTTTAAGGTGGTTGAGTTGTTGTTAACAGTTTCATTTGTACTTTCCAAATGAATTTTTATACTGAGCATGATCAAATTGTCTATCACCATCATACTAGAAATGAGCTGATGAATAGTAGCAGTATGGACAGGTTAAATTCCCCAATGATGCAGAAGCAAGAGTTATATGGCCAAATGAAACCTTCCCTCCTTATGGGATTGTAGCCAACCCTGGATTGACTATCTCATTTGTGAATAATAATTGATGTAGTTAGACATTTTTCTCCCTATTGATTTCATTTCAAATCTGTGAATTCTTCTAACAGACACAGGACACATACTAATACACTATTTAAACACATAATTACTGTGACTCATATTGCTGGTGACCAACGTTCATAATAACTGTCGCCTGGAAGTTATCACACTGTTTGTGGATGAAAACTGTTTCTGCCGATTTTTATAAATTCAGGTGTGTGGATGAGAAACAAATCTAAACCCTAAACAATGCACAACACGGGAGTACTTTTGATTCGAGAGATCAATCTGTACAATCCTGACCTAAACCAAAAAATTGCCGTTACATGCTTGCTTCGATCACAAAGTGAAGGAAAAGGGTTGGTCTTAGGGATGGAAGCGAAGAGAGTGTTGAGACCAGAGTGGTTAATTCTGAAGATGTGGCTTGTTTTATGACATTTATAAGAAAGTGGAACTGGCTTGCAAAGTGAAAAGCTATCAGTTTTTGGTGATTTCTGGATACTATGTTGTTGCCGACCAAAAGCCTATTGTTTGGTGGAAATAGGTGAAGCCTATTTATACAAGTCATATTGAAATGTTCCCTGGTCTCGTAGGAAGTGGGAACGATTGGGTTATGGAAGAGTGGAGTAACGTATAACCGTCAGAAACCCATGCTTCCATGATGAAGGAAGTGGATTCCTTTACATCCATTACTTCTTGCCGCCACTAATTGTCCAGCTAAACACTTTCTAATAACGGGCGTATTGCGCGCCGCATGCTGTAAACCGCCAGACCAATACCCTGATGAGTATCCCCCAGTTTGTGACATGTTTGATGTCTCGAGTGTTTTCGTGGAAAACATGTAGCACTTTGCTACGTGCGGTAAGTCAAAGTCAAGAGTCTTGTCGCAGAAAAATATCATGTGATGCTATTAGGCACGTCTTGGTTGGTCGCCTAAAACTTGCCACAAGTCCGTCAGTTCAGTGGCGAACTTGGATTGCTGAGATTGCATCTCATGAGGAAAGGTAGCCGTTGATTATGGCTACCTTCTGTTGGCACCTGGTAATGGCGCAGTGGCGTTTTTGGTGTATACCAGTGGCACTGCGGCATGACTGGTATAGCTCGTGCATGCCAGTGGCACGGAGGTATAAAAGGCGCCTGGCGTAGCCATGGCCACTAGATTTAGGCGGTTGGTCGCCTAAAACTTTCCACAAGTCTGTCAGTTCGGTGGCGAACTTGGATGGCTGAGATTGCATCTCATGAGGAAGGATGGCCATTGATTATGGCCAAATCTTGTTGTATATCAAAGTGACGCCATTGGCATAGTGGCGTCTGGCGTAGCCATAGCATAGCAACATGCCAGTGGCGCAGACGTGGCAGCCGTTTTGGCATATTGGTGTTAGACCCAAATATGGCTCTGGCAACATTGTCCATGTTTCCAAGTTAAACTTAAGGCCTTAGGAGAATCACTTACCTAGTTGGCATGGCGACTTTAGCTAAAATAGGGTTTGGCGTATCGAAACCTTAATTAGCACGTGCGCTGCGGCACAGTGGCGTGGCTGAGATAGCTGGCGCGTGCCAGTAGCGCCTGGCGTAGCCATGATCGCTAGATTTTGGCACATTGGTGTTAGACCCGAAATGTGGCGTGGCAACATTGGCCTTGTTGCCACATCAATCCCAATGTTCTGGGGAACATTACTTGGCTTGGTTGGCGTAGCGACTTTTTCTAAATTAGTTTTGCCATGCTGAAACCCTAATTAGCGTGTGTGGCATGCGGACGCGGCATGGCGACACTTTTTGTACAAACGGTGTCATAGCTGGGCCAAGAGAACTATAGCAAGGCCATGGTGTGGAAACGACTATAGGAGTAAGGATTGTCGTGGGTGGCTATGATATGACGCCATTCCTAGGGTTTCCTGGGTCCCACAGGGCTCGTGGCATGCTGGCATGCCGCTTATCTCATTGGCGCAACATGGCACGTTTAGCATGTTGGCGCAATTTTTAGAAAGCCAATTGGCTTCGTGACTATCTGGCGCAGTTTCCCCTTTTTAACACTGTGGCAAGTTTAAAGCAACTTGATTGGTCAGAAAAAAGGGCCGGCCAAGCATGGGCGTGGCTACACTTCTGGTGTGAGTGTGGCGGCTTTAGAGCGACCTGATTGATCGATGGTAAATTGGGCCGACAAGTATGGGCCGAGCCACAACTTATGTGCGTGTGTCGAGTTTAAGACGACCTGATTAGTCGAGGGAAATAGGGACGGTTTAGGATGGGGCATGGCCAATGGAAAATGGCACCGGCTTGGCTTAAGGCATGGCCACGCCTCCCTTTGTTGCTGCTCCTATCCTGCGGCTCCTTATTTTCAGATTCTGGGCAAGATTTTGCATCTACTGATCCATGACGAATTAATTACCTAGTTTTCCTAGGCTTAATTTCGACAAGCAGGGTCTGATATACTGCGCAAGGCGCAAAACCCTAACTTTTGCAAATTAGTCAGGATAATTGATTGAATTCTATGTGTTGACACAGAGTTCTTTTAAGTTCATTTCCAAAGAGCAGCATGGTTTCTGATTGAATACCTTATGCAAAGACCTTATCCTTGATACTTGGAAATTCGTGCTACTCTGTTGCGAGTGAACACAAATTGTCATGCCATATCAACATTAAAGGTTCAGCCGGCGAACATAACACAAAAAGCATTCAAAGAAACTTATATTAATTGAATGTAGGCAAGGTGCCAAAATTTACAGAATACCTGGGATTGTTGCTACATGCACCATTCTGGGTAAATTTCATGAGAGAATATTGAGTTGCTCAATAAGTGTGCCAGTGAAGAGGTTTAAACACTCATCACTTTTACATGGCTCTATCTCTTTACAGAGTGACGACCTATTAAACGCAGAGTTTTACAATTTTAGCTATGAACTAAAAGCCATCATCAACCTTAAGTCCCCTCCTTAGCACGTAACAGTGGCATTGTTGTGGGGTAAGCATGATATGGTGACAGACAAGAGTAAAATCGAAAGGGAAAGACGTGAAGAGATTTCCAGGGAAATTCGACTAACCTTTGGCGGAAGGCACGAGGAGTCTTGTGATCCTTGTATTGGCGACTCTGCGTAATTCGTCTTGGCCATGGGGTGTTGGCATCAGCGCTGCAACTTTGGCTACTGATCGACAGAGGTGGCACTGCAACTTGATCCACAGAACGGGCGTTGGCTGGATACGGAAAGGTGATGGCGCTGCTTTAGCTGGTTGTGGAGTGGGAAGATGCCGCTGCTTTGGCTGGCTATGGAGCAGAGAAGATGGCGCTGCTTTGGCTGGTTGTGGAGCGGAGAAGATGGCGCTTCTTTGTCTACATAAAGATGGATGGCGCTTCTTTTGCTGGCTAGGCCAATGGCGCTACTGGTTAGGGCGTGGACTGTTGGCGTTGGCTTGGCTGTGGCCTGTTGACGCCATGGAGCTTTGCCAGCGTGGGTCCGGTTGCTTCTTTCCGTGTATAGCCCAAAACAAGAAACCTTCCTCCATTCGAACTCCAAAAGGTGTTATGTCAATAAAAGACGTCACCTATCCTATTTACCTCGTATTATTGGCTTTGTTTCCACGTCTTGGTGCTAGCGGCAGAGTGGTAGTAATAAAGCAGGCGAGCATATTCCAGGTATTTATCTCCGTGTTTCTTCTTTTTGTTTGCTCTTCTGTTGTTGCTGTAAACCCTAGCCATAGGCATGTCCGTCATCAATTCGTAAAATACTTCAATGTGAATAATTCCTTTTTGTCAGTAGTATCATAATAATCAGCCACCATGTTAATGGTAACGAAGCCAATTGCTCATGCAAAATAGATATGCACAAACGGGTAGTTGTTGGTTAAACCTTTTCCACAAAAACCTAGCTTTAGGGCTTCCTGTTTCTTTTTTTTTTGTTGAACGCAATTATTTCCGTGGCATCCTCTTGGTCGTGGGTATAATTTCCGTGGCATAGAGTTTGGGAGGATACCAGTCCCCACTCCTTCGGCTACCACTCCTCTGGCTGCGCGCCACCTTTGGCCTTGCGTGTTGCGGCTTGCGGACAAATAAATTGGCATGTGACCAAGATAAATTCTTCGCCATTGATAAAATAATCTTTATGCACCATTTTTCTTCGTTTTGCTCCGTTGTAGTTACTTTAAAAGCATAAGGAATTTTGTTAAGATGTCACCTGAAAGCAGTTCTGCCGCCGCATCGAGAAGTGCTAACAACTCCAAGCCGAACACAGATGATGAGTTCTTTACGAAATCTGCTGCGGTTACAAGGACCCATCCCAAATTCGTGGAAACTCTTCTGACTGATTCAGAGAATGATGGAGAAGTTCAATCAGTCAATCCAGGGCGTATAATGAGGTTTTGTCTTCAGAAGAAAGAGTATCTGGATTCTCCCATAAACTTCAAAATATGTCATAGTCCATTGCGCTCTTATGACAGATGGATGAAGTTCATGGTGAGCTGAGACCATGTAAGAGCTAATCTGGCTGGAGCGCAAATCGTGAATGTTGTCGTGGCTTCTGCAACACTTCAAATCAGAAAAGATGATGCAGGCTTGATTACTTTCATCTCCAGATGGTGTCCGGAAACTCACACGGCTATATGTATATGGGGTGAGATGACTATTTCTTTGGAAAGCGTAGATGTTCTGTTGAGTCTTCCAATAATTGGGAAACTTGACGTTGTCTTTTATGAGGAAGAAGAAGAAATGCATGCCACTCTGGTCACGAAAGCAACAGGGTATGTTCGAAAGAATTATGAGGAAAAGTGCTTCTATAACTGGTGGGTGTCTGAGTGGTTCCCTGGTGAGCCGGAGTTGGATCAAGTGCTGGATGATACACTCCATGTTGCAGCATTTTTAGTTCTGTGGTTATCCAGAGACATTTTTGATGATGGCTCTGGCAAGAATGAGATAAGGCAGAAGCTCATCAAATTTTCTATCAAACTAGCAAAAGGCGTTGCTCTTCCCATCAGCAGTTTGTTTCTTGGCTCTTTGTACACCCATCTGGATCACTTAGTAGCAGACATGTACATCTCTAATGGGTACATCAAAATAGACTCGTATATCCATGTCGCCTTTCTCCAATCATGGTTGTGGGAGCATTTCAAAAATTACGCTCCTAACCCGAAAACCTCATTTCTTGATACATATGGCGGTTCTATGATACTTCGTTGGTTGGAGAGGCGTCCAAGACCTGGCTCAAAGCTCATTGATTTTCTTGACAACGCGCATGCAATTAACTTTCGTCCTTGGATTCCGGTACACGCCTCCATAGTTCAACCAAACACTTTTTCCTCCGCACCGAACGTGATATTGCATTCTGCTGACGGGAACATGAGCGTTGGAGAAACTGTGTTCTTGCGAAGCTTCATACCTAGGTATGTGCCATCTTTTTTTAGAGGATCTTGTGGAGTAGTCTCTTACAACATTGACAGAGCTTCTCGACATATGGGATTTGATCAGGGAGTCCCATTCCGCCGCCCACTGACAGCTCGAGATGAATTGCTACCCGCCATTCTTGATTACAGCGTTTTTGCACCGGATAAAAGTCTCCCCTTCTTGCTCTCAGAACGAAAACCTGTAACGACTCCCAAATATAATGTCTTCTGGAAAGATGAGTTTCTCGCCATTCATCAGTTCGTGCAGGATGTTGTGACAAATCCACGTGGAAAACCTTCTTCTGTGGTTCTAGCAAAGCATAAATTGTTGAAACAGCTTCCTTCGGGCAAGCGAAAATCCTCTAGCTTGGATGCAGACAGCCCCCAGAAAAAGGAGCAAAGGTCGAAAAATCATGCAGGTGGGTCTCAATTGGATTCGACGGCTCTTGTGACTTTTAGTTCTTTTAATATGCAAGTATGTATGATTTTCTTTCTGGCTTGGTCGAATACCATAGATTCTCCATCTCCCTGATGACTCTTTTTCCTTTTTTGACTCAGGGTCTCGGCAACTTGAATGTCTTTACCAAACTCTCCCACGGCCAAAAGACGCCGCCTCTTGAGAAAGGAGGCGACGAGACTGAATCTCTTGAAGAAGAATCCGAAGAGGAAGAAAGATCGCGATCCGGTGACGAGAGGAGTACTTCTGAATATAACAACGAGTCTTTTTTCCAGTGGCCCGCAAATGATTCGGTGAGTTTTCCACACTTTTTTTAGGCCATTTATTTATTCGAAATAAATACTCAGTCGGTGTTATTACAGGAAGAGTCCATCGAAGATAACCCTGGGATGGAGATTCGTCGTGATGAAGATGTGGTTTTGTCTCCAATCTTGGAAGTCGTATCTGCTACCAACCCAGAGATGGAAATTGATCGCCGTGAAGATGCTGCTACGTTTCAGATGACGGAAAATGCTCCCATGGATGCAGGTGCGATTGTTGCCAAGGAATCCCTGCTGGTCGCGGAATCATTTGCAGGCGCCACTTTCGACCCTCCATTCTTGACTCCTCATGAAGATCATGTGTTGATCGGAGGCTTCAGTGTACCATCTAAGTATGCAGAGTTTTATACCAGAATATGGGAAAGGTATGGTCATATTGAAACAACCAAAGAGATCACCAACCGGTTTGCGTTGGTCAAGTGGGTGGAAGAAACATTATCTTCAATTCATGATATGTGCAGCATGACTGGTCACATTATTTTTGGAGATGTAATCTCAAGCTGGAAGTTCCACCGGGATATGTATGTAAACTTTGAGTTTAACGCCTCCTGGTTTTGTGAGGGATTTTCCGAGATCCAAAGGCTGCAGGCTGAAGTGGTTGATGGTCCTTCCACGGATTTGATTAATCAACAGGAGGCAGAAGTCGAGAAATTATCCCAAGAGTTGAAGCTGAAACAGGAGGCTCTTCAAAGCATGAAGGACATTTTCTCCAAGAAGAACGAGTCGTTGTTAGGCAATTTTCCTTGAATGTTTTTGTTTTCTGAACTTCCTTTTCTTAGGGTTTTTTTGAAAGGCAAAAGAAACGCCTAGTTTATGGTTTGGTTTTCTGGTTTTTGGATTGATAAATGATTGTTTTTTATAAGAGTTTTTGGATTATTTTGGGATAATGGCCCTTTGATCAGTTGATATGTCAAAATCTGAATTAGGAATGTAAGTAGCAAAATCATTCGGGAAAATTGTGAAACCGTGAATGTTGCATGAGAAAAGGAAAGATATGAAATATTGAGATGATTGGGTTATCGGCTTCCATTGTAAATGTGAAAACCCAAACAATAGATCGTGTAAACATTGTCTGACAAAACTTACTCACTTTAGGGTCTTTCACCAAAACTAAATCTTCAGGGAGTAAATCCGAGTCTTTATGTGACGCCCTCCTTGCCGCGAGAAATCCCCAGTCATTCTTTATTGTCTGTGGAACATCCGTCGTAAGGCGGAGAATCTCTAGTCCTCAGACGTAATTCTCCTGAATCCATCTTTTCTTGGACGATGCGCTTCAAAGCATTGCATTCACTGGTAGAATGATGGAAGTGAGAGTTGAATTTGCAACCGAGAGATTAACCTCCCACTGTGGCGCCAATTATTTGTGGGTGAAAATTGTTTTTGCCGGTTTTGGTAAATTCGGGTGTGTGGATGAGAAACAAATCTAAACCCTAAACAATGCACTACACGAGAGTACTTTTGATTCGAGAGATCAATCTGTACAATCCTGGCCTAAACCAAGAAATGCCTGTTCCAGGCTCGCTTCGATCACAAAGTGAAGGAGAAGGGTTGGTCTTAGGGAGGGAAGCGAAGAGAGTGTTGAGACCAAAATGGTTAATTCTGAAGATGTGGCTTGTTTTATGACTTGCATCAGAAAGTGGAACTGGCTTGCAGAGTGAAAAGCTATCAGTTCTTGGTGATTTCTGGATACTATGTTGTTGCCGACCAAAAGTCAGTTGTTTGGTGGAAATAGGTGAAGCCTATTTATACAAGTCATATTGAAATGTTCCCTGGTCTCGTAGGAAATGAGAACGATTGGGTGATGGAAGAGTGGAGTAACGTATAACCGTCAGAAACCCATGCTTCCATGATGAAGGAAGTGGATCCGTTTACAACCGTTACTTATTGTCGCCACTAATTGTCCCGCTTCATGACACTTTCTTATACTGGGCATATTGCACACCGCACGATGTAAACCGCCATACCAATACCCTGATGAGTATCCCCCAGTTTGTGACATGTTTGATGTCTCGAGTGTTTTCGTGGAAAACATGTAGCACTTTGCTACGTGCGGTAAGTCAAAGTCAAGAGTCTTGCCGCAGGAAAATAGCATGTGATGCTATTAGGCACGTCTTGGATGGTCGCCTAAAACTTGCCACAAGTACGTCAGTTCAGTGGTGAACTTGGATGGCTAAGATTGCATCTCATGAGGAAGGGTAGCCGTTGATTATGGATACCTTCTGTTGGCACCTGGTAATGGCGCAGTGACGTTTTTGGTGTATGCCAGTGGCACTGCGGCATGACTGGTATACCTCGTGCGTGCCAGTGGCACAGCAGTATAAGTGGCGCCTGGCGTAGCCATGGCCACTAGATTTAGGCGGCTAGTTGCCTAAAACTTGCCACAAGTCTGTCAGTTCGGTGGCGAACTTGGATGGCTGAGATTGCATCTCATGAGGAAGGATGACCATTGATTATTGCCATATCTTGTTGTATAGCAAAGTGGCGCCAATGGCATAGTGGCATCTGGCGTATCCATGGCATAGCGGCATGCCATTGGTGCGGTCGTGGCAGCTGTTTTGACATATTGGTGTTAGACCCAAATATGGATCTCGCAACATTGGCCCTGTTGCTAAGTTAAACTTAAGGCCTTAGGAGAATCACTTAACCTAGTTAGCATGGAGACTTTAGCTAAACTAGGGTTTGGCCTAGCGACTTTTCCTAAATTAGAGTTTGGCATGCCGAAACCCTAATTAGTGTGTGTGGCATGCAGATGCGGCATGGCGACACTTTTTATACAAACGGTGTCGTAGCTGGGCCAAGGGAACTATAGCAAGGACATGGTGTGGAAAGGGCTATAAGAGTAAGGATTGTCGTGGGTGGCTATGATATGGCGCCATTCCTAGGGTTTCCTGGGTCCCACACGGCTCGTGGCATGTTTTTCCATGCTGCCGCAAAGTGGCATGTTGGCATGCCGCTTTATCTCATTGGCGCAACATGGCACGTTTTGCATGTTGGCGCGGTTTTTGGAAAGCCAACTGGCTTCGTGACTATCTGGTGTAGCTTTCCCTTTTTAACACTGTGGCAAGTTTAGAGCAACCTTATTGGTCAGAAAAGAGGGTCGGTCAAGCATGGGCCGAGCCACAACTTATGTGCGTGTGGCGAGTTTAAGACGACTTGATTGGTCGAGGGAAATAGGGCCGGTTTAGGATGGGGCGTGGCCAATGGAAAATGGCACCGTCTTGGCTTAAGGCATGATCACGCCTCCCTTTGTTGCTGATCCTATCATGCGGCTCCTTGTTTTCTAATTCTGGGCAAGATTTTGCATCTACTAATCCATGACGGATTAATTACCTAGTTTTCCTAGGCTTAATTTCGACAAGCAAGGTCTGATATACTGCGCAAGGCGCAAAACCCTAACTTTTGCAAATTAGTCAGGATAATTGATTGAATTCTATGTGTTGACACAGAGTTCTTTTAAGTTCATTGCCAGAAATCATCATGTTTTCTGATTGAATACCTTATGCAAAGACCTTATCCTTGATACTTTGAAATTCGTGTTACTCTGCTGCGAGTGAACACAAATCGTCATCCCATATCAACATTAAGGGTTCAGCCGGGGAACATAGCCTAAAAATCATTCAAAGAAACTTATATTAATTGAATGTAGGCAAGGTGCCAAAATTTACAGAATACCTGGGATTGTTGCTACATGCACCATTCTTGGTAAATTTCATGAGAGAATATTGAGTTTCTCAATAAGTGTGCCAGTGAAGAGGTTTTAAACACTCATCACTTTTACATGGCTCTGTCTCTTTACAGAGTGACGACCTATTAAACGCAGGGTTTTACAATTTTAGCCGTGAACTAAAAGCCACCATCAACACACACGTACTGCAGACACGATTACAATCACACACCCTTTTCACACAATTACAATGCTAATTCCTAACCCCCCCCCCCCCCCCCCCCCCCACCCCCACCCCCACCCACCCACCCACCCGCAAGTGTAGGGTCTACGGAGGACCAGAGCACTGAGCTTGAACCGGAGAACAGAGAAGCTGAGTAGTGGATAACTCCTTAATCCTTTGTAAAGATGTCAGCAATTTGATCCTGAGTATAGAAAAATCGCACATCCAAAGCCTTTACAACAACTAATTCTCTGACATGATGAAATGTTATCTCAATGTGCTTCATTATATTGTGAAATATAGGATTGGCAGTCAAGTAGGTTTCTCTCATGTTGTCACACCAGAAAACTGGAGATCTTGGAGTTGAAAAATGTAGATCCGTAAACAAAGATTGGACACAGACTAATTCTGAGGTGGCATCATCTAAAGCCCGATATTCTGCTTTTATGCTTGATCTAAAGACAATGTTCTATTTTATTATTACGTCTACTCATCCATCCTTCTGCTAAGATAGCTAGTCTATTCCAAGTTGAGATTCTGATTTATTTGTTGTTGGAATATTTGGGGTGAAGGTGAATTGAAACTAGTATTATGGGAGCTTATACATGTTAATTGGTAGGGAAAAAGGATTGGTTTGTAGTACGTACTGTAGATTGCTTCTGGTGCATATTATCACCTAATCATTTGTCCATTAGACATTGTTGTTAGACCTCAAATTACCTCGTACAACAATTGAATTTCTCTGACAATGGTTTTGAGTCGCTACTGAATATATTCTAGGCCATTCGAGTCCCATAGAAGTCTTTTTATTGTTGTTTTTTAACTAGTACTTACTGACGCAATTAATCATCTTGGATTTGTTTAAATTATCTATTTATTTCAAGAGGATTTTAGTTATTTCCTAGAGATGATAGTTATATGTCTTCCAAACAATCAGGGCCGAAAATCAAATGCTTACATTTTGTTCACACGAACATCCCTTGCAGTTGTGTTTTTTCCCTAACCTACCGAGTTTTCATCTGTTTGGATTTTGTTTTGTTGTTTTTTTGCATCTCAGAATAAGAGTGAATCATTGCATCGGAAAATATAAAAATAAATTCAAAATATAAGAAAAATTATTATTTTAAAGAGATAATATATCATCCATAATTTAAAATTATTATTTCATAATTAAATAATATATAATTATTTTAGAAAAAGGTTATGTTATCTTGTGCATCTATGATTAACTAACAATTCACTAATTAAACTCAAAAAGAAGTTTTTGTATTTTTATAAAATAGAAAAACAATTATTTTCTATAGATTCATTCCTTACTCTGATTTAACAAAACAAAATCATAACCTAAAAAGTTAACTTGAAAAAAAAATGGTGAAATTCTTATTATTTATTAGCTATAATATGGTGGATTATATTATTTTAACAAAGTAACTAATTTATTTGCTTCAAAATAAAAGAAACTAATTTATTAACGATTAATTTATCGAAGTTCTACTATATTATCACGTTAACAAAATCCAACACCCTAAACCCACTATACAACTAAATTTACGACAAATCTTTACGGCGGCGGGGATTGAATCCCTGACTTCCTCCTTACTGGAGTTGATGGGATACCACTGAGCTATTTTAGATTTTTTGGTTGTGGGTCACTAAAAAAAAAAAAAACTTTCTACCTAAATTTCATCTCCAACCCCCAACGTTTTATTTAAGAACCCGCAATTGTGGGATACCTCCACAAATTGGGAGATACTCACAAGTTATATGGAGCTGGATATTAACTAAAGGGGTATTTTTTTGTGATGAAATGTCCATATTGTCCTTGACACTAATGGGAAAAAAACACTAAAATCCTAAATAATTTAATTCTTTTGTTATTCCCTTTCAATCTGAAGTCCTAACTGAAACCTGATCTTGGTGTTCGAGTTAAGTCGGTCGAAGAACAAAAAAGTTATGTTTTCTGCATATTCATTCTCTATACTTTGAATGAGTAATCTTTATACTTTGAATGAATAATCTTTATACTTCGAATTATCGGCACTGTTTTCATACTGTGGGTAATCATGGGTAATCTTTATACTTTGAATGAATAATCTTTATATTATATTTTATACTTTGAATGAATAATCTTTATAATTTGAATTTTTCTTAGATTGGATCTAATAATTGTCAACCACGAAAACTTTGATCTTAGTTGCGGGCATCCAACTCAAAACCAATTGACGATGAGTGGAGTGGCCATTCCATAATATATTTAAGTTAATTAAGGGGATATTAGCATTGTGGGACTATTATCCTTCCATAATATTCTTTTAACTGTATATCATGTTATTTTAAGACCTTAACTCTTTGCATTGGAGATGCTCTTATAGATAGTCCACCGTGAAGCCCACTTGAGATTCATTCATCAAAGTGTTTAGTTTGTTGGACACGTATATAATTTACGCCATTAAATGAGTTAGTTACGATTCATGGAAATAGCGAAAAATGAAAACTGAAATTAGACTAGTATAACTTGATTACTCTGGTTAACTAGGTTTGTTATGTTTTACCAGAGTGATGGTCTTGTAGAATGTAGATAAGAAAAAGAGTAAAACATTGAGATGATGGTGGTCTATGATAAAAAAAAATTGAGATGCCGGTGGAAATTGATTTATGCTTTCGGATCGTAATTTGCACGATTGCTAAAGGCGGGTGCCAGCATTAGCGGGGCTGGTACCATTTCAGTGATGCAACGGGCAGGATCGTTTATAAGTTTTTTTGTCTTATATGAAATGGTACCAGCCCGCTAATGTTGGTACCCTTTAGCAATCGCGGTAATTTGCGAAGAAATCTACTCATCCATATATTTATATAAAGACAACTAAGTGGATGCAGCTCATCAGTTGGTTGTTGGTAGATTTTTTGAAAATGATGACTGCTGCCTAGTTCTTATTTTTGTGCGCATGTGTTTGTTTAGTATAAGGCGGAAATGAGCAACCTCTACACAAATGAATGGAAGTAGAAGAATTGTCTCAAGAGTTGCATTGTTTGGTACTGCTATCGATAAGTCACTCCAGTGGAACTAGCGCAATAGCAATGATAGTAATTAGAAATGTTCTTTATTTTTATTTTTATTTTTGATAGAAAAAGAAAATTTCATTACTTACACTACAAAAAAAAATGTAGCTATTGCTACACCATATATTGCCACACCTTCAATATAGGTGCTGCAAAAATAAATTTCTAACCAGAGTACTTTTCAGCTGCAGTTAAAAGCTATATTTTACTTCTGCAAAAATGAAAATTTTGTCACACAACTGTGGCAACAATATTAAAAGAATATGGCAAAAGAGTATAATCTCTTACCGCAACAATAAAAATTGGGTGCAGCAATAGACTTCTTGCTACATAGGTTATCACGACACTAGTAATGATTTATGCCATAACCATTGTGTGCTGCAATATATTAAGTTTCTTGTAGTGTTAATCCAAATTAGGACATTGTCCTTGACATAAAGTTTCAAAGAAACTACCACTGTTAGCATGAGATATATCTAAAGTTTAAAAAGATATTATTGTAGAATTCCTAATCCTTTTAGCAAGGGTATCAACTAGATCCATAAAGTCTCTCATAAGGAAAACAGAAAAACAGTTTTTGAAACAACCAAATAAAGACCGACATTCATTCATAATTTTTTTTGCCCTCCATCCTAAGTTGGGGTTTAAATCTCCAAGGGACTCCATAACATTTTTGAGATCTCTCACTAAAAAGATATTAGAAGTTTCCTTAAGAGACAAGGCCCATAAATAGTATCCTTTAGAACGATTTTTTGGGAACCATGGTTTTTTTGGGGACCATGGTTCTATTTTTAGTAAGACATTTAGAAGTAAATATAGGTCACCCCTTATCTAGATATTTATATAATACCTAAACTGCCCTCCTGATTAATTTTGGGTAATGATTAGTGAAATCATTAGTGAAATGATTAAGCTAAAGAAGTAGAATTATTGAGAGAGTAAAGTTATAGAAGATGAAGAAGAAAAACATGGAAAATAAATTTTTTTTTTGAGTTCACTAATCTTGAGTATTCAAGTGATGATTCAATTGATGATAGCACATCTGAATCTTCATCTTCTTTCTCTCCTAAAGTATTTGTTAATCTTCACAATGATCCGGATATGAGTTATTTCTTAGATGGTGATTATATTCTTCCCCAAACTCAATATCAAGATGAAAACGATGGATTTTACCAACCACAATCGGAGGAAGAGCATTTGGGTTATCAGGTATGCTTCAAACTTAGATAATGTTGGTTTAATTGCTCCAAACTTTCAAAAAAAATGAAATTTATTATGTAGATTTGGGCCAGTTCGGTTACCATATGTCAAGAACATGTAACCGAACACACCTGAAAGTGTAGTTCGGTTACGTTTTCCAAACACGCAGGTTACCGAACTCGCTCGTTAATGGAGGTTTTGGTCGTACAGTGTAATGTTCGATTTTCCCGCAATGTAACCGAACTTTAGGGTCTAGAAGTTTGGTTGCTTTGCAAACAATAAATAACCGAACTTTACGTGAAAATAGAATTTTACCAACTGTACATAGTTCGGTTGGTACGCAAAGTTCATACCAACCAACTATCCAACCGAACTTTACGTTAAGAAATATTATTCCAAGTGTAAGAAGTTCGGTTGGTTCGCAAACTTTTATCCAAAAGCGTATCTAAACGAACTCACCGATAAAAAAAAAAACCAAAGTTACAGTGCTATATTCGGTTACCTAGTATAAAATTGTAGGTAACCGAACTTTGAACTTAACAATTTATTTGGGTACATCTTATATGTTCGGTTACATATCAAATTGCTCTACCAACCGAACTTAAAGTTCGGTGATATCCTTATTTTGCGAAGGAACCGAACTTATAGACTTGTGTTGTTCAAATACAAGGAGTTCGGTTAAGAAAAAATTAATTCGTGATAACCGAACTTTTTGCGACGAAACCGAATGTTTTGCGACGTAACCGAACTAAAAGTTCGGTTGTGACTTGTTTTTTGCGACGTAACCGAACTTTTTTCTGGAAAAAAACCTCCATTAAACATCTCTGCAACTTCCATTTTCAACTCATTTTGATGATTACTTCTCATTTATTCAACCAAAAACGAATGACAAGTAATGGGTTTGTGAGAATATCTTTGTTAATGTTTTAAATTAAGCTATATGTATAGAGGTGGTGGTGGTTGGTGGTGGTGGTAATCGGAGGTGGTGGTGGTAATCGGTGGTGGTGGTGGTAATCGGTGGTTGGTGGTGGTGATAATCGAAGGTGGTGGTGGTGGTAATCGGCGGTGGTGGTGGGAGGAGGTGGTGGTGGTAATCGGTGGTGGTGGTGGTGATAATCGGAGGTGGTGGTGGTGGTAATCGGCGGTGGTGGGCGGTAGTGGCGGGAGGAGGTGGTGGTTATATATATATAGGTGGTTATTAGGTTGGTTTTAAATTAAATTAGGTTAAGGATAGATTAGTCATTTCAACACTTTAGCACACCCCATACAACTATAGGGAAGGTGGCCAAATAAAACCATGCTCCCCTCAAAAAAATCATGGTCCCTAAAAAATCATTCATCCTTTAGGGCAATACACTCGGCTTCTTATGGACCTGTAGTTAAGCCAGAGGATGCTCTGGACTTGTAGTAATTAGAAATGTTCAGTGTTGTGGATTCTGCTCGCGTGAATTACGGATACTTATCTGTAATTATTGTTGGCGAATTTCGGATTCCTTTTTATCTGTAATTATTGTTGGCGAATTCATCTCTTGAATATTTTTGTTAAAAATTTTCTTGGATAATGACATCACCTAACCATTCTTCCATTAAACTTTATAAGTTGTTGATCTTATTCAGGGAACAACCATATATACTCCTTCGACGAATCGCAACTATCAGTGGCAATATATGTCAGGGCCAAAAAATTAAGGGAAAATACGGTTTAGTCCAAAATCTCATTCAATATACTAGTTAGTCCTCACTCATTCAACTAGGTACAAATTAGTCTTTTACTTATTTAAAATATGGAAAATACATTAATAACCTTTATACTTACAATTTAGTCCAAATATTTGCAATTTAGTCCATGTTGACTCATGATGATGTCAGCAATTTAAAAAGTACAAAAAAAAAATTAAAAAAATTTTATCTTTTGAACCACTCGTCCTAAATTCATAAACTTTATATTTTTAGAGAGCTCTTTCCGAAACCTACAAAAAGAGTACCCATATGACTATATAGTTCTCAAGTTTTAAAAAATTAAATTTTTGCATCATTATTTGACGTGTACAGTAAAAAAGTTTATGGAGTCATTTTTTCCACATGTGTACCACTTTGTACACATCTGCAAAACATGCATGAAAATGGTCATTCATATCCACATCTAGACTTGGTTTTTCATTGGAATGACACGGGTCCGCCAATATGTACCTGTAAAACATCCATAAAATTAGTTATTCATAAGCACACCCTAAGAGAATTACATGGGTGTACTAATATGTACACCCCGCTAAACATACATAACATTGACTATTCATAACCACACACAAACCTACTTTTTAATCGGAATCACACAGATGCACCTGGACTCTCCTACAAAACATTGATATATAAAGTTAACCAATCATATATGCTCACACATCGACCTATATTTCATGGAGAATACAGTGCTACACATATATGTACACCCTATACAAAACATGGAACAAATCAACCGCCTACAAACATATCTATTTCATGGGATTTACATATGTGCACTAGTATGTACCTACCCATATTGTATAAACATAACATGAAAACTCAGATGGATTTGAACCATCAACCTCCACAAACCCTGTGTTAGGCTTGGGCGCTCTACCATTTTGAGCTTGTGATTCCCTAAATTAAACGCATAAAAGTAAGAAAACAAATTGATGTCAAAGGTGCATCATGATATGATATAATCAACATGTGTACTACTATGTGCACATTAATAATCAACATGTGCAAAACTATGTATACATGAAAAGTCGACAGGTGTACAACTATGTAAACATTAACAATTCACATTGTATAATTATGCAGACATTTAAGAATCAAAAGGCGTACAACTATGTACACACTACAAATCAACAAATGTACAACTATGTAACCACCAACAACCAACATGTGTATAGCTATGTGACCTAGGTTACTCTCACCAACAAGGCAACAATCATTTGAGTATCCACAAAATAATGTGAGCGAAAACATTATCAGGAATCTCCATAACCAATTATGGATCATTTTCTCACAAGTGCACAACTTCATACACCCTAGTTAACCTAGATACAATAAAAAAAGAAGAAGATAAACTCACCTAAATCAACGATTTTCCATGTCGTCTGTTGCACATCTTGAGTAATGCCTACTTCTTTTTCTTTACCAATCCCTAGCTACAATAATCGTCACCCAAATAAAAATCTTCAACATCACACTTGAAAACAAATCATGTAAGAACTATTCAAATTTATTAAAAAAAAAAAGTAAAAACAACCTCGACTATTACAGCGTATGGTTTCAGTCCTAAATGATTCAATCAAGTTGAAAGAAATCAACAAACCTTAGAACAAACATCATCAGATGCCTCCGACTATCAGAAAATCCCAATATGGATCCTGTATATAGGGAATCCCTTGAAAAATAATTCTGCAAGGGATTCCCATGTACCAACAAGAGTTACAACCTTGGCAAGGATATGCCAACCTACATTACAAAAAGAAAGATGGCTCACGTAGTATTCAATTTGGGAAAGACAATATTCGCTACTGACACAAATCAGCAAGGAACATTAGAAAGAAAATTCCGAATTTGGATGAACAACTTTAACACAAGTTACAACGATAAGGAATAATAATGCTACTATATTTTGTTAATTAGAAGTACAAGCACGAAGAACAGACCCAAATATTTAGAGCCTATTCACTAACAAAAAGTCCCAAACCAGCAGCCATGAGCAACTAAATAAATGACCAAATTTGTGTTTTGCAGAAAGTTTCAATTTCTTAGTTATGAATAACAGAAATGAAGATCCAAGGGCCATCATCTTAATTTCTCTAATATTCTAGACAAGAATGCAAGTCGAAATCACTAGGATGTGAACATAAAATACTGAAATTCCCTATGAAACTAAATGAGCATCGGTAGAGGAAAAGAGAGAAAAGTACAAGGACAAACTCATTGTTCTAATCTTTTGAAACGTGTATCACCAAAAGCATGGGAAACAGAGATTTCATCAGATTCCTTCGTTATATATGTACCAACGCAACAATTTGACTTATCATTTGAGACAGAAACTTAAACTAGAGATGTTGATAAAATAGATGAAATCATGAGGAACATAAAAACGAGTAATAAGAAATGATATCATGGTTATAACTGCTAATAAGAAATGATGACAACCTCAGAGAGTGTCTTATCTCAACCTCCAAATCATATCATGTTCTGGAACGTTAACAATCAACAGGTGTACAATTATGTACACATTAACAATAAACAGGTGTACAACTATGTACATATGAATTAATAGGTGTACAAATATGTACTCATTGAAAAACATTGTACAATTGTGTACACATTAAGAATGAATATGTGTACAACTATGTACACATTAAAAATATTAGCATCGACTATGCATTTAAAATATAAAGTGCCTAAAAATGTAGAAACAATCCGAAAGAAATCTTGAAATTTGTAGAAGAATTTACGGTTGCTAAAGGCGGAAGAGGCATGGTTATTTCAAGAGAAACTACAGCTGTAGTGGCAATGTATAGATGGGTTCCTATTATCATTTCAACAGATTGAAAGAAAGGAAATGGAATCTATCTGATAATAATTAGAAAGACCTACAACCAAACGGATGAAAATTTATCATTATTAATAGATTCTCTTCATCTTTTTTTTTTTCTAAACAGAGGTCGTTGGTAACACTAAAATAAACACAAATAACAATGGATTTATCAGACCTTGCAATTGACCGCGCGCGGTAATCTATCTAAGAGTGATCTTTTGAGACCAGGCATTCCAATAGAATGTATTAACCTAATCAATGGATTACAATACTGCCCCAGCTGGACTTTGGTATCTTTCCAGCATATGCATTGTTTCTTTTGCTTGGAGTTAATGAAATGGCTTTGCCAGAAAACAACTATCCCAAAATTAGTGCAAAACGACAAAGTACTGTCTAATTAGCGGCTACTAGCGAATATTTTAACAAGAAAACATGGCTTGAAACTTTGCATTCCAATGGGTTGTAACTTGCATTACCCCCAAACTAATCTTCGTCAAAGAAACATACTCCCTACGTCATAAAATAGTGGAGTAATAGATTCTTATTATTATAAGAAATATATGTAAAATTTGATAGTCATATTTATATTCATTAGATAGGTGTTTTAAAATGCTTCCCAATGATACAGAGTTTACGAAAATCCGTTCTATAATTTGAGAGATAAATCATTTCTAAATTCACTAATAAATTTTTACTAGGTCATCTAATTAGGGACGGAGTTAATATATGACAAAATACAAATACAATCAAATCTGTCCTAATTCGTTTCTAATCAAAATGAATAAAATTATTTGTTTAATACAAGTGCTATCATCGTATAGTGTAGCGACATTTGGCGTAAACCTAGTGGTTTATGTGTAGCTCCTAAGGTATGGTAACCAATTAAAAATTGCCACTAGTCAAGCTCATAAACCTATATCTAATCTATCTGATCATAGATTCATAGATCACAACAACCCACGTCTTAATCAAACAGTTTTTAACTAATTCATGATTAAAAAAAATGCTTAATTAAGAACAGACAAATTATAAAGGTACTGCCACACCTCAAAGCTCAAACCTAGAAAGTGCTTCTATTGGATAAGACCTTCTTAACCTAACCATCATTTCCATGGATACTTGAGGCCTGTCTTTGGTAAATAAAGGAAAGCGAGAATAAATCTAAACTGAAATTCGCCTTATTATTCACCACTCGAATTATAGTAGTCTGTGGTGGCATCTTTTTTCATCTCTCTAACTCTAATGCTAGAAAACAATTTTCATGAAAATCCAAAAGCGCAAGTGGGTTGGAAAAAGAAATGAGATACGTACTTTAAACCTCTTTCTGATCAATTCATTTCTCTGTATGACTTAATATGAGAACTAATCCAGCAGCATCGCTAAGCAGCTTTAGCTACAATCGCACGGAGCTCTCTCTTAGTTGCTTTTTCTTTTCAGCATCATTTGTCACTGCTACAATCATTTTGAAGGTGTTTTGGAGCTTCTTGAGATCATTCTTAACACCCCAAGCAAGACCAATTTCCTGAGCCGCAACAGATAAGATTTCAGTTACACCACTAACGAGAATTGTTCGACCGGCATTATTACTTAGCTTGGTACCGCCACCGAATTTCAACCAAATTTAGATGAACAAATTAGCAGCAATGAAAAAATAGCACAAACGTCAACTCTATACTGGTTCATTACCAAAATTCACTATGTAAAAGAGAAGAAAATGTCAGCTAGATAATTGATAGACGCATTTATGTGTCTAATTTATCCTCAATGTTTTGTATTGTTAGTACTTGTTTTCATCCTTATTATGGTGTTTTATGTGTTTGTAGGTATTTTTTGGAAATAAATATTGATGGAAAATTCGGCTCAAAAAGTTGTTAAAGGCACCCCCGGAGGACATATGTTATTCGGACCCCAGCAACGGATAAGGGGCGACCACTGGATAAGGGGTGACTTTCTTCTCAAATTCAAACTTTCAAATTGGCGGGAAAATATTTTTATTCACTGTCGGATTTCAATTAAGGATTTGGAGGTGTTATAGGGAGACTAAATGGCTGAAAATTTATGGGATTGTTCCTGGGACATATACAAAGCTATTACAAGTGTTTTGGTCTATCAAATTTGGCTGAAAAATCAGTGAGAAGAAATCAGGGCAGCACGTGCATGAGAGGGACAGTTCACGGGATTACATGAGTTTTGGAGAATTTAAACGTGTTATGCTCATGTATGATGACTCTAACAACACTTTGGACCTTGAAACAGATAAATGAGGAGATTTTGCAGTTGTAGAAATGCGTGAGAAGCTAAATCAGAGAAGAAAATATTCCCAAAATATTTTCTTTACTGCCCGAGTTCAATGAAGAATATTGAGAATCATGGCGTGATTAAATGAGTCTAAGGAGTATAAATAGGTGGATGGGATCATAGAGAAGGGGATGGAGAGTTGGGGAAGAGAATAGAGAGTTACAGAGAAAAGATTGGACGAGTTGCAGAGAATATTTTTCTGCTGCTGTAGAACACGAAGAACAGACTGCCAAAGACAGTCGTTTTCCAACAGTGACAACGACGCTTAGCCGTGGGTCGTATAGCTACAGTGGTTGCGGCACATAGTGACAATCGTAGAAGCTACAGCGTCAGTAACAGTTTATTGTTGTATCTGTAACAATTATAACTGTTACAAAGGCCCTGTTTTATACCTTTTCTCCTTGTAAACACCTTTTTGAGCAATGAAAAATTCCTTTGAGTGTGTTTTCACCATGCGGAGCTAGACCCCATCACTGGGACAACGGAGGAAGCAACTTTTCATGATTGTGGTAAATGAATTAATTCTTTTATTGACTTTTTGCATAGATTTAATTGTTTTATGATTTCTATTAATTATTTGTTATTTTGTTAGATGCTGCATGCTTAGTTCTAAATACTTCAGATGCGTCATGCTTTTAACTTACAAATAATATTTTACGAAATCTACTTTTGGCAAAGAACTAGAGTCACAACTTCTTTTGTTTGAGCTATATTGTCTAGAGTTAATGACTGAACCATAACAATATGAAAAGTAGTGGAATCCCGCGTCTCAGCGTCTCTTCATCTTGTGACAAATTGTGTATATATATATTTTTCCTTATTTTTTTATTAAGTCTCAAAACAAATTCTCAACAAATCTGAGTGAACGAATCATCTTACTACAACATCATTGAAAAATACCATCAATTTTTGGCGCCGCCGACGCGGATTTGTTTATAAATTTGTTTTTAGTTTTTTTTTATTTGTTCCCTTTTAAGCCTTTTGGTATTTCTTGTTTGCTTTCAGATTTAGAACTGAGCTAAAGAAAAGGAGAGAAAGTGCTGAAAACAAAAGCGGAGCCAAAGAAGAAAAGAAAGGAGGAATCCAAAAGGAGTGAAGAAGAAAATTTTTGTATATAGATATTCTATTTTATTTTTTTTAGAAACTGTAATTAAGGTTTTTATTTTTATAATCTTTTATTTTTGGACATTTTGTTTATTTTCGGACATTGAACTTTGGGACTTTATTTTATTTCTTATTTTTTTTAAACCCTACGTAAGGGTAGTTTTAAATATAAACTGTGTACAGAGAAGGACGACGATTACGATATCGTCTCGGCCCCTCGGGTTCGTACACGACATTGGAGTTGTGGCCCGAGTCGACTTCAACGGTTCATCCGCCGTCTGGAACGGGAGGTAAGAATTCTAAACACCCGCGAATCCCCTGTCAGCGGGTTTACTGGATGATTTTGTATGCTTATATGTTGAGGACCTGAAATCAGATTTAATTTTCTAGTAAAGGGCAAGGCCTGGCCAAATCAAGATAAGGACTCGGATTTCATCACCGTTTCCTTCTTGCCCGCTTTAGGAACACGTAACCTACGCGAACCTACGCCTTAAAATTTGGACTAGAACGAGACCGATAGGGTAACGAGCTTAATAGGAAAGTCATTCGAAAAATATTAGTTACTCTTTTAAGCATACTTCGAAGTTCATGATGGTTTCTGTGAGTTGAATGCGTGACTGCGCCGCCTTGTAATGCGGTGAGGCCTTGGGTATCAAAGCTCTACGCAACTTCCCTCTCCTCTATTCAACTTACTTTGACTCGGATTGATTCCAGAGGGGTTTGCTCAAATTGTAACGAATTCCCTTTCGAAGGATTAGAAGCTGGTCTAGAAACAATCTAAGTGGAGCCGTCATGCTTTTTGTTTGCTAGATAAAATAGGCTTGTTGTGGTCGAGTCATCCTTCTTTGTGTTTGTTTAGAATTCCCTTGCAGTTAGGATGTCGAACTGGTATTATAATAGCCAATACAATGAGTATCCGACTGAGCAGCTTGGACATTATACTTTTTATGACCATAGAGTGAATAATGATTGGGAACGCGAAACTTTTGAAGGTTATGGTCCATACCATTGTGAGCCCAATTACTATCCACATACCCACAGGTCATACGAGCAACAATCCTTCTATTTATCTAGAAGAGTCTCTCAGGAGTTTCAATGAGTCAGCACGGAAGTTATTTATGAAAGAGACTTATAATATTCTTCTCCCAGATGAGTCTGTAGAGCGGTCAACTAAGTTATCTCTAGAAGAGACCCTCAAGCAATTTACTGAGAGTACAAATAGGATTGTGGAAAAACTTGATCAGGATAGTCTTAAATTCCAGTATAGTATTCCCAATACCACCCTTGAAAATAAGGATAGTTTTTATTCACATAATCGAGATGACGAGGTTATAATTGGTCACACTACCTGTTTTGATGAGGTTCGATCTTTTTCATGTTATAATAATGATGACTATGATGAGGATAGTATTGATGAAGAACATGAAATATGTAGGCATAGTGATCAGGAATTTGTTACTGCAATTGAGCTTTGTAATGATAGTGTTGTTTCTAGTTCAAATCCAAATAATTTTAATAATTATTCACCTATTCAAAAGGATGAGGATTTGGCTAAAGATACCACCGCTTTAGACGATGTAGTTCATGATCCTTTAGCCTGCAGTGTGTTGGATAATCCATTACTTGATGTGCCTATCAGTGAATTAGAGGAAGTTATTATGATTAACACCTTAGTTAATGAGCCTTTACTAGAAAATTCCGCTGATAATCCTTTATATGATTGTGATGATGGTTTAGAGGAAAGAGTTTACCCTGAGAATACTGTTTTAGAATATAGCGATTTAGAAACACTAGTCTTAGAAGATGATAAACTCGTAGAAATGAGTGAGGATGAACTCAACTTAGAAGAATCAATTGACCATTTCCAGGAATCTGATGATCTAGAAATTAGAGAAGTTGTGACTAGTCTTTATAGAGACATAGAAAACTCTGAGTTTGGGGGTGATTATAATTCTCCGTGTTCTTTAACTCTTAGAAAGTTCCCTCGTGTAGGAATTGACATTTATGCCTCAACCATCTTACAAGATTATCTTCATACATGTTTTACCGAACCTAATGATGTCCAGAAAGAATCTCAGTTGTTTGAAACCCATACTCTGGTTGATGTGGTTAACCCAGGCTATGATACCAAGATTGACTTTGTTTTCCCACCAGAAACTTTCGACCAATTGTGGGAACATATGATTTTCAAATGTGTCGATTATTAAGTTTTGAGACTAAACCTAATTACTTTAGGATATTAGAGTCGACACATTTTCATAAGGAAGGCCACCTCTTTCATTGTGGTCAGCTGTGTGAGTCAAATCTAATTGACTTAGAGGATCCCCAATTATTCAGGTTGTTGTTATGTGCTTCTAAGTTATTAGTTGAGTTTTTCCAGACTCTAATAACTGAACCGGATCTTATCTTTGATGAAACCCAACCAATGAAAACCTTTTATCTAGACCCTTTTATAGAGCCTGAACCTGAACCACAACTAGATGTAGTTGTCTTAGCAAGGGTATGTTCGGTATCTTCTTGGTCTGTTGCAATTTCCTCTTCTTGTGGGTAATACTTTTTGATCCAGATGACCCACAATTATTCCGGCTACTGCTATATGATTCTACGAGGTGACTAATTCTTCCAATGTCTGGCTGAATACTTTAAACTTAGCACTTCTTGGGAGGTAACCCATGCTCATGCAACACGGTAATATCTTTCCTTAACTCTTTTGCTTCAAGTGGTAACAGTTTCTCCTTGTTCATGCTTTTAATTTTATCTTTAGAACATTGAGTACAATGTTAGATTTAAGTTTGAGGGTATGGGAGAAACTTTTTAGTTGCAGTATAAATAAACTCCAGAGCCTAGAAATTTATGCCTATTAAGGATAGCATTAACCTATCTAAGTAGATGGAAACATCTTGGTTTTAGGAGTTGAGGAACCAATCTGATTAGATGGAAACATCTAAAGAGTCTATTCATAAAAGCACATAGCTCAGGTGTTAGAATTAAAAAATAAAAATAAAAAATAAAAAACATGGTAGTTTCGCCATATCTCGTTGAATCCTAATCCTTCTGTTTTTATTTTAAGTGATTTGGTGGGGCACACGATTCAAGTTGTTACCTTTGCTAGGATGAAATAGGGTGACTGAGATACCAAAAAAAAAAAAAATTAAGACCAGACCATCAAACCAACCGGAATAAATTCAATAAAGTCGACCACTGGTGCCCTTGTATATGCCAGTTGTGTTGACCTAGAGTTAGGTTTATCGACCACTGGTCCCCTTGTATATGCCAGTTGTGTCGATATTAGTCTGACCAGTATCTCAGTCCATTAGGATAGGTCCATCTTGGCAGAGGCCTTCAGACAGATATGGGAAACACCGTTCACTTTAAACCATCTTTTTCTTTATCCATCTTCTTAATCTTTCCATGTGATTGGTTGACTCCGGTTATGATGTCCAGAAACTATCTGAGTAGAGCTCTGTCACTTTATATGAATTTTAGTATGCTTGAGTGCAAACTCGTGTACAAAAATTGGAATTTCGCACCAGGGTGCTTCCTCCTGTAGTCAGTGATTGTATGCCAACCCAGGAGATTCTTTAGTGCCTTCCAAGGTTCTACGTAGATAGCTAGGGTCTGGAGTAATGGTTTTGTGGGTACACCTCTGGTAAACCCTCCCGAGATTAACTCGGTTTTATTTTTATTTTTTATTCATTTTTTATTTTTGCTCGAGGACTAGCAAATAATAAGTTTGGGGGTATTTGATAGACGCATTTATGTGTCTAATTTGTCCTCAATGTTTCGTATTGTTAGTACTTGTTTTCGTCCTTATTATGGTGTTTTGTGTGTTTGTAGGTATTTTTTGGAAATAAATATTGATGGAAAATTCGGCTCAAAAAGTTGTTAAAGGAACCTCGAAGGAAATATGTTATTCGGACTCCAGCAACGAATAAGGGGCGACCACTGGATAAGGGGTGACTTTCTTCTCAAATTTAAATTTTCAAATTGGCGGGAAAATATTTTTATTCACTGTCAGATTTCAATCAAGGATTTGGAGGTGTTATAGGGAGACTAAATGGCTGAAAATTTATGGGATTGTTCCTTGGACATATACAAAGCTATTACAAGTGTTTTGGTCTATCAAATTTGGCTGAAAAATCCGTGAGAAGAAATCAGGGCAGCACGTGCATGAGAGGGACAGTTCACGGGATTACATGAGTTTTGGAGAATTTAAACGTGTTCTGCTCATGTATGATGACTCTAGCAACACTTTGGACCTTGAAAAAGATAAATGAGGAGATTTTGCAGCTGTAGAAATGCGTGAGAAGCTAAATCAGGGAAGAAAATATTCCCAAAATATTTTCTTTACTGCCCGAGTTCAATGAAGAATATTGAGAATCATGGCGTGATTAAATGAGTCTAAGGAGTATAAATAGGTGGATGGGATCATAGAGAAGGGGATGGAGAGTTGGGGAAGAGAATAGAGAGCTACAGAGAAGAGATTGGACGAGTTGCAGAGAATATTTTTCTGCTGCTGTAGAACACGAAGAACAGACTGCCAAAGACAGTCGTTTTCCAACAGTGACAACGACGCTTAGCCGTGGGTCGTATAGCTACAGTGGTTGCGGCACATAGTGACAATCGTAGAAGCTACAGCGTCAGTAACAATTTATTGTTGTATTTGTAACAATTATAACTATTACAAAGGCCCTGTTTTATACCTTTTCTCCTTGTAAACACCTTTTTGAGCAATGAAAAATTCCTTTGAGTGTGTTTTCACCATGCGAAGCTAGACCCCATCACTGGGACAAAGGAGGAAGCAACTTTTCATGATTGTGGTAAATGAATTAATTCTTTTATTGACTTTTTGCATAGATTTAATTGTTTTATGATTTCTATTAATTATTTGTTATTTTGTTAGATGCCGCATGCTTAGTTCTAAATACTTCAGATGCGTCATGATTTTAACTTACAAATAATATTTTACGAAATCTATTTTTGGCAAAGAACTAGAGTCACAACTTCTTTTGTTTGAGCTATATTGTCTAGAGTTAATGACTGAACCATAACAATATGAAAAGTAATGGAATCCCGCGTCTCAGCGTCTCTTCATCTTGTGACAAATTGTGTATATATATTTTTCCTTATTTTCTTTATTAAGTCTTAAAACAAATTCTCAACAAATCTGAGTGAACGAATCATCTTACTACAACATCATTGAAAAATACCATCAATAATTTTCTAAGAAATTGAATAATTCATATATATAAGACAGCATGACTTAACTCTTTTAAGCACTTAACCAAACAACTTTGGTACACAACTTGCAATCCTGCTAGACGACAACCTAGAACTGCTAATAACTAGTATCATTTGTACTAAATCAACAACAATAATCCGACTACTGATATCTATGAGTAGAACCTTAACCCAAAAAGATTAAACCTCGAATCTGATTTTCGGTGGTATTCGAAGATTGAAAGCTAGGTAAAGTTTTTAGACATAAGTTACAAGAATTTTGTGAAATTTTTGTCAAAAAATATCGAAATTTAAGGAAAATAAGGTTTACTCGTACCTGAGAGGAAGGAATTTCGGTATTGGATAGATCGGAAGCGTTTTCGAGTTCATCAATGAGATTGAAAAATGAATCCAGCAGAGAGAATCATCGACAGACTTAGGAATTGCAGCTGAGAAGAAACGAGTTAATCCAACAAATCCCCTCCAAAATCTATCTCCCCCTTTCTCTGCGCTCTCGCTCTTTCTCTGATCTATAAACAAATCAATTCAAATGGTTTATAACTCTAAAGGATAATTTTGGTAATGGTAAAATTCAAGAAATCATGAATCGTTGAGAGTTTGGATTAACTCGTTTAAAATTTGGACTAATCTGTCCGGACGGGTGAATTTTGAACTAAAGAGTATTGTGCTTGAAGGGATAGGACTAGAGCGTCCAAAGCCCAGGAAAAAAGGGATTAAATGTTAATTTATACAAAAATTAATACCCATTGTCAGTCAAGGACTCAAGGTTAATCGTTCCGTCTGTTCTGTCTAAAATGTCTGCTGCGACAGCAAAATTTCTACCGAGCATGGTCATTGATTTTATTTTATTTTCGTGGATAAAGAGCAAATTAGTTTAAAGACGGACTCTCACTATGAGAGTGAGTGACTGGAGAATTAAGGACGAGGATAGGAAGTCAGGTCTTGAGCAGGGATCATGAGAGAGAGTCTAGTCCAGTTGACTCAGTCGATTGTCCGTTTGGTCCTTTTTGGAAATATATATTATAGTTTGGTCCTAGAAATAATGGTTTGGTCCTAGGGTGACATCATGGATGATGTAATTGTCATCTTGTAGTAGCAGAAATACCCTTTTGGGACCATTACATCATCCATGATGTCACCCTAGGCATATATACTCAATTATCAAGACAGATGAAATCATTTTCGTATTTACTTTCTCTCTCATCTTTCTTTTCTTTTCCAGATCTACTTTTTTTCTTTTTCTTTTTATTTTTATTTTCTGCTGCACAGAAAAGATGAAGATTTCCTAGGGCTGTAAATGAGTTTTTCTTGAAGATTTCTAGGTTTTTAATCTGCTGCTACATCTGTTTAAGATGTTGAAGACGGTGATGAACCCGATCTTTATAATGAAGGCGACGACGAAGATGAACCCGATCTGTTTGATGAAGACGATGGAAGATGATGGAAGATGATGTTGCTGCTGGTGTTTTGAAGACGACGATGTTGCTGCTGCTGATGTTGAAGAAGTCGAAGAAGATGAAGATGATGATGGTGTTCATTTTTACAAATGAACTCTGTTTTTTTAGGTTTTTATCAGGAGTTCATTTCTGGAATGAACTCTGGTTTATATAAGTTTTTATCAGGAGTTCATTTCTGGAATGAACTCTGGTTTATATAGGCTTTTATCAGGAGTTCATTTCTGGAATGAACTCTGGTTTATAGTAGGTTTTTATCAGGAGTTCATTTTGACGAATGAACTCTGGTTTATATTAGGTTTTTATCAGGAGTTCATTTTGACGAATGAACTCCTGATAAAAGGTGATTTCTGAAAAATTAAGTAGAAATTAACAGGAGTTCATTTTGACGAATGAACTGCTACAAAAAATAAGTTGGAATTAACACGGAAGGGTACTTTGGTCCATTTAATATTTTTAAATAATTATGGACCAAACAGTAAAGGCATTTTCCCAAAGGACTAAACTGACATGGGCCCACCTAAAAAAAAGGACAAAACGATATTTTTCCCTTAACTTTATGCATGATGTATTGTTTTATTTGTTTTACTGCCATATTACTCTAGTTTTTGTTGCATAATTTGCTTAGGCCGAAACAACAAATGCATCAGACCTCAAAATTTTAAGATACTTTAAATAATGAACAAGACTCGAATACCTTAAACAGTGACGATTTCTAGGTACAATACATTTATATAAATTTTCTATTAAAAAAACAAGAAAAGAAATTGGATCGTTCTTCATTTATACTAGTGTTGATGGTGGTTTTTAGTTTAGTGTTAAAATCGTAAAACCTTAGTCAAATAGTGACATTACACTTGAGTAATAATGTCGCCACTAGCACATTTATTAAACCATTCAACATGTCTGCGTAAAATTACCGGAGTACCTTTTTTTTATGTAAATGTCATGCTCCACGGCAGAGCCCTCGGTACTGACTGACATCATCTCTACACATGCCAGCCGCACCACCGTGCCAATGGCATGCCATGCCAGCCACAACTCCGCGCCAAAGGCATGCCAGCCGCACCACCGTGCCAATTGCATGCCATGCCAGCCACATCTCCGCGCCAAAGGCATGCCAACCATGCCAGCCACACCATCGTGCCAATGGCATGCCATTCCAACCACATCTCCGCGCCAAAGGCATGCCAACCATGCCAGCCACACCACCGTGCCAATGGCATGCCATGCCAGCCACAACTCCGCGCCAAAGGCATGCCAACATGCTAGCCACACCACCGTGCCAATGGCATGCCATGCCAGCCACAACTCCGCGCCAAAGGCATGCCAACCATGCCAGCCGCACCACCGTGCCAATGGCATGCCATGCCAGCCACATCTCCGCACCAAAGACATTCCAACCATGCCATCCTCACCACGGTGTCAATGGCATGCCATGCCAGCCACATCTCCGCGCAAAAGGCATGCCAACCATGCCAGCCGCACCACCGTGCCAATGGCATGCCATGCCAGCCACAACTCCGCGCCAAAGGCATGCGAACCATGCCATCCGCACCATCGTTCCAATTGCATGCCAGCCACAACTCCGCGCCAAAGGCATGCCAGCCGTACCACCGTGCCAATGGCATGCCATGCCAGCCACAACTCCGCACCAAAGACATGCCAACCATGCCAGCCGCACCGTAGTGCCAATAGCATGCCATGCCAGCCACACCTCCGCACCAAAGCCACGCCGGTCATGTCGCTGGCTGCCAAACGAAGGGTTGCAACAATCAACGATCACCCTTCCTTCTGAGATGCAAATCTCAGTCGTCCAAGTTCGCCACCAAACGCGTGGCAACTTTTGGCCCAATACCAAGCCCTAATTTTGGACGCGCCTAAACTATGCCAAAACCCTAATTTTGGCAGCGCCTAAAACTATGTCAAAATCCTAGCTTGGTCGCGACTAAACCGTGCCAAAGCCACGTCGGCCATGCCTCCATGCTGCTGGCTGCCAAACAAAGGGTTGCAACAATCAACGACCACCCTTCCTTCTGATATGCAAATCTCAACCGTCCAAGTTCGCCACCAAACGCGTGGCAACTTTTGGCCCAAGCCCTAATTTTGGCCGCGCCAAAACTATGCCAAAACCCTAATTTTGACCGTGCCTAAAACTATGCCAAAATCCTAGCTTGGTCGCGCCTAAACTATGCCAAAGCCACGCCGTCCATACCTCCATGCCGCTGGCTGCCAAACGAAGGGTTGCAACAATCAACGACCACCCTTCTTTCTGAGATGCAAATCTCAGCCGTCCAAGTTTGCCACCAAGCGCGTGGCAACTTTTGGCCCAATACCAACCCCTTCCAAAATAATGTCAAAACCCTAATTTTGGTCGCGCCTAAAACTTTGCCAAAATCCTAGCTTGGACGCGCCTAAACCATGCCAAAGCCACGACGACCATGCCTCCATGCCGCTGGCTGCCAAACGAAGGGTTGCAACAATCAACGGCCACCATTCCTTCTGAGATGCAAATCTCAGCCATCCAAGTACGCCACCAAACTAAAAGACTTGTGACGACTTTTTTGGCCACAACGCCAAATTCTTTGGCTTGTGCCATCAAAACCCTAATTTGTCCACGGTGCCAAAGCCCTGATTTGGCCACGCCAAAGCCATGCCGACCATGCAACCATGCCGCTGGATGCCAAACGGAAGGTAGCCACGATCAACGGCTACCCTTCCTCCCGAGATGAAAGATCTCAGTCGTACAAACTTGCCACCAAACGACTTGTGGCAATCTCTTGGCCACGGTGCAAACTCTTGGCCACGGTGCCAAAACCCTAATTTGGCCACGGTTGCAAAGCCATGACGGCCATGCCTCCATGCCGTTGGCTGCCAAACGGAAGGTTGCAACAATCAACGACTATCCTTCCCTCTGAGATGCATATCTCAGCGTACAAACTCGCCACTAAACCAAACGACTTGTGGCAACCTTTGGCTACGCTACCAACTATTTGTCCACGGCACACGCTTAACTATGCCAATTCTTTGGTCACGACACCAAATCATAATTAGTCACTCCAAGAGCATGCACAATCCATGCCAACACCGTGGCCAATCCACTGGCTACTAACAGAAGGTAACCACAATCAACGACTAACCTTCCTCTCAAGATGCAAAATCTCGGCCATCGAAGGTCACCACCGAACCGGCAAGCCTCTCAATATTAACTTTCCAAACAATAGCAACATGCTACACGTTTTCCACGAAAACACTCGAGACATCAAAACATGTCAAAAATTCGGGGATGCTCATCAGGGTATTGGTCTGGCGGTTTACAGCGTGCGGTGTACACTACGCCCGTTACAAGAAAGTGTCATAAGAGTTAAGCGGTTAGTAAATACAAGGAGTAATGGTGAAACATTTCCTTCATTATGGAAACATCAATTTCAGGTATTACCCGTTACCGCTTTCTTCCATTTACTCAATCGTTTCAACTTCTTACGAGACCAGGGTACGTTTCGTTGCGACTTGTATAAATAGGTCTCACCTATTTTCCCCAAAGAACAAGTTTTCGGTCAGGAGAATACAACACTCAGAAATCACTTGTTAGCTTTCCCATCTGTTAGCTTTCCACTTTCTGATACAAGTCGTCAAACAACTACTCTTCCTGAATCAACTATTCTGGTCTCAACACTCTCTTCGCTTACCTCCCTAGACCAACCCTTCTCCTTCATTTTGTGACCGAAGCAAGTCTGGAACGACCATTTCTTGGTTTAGGCCGGACTTGTACAGATTGATCTCTCAAATCAAAGTACTCCCTTGCAGTACATTGTTCAGGATTTAGACTCGTTTCTCACCCACACACTCGAAATTACCAAAATCAGCAGAAATTGTTTTCACCCTCAAACAATTGGCGACCACAGTGGGAGATTAATCTATCGGTCACAATATCATTTCTCGATTTCCGATTCCATCTTTTCAAACCAGATATCGAGATGATGGAAGCAGACTAGTCGTCGCCTCGGTTATCAGACGACTTTGGAACAACTGGGGACTTAGGAATGATTGGGGACTTTTCACAGTCACGGCGCCGCCACTCATAAAAACTCATATTTACATCTGGGAGATCCATTTTGTTGGGAGACTCTAAAAAGCAAGTAAGTCTCGTCAGGCGAGTTGCATGTTCTACTACCTAGAATTTTCACATAGATAGTAGAAGCGGACAGCCATGCTATCCCCATGTTTCATCCCATACTTCCTTCGGACAACACAACATTCACAACTCCATGACTCTCCTGGGGTATTTTTGCCACATATAGTCATAACTAAAAACAACATTATTCTATAAAAAAAACAATTCATTCCAAAAGAATAATCCAAAACCCTCATAAGGAGACGATTATCTATCAATTCAAGTCGAACCATGAACCAGGCGTTCTGTTCGCCTTTCAAAAAGAAAAAAAAAAGAAGCTTAAATAAAGAAGTTCAGAAGACAGGAGTACATTCAAGGAAAACCATCTAGTAATGGCTTGTTCTTCTTAGAGAAAGCCTCCTTCGTTCTTTCGAGAGCCGCCCGTTTCAGCTTCAGCTCCGTGGACAACCTTTTGAACTCCGCCTCTTGTTGTGCGACCTCATCCGCAGAAGAGCCTTCAACTGCCGTGATCTGCAACTTTTCGATCTCAGAGAAACCTTCAAAAAACCAGGGAACTTTGAACCCATGGTCTACGCACACATCACGATGAAACTTCTAGCTTGAGAGCACGTCCTCAGAAACGGTATGGCCAGTCACTTTGCACATGTCGTCAATCGAAGATAAAGCTTCCTCCACACGCTTGACCATCTCAAACCGACTAGTAACCTTTTTGGTTGTGGCGACGTGTCATACCTTTCCCATATCTTGGTATATAACGCCTCATATTTGACTAGCACGCTGAAGCCACCGATCAACACATGATCTGGATAAGGAATTAATTATAGAGGAGCGAAAACGGAACCCGCAACCGAACCGGGAAACTGGCAAGGGATGCCTAACTACAATGGCGCCAGCGGTCGTTGGAGCACTCTCCGCTACTTGAGCCGCAACAACATCTTCATCATGATCGACCTCCATTTCCGGGTCGCTAGGCGCAGCTGCCACGGTTGGAGACAAAGATGTATCTCCACGGTTTTCCGCCTCGGACCACCTTCAGGAGCGGGTTCTCCCTGCGATATTGTGGTTTAAACATTTTTCAAAAAAAACCTGAGAGAATGAAGAAGAAGAAAGCGTGGAAGACTCACTGACTTTCAGACTGACTAGAAGAAGACTCAGCGGTGCTGTTAGAAGAGCTATTTTCATCATCACTAGATTCCGAGCTTTCCTCCTTTTCGAACTCTTTTTCACCGCAAGAAGGCTCAGCATTGACACCTTCTGCTGCGAGAGTCGCCGTTTTCTGACTACGTGCAAGCTAGACAAAGGCGTTCACGCCCTGGTTAAGAAATAAGGAAAGATTTTCAATAACTAAAGAACTGTACAATCCGACTGAGTGGGAAAGAAAAAGAATACATACCCGAACGTTGGAAGAACTGAAAGTCACAAGGGCTGTCGAATCTGATCGAAAACCACCTGCGCGATCTTTCGACCTTCGCTCATTCTTTTGGGGACTGTCCGTGTCTGTGTAAGGAGATTTCCGTTTGGGCGAGGAAGGATCCCTTAACAATGGATGTCTTGCTAAAGTTGCAGCAGAAGGCTTACCACAGGTATTCTTCACTACGTCATTCACGAATCCATGAATGGAAAGGAACTCGTGCTGCCAGAATATGTTATACTTAGAAGCTGTTGTCGCCGAGAGCAAGAAGGGAAGACTTATACCCGGCGCAAGAGCACTAGCATCAAGAGCAGCTGGCAACAAGTTTTCTGGAACGGCCGACTGACTAGAGAGCGAGACCCCTTGGTCAAATCCCATATGTCGAGCCGCCATGTCAATGTTGTAAGAGACTTCCTGACAAGATCCTCGAAAGAAAGACGGTACATAACCAGGCGTGCAACTTCGCATGAACACAACCTCCCCAATGCTCGTATCTTTTCAGAAAGCAAAGATGTATTCGGAACAAAGGTAAAAGTGTCTATTTGAACTATGGAGCCATGCACCAGAGACCATGGACGAAAGTTTATTGTGTAAGAGTTGTCAAGAAAGTCAACCAGGTTCGAGCAAGATCTTGGGCGCCTGTTCACCCAGCGAAGTATCCTAGAACCACCCCAAGACTCGGGAAGTAAAGCCAGCGGTTTGGGAGCGCACTTCTCGAAATGCTCCCACAACCACGCTTGAAGAAAAGCAACATGGACATACGAGTCCACTTTCATGTAGCCATTTAAAGCACGCATATCCGCAACCAGATGATCCAAATGTGTGTACAGAGAACCGAGAAACAAGCCGCCAATGGGGAGAACAACACCTTTCGCTAATCTGATGGCAAACTTAATGAGACCCTGTCTTATTTCCTTCTTACCAGAGCCGTCGTCAAAAATGTCCTTGGATAACCAAAGAACCAAGAATGCCGCGACATGAAGCGTACTATTCTTTTGATCTGGCTCCGACTCATCTGGGAACCATTGGGACACCCACCAGCTGTAGAAACACCTCGTCTCGTTTTCCTTCCGGACAAAGCCTTTTGACTTCGCAATGAGAGTAGCGTGCATTTGTTCTTCATCTTCAGACAAGGTGATATCAAGATTCCCTGTTATGGGAAGGTTCAGCAAGACATCCACACTTTCCAAAGAGACAGTCATTTCACCCCACCTACATATGGTCGTGTGAGTGTCTGGACACCATCGGGAGATGAAATCAACTAATCTCGGGATATATTTCCTGATTTGAAGCGCCACAGAAGCTGTGACAGCGCCAATGATTTGCGCTTTGATCAAATTTGCTTTTACGCAATCCCGACTTATCATGAATTGCATCTACTTGTCGAAATAACGCAACGGACTCTGACAGATTCTGAAGTCAATGAAAGAAGCATGATACTCTCGCCTCTGAAGGCAAAATCGTATTACACACCTGGTCGAACCGACTGGGTGTCTCCTTCACCCTCTGAACCGGTCAGAAGGACGGGAACAAACTTAGGATGATTTCTCTTATCCGTGGCGGACGTTGTGAAAAATTCATCCATATTTGGCTTAAAGCTGCCAATATTTTTCAAAGCCGCGACAGGGATTTTCTCAGGTGACATCCTAACGAAACCTTCTTAAGCTGCTTACGCTTTCAACTACAACAAAGCAAGGGGTACGAAGAGAAGTTATTACAAAGTGCATGAAAACTATTTTATCAACAACGGAGAATCCATTTTGGACGCGGACCAATTTGTTTTAAGTTGCAAGCCATAACGCTCATAACCGAAGAAATAATGGGGACTGGCAAACCCTACGTTGCCGCGGAAAGCACGCCCCTTGCCAAAGTCGTACCTTGCAGCAGAAAGTACGCACCCGGCCAAGAAAGCGCGCCCCACCGCGGAAACTATGCACACAGTCACCCCAAGGAAAAGAAGGAAACCCTAAAAACTAGGTTTTCGTGGGAAAGGAATTGGTGGCAGTCAACTGCCCGTGCACGCCTATTTTGCGTAATCATTGAGGTGGCTAACATTACTGCGGTGTTCACGCTGAAATATTTCTACAAGTTCATGGAAGATACACCTATAGCTAGGGTTTGCACCAATACAAAAAAAAAAGAGATTGAAAGAGAAACGCTGGAATACATACCTGGAATATACTTGCCCGCTTTATTGCTACCACTCTACCGCTAGCGCAAGGACGTGAGAACAAAGATGCGTGATAAAAAGGAGAGCAAACCCTTTTATAGGCATGACACTTTTGGAACTTCAATAAGGAAAGGATTTCCTATTTGATCTATGTATGGAAAAAGGAAATTGGGCCCGCAAGAACAAGCTTCACGGGTCCAACACACCGCGCCATGCCAACGCTCACTCCATGCCAAGGCCAAGCCAGCGCCCACGCCAAATTTACGCTAACAACCCCGTTCCAAGCCAATACTACGCTGGCGGCTCCATTCCGAGCCAATACAATGCCTGCGTCTCCATTCCAAGCCGCACAATGCTTGTGGCTCCCATTCCAAGCCGACCAATGCCAGCGGCTCCGTTTTTAGCCCCACCATGCCAATGGCTTGCCAAGACAAGCCAGCAACGCCAACCACTCCACGGCCTAGCTAGCAGCACCACGAGTGAAATCTACACAAAGCCACCAACACAGGAATCACGAATTCTCCTTACCTCTCGAAAAGGTTAGACGGATTTTCCTAACCATCTTTTCATGACTTGCCATTTCGTTTTGTCCTTATCTGTCACCATCTTATGCTTACCTCGTAAAAATGCCCCTGTTCCGAGCTAAGCAGGGGAATTAATGTTGATGGTAGTTTTTAGTTTAGGGTTAAAATCGTAAAACCTTAGTCAAACAGTGACGTCACACTTGAGTAATAATGTCGTCACTAGCACATTTATTAAACCATTCAAAATGTCTGCGTAAAATTACCGGAGTACCTTTTTTTTTATGTAAATGCCATGCTACACGGCAGAGCCCTCGGTACTGAATGACATCATCTCTACGCATGCCATGCCAGAGACAATTCCGCGCCAAAGGAATGCCAACCATGCCAGCCGCACCACCGTGCCAATGGAATGCCATGCCAGCCACATCTCCTCGCCAAAGGCATGCCAACCATGCCAGCCGCACCACCGTTCCAATGACATGCCATGCTAGCCATATCTCCGCGCCAAAGGCATTCCAACCATGCCAGCCGCACCACCGTGCCAATGGAATGCCATGCCAGCCACAACTCCGCGCCAAAGGCATGCCAACCATGCCAGCCGCACCGCCGTGCCAATGGCATCCTATGCCATCCACAACTCCGTGCCACAGGCATGCCCACCGTGCCAACGGCATGCCATGCCAGCCACATCTCCGCGCCAAAGGCATGCCAACCATGCCAGCCGCACCACCGTGCAAATGGCAGGCCATGCCAGCCACAACTCCGCGCCAAAGGCATGCCAACCATGTCAGCCGCACCACCGTGCCAATGGCATGCCATGCCATCTACAACTCCGCGCCAAAGGCATGCCAACCATGTCAGCCGCACCACCGTCCCAATGGCATGCCATGCTAGCCACAACTCCGCGCCAAATGCATGCCAACCATGCCAGCCGCACCACCGTGCCAATGGCATGCCATGCCAGCCACAATTCCACGCCAAAGGCATACCAACCATGCCAGCCGTACCATAGTGCCAATGGCATGCCATGCCATCCACACCTCCGCACCAAAGCCACGCCGGCCATGCCTCCATGCCGCTGGCTGCCAAACGAAGGGTTGCAACAATCAGCGGCCACCCTTCCTTCTGAGATGCAAATCTCAGCCGTCCAAGTTCGCCACCAAACGCGTGGTAACTTTTGGCCCAATACCAAGCCCTAAGTTTGGCCGCGCCTAAACTATGCCAAAACCCTAATTTTGGTCGCGCCTAAACTATGCCAAAACCCTAATTTTGGTCGCGCCTAAACTATGCCAAAACCCTAATTTTGGCCGCGCCTAAAACTATACCAAAATCCTAGCTTGGTCGCGACTAAACCATCCCAAAGCCACGTCGGCCATGCCTCCATGCCGCTGGCTGCCAAACAAAGGGTTGCAACAATCAACGGCCACCCTTCCTTCTGAGATGCAAATCTCAACCGTCCAAGTTCGCCACCAAATGCGTGGCATTTTTTTGCCCAATCCCAAGCCCTAATTTTCGCCGTGCCAAAACTATGCCAAAACCCTAATTTTGACCGCGCCTAAAACTATGCCAAAATCCTAGCTTGGTCGCGCCTAAACCATGCCAAAGCCACGCCGGCCATGCCTCCATGCCGCTTTCCAAACGAAGGGTTGCAACAATCAACGACCACCCTTCTTTCAGAGATGCAAATCTCAGCCGTCCAAGTTCGCCACCAAGCGCGTGGCAACTTTTGGCCCAATAGAAACCCCTAATTTTGGTCGCGCCTAAACTATGCCAAAACCCTAATTTTGGCCGCGCCTAAAACTATGCCAAAATCCTATCTTGGCCGCGCCTAAACCATTCCAAAGCCACGCCGATCATACCTCCATGCCGCTGGCTGCCAAACGAAGGGTTGCAACAATCAACGGCCACCCTTCCTTCAGAGATGCAAATCTCAGCAGTCCAAGTCCGCCACCAAACTAAAAGTCTTGTGACGACTTTTTTCGCCACAACGCCAAATTCTTTGGCTTGTGCCATCAAAACCCTAATTTGGCCACGCCAAAGCCATGCCGACCATGCAACCATGCCGCTGGCTGCCAAACGGAAGGTAGCCACGATCAACGGTTACCCTTCCTCCCGAAATGCAGATCTCAACCGTACAAACTTTCCACCAAACAACTTGTGTCAATATCTTGGCTACGGTGCAAACTCTTGGCCACGATGCCAAAACCCTAATTTGGCCATGGTGCCAAAGCCATGTCAGCCATGCCTCCATGTCTCTGGATGCCAAAAGGAAAGTTGCAACAATCAACTGCTATCCTTGCTTCTGAGATGCAAATTTTAGCCGTACAAACTCGCCAATAAACCAAACGACTTGTGGCAAACTTTGGCCACGCTGCCAACTCTTTGGACACGACACACGCTTAGCTATGCCAATTCTTTGGTCACTGCACCAAATCCTAATTAGCCACGCCAAGAGCATGCACAAGCCATGCCAACATCGTGGCCACGCCACTGGCTACCAACCACAATCAACGACTAACCTTCCTATCAAGATGCAGAATCTCGTTCGTCGAAGGTCACCACCGAACCGGCAATCCTCTCCATCTTAACTTGGCAAACAATAACAACATGCTACACGTTTTCCACGAAAACACTCGAGACATCAAAACATTTCACAAACTGGGGGATGCTCATCAGGGTATTGGTGTGGCGGTTTACAGCGTGCGGCGTACACTACGCCCGTTACAAGAAAGTGTCATAAGAGTGAAGCGGTTAGTAAATACAAGGAGTAATGGTGAAACGTTTCCTTCATTATGGAAACATCAATTCCAGGCGTTACCCGTTACCGCTTTCTTCCATTTACTCAATCGTTTCAACTTCTTACGAGACCAGGGTACGTTTCGTTGCGACTTGTATAAATAGGTCTCACCTATTTCCACCATAAAACAAGTTTTTGGTCAGGAGAATACAACACTCAGAAATCACTTGTTAGCTTTCCCATCTGTTAGCTTTCCACTTTCTGATACAAGTCGTCAAACAACTACTCTTCCCGAATCAACTATTCTGGTCTCAACACTCTCTTCGCTTCCCTCCCTAGATCAACCTTTCTCCTTCATTTTGTGACCGAAGCAAGTCTGAAACGACCATTTCTTGGTTTAGTCTGGATTTGTACAGATTGATATCTCGAAACAAAGTACTCCCTTGCAGTACATTGTTTAGGGTTTAGACTCGTTTCTCACCCACACACCCGAAATTACAAAAATCAGCAGAAACTGTTTTCACCATCAAACAACTAGGTGACCTGTTTATGAATCAACTCGTGATGATTCAATCGATCCAGTAACAAAACAATATTGATGTTGCAGTTGAAAAGTAATGAAGAATCAAAGTTAAGGAAAATTTTCGATTGATCTTTAGTTACATTAAGACTAGGTTCTGAGCCGAATCTGCCGACCAGTACCACCATATTTCTGATGAAACAGGCTTGCCGTTCTTAACAACGAGTGCTGGAAAATACTTACAATAATAAAACATGATATGAGTCACACTTCATTTCCTACTTCTTGAGATTCATTTATTAAAGTGTTTAGTTTGTTGGATACATAATTTATGCCTTTAGAATTTAGATGGATTACCTATGATTCATGAAATAGTGAAAACTCAAATTAGCCTCGTATATAAAGTGTTTTAATAAACTGGTTCACGGGAAATTAGCCTCATATATCCCTTTGCTCAACTAGTTACGTACGATCTTGTAGATAAGAAAAAATAATTTGGAATTTTGCCAATGTTGGTTCATGGGAAAAATTGAGATGGTGGTGGAAATTGAGTTTTGCTTAAGGCTTTCGGATTGAAGTTTATGAAGAAATCTAGTCATCCAACTTTATGCAAAGACAACATGATTTAAGAGCTTTTCATTTGTTTGTTGGTGGAACTTTTCTTTTGAAAATCCGATCAAGATTCAGGATTATGAGAGTTGGTCATATGATGTATTTTCCATTTTCCATGAATTTTGAAAAGAAAAAAAAGTTGAAATCTCCTAACCACTTTTCCATTGAACATTATTATTGGGGATTGAATTACCCAGTACTGTAATTCAATTACTTAATCCTAATAATGTATTATTCGTTTTTAATGGATCGACTATCCATTTATCCTCCATCAAGGCTAGCTGCATTTCGGCTACTTGGTCAATGAGTAACAACCCAGTTTACTCCCTCTAGTGGTTTCGTTCCGAGTTCCCAACTGAGTCTAGCCATTCGGATTTTAATCCACATACCACAACTCTGATATACTCTCTCCGTCCCAAATTGGTGGATTGTTCTCATTCATCAATTTTTCACGGATCAATTCTTTGGTTTAAATTGTTTTTTACTTTGTAAAGTTCTCACACAAGCACATTTGTTTTTCACTAGGAGCATTTGTTGTTCAATAGGGTTTGCCTAGAACAAATTTGTTTTTCACAATACATTTGGGTCTTATAAAATAAATTGTGAAATTTTGTATTTTGCATGTGTACTTCAGGTGAAAAATTCAATTCTCACCAAAAAAAATTTGATTATAACACTCCCACTAGATTTTAAAGCAAACATATTTCTACAGAAACAAAATTTTTCACTAAGGTTTTGAATGAAAATGTCACTTTTCACCCTAATTGGTTTCATTTGATGAGTTTTTTTTCTTTTTCATTAGGGTTACCTTTAATGTAAATTGGTGATAATTATGATTTTCACGAGTTACGGTGAGTGATAAGTGGAGTTTATCCGCTGAAATATTTTATGAATTTGTGAAAATTTAGAACATCACCGGTCTCACGAGTTGAAAATTTGAGTTTTCATCACTGGAATTCTCATCGATTTTGATAGTGGAGTAATTTCATTTCTACCAATTTGTGAAAGCTGTAACCAGTTTCATATGGTGATAATTGGAGTTATTTGTGGTGATAATTGGGTTATTTTAGAGGTGATAATTGGAGTTTTTTATTCTAGGAATTACTGGTTAATCCAGTTTTAGAAGAACCGCTTAGTGTGTGGTCCAGTACTAAAATAAATTTAATCGCTGGTCCAAAAACATGTTTTTGGACCAGATTCTTTACTCGGTCGTCCATAAAACGTGCGAGACGTTATGTTACCTTTTCTTAAATGCCGAAATCACCCTTTGTGCATAATACCGATAGAGATGATATACTTCAGTTCTATACAAACAGAGTTCTCGATCTCTTCTCTGATGATGACGATTTCTCGATCTATTCTGTGTTGATGGCGATTTTCGTTAGGTTTTTCAAATCGTTATTATGGTAAGTTAGGTTTTATCTCATCAAATATGATTTTTTTTGTTCTTAATTTCTATTTTATTTATGAGTTTTAATCGAATTGGATCTGTTTTTTTCTATCTTTTTGTGATTCATAGATTCATCCCTTGTTTTAATTGAATTGGATCTACTTGTTTTGAATGAATTTGATACTGAAATCGATAAAAGGTTCTTCCATGGGAGTGATTGTAATGGACTCATTGGGTTCTCTAGGTTAGAAGGACTTGCCGGTAAGCAAAAGAGTTTTGCTGATATCTTTCAGGTGACCTGCTTTTACTATCTTCAATAGTTTTGTTTTTTTAAGTTTTTTGGTTTGTGTTATGTATTATAATTTGGATCAGTTTACATGACCAGGCTCAATATTTGATTTTTATACCATCACTAGACTAGTTTGCTCTGCCTCTTGCGAGGGATTGAGTGGAATACCGAAGTAAATTGGAAGTATCATCATATTAGAATACAAGTGGATTCCTTTTTGATATTTTAATGCGTTCACTAGCCTTTTCCTGTTCGTTTGATGTTTCTTGCAGTGGTATTGTATACCTTAGATATGACCAGGCTCAAAATTTTAATTGTGCGTTGCTTTTAAGGCTAAAGGGTTGGATATGACTTATACCTTAGACATTCATGTGTATGTTACTCATTATAAGTCTCATATGGTGAATTTGTTATTAGTTTGTTTGGAAAATCACTAGTTAACTCGAATTACCTTTAATCAGCATGTTAGATTAGTGGTGCAAGCCATGGTTTTAAAAAGTAGCCTCGCGCTTTAACACCTATTTTTTGTGTTTTTATGCAGTACATATCGATACGTACTAGGTTTTCACTTAGTACATATTAATGTCTGCTAGCTTTTTATGCAGTACATATCAATGCCTATTAGGTTTTTACACAGTACATATCAATGCGTTGATTTGCCGGTTTTCAGAACTGAGGCTTCTTTGGAAGACGAATCGAATGGGTTAGTGAAGATACGGAACTCAGATGATTTTAATCTTAGTTTCAGCATCTCTTCAGTTGGCTGAACCCTTGTAGCTTTGGATTTAAGATGCTAAAAATATGAAAAAAATTTTGCCTGTAAGGATCTAATCTCTACATATCAACATGAAACTTTTTTTGCCTGTAAGTATCTAATCGTTACATATCAACATGTACTAGGTTTTCACTCTGTACATGTGAATATGTACTAGGGTTTTCACTTTGTACATGTGAATATGTGGTTATCCAACAATACGGGGGGTATTTACTAAGTTTTTAATCGCTACATATCAATATGTACTAGGTTTTCACTCTGTACATGTGAATATGTTCTAGGGTTTCACTATGTACAAATCAATATGTACTGCTGCAAAGGAAACCCGAGACTCGCAAGAGGTACAAATTGATCTTGACATTTTGTACTGTAGGGTAGATTTTTCCGTTTTAAGAGCATCTCATTTTGTATCATAGGCAATCATATCATTAGGGTTATGTTTACCTGAAATTGAGTTTCATAGCATTTTCGTTAATAAATATTCGTATTTTGTCACTACAAATTTTGTCATTGAATATGTAACCCCAAAACTAGTAGTATTGAAGCATATTTTTGGGAATTATCAGGTCTTTTGGATCAAATAATACATTGATCAATCTACTAGGGTTTCACTCAGTACATATCGGTATATACTTGGTTTCACTTGGTACATATCAATATGTAATGTAGTTGGTTGAGTTATGTTTTTAGTGGGTTTTCACTTGGTACATATAAATATGTATTGTAGTTGGCTGAGTTTCGTTTTAGTACATATCGGTATGTACTGTGGGATCGATCATACACTTTATCCTTCAGTACATATCAATATGTACTGCTGAATCATACATAACTAGATTTGTGGTACGTATCCAAGAGTAAATATATAATTAAGACTTCTTAACGGGGGTCGAGGGGGCAGCGCCCCCTCGTAAACAAGAAATTTATTTAACTGAATGGATCAAGATCCTATTGGTTACTCAACTACTGGTATAATATGAAGGAAAATCATATTTGCAGCTTTTAGTATGACGGAATATTCATCTCTGTCTCATGTTTGCAGCTTTTAGTATTAAGGAAAATCAGTTTGGTTGAGTTTTATCCTTCGTAATTCTTGAACAACGATGGCTAAATCATAAATTTTATGGTAATGCAGTAGCGCACTCAAGCATATGTACCAAGTTAAAATGAACTTTGTGTACATTCATTCCAATTACGTGAGTACTGTCCACCGTAAGTCAGTTATTTGAACCCTTTGTTTATATTTAACGTATTAGTACTATGTTTACAAGAGCTTCCTGTCAAATCTATTACAGAAATGGATGCGCTCAGTGGTGCAAGCTTGCTAGACTAATTTTAGTCAAAATATTTTTTCACTAGGAATAGTTGAGAGACATAATAAAGTACTGAGCGAATTTTCATTTTTCCATTATCCAACAGTACATATGTGATATATAATGAAAGTAATATGTTTGTTGTATCTACAATAGTATCCATTTTTGTCTAAGATCTCTAAGTTTATAAATCTAATATGTCGTTTTTTTTTTTCAATTGAGTACATATTTTGATGTATCGGAATGGAAATGAACTATGCGTTTGATGGACTGCAGGGAAATGACTAACAAATATGCATAAGAAGGGGCAAGCATGGAGATAAAGGCACTATCTTTGCAAGGTTTTGGAAGTACATCTCCATATATAGAGTACATATTATGTTTTGACAATTCAGTATATTTTTTTCACAGTACATATGTATATGTACTCTGATAACTAGTAGGTTTTAGCTAAATATATATCGGTATTTTATAGGTTTTTACTTAATACATATCAATATGTCTTAGTACATATTAATATGTACTAGGCTTTCAGTTCTTATTTTCTTCACATGTATCTATGTACTGCAATTTTTGTTTCTATTTGAATTTTATGACAAGTTTCTTTCAAATAAATCTTCATCAGATTAGGTACTTTGTTGACGACAACATATCACACTCCGGGTTTGCGCAGAGAAAATCACACGCCGGCTTGACAGCTTGCTTACCCGGCATACTATTCACCTGACGCGTGTCATCTTATGGAGAAAGAGGTGTTGCGTGGCGGTGAATTGTGCAACCACATTTTAAGATATAACTCTAGAATATGCTAAACCAGATCCTCACACTCCAAAAAAAGGCTCATCCAACGGAATTTCTTATTTTTAATAGAATTAATAATCGACTTGAACTTGTAGTACTTGATAAGTTTCCAGGGAGGATGTATGTTAGTAAAATCGTCATTTTTGTTTATTTTCTTCCTATTAGTCGTTGTTAAAGGAGATCTTTTGCAGGGTCTGGCTAAGACCTCGTATAAGGGATAATTTTATGCCTTTTTCTCCTCTTCCATGCTGCAGATTGTCTGCATTATCTTTTGATTTTGTTAATGAAAAATGTGATCATTTTTAACAATACCTAGTTTATGATATTTTTTTGTAGTCCTTTCTGTTCTAAAAAAATTCTGAGTATAAAGTTCCAATTTTCTTATGTGTGTCATTTTTTACATTACATGCAAATATGTACTGTAGGTATTCAATGCTTCTTACTTATTTTCAGTCTTCATAATGACAGTATAGAACGAAATATAACACTGCAAATAATGGTTAAGAAAAAAAAACACTGCAAATAAAAAGCATGACATTTGCATTGAATCCGAAAGAGCGATTACAAGTTTTTTTTTAAAAAAAAAATAGATTCTGATAGATGAACATACTTCATCATTTACATTATAAGATTTTAAAATTCCGAACTTATAAGTAATGCCAACTAAAATCTACTTTAGGAAAGTTTTCATAAAATGGATTCAAATTTTTTCTGGTGACAAAAACAGTGTTGTTGGCATTGTAAGCACACCATAATATTCGATGGCTCTGCAGAAAAGTGCTTGATGAGGGGCAATTGCTCTTTTCTGCAGTGAGTTAGCATAATCCCCCAAGTTAGCAATTCCGAGCGCCTAGTACAAAATCACCAGCTGCAAGATCAATAGGTCTTGGAAGATAAATCTGTGGACTAAACTATGAGTACCTATAGCATCCCATACGACATGTTTTATCATCTGATGACATGTGCGAAAAGAGAAACAACGACATATAAATTACAAAGCAATGTAAAATCAAACAAAATACGCACTGCTATTTCATATTATCGTAAACAAAACGGTCGATCTATATAGATAACTAGTTATGCAGTACATGGGAAATATGGCTGACTGCTTTCATGTAGTACATATCATAGCTACTGCTTTCAACCAGTACATATCAGTATCTACTGTGGTATCATAATAATGGTACATATTTGTTCATACTAGGGTTTATACAGTATACATTGACATGTAGTGCACAAATTGATGCAATACATATATGTATCTACTGCTCCCATCAAGTACATATCAGCTTATATAGGGGTTTATACAGTACATAATGACATGTACTGTGTCAATCAACAAAAATGATGTGAGTAATAATGATAAACCAGCACGAATTTTCAGGCAATGAATCATAAGAATTAAAAAGAAATATGTACTGCAGTTTTTACCAGTACATATGGATTTTTCTTTCATATTAGTTGTATAATCAACAAGATTATTACATAAGAAAACGAAGTAACAAGAACATGGTGATATGTACTGACGAATACGTACTTTCAACAATATATATGTAATCTATTTGAGAACACTGCATATTGATTTGCACTAATACATATTCGTATTAATATGTCCTCAAGATTTTAACTCTAGTACAAAGTAACCTATATTTATCAGACATAGCATGAACTTAAAATTTAAGAATAAACTACTGCATAAATCAGCAAAATCATATGAGTAATAATGATAAACCACCACAAATTTTCAGGCAATGAATCATCAAAATTACGAAGAATCACTGAGAGGAACAAAACAGATTCAATATAAGGATCGAGAGGATGCATTATATACACAACACAAATTAACAACAGGATGCATTACAATTTAAAGTGAAAAAACGTACCACGTTTCAAGATTGACCATGTTTCTCATTTCTTTCCATGTGTTGGTCCTCTAGACATAAAATCCACAACTTCTGAACCTAGAAAACAGTTGGTAAAGCTTCACATTTTCATTTTCATAAAAGTATCCTTTTCATTTTTAACAAGGTGGTTCCTTCAACATACCATCAATGCATGAAGGCTCTGCTCGACAACAAGATCGTTCGCATTCCGGATTCATCATCTCCTTATGCTCCCGTCTATGAACTGAGTTCCTTGAATCTCAAAAAGGCGTCCCGGAACCTCCAAGCAGGATTCGCAGTACTCCACTTCCAAGATGAAAGACTATCGAGAAGGCTGATAACGATCCGTCATCCTCAGCTGCTAAAATGATCAAGTTACCTACCACACCGACTAAACGCCATAATGATCAAAGTCTCAACTCCATGGTCAAACTTCACGACCGATCGAGATGTAGAAGGGAGAGTCATTTATCGCCGACCGAAAGATTATCAATTAATCGGGGAGAACGATGAAAAGTCTCCCCACCATGAAGAATCGTGTCAGAGTGAGCTATCACTTGAAGAAGAAGTCCAGGATTCCCCACGAAAACTACAGGACGGAACTGACTCTACCACTGACGATCTTGAAACAATCAACATTGGGACTGAAGACGATCCAAGGCCCATCCTGATCAGTTCAGCACTATCACCAGAGGAGCGGACCGAGCTGATAAAATTGTTGAAAAAATATCAAGATGTCTTCGCCTGGACGTACGAAAAAATTGCCGGGTCTGGATGACAAACTCATCACCCATCACCTGCACATCGTCCCTGGTTCCAAAGCTGTCAAACAACCGCCCAGACAATTTAGACACGAAGTCGAGGAGCAAATCAAGGTCGAAATCCAGAAACTGTTGGCAGCAAGGTTCATCAAGCCTATTCTTCATCCAACGTGTCTAGCAAATGTGGTACCTGTTAAGAAGAAAAATGGTCAAATCAGATGTTGTGTCGACGTCAGGAACTTGAATAAATGTTGTCCAAAGGATGATTTTCCTCTATCCAACATTGACATGCTCGTCGATGCAACCAGTGGTCACGGTATGTTCTCATTCATGGACGGCTACAGTGGGTACAACCAGATCAAGATGTATGAACATGATGCCAACAAGATTGCGTTTCGTACTCCCATTAGAAATTTTCACTACACTGTTATGCCCTTTGGATTAAAGAATGCTGGTGCGACCTATCAACGATCCATGACTGCCATATTCCATGACATGATGCACAAGCAAGTAGAAGACTATGTTGATGATGTGGTGGTAAAATCGAAGACTCGAGCATCTCATCTCGAAGTTCTAAGGCAGGTGTTTGAAAGATGCAGAGAATACAAATTAAAAATGAATCCTTTAAAATGCGCATTCGGAGTTTCTTCCAGAAAATTCTTAGGATTCCTGGTCACGGCTGAAGGGATCAAAGTCGACCCAGACAAGGAAAAAGCTATTACCACCATGCCTCCTCCACGTATCGTGAAGGAATTACAGATCTTTACGGGCAAGGTAAATTATATTCGATGCTTCATCCCTGGATTAGCTCAACTCATTGCTTCGTTCACACCTCTGCTGAAAAAAGGAGCAAGCTTCACCTGGACAGCTGTTCAACAATAATCTTTCCATAAAATACAACATATATTATTGTCACCAGCCTTCATGAGGTCTCCAGTGCAGGGACGACCTCTGATTCTTTACACAGCCTCCAGTGACGTCGCCATCGGCGCACTCCTCGCTCAGGAAGACGACGAAGGCGTCGAACGACCGATTTACTACTTCAGCCGCATAATGAGAGATGCTCAACTATGATATCCAAAGGCCGAAAGGGCGTTCCTGGCATTGGTACATGCAATCCAGAAGTTCAGACATTACTTACTATCTAACAGGGTCGTACTCATCTCCAAAGATGATCCCATAAAGTTCTTGCTATCAAAGCCAGCCTTGATAGGGAGACCAGCGAAGTGGCTACTCCAGATGTCAGAATTTGACATAGCTTGCATGCCACCTGAAGCCATCAAAGGTCAAGCGGTTGCAGACTTATTCGCTGCTTTTCCAGGGGAAGACCCAACAACACTACATAAAGAAGTGCCCGACGAATTCCCAGACATCTTGGTCATCAAGGAAGAAACATGGCTTCTATACTTTGATGGATCTTCCACCCCTAGTAGTGACACCGGAGGAGCGGGCATAGTACTGGTTTCTCCATCTGGTGAAGTTTTCTCACATTCGTTCAAGTTAGATTTCCACTGCACCACCAACAACTCAGCAGAATATGAAGCCTTCCTATTAGGATTATCCTTGGCCAAGCAAGCAGGAGCAACACACCTTGAGATAAGGGGGGATTCAAAATTATTGGTCAACCAGATGAATGGAACGTATTCTCTCAAGGAAATCACACTTGCTACATTCAGAACCAAAGCTCAGCGACTGTTAACATATTTTGCTGATGCAACGATCTTCCATACTGGACGGACTAACAATAGGCATGCTGATTGCCTAGCAACTCTCGCTTCCAAGCTGCAATTTGAAAGAGCAGAGAAAATGATCACTGTACAGAGGCGTACCGTATCTTCAACTTGTCTCACTCAGATAGAAGACATTCCAGCAAACGATTGGCGAGCACCCATCATTCATGAATTGAGCAGCTCTTTCAGAAGGCCAAGTCAGCCTCAAAGAATTGAAGAACTACTTATTGCTCCATGGAGGACTATACTATCGAAACCCTGATGGATCTCTATCACGATGTCTTGGGAGCAACGAAGCGGAAGAACAACTCAAGTGCATACATGAAGAAATCTGCGGGCAAACGTTAGTGGTAACACTTTACAGAAAGCTTCAAAGAATGGGATACTACTGTCCATCCATGGAAACTCAGTCAAGAGCTTTACAATGATCTTGTCCTGATTTCCAAACACCTCCTCATCACCTGGAGGTTTTGACAGTCCACCGCACTGGGGACTGGAAGGAGCCTTACATCAAATACCTCCGGGATAACGAACTACCACTGGAAAAGAAGCAAGCAGTCAAACTCATTCAGAAAGCTAAGAGATTCGTCTATCTCGATGGGATCTTATACCGCAAAAGCTTTGGTGGGAATTCACTAAGGTGCTTAGCCGAACATGAAATCTCTACAATCCTGAAGGAAGTACATGATGGAGAACATCAAGGAAAGAGGAAACTATTTCTTCAAATTCATGAGAAATATTATTGGTCAACCATGGAAGATGATGCAGCCGCACACGTTCAGAGGTGTCACCAATTCCAAACCCATGGTAATCTCATCCACACTCCTTGTCTCCCGTTGAATTCTGTTAATAGTCTGTGGCCTTTCTACAGCTGGGAACTAGATATCATTGGGAAGATCAATCCAGCATCTTCAAAACAATATGAATACATCATCACTGCGAAAGAGTACTTCACCAAGTGGGTCGAAGCTATTCCTCTTCGAAGCACCACTGGAGTTACGATTGCCGCCTTCATTAAAGAACACATAATATGCAGATTCGAAGTTCCTAAGCATATCATCACAGATAGCGGAACTCCTTTTGCCAATCAAGATGTTGAGAAGCTGCTCAATAAATATGGGATCAAACAAATCTTCTCAACACCTTACTATCCACAAGGAAATGGTCAAGCAGAAAGTACCAACAAGACTTTGATCAGGATTATCAGTCGGACGATTCATGACAATCCTCGATCATGGCATGGGAAATTACCCATGGCTCTATGGGCTTACAGAACTTCACCAAGGAGCTCGATCGGTACTTCGCCATATTCCCTTGTCTATGGAGCCGACGCCATACTTCCAGCAGAAATCAAAGTTCCCTCAGCCAGGATTGCAACATCCAGTGGTGTACAATGGGATGAGGCTGAAATCTCCAGATCAAGGATCGCTGAGATAGATATGCTTGAATAAAGGAGAACCAAGGTGGAAAAATATGTGGAAGCTTACAAACAGAGGATCTCCAGAGCCTACAACAAAATGGTAAGATATCGAACATTTCAAGTAGGAGATTTGGTATTAAAGACGGCAAAGCACATTCAACAAGACATGTCTGCTCCTAAGTTCTCTCCTAAATGGGAAGGGCCGTATGTTGTCATCAAAGCAGTGTCTAGATGATACTACAAAATTTTAGCAATCAATGGAGGAAAGGAAGGAAACATCATCAATGGCAAATGGCTCAAAGCTTATTATGCCTGATCCACGAAACAAACTACCTCTTCATCATTTCAAGCATTTAAAAAAAATGTAATTTCATTCCTCCAAAGAGCATGTGAATGCTCCTTTGTTCATTAAACATTTCATAAATGAGAAAAATTCGTTTATACCATGATCAATTGTTTCACCTAACTAGAAACTCAGATTTATTCAAAAAACAACAACCACAAATGCTCACTCAGAGCAAACCATCCAGCAATGGATAATCCCTGTAAGAAGCCTCGTCAAGCTTCTTCTGAAAAATCTTAGTCTTTTCCTTCAAGTCTTCGACCGCTTTCTCAACCCTTGCTTACTCCAGAGCTAGTATCCTCTCCTCATCCAGTAAAGCGGCATTCATGGAAATTGCATCGGCAGCCTCTGCCGCCTTATGAACCTTTTGATTATCTCAAGACGACGACGGATCCAGCTTACATTGAATCGCAATATCTCAGAATTCGAGATCATTTCATACCATTTGCGCAGTTCATGGTTTTTGACGTCTCGAAAATGCGTCTGGTTTATTTCCTCGATGATCGGCAATAGCCCCGCTACCGTCGTAAAAAGAGTTGGAAGAAAACCTTTCCACACTTCTGTGGTAGCAATGTGACCATACCTCTTCCAAATATTGGTGTACAGAGGCGCATGACATTTGGGAATCACGAATCCACCGACCACTTCATTGTCTGGGAAGGTATTAATCAATGGAGCTTCGAATAAGAGTCCAGCGGTTGGGTATTCACGAACATGGACATTGTCTCCACTTTCCACGGATCCTGCAGAATCTTCACATGCCTGGTTGCTGCTTTCCTCAACCTCAACCACGGTCACGGAATTTCCACTATTTCTTCGTATAGCATCGACGACGACACAGACATCCGCCTATGATGAAACGAAGGAGTGTTAATCCCGGGACTCAGTACAATATCAAGATTCATAGGTTTACTTACAGACGATCCATCTTCAGCACGAGCTGATCCATACCGGGAAGGAGCTCTAACAGTCCGCTTAGGCCTTGCATTATGAGGAGTAGCATTCTTCTTACAGTCCTACGAAAAATCATTCTTGTGATCAACAATCTCGATCGAACGGGGACAAGAAAGGAGAAGAAGAAGAAGTGTACAACTTACTGAGATAGACGTTGCTATTTCACGCTTTGACTGAAGATCATCTTGAGAAGAAATGTTATTGCTCGACATAACGGCAAGGAGGTAGGATCAAAACTTCTCTGCACGATGAAACTGACTCAGGAATGGAAGAAATATTTGCATGAATCATAGATTTGGAATCTTGAAGATATATATATCAGGCGATAGTCATCACTCGCGAATAGTCAACTCAGTTACGAGTTTCACTGAAACCCTAGGCTTCAAAGATCGATACTGAAGACGCGGAGGAAAATAAGGCACTGGGGCCTGAACATCACGGGTCAAAGGATAGGCCACGCGGCCTTGTACACGTCAGCCGTGTGTTATTTTACTTCTCATGAAAATCGACAAGCCATGATGAATTTGGATGTATGGACATTGGTCCATGTCATGGATTAGAAGAAATCGGCATTAACAAAATGTTCATCATTCAGAAGAAAAGTCTAATTGAAGTAAAGTCATTTAAACAGTCAAAATAAAGATATCCACTATGAAGACTAAAGGGGAATGCTATAACGTCTAAAAAAGATGGAAGTAAAACTACTCGTCGGACTCATCCGAATTGTCAGATTCATCGTCACTATCCTTCTCGGAATCATCTTCTTCAGAGTCACTGTCAGAATCATTGGTGAAGTCCGGTGGACGGAAGATAACATCATCATCATCTGAATCCGAGTCATCTTCTGCTGCAGCTTCAGCTTCAATTTTCTTCATCATCCTCTGATGCTCTCTTTCATATCGATCAGGCTTGATGTAACGCTCGGATGGTTCCCATGTGATCTCTTCTTCAGAAGCATCAGCATCAGAATCAGAAGGAACTCCATCCAAGAATCGACGCTTCTCCTCAACCCTCTGTCTCTTACGCCGGGTGCGATCTTTCTCACGTTGACGAGCATCCTCCTTTTTGTCTTCAGCTCCTCTTTTCTTGAGTTCAGCAAAAGAGACTCTTCGCTCACCCAAGGTAACATTAGGCTTATCCCCTTCATGGGTAACCCTAGCCTTTGATTTCGCTACAGGAGCGTCGGAATCCTCATCAGAAGAGCCAGAGGAAGAAGAGAAATACCAGTAATCGTAATTGCTGTTATTGTTGGTCGACATTTTCTGGAACCGGAAGATCAAAGATTACTATTATGTAAACAAACCAACATCAGAAAAAAATCATGAAGAACCCATGATACTCATTGACATCAGCAAAAAAAAAAAATGCACGCAACAGGTCGGCCGGAAGTTGGCCGGCGGCAACGGCGACTGGCGACGACGGCGACGGCGATCAGGTGGCATCGGAACTTCAAGCTGCTGGCATGAAGGAGGAGAGGTGATGGAGAGCTGGACGTGAAAAAATTAAAAAAAAAAAAAAAAGAGGATTAATTCCTTTTATACAATTTTTTATTTCCAAAACCTAATTTTCCAAGGATTTCCTTATTGGGCCCGACCCGCAAATCCTAAACGACCAAGGTTCCATCGTCCAAACCAGCGGTTCACACCAATTTATGCTCATCAAATGATGCTCTAATCATGACACTGAAGCCTTCATCAAGTCATGGTTTGCTCATATTCTTGAAATTCGGTAATGTCCTAACTTACGACTAAGTTCAATTACTTGTATAATTTATGGCCGGAAAATCACCATTTAATGCTGACTGAGGAACATGGATTTCCTCAATAAGCAGGGGACTTAATGTAGATGGTGGATTTTCAACAAGGGCTAAAATCGTAAACTCGTGATTATACGAGCCTCTGATACAGCAATCAGACATGAGTATCGAGGCACGGGTCTCTCATGAATTCTCAACGGAGAGTACTTTCTCTCAGAGTACATGTAGATATGTAGTCTCACGGCCGGACAACGACATATCTCATGAATACTGAACACTTTCAGTGATTATTTCTATATAGTATCACGAGATGGACGGCTCCTAGACAGCTTGCTCTGCTAGTATAGAGCGACAACGTCTTCAGGAACAAACAACGAGTTTACCCTGACTATACAAAGGATATGACTTACCGACAAGCTCATATCGGGATAATTAATGCTCCTAGACAGCTTGCTCTGCTAGTATAGAGCCACAAAGTTAATTATTCCTAATTAAGATTAATTTTGTCGTGACATTCACTACTGAATTCCCAGAATAATCTATTATTGCTCCTATTTTATGGTCGAATCCACGACTGGTCCCATGGAATGGCAATAAAAATTGCTCCTATTCCATGGTCGAATCCACGACTGGTCCCATGGAATGGCAATAAACAATTTTTCTGATTCTATGATCGAATCCACGACTTGATCTCATAGAATAGCAATAACTATATTATCTCATTACTCCGATTTCATGATCGAATCCACAATTGTTCTTATAAATGGTAATAGATAAATCTTAATTACTCTGATTCTATGGTCGAATCTACGATCCCATGGAATGGTAATGCTCACTTTATTATTGTGAATTCGTAGTCGAATCCTCAGCTAATCCTATGAATTAATAATAAACATCTTATTACTCAGTTTTGTGAATTATTCTCCACTGAATTCCACAATTAGTAATAAATAATCAACAACCGGGCGTCTGAGCTACCTCTAAGTAAGCCCCGATTTATATGGTGAAAGTGTATTCAACGACGATGCACTAACAGTCACCGCACGAACGAGTATTTCAAAATACGACGAAACGATTAACCTATTACAAAATAGGAAGAAAATAATAAATAATCAAAATATTGACCAAGGAGCCACGGGATTGGACTCTGGACGATCGTGCCATGACCAATCCCACGCCAGTTTTATATTTTATCATATTTTTATTATTTTCCTTCATCTGATGAAAATCCTTTCATTTGAACAAATTTCCTTCGTCTCGAGGAAACTCCTCGACTTCATGGTGTTTTCATAAACTCATGAAAATAATATAAAATTAAGGAAAAATAGTGTGGGGCGTGACCATTGGCCAACCGGCCATGCCTTGGTCCCAGCCGGCCCCACACCTTATGGTTCCTCATTATTTTATTATTTCTCTAATTTCATTAAAAAACTCCTTGATTTCATGGTATTTTGCAAAAAATAGGAAATAAATAATATAAAATTATGAAAAACTTGTGGGACCGGGCCCTAGCCGCCCGGCCATGCCCTAGTCGGTCCCACACGCCCCTTTATTTTATTATTATTTATTTTATTTTCCTTGAATTTATCAAATTCCTTGATTTCATGGTATTTCTCTCAAATTAGGAAAAATTCCCTCAAATCATGAAAAATACATTAAAAAATATATAAAATTAAGAAACTTGTGGGATCGGGCCCTAGCCGGCCGGCCATGCCTCCCACGGCCCACACGCCCTTGTTTTTATTATTTTAATATTTTTGCTTCCTTGAACTCATGAAAACTCATTCACTTCAGGGAAACTCCCTAAATTCATCAAAACTCTTTAAATCCATGATATTTTCATAAAATCATGAAAAATATTATAAAATTAAGGGAAAGGCACCACGGGACCGTGGTCACGACTGGCCGACCATAGCTTGGTTTCACGGTCCCACGCCTCCTCATTCCTTTATTTTATAATTATTCTCCATCATCTCATGGTGTTTTCCTCAGTTTCATCGAAACCCTAATTTTGGCATATTTTCTCGAATGGACGCTCAACTGCACGTCAGAAAATATCAAAATTCTCAGAACTGAGACACAGACGTCTTGGGGACACGAGCATGTTATCTTGATCGACCAAGATTGGATCTTTGGCTTACAGAAGCCGGTCCCATCGATTTTCACGGTTTTGACCTAATTTGCACAATTGCACGTATTAGGTCCAAAACTCTTCCAAACACTTTGGATTTTCATGAAGTGTCATTCAATCCCGTGACCACCTAGGGCCGGTTTCATGACCGCTTGGTCGGTCCCTCACCTCTTCATAATTAATTAGTTTTTTTCACCTAAGGCTCAGACGAGCATTTTTGAATAAATGATTAAACCAACATTTGATCATCTCTTCACCAACTCTTCAGGAGTTCTTTGTATTTGCTCACGTGAGCATATGGACACTACATGGTTGATCCATGGTCCCATGTAGTCGCTCCCTCCTTCGTCCCATGGTTAAAATTCTGACGAACCATGAATTGATCATCAATTGATCAAATTAGGGTTTCTGAATCCAAGGATCATCATTCCAGATTCCAACCTTAATAATTTTACGACGACCTCATGGTCATTAATTTTATTAATTATGCTCGGTTCAACGACCAGTATTCTAATTAATATTTTTGGTACGCTGCCAATAATCCATCAGATGAGCAACACATGCTCAGACGATCAAATATTCAACAATTCATCACATGAGCAATAATTGCTCAGATGATAAATATTTGCTCAAACCAAGGAATATTGGTTCAACAATCAATATTCAATGATCCATTGAATGAGCAATACTTGCTCACTTCGTCGTAAGAACTATACCTCTGTCTCATGACATGTTTAACTCATGAGTTTCATAACATCATGTTCAACTCAACAACTACATGGACTCATCGTCCCATCAAACCACGAAGTCATCAATTGACTAACATACCAAGAGACGTCAATCGTGTCACATTGGGGGGATATCACTTAAGGTTTTGGTCTGGCGGTCTACGGCACGTGTGTTCGAACACACGATGGAATGTGAGCAAGTCGTGCAATCAGTTGAAGGAATTCACGAGGTAGTGGGTGGAAAATCGACCAAGTCTCCACACGTTGATCAACTGGTTTCAAACACGATCTCCACTTCCCCACTCCTTGATTCCATCAACTGTCACACTTCATGGGGTCATGGTGTCTAAAATTCCAGCAATATAAATAAGTCTCTGAATCATGATTGAATCATCATCATCAACAGTATCATCAATCTCACGTCTCATCGACAACACGAGATCATCAACTCATCAATTGAGCAACTAATCTCAATTGAGCAATTTCAATCATTCAGAGCTTATCATATTCAGAATTCATACACCCACAATCTTTGATTACCATTGATTCCACACATTTTCCTGCTTTCCTCCTACAGATCAACCCATCCTCTCTTGTGACCGAATTTACTCTAGAACGGTCATTGTCTTGATTTAGGTCGGAGTACTACAGATTGATCTCTCGAATCTAACGCACCCCCTTTGCAGCGGTGCATCCGTGTGAGGTTTAACATTTCGCTCGGTTCAAGGAGTCTCCTCCGTACGGTCGTCTCCTCAATTCCTTAAAAACCAGCAAATCGTTTTACCCCATCTACACCTACTTTCTTCAGAATGTTGTAAACTTGCAATAATTAATGAAATTTTTCTTTCCTAGCAAAAAAAAGTGTTATCATTTGATTTTTATAACAAAAATTATCATTCAAAGTGTGAGATACAGTGAAAATAGGAGTGTGAAGGGATCTTCCCTCATAAATAAAATTGAATAAGGATGATTAAAGTTACTTGCACTATGTAATTTGGTGGAGGTTATTAATCCAAGATGCGTTCATTTTTCTGCCTTATTTGCATATTGTGTTTCTGCTTTTATCTATGAAGCACGGACACTTCAAAACCGGTGACGTATCTGTGTCGGACGTCGTATCAGTGTTGGACACTTGGGGATACGTATCAGACACCCCATTTAAAGTGTCCCTTTTTATTAATTATGAAAAGGGTAGGGGATACTTCTGGGATGCTTCTCGGATACTCTAGAGGGATACTTCTTATAGTATAAGATATATATATATAATATTGCCAAATATTTATATACACTAGTAATGCCACATGTGTGATGCACATGCTTGAATTTTGCTCTTTTAACAATACCGAATTTGATAACAATGGTATTTTTTCGTAAAATAAAATTTAATATTCTTATTTGTACTCATTACGTATGTATTTCAAAGATCTTTCCAAATATGTTAATTTTACAACAATCCGATGTGTATTTCGAAAGATATCAAGCTTTTTAAAAAATTAATGTATTTTTATAACAATGACATTTATGTGAATATGTGAATATATAAGGTTGTGTATATATGTATTAATTCAATGTACACTTTCACCCTTGAATACATATGTATAATAGTGGTTGATATTTAAGGTCATATTGGTAATATCAAGGTTACACCAAGCTATTTTGTCATTTTGTGACCAACCAAAATACGTCTTTTCTTTATATTAGTATAAGATAATATGTTAAATATTTTTAGATATGTAATGTATTCGTATTTATCAAAAATTATTCTATAGAAGCAGTATATAAATCTTTCACGTGACGAGCCATAACTAGAAGCGATGTTCTTTGATGAAGACAATATTGATGAGTGATGGGTGAGCGAGAGTTTAGATAGTTTTTATCTATTTATTTTTTTAATATTCCAGATAGTATTTAAGAATTTTCTTATTTTATGTGATTCTTTTCACTATTAACAAATTAAATATTTTTTAATTAATACACGTACCCCAACGTATCCCGTATCCCCATTTTTGGAAAATTGACCAATTCTCGTATCAGTATCACCGTATCCGTATCCCCGTATAAGTATTTGTGCTTCATAGGTTTCTATCATATTTGTGTGCAGCGTGCAAAAGTGCTTGAGAATATTGTTCCTCCAAAAAATTGCTTGATTTGCTTAGGACAAATATGCATCAAATGAATACATGTACCTCAAACAGCGACCAAGACCCAATTTGAAGGAATACCATAATATGATTTGGATTTCTTGGGACGATTTTTCATTTTTGTAGGCACACGTACATACAATACATTTAAACAACTTTCCGTTAAAAGTCTTAAAGAGTAAAATACAAAATTCTATCTGGATCGTTCTTCATTTGATCCATTCGGTCGACATAAAAAGCTAACAGACATCCGGGTTAAGAACTCGAATATGTTTGATCAATTAAGATTATCACCGCTAATATGTTTAATTAAAATGATGCCAAATTTCTTTCATATAGTGCGCTGAAGGTGAAGCTTGTGTGATTGGTGTGGCCCATGCCAATTGTTGTGGTAGAGGCTTTGAGTGCACCGGTTTTTTTTGTTATTTTGTGACAATATTGTAAAAAAGTTCTGAAAGTCAGTTGGCTATGGGTGCAACTGAACCACTTGTCCACAATTGGTTTTGTCTGGCCTAATATCACGATATCCATTACCAACAAGTAAAAATACTTACAACACTAAAATATAAGTCACACTTTTTCCCACCCCTATAGATTCATTAATCGAAGTGTTTAGTTTGTTGGACACATATTTTACGCCACTAAATGAATTAGATATGATTCATGAAACAATAAAAACTGAAATCTTAGCCTAATGTATAGGTTTTTTTAATAGAAACTTCATCGAGGTGTTTTCTTTTCTTATTTGACACAGTAATGGTTTTGAAGACAAGAAATAAGGTTAGGAATTGTGATGTTGGTTTACAGGGAAGAAAAATGAGACATCGGTGAAAATTGAGTTATGCTTAATGCATCAAATTGAAAATATGGAGACAAATTCAGAATAACGACATTGTTTGATGTGCTTGACATGGCTAGTCCTTGATCTGCAACAATCTTGGTCATACAAAGTATTTAATTTGTATATATCTACCACCAAAAGCAATTCCAGAAGTAGCAACCATACAAGTCTGAATAATTGTATTTGTTTGCATACTGAAAAGTTGGCTCAAAAAACCAAATTGGTGGTGCCACATATATCCATAACTTGATAAAGAAAACCCAAATGAACTAGCAGCAACATTCGAAGAGGTTGTGTTAAAAAAAATCAGAGAATGTATTATTCCAATAGTAAAATTGAGCTTCATCACAATGAAGATTGTGATATATGAAAAAATCTACTCATCCATATTTATGTAAAGCAACTAAACTTTTCCATGTTGAGCTTCTTATTTGTTTGTTGTTGTAACTTTTAGGTAGAAAATTGAATCAAAGATTTAGAGTGGCGGATATTATACTCCTTTCGACAGAATTATATTAAACGAAGAAGAGATGTTTGCTTGTCCAACAAGATAACCGAAACTCTAATTTCCATGTGGTTTTTTCGATGAATACTCATATTTATGATTTATGGTAGGGATATCACCACAGTTAACTTATGTTTCTAGTAGTAGGGATACAACAACGGGTAAAACAAAAGAATAGATAGATTTATATAAAACATAAGATTTTTTTGATTTTCCACTTCTATATTGGACAGAGGGAGTATGTTAGAGTGATTTAATCCCATGTATTGTTTGTCCCATGAGTTTTATATATGAAAAAAATATTGTAATGTAATCAGAATATTGTGTTTCTGACTTCTACTTCTGGTATCTCATCAAACTTTGATAGTTTTTCTTATCAATAAGTAACTTCTGGAAGCAAAAGGTCAATTTATTTTAGAAACGTAACTTCAGAATGACTTTTAGAAGGAAAAAAGTTAACTTTCTTTGAAGCAAAAATATTGTGCTTCTGTCTTTTAGTTTTGACTTCTGCACCTGGTATCGACATCAAACTTTGATTGTTTTTCTTATCTGTAAGACGAATTTCAATATCATCAAATTCAAATTACATGTACAGTAATTCAACTTTGTTTACTTCGGTCTTGAGTCACCGACAGAGTCTTAAGCCATTTGGATTTTAATCCAAAAATCGCAATTCTGATATACAAAATTCATGATATAACCTTTCTTTGTCATATTGTGCCAAGAGTCTTGGGCTAAAATAATCCTTTTCTTAGTCATCTTCATTGTTGAATTCTACAAGTAGGGGGAATATTTGAAATATTCATTAGGTGGGTTGATGTAGCATCTATCCCCAAAAATCCCTTGATATTTTTGTTTTTGCATTTCCCTTTTGATATCATGTAAAAAAAATTATCACACTAATGTGCTTAACTTGCAGTTTAGTTAGTTGTCCACATCGTCGATATCTTAAATATTCATATCTTTTCAATCAAACAAAATTTGTCCATCTGATCTCATATGCATGCTTATAATTGTTGACTTTGGTTCATTCGAGAAATTATGAAACAATAACTTTTGAAGGGAACATTAGCAGCATTAATGTGACGCACCTAAAACGATCAGTGCTCACGTCAGATTTGTGTCCGACATTTGAAAGCGTACTCTTCGCGTCAGACACATTGGTAAAATCACATGCATATATCACATGGTATTTAAACTTAAATTTCTACTAAAAACGCCCCATTCCTTTTTCTTCTATATGTATTATTGTTTCATTGGCATTTATGCTTATTTTTGCGCAAATTTGTTATTTAAGATAGATCTATTATCATTCTTGAGAAATTATGTTTATCTTTTCGTTGGAAATATTACTTATTTCATAACGTGTCCGCGTCCTAATCTTTTTAAGAATTGGTCGTATTTGCGCCCGTATTGCATCGTGTCCGCATCGGTGCGGTCCATATTAAAAAGTTGTTTGGATGCACCTTTAGTCGAAATGTCAAAAATAATTTGGCTAAAAGTAATAAATGTAACTTTTTATGGAACAACTTCTTTTTGTTGAATAAAAAGTAACAGTTTCGACTTATAGAAGCAAAAAGGTAGAAGTTAGAAGGAAAAAAAAAATAAGAACGAAAATGATATGTTTTTCGAGAGAAAATCCTGAAACACATCCCATATGAGAAAGAGATAACGTGACCATATTCACAATCCAAAAGGTATTGTCGCTGCATGAGAGCCCTTGATTTTTTTCTTCTGGATATTTCACGGGATTGAACACGGTATATGTAAAATCATCGACTTGAGAATGGTTTTCATAAATAAAAAAACTTAACGATTAACACTTTGTGAAGCAAAACGTTTTATTTATGACAGCTGTTTCTAAGCACTTGTACTTCCGGTATTCAAACATCCTCTTACGCTTCTAGTACTTTTATTTTTATATTGTGATAAAAAATTCTTTAAAAATTAGGTTAAAGTAACCTTTTGTTCTTCTCCAGACATGTGGTAAGAAAATTCCGGGGGAAATCAAACCATTCACGGTGACTAATATTCTTTTCCTTTATTTTAACAACGGTGTAAGACAAAATATCAATGTTTTGTAGTTCAAAAAAACCACACCATTTATGGTGCAAGACCAAATATCAATATTTTGTAGCTTAAAAAGACATTCCTGACCATTTAACTATTCCTAGATAACCATCACTATTGAGGTGATATTTAAATTGTCGCCCTCCAAATGAATTGCTTCAGTTAAATACCTGCAAGAATAAAACATGATATGAGTCACACTTCATTTCCTACTTCTTGAGATTCATTATTCAAGTGTTTAGTTTGGTCGATACATATGTTATGCCATTAGATGGTTACCTATGAGTCATGAAATAGCAAACTGAAATTAAACCTAGTATATATAGTGGTTTAATGAAAGCAATAAATAAACTGTCTCACAATTGATCACTCTGCTCAACTAGGCTTTTTTTTATTATTATTATTTGGCGTTGTTACGGTGTTGTAGATAAGAAAAAATGATTATGAATTTTACGATGTTGCTTTAGGGGAAAAAATTGATTGGTGGAAATTGAGTTATGCTTAAGTCTTTCAGATTGTAGTCTATGAAGAAATCTAGTCATCCAACTTTATGCAAACACATCAAGATTAATGAGCTTTTCATTTGTTTGTTGGTGGAACTTTTAGGCAGAAATTCTTTGCAAAAATCAGGCTCATGAGAATTGGTGTTGTACTTTCTAATTTCCATGAATTTTGAAAAGAAAAATAAAGTTAGAATCTCCTAACCATTTTTCCAATAAACATTATTCTTAGGGCTTGAATTACCCAATACTGTAATTCAGTTATTTAACCCTAAATAAATTAGGTATTATTCATTTTTAACGGATCGACTTGTTAATGTATGTAATATACGTATGTCGGCATGTAATACTACACGCTAATAATGTACTTTTACTTAATCTAATATAAATACTTGTCCTAATACCCTATCTAGGGTTAAGGGAATCAATTCTTTCATGGTATCAGAGCAGCACAAGAAGCTGCCGCACAAACCAATCAATTCTCCCTTGATCTTTCATCAAGATTATCCATTTATCCTCCATCAAGGCTAGCTGCAGCTCGGCTACTTGGTCGATGAGTAACAACCTTGTTTAATTCATCTAGTAGTTTCGTTTCGAGTCACCAACTGAGTCTTGGACATTCGTATTTTAATCGACATATCACAATTCTGGTATACAAAATTCACATTATAATCTTTCATTGTCATATTTGTGCCAAGAGTCTTGGGCCATGATAATCCCTTTCATAGTCGTCTTCAATGTTGAATTCTACAAGTTGGAGGAATCTCTGAAAATGTTCATTAAGGGGGTGGTGTAGCATCTAGCCAAAAAAACTCCTTTGATATAATTTTTTTTTATCTTTCCCTTTATTTTTCAAAATCAAGTTAAGAAAATTAGCTTATTAATGGGCTTATGGGCACATCAACTATTTGTCCATATTGCCAATATCTTATAATATATTCTTATCTTTTCAATCATCCAAAACTAGACATTTGATAAGATTCTGACATGTATTATTGTACCGACTGAATTTGGGTCGTTGGAGGATTTTGAGCTCGACTTGTTAGTGAAATAAGAGGCGGTTTGGATACATCGAGAAGTTGCTTTTTGACTTTTGGAACAAAAAAGTCAGAAGTTAGTTTGGGTACAAGATTTCAGAATGATTTCTAGCTAGAAGCAAAAATGTTCACTTTTTGTGAAGCAAAATGTTTCTGCTTCTTACTTCTGCTCCTGGTATCCGATCGCGCTATAAGTTAGATGTTGCCATCTGAAAGAAGAAACATACACCGTTGATTAACATTCCCAATAAGTGGAGGAAGTAATAGATTTAACATCTTGTTTATTTGGGTCTGACTCACGATCTGGGTTTAACTCGGCATCTGATTCGGTCAGGGTTAGATGTCATATTTTATTTCTTTTATTCTTCTGATGTCTGGCTCGAGAACTGACTCGGCTACAACATCTCACTCGAAACTATTTGAATCAGGTATTATTTTGTACATGATTCGCCGGGCATATATCTGAATAAATTAAAAAAAAAAGTTATATAATTTAATAATTTTTGAATCAGATATAACAACTTATATTCAGATGTAGTGAGTTGGATCTTGATAATTCAAACCCAGACGAGTCAGTTGCTTAAGAAAAAACCAAACAACTTGTAGCTGGTTGCACCAAATAGCTAGAGAATCGACTTGGTCTAACTTAGAAGCGTTATTTTAGCCTCCTATTGTAAGTGTTGGAAGTGGACTTATATGTTTGCAAGACACATGAATGCCTTTTTTGGTAAGATGCGAATTCCTATACTTTTATAGTAGTGCAAACACAAAATTCTGTAAAAATGGTTGTGATTTTAGATCCACGTAATTTCGCAGTAACTTTTCACCCAACAATTTTTGAAGGAAACATTAGTAGTGTCTATACATTTAGAATTTACTTTTTAACTCAACTAAGTCGAAAAAATAAAAAAATTATTTAGTAATACATTTAAAGAATGACTTCAAGAAGTAAATTTATTTATTTTGAAACAAAATTTTACTTCTGACTTCTGTTTAAGAAGCATTTTTTGGACTTCTAGTAACAAAAAGGACAAAAGTTAAGATTGAGAACAAAATTTGAGAATGAAAATGATATGATTACCGAATGAAAATCACGAAACATTCCTGATCCTTGAGGTAGAGTAGATGTGTAACTGCCCTTCTTTCCCTCTTCAGGAGATTTCACATGATTAACCCCGTATGTGCAAAATCGTTAATTTGAAAATTACTTTTAGAAATAAAAAGGTGGACTGTAAACCTTTTGTGAAGCAAATTTTATTTTATGTCTTCTACTTCTGGAAAAATATAAATATTTGTCTTTTTTCGTATCCAAACCTCCACTAATGCTTCTGGTGTCCATTTGTTTTTTTTCGTACGCGAACGTCCTCTTATGAGTCCAAATTTGTTCACACTCCTCTAACGAGTCTGATTGGTTGATTATTTAACTGATGACCCCATTATCCTCCATGTTTAGAACCACGACCCTCGTTACATGACTCTCTAAATTAAATCAAGGATAGAGATTGAAATATTACGTGCACACTCATTAAGAGGTGTGCACAAATTCAGACTCTCATCTTATGCTTCTAGTTTCCAAATATGTTGTAAACTTAGACTAAGTCTTATGGGGTGCTAGTCTAGCAGCTAGATTAGCAGTCAGGACTACCTCCAAGTCTTATGGGAGTGCTAATCTAGCAGCTAGATTAGCAGTCCATGTCAGTCCAGCGCTGAACCATTCAGCGCCCAGCGCTGAATCATTCAGCGTAACTATCTAACATGCTAGTTCACATTCTAACAACTGGTAGGAGAGATAACTAGTGTTAACTTTTTTGCCACTCTTTTTTTTTTAATTACAACACTTAAGTGCTAATCTAACACCTCCAATCTAGCCCATAAGACTAAGTCTTAAGGAGTGACGTGCCTCTACGAATCTTTCCAAGTAAGGTCTTAGAAATCGATTCCAAATACACTTGGATTTCCACATAAGAACTGGACTCATAATCACCATTGGAGTACAAATTAGGGGTGTCAACGGGTCCGGGTCCTCCCGCGTATCACTAGACCCGGACCCGGACCCGGACCCTACTTATAAAGGTCAGATCCGGGTCCGGTTCCTACACTTATGGACAGAACCGGACCCGTTTAAATATCCGGGTACCCGCCGGTCCCCGATACCCATTGGGTCTTAAGAAAACTATTAAAAAAACCTCAAAAACTTAATATTTGTCTATTTTTGGCTTGGATTTAAATAACTTTTATAAAATTTATTATTATTTCTTATTAATGTACTAAATAAAGATTAAATGTAAGAGAAAAATTTAAAACGAGTAAAATATCAAAGTTAAAACTAGCAAAAACATGAATAAAAGTATGAATAAACGGGTACCCGATACCCGCAGGTACCCAACGGGTATTACCCTTTTGGACCCGTTTAGATTCGGATCCAATCGGGTAATTACCCGTCGGGTCTTAAATTGCTAATGGGTCCAATTTTAAGACCCGGAACTGGATCCAAATCTACCGGATCCGGTTCCGGATAATGGGTACCCATTGACTAGTCTTGTTGCCCATAAAAGCCTCGCTATGATTTTTGACATCAGCGGACCGAATCTTCGCTATAGAATTTTCGAAAAATAATCAAAAAAATCCACTAATAATTCCCCAAAAATATTAAAGAAGGAAGAATAAAAATCTTGGGTCCCATTTAAAATCCAATCCGAAACAAGAACGGTCTACCTATCGGCCACGAATCATAGCAATTCACTAATTAAAGTCAAAAAGAAGTTTCTTTTGTTTTTCTATAAAACACAAAACAATTCTCTCTTCTGTAGATTCCTTCCTTGCACTGATTTAACAGCACACAAAATCTAAACCTAAAAAATCAAAATTGAAAGGGAAAAAAATGGTGAAATTCTTGTTTTCAGTGATAATTCTGTTCTTTCTATTATCGGTATGTTCTGGTAGGAATATTGAAGAAGATGGTGTAATTAGATTACCTTCTGAAGTCAAAGAATTTATTAATGGTAAAAACATCGATGATGATTCTGTCGGTGGAACTAGATGGGCTGTTTTAATTGCTGGTTCTAGTGGGTATTGGAATTACAGACATCAGGTGATCATCTCTTAATTTTCTTTAAATTTGTTTCACTATTTTATTTTATTTTTTGAGATTTTTTATGCAATTGATTTTAGGTTTTTTTCGAAACTTTTGAGTGAATTATGCTAAATTTTTGTTTTATTTGTATGGGTTTGGGTTTTTAGACATGCGATTTAGGTTTAATCTGAAGTGGAATATGCATGAATTTTTTTGGTAACAATGCCAATTACAATCACTTTAAACACAGATTAAAGCAAAATCCAGTATAGAACAGCTTAAATTAGAGCTTATTTGAAGTGGGTTTCGGATGGTTTGTTTTCTTCACTTTTTGGAGGTGATTTATTGAAGAATTCGGTTTCATTGAGGTTTATAGCAGCATACTTTTACTTGATATAAGCTTTTCAGGAAGTTTTTTAGCTTCAATTATAGCTTAACTAAGATGATTTGGGTTTACAAGGCAAGATGGATTGAAAATGAGTTAGAATAGTCGGCGGGTAGTTTTTCCCTTTGTTGGGGGTTTAATGGATCCTATTAGATGGATGATTTTCTGTGTTTGATTGTAGATTACTTGAATTAAGAAGAGGTTACTTATATTGAGTAGTGGGCTATGTATTTGGTGTGTTTGACTTGTTTTCGGCATCCATGTTTTTGTTAGTATGAACTGGGAACTAAACGAAGCTAATATGTGTTCATGAATAAAACATATTTGAAAGTCCATATTTTAACAGTTTTAATATCGCGTAGCTTGCATGGTGGTTGTTAGTTGCTATAGGATTTCTTGAGTACATATGGTACTTATCATGTGAATTTCGAAAATGTGTAGGCGGATGTCTGTCATGCTTATCAAGTCCTGAAAAGAGGTGGAGTAAAAGAGGAAAACATTGTTGTTTTTATGTATGATGACATCGCGCTCAACGAGGAAAACCCTAGGCCTGGTGTCATTATTAACCACCCTAAAGGTGAAGACGTTTATGCTGGAGTGCCGAAGGTTTGTTTCTGTTTTCCCTTCATCATTCAAGTTTAGTATGTTCTATTCTAATATTGTTAAGCTGACATTTTACTAACTTGGTGATCTTGATGTTGCAGGATTATACAGGGCGCGATGTTACTGCTCACAACTTTTACTCAGTTCTCCTTGGAAATAAAACTGCTGTTAAAGGGGGTAGTGGCAAGGTTATTGATAGTGGTCCGAACGATCACATCTTTATCTATTACAGTGATCATGGTGGTCCTGGGGTGCTTGGTTAGTAGCTTCGTTACATGTTTTTGTCTTAGTTAGATTTGTTTTTTCTTGGTCTCATTGAGATACGCTGATGCATCTTTCTATATGTTGTGGGGAAGTAAATTAATTTGTTGTTCACATTTTTTCGAATGCAGGGATGCCAACCTATCCTTACCTTTACGCAGATGATCTGGTTAATGTATTGAAGCAAAAGCATTCATTAGGAGCATATAAAAGCTTGGTAACTTCCTAAAGTTTCTAATATTTGTGTTTTGTCATCTTTAGGGAGTTTCTTAACATTACAGTAATATATGTTGCATACTAACTTCTCATGATTTTGGTAGGTGTTCTATCTCGAAGCTTGTGAATCTGGAAGTATTTTTGAGGGTATTCTTCCTAATGGGTTAAATATTTATGCAACCACAGCATCAAATGCAGAAGAGAGCAGCTGGGGAACCTACTGTCCTGGAGAGTTCCCTAGTCCTCCTTCAGAATATGAGACCTGTCTGGGAGATTTGTACAGTGTTGCTTGGATGGAAGACAGGTTTGTTATTGTCCCCTCAATTAGTGAACTTAAACGGATTACATTTACGACCTTGACTGGCTTGTTCCTTAATTATATCTCGGATGTTAACTTGTGTTGCACTGTGAATCCATGACCAGTGACGTACATAATTTGCGAAGTGAAACTCTGAAGCAGCAATATCATCTGGTAAAAAGCTTAAGCTCTTTTTCCCATTTTAGATAAAAAGTAATAAGAATGTTTCCTGGTATCTCCAATAAATATGCTTCTTATATTTTTGATTTAACTGATTTTGAAGGTTAAAGAAAGGACTCAAAATGCAAATTCTGCCTATGGGTCCCACGTAATGCAGTATGGAGACCTCGAAGTTAGCAAGGAAGATCTGTTTCTATACATGGGTACCAATCCGGCAAATGATAACAATAAGTTCATTGGACAGAACTCATTGCCTACACTTTCAGGGTCTGTTAACCAACGGGAAGCAGATCTCATTCATTTCTGGCACAAGGTTGCTTATTTTACTTTGTAATTTGGGTATTTTCTTCTGTTGGATTATATATCCCCTTCGCATTAACCAATCTCTATTTCTTAATGCATTTTCCATTTCTCTCATCAACACAGTACCGAAAAGCCCCTGAAGGTTCTCAGAGGAAAGCTGACGCACAAAAGCAGTTTGTAGAGGTAATGGCTCACCGAATGCACGTCGACCACAGCATTAAACTCATTGGAAAGCTTCTATTTGGGTTTGAAAAAGGTCCTCAAGTACTTGAAGCTGTTCGTCCTGCTGGACAGCCCCTTGTAGATGACTGGGACTGTCTTAAGACCATGGTAAGCGATTACATCCTCATTTTTGTTCATGCTTTTCATTTGTCCTTTTTATTCATTTTGAACACTCCAACATCAGTAATGCAAGATGAACTTTTATTTATAAATATTGTAATCTTCTTCTGATGGGCTTGGAATTTTACTGGAGCCTTTTTTTCTTAATGATTGCACAGATGCAGAGTCATTGTTCTCGCAGCTCCTGTGTCATCTCCATGTTGTAAACATGAGACACTGACACGTTATATTTCTTGGTGCAGGTGAGGACCTTTGAGACCCAGTGTGGGTCTCTGTCACAGTACGGAATGAAACATATGAGATCTGTAGCAAACATTTGCAATGCAGGAATTAAGAAAGAACAGATGGCTGAGGCCGCATCTCAAGCTTGTGTTACCATTCCTCATGGCTCATGGAGCTCAACTCACCAGGGTTTCAGCGCGTAATTGAATGCGGAGGATTGATCTTGCTTAAAAAAGATTACCGCAATTTCAGTTACTCTTGTGTAAGTATCTGTCTAGTTGGTGCTTACAGCAATGTCTATATCGGTATTGTTTGTGATGCTTGTTCCATTTTGTAAATACAAGCCCTCGGAACAAACCAAAATATAAAGGTGTGTAATGAACTAATGCTCTGCTTAAAAATGTAAATAATGCTAATTTGCTTTGAAAGTTTACTACTGTTCGAGATGTAACAATATCTGGCTGTTTCGACAATGAACTAAACTTTGTGTATATTATTATTATACTGAGTAAGCAAAACTGGAGAACTAAGAAGAAACTGTTAAATGCTGAAAGGCCACATTTAAAGTAATCATGGAAATGCTGTCATCTCCTTGGTTTGAATCTGTGTAGTGATACGGAACAGGTTTGGCATATACAGAAAACAAGCCTGGAATCTTAATGAAAGTTGACATACTCACTGGGTTTAACAGTATAACTTAGGACTGATGAAATTGGGAGATCAATAGATAGCAGCATACTTGTATGTGATGTGCATGGTATCAAGAAACAAAGAAATGAATGTATCCAAGGATTTGGAAAATCTCCCAACATTCGTTCTGCAAACTTGTATTCTGGGCATTGCTCAGAAAAGCTCTGGGGAGTCTCCCCAACCTCCACATATTATATCTTCATATCTTCAACGATATGATTTTCATGGCAAACTGCAGGACAAAAGCCCGCGTGCAGGGCATTAAACAACATTTTGTTTCATGTTTTTCATCTTTTTAAAAGCTGTTCATTCTGCATCTGTGCAATCAGATAGCATTTTCGCAGTTCTAGACCCGTTGCAAGAAAAAAAATAAACTCTTTTTCACCACCAACATGATTGTCTAGCCTACCAACCATGGAATCTAGGACCCAAAAATTTGATTAATAATTTTGTTTTCTTGCAGATTGTACTTCATTTTACTAATAATCAATGTAAAGATTTAGTACTAAATTGATAATTGTACTAGATTATTAAGATTGGTCGGTCGGTGGTGGGTGTCTTTCTTTGTCCCCCCAAAGAATCTCCCTTCATCCACACACTACACTGCTACAGTACAGACAATAAACCCCTACTTTAGGGCTTACGTCGTTTTACACCTTCATTCAGGGTTCACTGTACTCCCACTCCCACCAAGAGTCGTGCTAGGCAACGGTCGCATTCGCAGGTGGTAGGTTCAGAGTCAGTCAACATTAGTCAAAATAAAGTCAACAACAGTCAAGATCTCATCAAAACATCAAAATAATCAGGAATAACATTGCAATCGACGAAAATTGTTTGATATTATTATCATTCTTACTCGAAATTTACATTTATTTTCCGTTATTCATGGCCTTTCAGGGTTCAGATTCCTTTAATTGAAATCTCTGAAAGGAAAAATTAAGAAAAAACTAAAAATTACATTAATTGGATTTCACTTCAGTTTCACTTCCTTGAGCTACTGATTCTAACTTAATATGATCTGATTTCTCACTAGACTTTGAATCTTCAACTGGGGTTTGATCTGTTTCGTTTAATTCATCTTCTTCTTCTTCTTCATCCTCAGTATCATCATCATCATCAAAATCATCTATGGTTTCTAAACATACTTGAGGAGCAGCAACATAATCTAATAAACCTTCACCAGCTTTTTCAGCACAGGATAATAAAGACTGATCATCTTCATTTTCAGAAGAGGTACTTAAAGGTGAGACCTTTGCAAAGAAAACAACAGTAAAGAGAAAAAGAGCAGTTGATACAAAGAGAGGCCAAAAGTATGAGACAATAGTGAGAAATCTTGGAGCTAACAGAACAAGAGAAAGAAATAACAGAGAGATTAGGGATGAGAAGATGATGTAATACTTCAACTTCATTAATTTCTCTGGGATTTCCATGGTTTTTTTTTTAAAGATTGGAATGATTATGTGATTAGATCAGATGAATGATGCAGAAACTGGAGAGAGTGAGTGGGTGAGTTTTTGTTGTTGAGATGGAAATAATTTGGGTTTTGGATTAGAGAGTTGTGAAATTGAGAGGAGGAAGAAGAGGGAGTTATTATCACTTTCTTTCTTCCTGACAAGATTCTCTGGGACAAATGTTTTTTTTTTAGGACTTTTCTAAAGAAGGAAAAAAAATTGATATCATCATTTTTATTTACTTTTACCGTCTGTTTTTATTTATGTTATTTAACTATATTACCCTTTTTTTCAAATCGCAGTTGACTCGCAGCAGTAATTTTGTCTTACAAAAAGTATTACCACTCTTTCATTTTAGCAAAATAAGTTAAATAGAAAAGGCAACCACTAAATACAACCTACATTGAGGTTAAATACAATCTTTTAAGAATTTTTTTTAACTCTATCAACGGAAGCGTATTTTGAAACATTTTAGTGAAGAGAATGCAAAGAAGATGGCAAGATTGGATGGACAAAAAGAATATTTATTAACTATTGCAGAGACAAAAAAGAAATCCGTGGATTTGGTTTTGGAGAAACATGAACTCGAAGTGTTGGATGTGGTGGTTGAGACCTTGCCGGAATGGAAGCATCAATTTATGTTGGATAAACAAAATAAGATTTTGGAAAAACATGGTTATCCTCATAGAACACTTGGTTATCCTAACACTAGCAATGTTCGTCATTTCAATATATGAAACCATGTAGCTTATGGAACTATGTAGCTTCAATTATGTTTTTTTTTTTTTTTTTTTTTTTTTGCAATTTGATGTAGTGGAATCAATGTAGTTGAAGTATTTTTAGTATCAATCAATTTTATCTTCTTTTTGATTTGATTTAATTCAATATATGAAACCAAAAACTAGTTTGTTCAAGAGGAAAAAAATGAGAGAATAGAAAAAAAACTAAGTATGTGATTGGAGAAGTGGAGTGGCTCCTGAATGTTTTTTGTGGTTAGCGCAATTAAGATTGGCGCTGATAAACGCTATTGTGAATAGCACTGAACGCCATTCTTTTTAGCACTTGTCTTACGCTATTTTGATTAGCCTTCAACGCCATTCATATTGGCGTTTCTTGTCCTCTACTGCGCCAATCTTATTGGTGTTCAACGCTATTTTTATTAGCGTTTAGAAGGATTCCACGAACCCTTCCACCAAACCATGAAACGTTGTTTGGATTTTTTGTGAAAAATTCCAACTTAGAAATCACTAGACTTGACATTCCATGAATTTTCCACACTTGAAATAAGTTGGATTCCACCATAAGACTTGCTCTAACCATGAGTGAACAAAACTCACTATTATCTACCCTTACAAGCATCCCACGTTAAATTATACAGCTGCATTCCGTTAATGGTCAAAGAACAAAGATGGTGATGATATCAATAATTATTGGGATGGTTTCTCTAGAAGTTTCTCTAAAAAACCAGACTTAAATAATCAAAACCCTAATTAAATCTTTACCCATCATATCAAATTTCATGGTCATCATCTTTAATTTATTACTGAACTTGCCAAAGGTATTAAATTCCATCAATTTTCCTATAAATAGTTCAGAAATCATATGTTTAAACACCTCAATAATTGAAAACCTTCTCTGGTTACTGTGATTCAAGCGTAGTCTTTTTTTTTTTCGATTCAGAGAAGAAAATGAACATAACTTAATACTCTAGTTAGGGTTGTTGGTGAGAATTAGTTTTGTCTTTCCGCTACTTTAAAAGAAGAAGATGAAGGCAATGATCTTCCACCGTACTGCTAGAACTCAATTTAGATTGAGAGGGAATTAAGCTTAATGATTTGATTGATTAAGGGAACCAGTGAGTAAGAATCATTTTTGGGGTTATAAGATTTAGGGAAAACTTAGAGCAGTGTGAAAAAAAAAGGACACGATGAAGGTAAGCTTCGTTCACCAACATTAATAGAGTTAGAAATATTCCTTAAAGGGTTGTATTTAATATTGTGTAGGTTGTATTTAGTCACTGCGATAGAAAAAGTGATCGTGATTTTTTCCAGAAATAAACATATCCACGTGAAATTGTAACCTAATCTTCTATTAATAAAATGCATGCTTATTAGTGAATGGATTACGATTTTTACATTCTTAGCATTGCCTTTTACTATTGTTAACAATTTTTTTTTCTTTTTTTTTTCCGCTAAATGACCGAAATACATTAAACATGACTAAATGAACCACCGATTATAACTGGGATGCTTCAATCGATGCCGGTTCGAGCAGATTCCTATAATTTCTAGTTGTTCCTATGCAGGGGTGATGTTCAATCATCCTATAGTTGGTTGGTAGGAATAAATAGATGTAAATTTTTTTTATAAACGAAATATTTACTGAATTTAAATACATTTGTGACACTTTTGATGATTTGCCAATGTTTTACCTTTTATTATTCGAAAAACTCGTTTCTTTTGTTAATTGAAAATTATCACTAATTCAGTGAACAAGAACAAGTGTTCTAAGAAAGTGAATATGCACGTGTGCTAATGTTGGGGTTATGGTGCATGTTTCCCTTTCTTTTTGGGTTTTTAAATAAAGTGTCCACCTTTCCGATATATAATTAAGAAGATGGCGTTTTTTCTGAATCATTATATAAAATGACTGAGTTAGATTTCTTTTTATCCCGTTCTTTTTTCTAAGAAAACGAGTAAAACCAGTTAATTACCTACGTGTCAGTTATACTACATAGTAAAAGACCTTTTAAACCCTTCAATAGGTTGAGTAGGTCGGACCTAATTAAACAGTTCTTAGAAACTGAGTCATACCTAGCTAAATCACCTCTTGTTCATCTTCTTCCCCAATTATGAACCTGAATTGATAACACAATAAAAATATAGAGACACAAATTAACACTTATAAAAATCCAATTGAAAAACTTATTCAACTGAAGTTTCTATTATTCTTTCGTCAGCTATCCAATTACAATATAAACCAGCAACACTATGAAAATCCAAAATGGCCAAAAAGAATGACCATTGAGATCAACAGAAATAAACCCTAGTGAATTTATATTTCAATTTTCTTTTTCCTTCATGGTCTTTGTTATCACCAAGATCAAATCCTTCACAGTTGATAATTTTGGAATCTCTGCAACATCAATTACAATAGAAAATATCATTCGTGCAAATACCCAATTAAAAGCTTTACCGGTAGCAAAATTCGTCCAAATCCAACAAAATCTTCACTGATTCAAACCCAGATCCCTTGCTCTCAATTTTTAAAACCTCATTGTTCCTTACAACTTTCTTAATTAGCCACACTTAATAACTTTTGTGTTATTCTTATTACAATGCAAAACAATATACAAATCAAGGGAATTAGATTCATATAAAAATTAACATTTTAAGTGAACTGGATTCAACTAAAAGTTAATACTTTAAGGGAACTGGATTCTCAAATTATTATTTTCTATTCAATCGAAGATCCCATTCTTGATTTCAAAAATCAAAACCATGTTTGGTCCAAGAATTGAATTCCTGGGCCATCTCCACTTAAAAAACAATTCACGAATTCATGGGCCATTGTCATAAAAAAAGTAACAAATATTCTTGAAGCTTAAATTCTCTTAAGCGAATCCATTGTTAAAGGAAACGAGCTTTCTGATCACTGGTTTAAAAATCTGATCCAATGAAAATTAATCATGAACTCGGCATACCTGTTAGGCTGAGTTTTATGGCTTTCAAGCCGAACTTTAAGATAAAAAACCGTCATTCTACGTGGATTTTTTTTTTTTTTAGAACAAAAGAAGATTTTATTGAATTAGATTACATAGTAGATACATATTTTGCATCCTCATGCAGTAAGGAAATAATCACAGGTGGAAGATTATCAATCCAAATTTGATTGAGTTTGTCTACTCTAGCTAGTTTAGACAAAGCATCAACTACTTTATTTATCTCTTTTGAGATATAAGAACATTGCCATGAGATATTGATTTTAAAGCATAACCTAATATCTTTTACTAAATTTAAAAGTCTTCACTCAATGGAGTAATCATCATTGTTAACAACATTGGCTACTATTCTACGTGGATTTTAGGGAATGTTTCAAGGGTTTTCTTAAACGCTAGCAAAAGGAAAACAAGAGCATGAAATAATATCCCGCATCAAAAATTTTCTATTGCGCTAAACCATATACCGCAAAGCACTTACATTTATTGATTGTTGGAGTTGTTGCCCCATCATTAAAGATCCAACGACTGAAATTCTCTGTGTGAAACCATTAAGCTCAAATGCGCTAAAACAAAAAATATAAACGCATCGTGGAGATGGACAAAACTAAAACCCGTCCGGACTTACCATTTTTCCGGAAAGGGTTCACCATTCAAATTTTGGGATTATTTGTAATTTGAATTGTTTTTAGGTCGGTATGTCCAGAGTTGGACCATTTAATGCATTTTTTCTTGAAACCTTGAAAACAGTGACTTAGGCCCACTTTCAAGCTGCCGTGGAGCATGACTAGAAGGCACATCCGGATTCTCCCATAAGGCTCGGCCCTGGGAGGATACTATTCATCTTTCACCATTCTAGTCTAGGCAATATATATACCGCACCTTCACACCTATACTTCTTTGCAACCCTGTCTCTTAATCTCTTTGCAGTTAATCATCATTTCAATGGCTACATCCGAGATGAACCTTGAAACACTAGACAATCTAGGAACAATCGAGAATTGCAAATCAAAACCAACCAAACACAAAAACTGGCTATTAATCTGTATTAATTGTGCCATAGTTTTTTGTGGTGTAATAGGAAGTCCTCTCTTACTGAGACTATACTTTCTTCATGGTGGCAATCGTAAATGGCTTAGCAGTTGGATTCAAACAGCTGGTTTTCCAGTTCTCATACTTCCTCTCATTTTTCTCTACATTCGGTCTGAATTGTTAGCAACACGAAACAATGATCACGTTTCGCCTTTCTTAATGGAACCACGTTTGTTCCTTTCTAGTGCTGCAATCGGATTTCTGTACGGTGTTGTTAATTTCATGTATGCCTTGGGGTTATCTTATATTCCTGTATCAACTTCATCTATTCTTTGTGCAACACAACTGTGTTTTAGTGCCTTCTTTGCATGGTTGATTGTGAAACAAAAATTTACAGCATTTATTATAAATGCAATAGTTATAATGACGCTTGGATCGGTGTTACTGGGTATTAACAGCGACGGTGATCGACCAGTTGGGGTATCAAAATCTCAGTACTTGATAGGATTTCTTATGACGTTGGGTTCTGCTGCTTTAAGTGGCCTTATCATGCCTCTGATTGAGCTTGCTTTCAGTAAAGCAACCAGAAGTATTACTTATTCTACGTTGTTGCAGTTCCAAATCACTCTTGCGATATCTGCAAATGCCTTGAACATCATCGGGATGCTAATAAACAAGGACTTTCAGGTATACAGCTAACTATGTATAAACATCTATATATACAACTCCAGCAGGGGCTCTAAACAGCCTCCATAAAACTGTAATTCATGCAGGGGTTCTAAACGGCCGACGGGGACCTTGGGGTGTTGATTTTCTTTAATTTCTACACGCCGTTTTTGCAAGTTAATACAGATTAATATTCCGGTTCATTTCACAGGCTATACATAGAGAAGCAAATGAGTACGAACTTGGGAAGACCAAGTACTATATCATACTGTTCTTCACAGCATTTACATTTCAACTGATGACTATGGGAGTCCTTGGCGTGATTCTATGCACGAGTGCTCTTTTTAATGGTATATTCACATCAGCCCTCATCCCATTCACACAAGTTGCAGCCGTCATATTTTACCACGAGCAGTTCACAGGTTTAAAAGGAATGACATTGGCGTTATGTCTCTGGGGTTTTTGTTCTTACTTCTATGGAGAATACAAGATGCTGCATAAGGTTGTCAATAGAGAAGCTCCTGAGAAAAATTATGAAGTAAAACGGCCGTGTACTACTTGGGGTAAAAACTGTATAGATGAAGCATAAAATTATGAGAAAAAAAATGAAGCCTAAATGATTAGAATCAGGCAAAAGCATAAACTGTATAACATGGAACAGATTTTTATATGTTTCTTCTCTTGCCTTTCATGTCATGTAAGTTTATTTATTAATATATAATTTCTGTGATATTATTATCTGGCTTTGTAATGAGGATAACTAAATCACAAGGGTTGCGCTGAATGTGGGCTAACCTGGAGAAAACAGTCAGAAAACGCACCACGTCGCCACCAACGATCAATTAGCTACACGCCCAAATTGTGTGTTCTCTAATATTTTTCGATAATCAAGATCATAATAAAAGTTAAAATTATAGAAAAAAACAAAAAAAAAAAAACAAAGAAGGAAAGATTTTTTTTTTTTTTTTGCATATAAACTAGAAGACTGCAAGCAAACTTGACTTCACAATCCCAAAATATCATGCTCAAAAATTAGAAGAGACTATCCTTTACAGTACCACCAGTGAGTAGACTAAAGAATTGATCTTTTTCTTCCTTAGTTTCGGTAGCAAGGAAATTACCAGTTGGCAAATTATAAAGTAAGCTGCTTTCACTTGTTTGGGGTACTTTCGGCTTCCCAATTGAAATAAATGCTACCTTTCTCTTCAATTCTATTTGAGGTTTTGGAGATTTTGGACTTGGACTAGCAACTACTTCTTTATCAATGCCAGAACTCTTGTCAAATGAGTTTTCATTACTCTCACTGCCTTTATCTATGATAGACTCTTGGAGTTCAACCTTTGCACTCATACTGATATTCATGGGTTGTTCTGCAGATTCACGAATTTCGCTTCTGTAGATGTTTATAGGGTCTGGGAGCTCTCCAATGGAGTTATCTGTGTCCTTCTTGTAACCAGGTTCGTCATCTACACATGGGACAAAATGGAAATATAGATGGTTAAATGAAAGGATCAATGGGGCCACGCGCACCTACTAGATCCGTTAGCGAAAGGGTAGCACAAACCCAAAATAAGCACAAAGAAATATATAGCACAGTTGTTCCTATAAAATAAACGAAAATAAGGGGTAAAACAAACTCTGCCAGATCAAAAAGTTTTAAGTTTCTCACCCCCAAGTCCCAGGAATGCTTCTACAGTCTGATATTTTATATTTGATGATTGCAGATCTGTTTCTCGCTTCTTGATCTGAATTTTATTCACTTTCTCAAGCAAAACAAACTTATCTTTTTCCCATACACACTCCAGTGTTACAACTACATCATTCGAGGGATAGTACTCCCTGATGACCTGCACGAGTAGAAATAAACATTATAACATTGATAAAATCCCTAGGGGAACAGAGTGCAATTTGTTAACCTAGAGGGTTCAGTCGATAAATAAGGTAAAGATACCTCAATTCCTTGCCGATTTAGTTTTACAGAGTGCTCCTTTTGAGATATAGATGAAATCATGTTGTAAACCGAAACGACATCAAGTAGTATCTGTCGACAATGACGCAGAAAGCAAGCATCCATGCAACCAATAAGCATATCTTTCTCGAAATAAAACTGCACCAATGATCATACATCAGGAGATTGGGTATTGTACTTACTTGCTGGACCAGAACCCGCAGACGTCCAAGTATAGCCAGAATTGTCACAGAGAATCCCATGAAAAAAGATCGAGCAAGTAAGGATGATATCTCACTATAAAACAGTTAAGGAATACTGCTGTGCAATTTGATGACTTATTTGCACACCAACAAACTGAAAATTTAGCACTTTTTGAATCGAATACAGCTGAAATCCTATGAGGTGGAGAAGTTCTAATTCTGAAAATATAACTTCACCACAAAGTTCGGTTGTGTTCTAGTTTAAGCTTGGTTTACTGAGATACATAGATTGTCCCCCTTAAGAAGGAAACCTGACAAACTGTATCAAGTAACCAATATTCAACTTTTTACAGATGGATGTATAAATATAATAAATCAACATAATGTCTTGAATCAAACAAAACCAATTTAGCTAAACAATCTAACAAGTCAAAGGATACATAGCTGCCTTCACCATAGGTTCAACCATCTACACAGTTAAGAAATGATATCAGGAAACAGTAACTAGATATATACAAATTCAACAGAACAAATGGAAAAATGAGTCCACATAAAAGGTGACACAATGTAAGGATAGAAGTACCAAAAACAATCAATAAAGAAAAATTAACAAGAGTCCACCTGTGATAATAAACGAGCAACTCCCAAAAGCCGCTCCTGATAATTATATTTTTCAGTGTTACATTTTCTCCTCTTTAAACTGAAAGATACATAGCAACAAGTAGGTCCATTATGCAGATACAACTTGATGAAAACACACACACAAAGACACACCAAAAAAGAAGCTGAGATCCAAGAAACTGCCTGGTTTTTATCGATTGGTAGGATTAGAATGCTGTCAGGATATTTCAAAAAAAAAGGATTCCTACTAGAATAGTCTAACCGCATGGATAAGCTCACACTATCTCTCATGACATCCACAACCTGAGTCTGAGAGTTTCCAATTCAGGTCGTTGGTATCAACATCCATTTACACCAGAGATAGTGAACCAGCTTTACTTTCATTGTTTATCTAAGCTCGATGGAATCTATACACTTTCAAAGGACACATGGCTGCCTTCACACTCTAAACTTAACCCTAACACACTCTGACAAGCCAAAGGACACATGGCTGCCTTCACCTAAGGTTCAACCATCACCCATAGTTAAGAGATAGTGCCGTGACAGCATAACTACAAGCATAATAGGGTAACTGGTATCAACTTCACTATACACAGCACAAGTAGAGGAGACTCAGGACAACGTATGGTCAAAAGTAACTAAAAATTAACCAGAAAGGATACAAATAAGATCCACCAGTGACATAAAACTCATAAAGCTGCCCTTTGCAATAATATTTTTCTCTAGTTGGTTTAACAAAACATACACTTTCATGAACTCATTATCCTAGTCGACACTATTTTTGTATGTAATAAAATTTAAAAAAGGCAAGCAATAACTCCTACGGCTGTTAATTAAAACACTTGAGATAAGAAGTCCTCATCCAAAGTAATTAAAACCCAGCTGATTACAGTTTTCTAGTGATAGGTTTTGCATCTATTCCTGACCAGCAAATTTTGAGTCATGAACTATGTACTATTTATTAAAGTCGTTCTACCCTTATATTACATCTAAACAAAACAATATTCAATTCTTAACAGTAGTGCACACTGGAAACTATATTGCTATCCTATTTGTTCATTCCCCTACTTTTAAAATTCGGTTTTGTGCAGGCTCGGATCAATCTAAATGTCGCTCTTGAGTTAGATCCCTAATTATTTTGGTATTCACAGAGAAATACTTGAAGGCATCATCTTGATTCACATTACAGCGAAATAACTTTAACTTGGTGGGGTACAATTCATTCAAGTTTTTCAATTTTTTACTTTATGGGAGTCAAATAGTTCGTAACAGTTTTCCATTGAGGATATAGAAATGTTATACAAAGAAATGGTGTTTGCAAGAATGGGTACATGCTATTAAGATTAATACGTAATCACGAAAAATAATTTTACCTTTCAAGAAGATTGACCGTCCTTGTAGGTTTCTTTTCATTAATAATTTGAAATAAGAAATCCAACATCTCCTGTAACCCCGCCGATAACAAAAGTTTCACATCCCTCCTCACCTTCATGACATATTGAAAGTAGAAACATCTTCTATGTTGATTCTTTCCTTTGTAAACAATCCTATCAAGGATTCTAAACTCATTTTGAAGTTGAATCAAAAAGGATTTTAGTCTTTCTTCCAAATTCACACTTTCTGAATCCATCAAGCTGAAGAGACAAACAAACATAATGTTAAATGTTTAAGATACAAAAAAATGAAACAAATATGAAAGAACACAGCTCTCGACTCAGGGACGGAGCCAGGAATTCTACCTAGGGGGATATTTATTTTTTTGTTTTTGCCAAAATTTATAATAAAGAATGCAATGTAGGAATACTGCAGCATACATTGTTTATAGATAAATCACATTTGCTTAAGAAAGTCAATGAGCATAAAGAAATTTCTTTTGCTATAGCCATAAAGGATTAATTTCAAAATGTACTCAGACGTTTTAAGTAGTTCTGCCAAACTTAAGCAGGGCCTGATAGCACCCTTACACCTTATGAAGAAAAATGTGCCTTCTGTAACCTAGAAAAGTCAAAACCTCCCCTGAAAAAAGCTAGAAGTTACTTTCGCCAGAATTAATAATCCATACACAGGTACATTACTTTTCAAGAATCTGCAGTAACCAATGGCGTGCGAATAAAAAATGAGCAACGACCGACAGCTGCAAGTTCAAAATTTCTGGTGATAAGAGGCAAGATGACTACAAAAGAATCTTTACAGAACCACTTTCAGTATTGACATACACCTTTGTAGAACCAAAATTCTATCTGCAGAACCACTTCCAATAGGAAAACTACGGTTGCAAGTAAAAATTAAGAAAACAAACCGCATAAGTGAAACAGTTGACTATAAAAAGGAAAATGAAAAGTGTCTAGTTAAAATTTTGCTTAACTAGACACTTTTTAAAACCTAAACGTAACTATTCATATAAAACAATTTTAAGCTTCTACTAACTAAAGGTGTCTAGTTAAAACAAAAATAGTGTAGCTAATATCGAAGGCTCTTTCTACAACCTAATCGTAAGCAATAGTGATTGACTAACAGATGGGAAAGAAGAGTGAAAAGTAAGTCCCTATACTAATTAAGGATAGGATTCATCTAATCAGTTCCTGTTATATATGAAATAACTCATTTTCTACAACGAATTTGAAACTTAATACTACATAGCTAATTTTCTTCTTGCAAAGTTACGTTTCTCATAACTAATTTCATAGATGACATCATGGCATCATTTCATCAATACACAATTCAGTTCAATGCCATTAAGTTAAGTTATAGGCTTTTCCTTGGAAGAACTTCATGGGATCAAGAACATTCTATAACATCAAATCTGCAATCATGGACTAACCGTTTTCTTCCATGATAACAGCTAATTGCATTGGGCATTAACTTAACTTAATGACATGATAACTAAATCCGTCCCTGGGTCTCGTCATTGAAGATGTAGGTTGGATCACCACCTTCTTTGTCAACTAGCTCTAACAGCAAGATTTGCTCATTTGCAGAGGTAGGAGACTCTCCTCCACAGAGAAATGTTAAATTCACAAACTGAAATTAAAGAAATTGAACTATCAAAGATTACACCCGAGGAAACAACTTCCTACCAAGGAAGTGTCTGTCTACATACAACACAACTTCTTGTGCAACATTATAGATGAATCTACTAACCATCACTTCTTTCATTGTTAGACAAAAACATGGTACCAAATTTTTTTTTCCAGCTTCAACGGCTTAAGGCCCAGCTCTACTCAAAAGGGGACTCTTTTACACCATTGATGTCATTGAGAAACTAAAAAAGAAATGCCTAAGATTTTGATAGTAACCCATTAATCAATTACACAAAACAAACAAAACCCATTTCTAATAATTGACGAAATAAAAGAGAGAAGGTGTTGAGAATTACCGAGGTGGCGGCAGTAGTGATGATCTGCTATTGATGGCGGTGGTGATGGCCGCAGACTAGAGAAGAAGAAAGGGATAATGAAGAGAATGGAGATTGGATATTGAGTACCTTAAACCCTTAGAAACGCCCTTTAGAATATTTCTCTGCGTCTTCAATTTGGTATTTTAATGGCGGATGAATGGGTCAGGAAAAAAACCCAACCAGATTCATTTTAAATAAACGGGTTAAGACCCGAATTAACTCTTAAGTGGGTCCCACGGCATTGGCTTCAAAAGTCACACTCTTTCCAGTTTCAGTAAAACAAATTACTTCACTTGAATCCTAAAATTCCCAACTTCTTCAAAGTTCAAACACTCATCAATTTGCAGAGATTTATTCTCAATGGGTATCTGCAAATTTGTGTCTGTGATTTTGTTTTTGAGTTTGTTTTGTCTGCCAATATCCATTTGTTCATTGAGTTCAGCTGAATTAGCTGAGATTTCAACCAATTTCTTAAACTATGCACAAAAACCGGAGCTTGTTAAATGGATGGTTGATGTTAGAAGAAGAATTCATGAGAACCCAGAACTTGGTTTTGAAGAATTTGAGACTAGTAAGTTGATTAGAGAAGAGTTGGATAAAATGGGTATTGCTTATAAATATCCAATTGCTGTTACTGGTGTTATAGGTTGTGTTGGTAGTGGTGAACCGCCTTTTGTTGCTTTAAGAGCTGATATGGATGCTCTCCCTATGCAGGTTTGGTTTTCATTTTTGATTTTCAGATTTTTTTTTTTTTTTTTTGGTTATGTAAATGAGATTTTTGGTGCTATGGGGGTTATGTTTCAGGAGATGGTGGAGTGGGATCACAAAAGTAAAATCCCAGGGAAGATGCATGCTTGTGGGCATGATGCTCATGTTGCAATGCTTCTTGGTGCAGCTAAAATCCTTCAAGATCATCGCCATAAATTGAAGGTATGTCAGTTGTTTTTTAAATTGCCTTACTCTTTTTTATTGTAGAAATGTGTTGGTTTTTTAAGCAATTGATTGATCAGTGTTATATTAGCATCTTCATTATTCATAGATGATAAAATCATTGCTTTTATGACTTTGTTGCTTCCAAGATAGAATTGGCGAAATTCTGTTTCGGAATTGCCTGAAAGACTTACACTGTCAGTTTGCAGATATGATAACCCAATTGTTCCACCTCTAGTGGAGTGATATTAGTGATTCTACCTGCAGTTTTTCACTGTGGAATCGTGAATTGTTGGTTGCCTTTCGAACTTTGACAGCTTTTCAAATAAGTGGAGCTTTACTTACGACTTGAGCTATTTCATTTGAATTGGTCCTTTGTTCGTTAACTTTAGATCACTAGTGCCTAAAGAAATCTTCTCTTCTTTGTTAGGAAATTAGGAAATTTATGTAGAATGCCTGTCTTTCGTAGCACTAATCTTAAGAAACCAAGATGGTTACCTACAGATTTACCTTGTGTGGAGTACTTTGACTTCGACTGTAGAGTTACCATAGTTGTAAGGTTCTTGTTATCTATAATAGGCGGCCTTTGCATTGCAGTGTTTAAAAGATTTCTGCATCAGCTATAAACTATTCAAACTTTTGTAACAAGAGAATTACATTGAAAACTTAGTTTGAAACGACGCCCTAAATTTATGTTAACAACAATGTGCTTCTGACAGGGAACAATTACATTATTTTTCCAACCTGCCGAAGAAGGAGGAGGGGGTTCGAAGAGAATGATAGAATCTGGTGCATTGCAGAACATCGATGCTATCTTCGCGTTGCATGTGACTGCTAGGACACGTGCTGGCTCTGTATCCTCCAGACCTGGCCCTATCCTAGCTGGGTGCGGCATTTTTGAGGCTGTGATTAGTGGAAAGGGGGGTCATGCAGCAATCCCACAGCATACAATTGACCCAATATTAGCTGCATCGAATATAATCCTTAGCTTGCAACATCTTGTTTCACGTGAAGCTGATCCTCTGGACTCACAGGTACTTGCATCTTTCAATGTTTTTTGCTTGATAGGTTCTAAATGTGAGATTCTTATTAGACTTTTCTTCAAACCATTCAGGATCTCTTTGGTCGACATTGAATCCATATACCATATCCATTAAAGGTCTCTCTTGTCATATCTAATTTAGAGTAATTTGAGTTGTCTTTGGTTGTTGACAAGTGACAATGACCCTAATTAGGGAACATATGTATTTTGTACCCAGGAGTTATGTAATTGCTTTGTATTCTTATGAGTTGTTTCATGTTAACACGCGTTTTACAGGTAGTTACAGTTGCAAAATTCCATGGAGGGGGAGCATCCAATGTCATTCCAGATTCAGTCACCATTGGAGGTACTTTTAGAGCCCTTTCGAAGAAAAGCCTTGTGAAGCTCATGCATCGAATCGAAGAGGTAAATCTAAAAATCAGACTTTAGACTTGTTAATATTTTTAACCTTCTATCATTGACTGAGAATTAATTTTCTTCCACCCCTAATATTACAGGTTATCGTAGCACAAGCTGTGGTCCACAGATGCAATGCTACTGTCGATTTCTTTGCAGACGATAGCCTTTACCCTGTAACTTATAACAATGAAGTACTGCATCAGCATTTCATAAATGTAGCAGGCGACATGTTAGGTACCGAAAAAGTGGAAGACATGAAAACAATAATGGGATCAGAAGATTTTTCATTTTTCTCCGAGCTGATTCCCGGATACTTTTTCTTTCTCGGGATGAAGAACGAATCGCTTAAAAAATTTGAGACTGCTCATTCCCCTTACTTCACTATCAATGAAGATGTACTTCCTTATGGTGCAGCATTACATGCATCATTGGCTACTAGATATCTACTTGAATTCGAAGCGTTATCTCATCTCTCGAAAAGAAATGTCCGCGATGAATTGTAAGGACTCTTTTAGTAATTACCTTATGTAGGATTCTTTTCTAGAATAAGAATAGTGCCATTTTGAGAACAATGAAGAAGAGCCAACAGAACTAGCGGAGGACCTTGCTCACAAAACTGACGCTTGTTTCATTCCCACTTGATTCCATGCTGCAAATGTTTAGCAGCTGAATTGTTTGTAAATATCTTGGTCATGGACCACCCATTCTTTCAATCTGTTTGCTTTCATTGCAAACTCGTTTCCATGCGTAAAATGACAATTTTATGAGTACTGAGAGGATACCAACGTGATGCCGCACTTACATGTTGTTTGTTTATTGTGACTCGTCTGGATCGGACTCATCTTAATACGACGTATTATATTGAATGTGACTCTTTATATCTATCTGACTCAAAAATTCTTAAATACTCCGCAGTTGAGTTACAATTTTTTTTTTCTATCTGTTTTTTTAAATTTGACTCTTTACATCTGACTCAAAATTATAAAAATCCCAAATGATAAGGTTACAAATTTTTTGTAGATTTCAATGAGATGCATGTGCTATGTCAGTCAGTTGATTCAAATCAGGAAAAATTAGTAGGAGATCCAAAAAAAATAATATTCTCATTGTCAGGTCCACAATTAATTTTGGGTACCGTGAGATCCATAATTATTTTCCTGACACCCATAAAATGTATGCATGACGGATTATGCATCCGCATGACAGGTTATGCATCAGGGGCATAATTGATAACGCAACTTGGAAATAACATATCTAAAAATCCGCGCCTCAAAATTTTACAAATTTTATATCGTTGGAAATCTTTTTAAAAGAGCTGCGCAACGAGTACAAACAAGAATATCAAATTTTTGTTTTTCACGAAAAAATCGGAGGGGATCATCATTTTAGGCAAAATTTTCGAAAACTTGATACATAACCATTATGCAGCCACCAAAAAGATGCATAACACATTCTGCAGACGCATAACGAATTATGCAACCATTTTTTCCACTGCATAACAAATTATGCATTTGGATAACAAAGTTATGAATCTATAACAAGTTATGTAACCATTGTTTTGGTTGATTTTAGTGCGTAGATAAAAAATTTGATGCATAATGCAGTATGCATCCATATTTACGGATGCATAATGCAGTATGCATCCATATTTACGGATGCATATCAGGTTATGCATCTATTTCTCGATGCATAAAAGATTGTGCAACAATTTTCTCGATGCATAATGAATTATGCAGTCATATTTTCGGATGCATAACATGTTATGTAGATATTATTGTAGGTGCATGACAAGTTATGCAGCCTTATTTTTTGTTGGTTTCAATACTAAGAAAAAAATAGCTGCATAACGTGTTATGCAACCGCTTTCTGGACTGCATAACAAGTTATGCAAAAAAAAAAAAAAAAAGCTGCAGAACGTGTTATGCAATCAATTTCGAGAATGCATAACAAGTTATGCAACAAATTTTGTAGATGCATAACGTGTTATTCTCGGCACCATCATTTCAGCTTATAACCAGTACCACCAATTCTTCTTCCAAGCAACGACTCACAATAGCAACACCAACTCCCATTGCAACTCAACTCAGACACTGTCACAGCCAAACTCAGTCTATCACTTGCAATTCCATTAAACCTGGAATATTTATTACTATATATATCAAAAAATACGTTTACGGAAATGTTGCTTTTACAAACTATTTAACTTGGCTAATGTAATATCATTTATGCATGAAAACACCGCTAGAAGAGGACTACGAAATGATTCCAATTACTGCTCCACCGAGGAGAAGGTTTCAGGAATTCTATGTACCTAATAAGTAATAAACAAACATTTTTGATCAGCCAAATAGCAGCTGTTAAACGTAGAGTTACACCAGGCTAGTACAAATAGAAGATTCTGCTCAAAGATAGTTAGATAGATCAACTCACCGAATGCAAATAGATTAGCTAAAATGCCTGACCTTCTCTCCATAGAAGTGCTCATCTAATACATCATTGAGAGTCCAAGAGAAGACAATACGTATCAAACTCTCCTTTTTAATAGATTCTTCTTTGCTAGAGCAAGATGAATCGGAAGCCATTTCCTGCATAACCACTTATTCATTTCATTCCTCGATTTGTTTACTGCATACACATGACATAACAACAAACCACTAAAATGAGAAGCATAAACAAAGAAGGCTCAGTAAGGTGAAGCTTTTCCAAAAGATCCATATGTCCTCTCATTTTGTTAAGGAAGCGCCGGCTCAATGGGAGTCCTGTCTTGTTCTTCTTCTTCATCTTATTGGAATTACATAAGATCTAGCTCTTTCTGATCCCTTTGCTAGCACAGATCTTTCTACGTGCTTCAGTAAACAAGTTGCAAAAATGAAAAGTCGCTGCCATCGATTGCAGCCAACACAAAGTATTCCCACCATCGTCGGCAGCCTTGAACTGGATCTGGAAACTCCAGTTCAATACAAACCAAAAACCCCCATTTCAATCGCTCTTGTCAAGAACAATTGAAGCAATTGGATGGAATCCCAACCAACACCACTGGCTCAATTGAAATTTCCCATAACGCCATTGCATTACAGAACCCATCTCAAATACTATGCAATCATTACCTGCTACTATCTTCATTTATATCTACAACACCAATTTCCCGATCCTTCAAAATTCCGGCCACTAATCCTCAAATTCATAGCACAACAAATCAATTCAGCCGACATGATGCGTCCAATCATCACCACAAATCCATTGTTGTTGCTGTTAAATTCCGTCAATGAAGTACCCATTCGTTCTCATGCCTTCTAACATCTTCTTCAATCAAACACAACACCAGATCGACTGTTTCCGTTGAATTTTGTGTGATATCTGGAACCGAAGTTCCCAGATCTAGAAAGCTAAAAACAAAAAAAAAACTCGTCAAATCACAAGAAAACTATGAGATATAAAAACCTTGAGATAATAAGTTCATGAAATCAAACCTTGAGAGATTCATCACAAACATCAACATCATCTTCTTCTTCTCCTGGAACTCAAACAAAGACAACACCATCACCTTCGTCTCCAACTAATCAATTTAACAAGCTTCCTAAGAACAACTCACAAGATTTAACTCAATTCTATGAACTGAATTCGGCGGAGTAAGAACGAAAGAAGAAGAAGATAAGAAGAACGAAGAGAGAAAACAAAATTTCATAATTATGAGTTTGAGAATAATTTTTCCCCAAAAAATAGGTGCGCGCCTTCAGTTTTATGTCGGTGGGTTTCTCATTAGAAAAATGTGTGAGAATGGATCTCACTGTAGTTTTCACTCCAAATAACTCCGAGTCAGATGTATGAACGGGATTAGACCTCAAAGTATCAAACCCCAGGCCCACCATGTTGTAACATCAGTTTACACGTGCCTTATTTTACACAAGAGCACAAGAGTAACATGAACAGACTTTTCCGTCCAAAACGATTCTCTCACCCCCCGAATCGTTAAAAGACTTGTTTTTATAGAAACAGAGAATCTTCAACCTAAAACTTAGACTCAGACTGAAACCCAAATCACACAGAAAACAAACCAAACAATGGGATTTTGGAGAACTTTCACATCAATTTTGGTTCTGAACTTATTCTGGTCAAAACCCATATGTTCAAATTCATTAAGTTCAGCTGAATTATCAGAAATTCCAACCAATTTCTTAAACTATGCTAAACAACCAGAGCTTGTTAAATGGATGGTTGATGTTAGAAGGAAAATTCATGAGAACCCAGAACTTGGATTTGAAGAATTTGAGACTAGTAAACTGATTAGAAATGAATTAGATAAAATGGGTATTACTTATAAGCATCCAATTGCTGTTACTGGTATAGTAGGTATGATTGGTACTGGTAAACCACCATTTGTTGCTATTAGAGCTGATATGGATGCCCTTGCTATGCAGGTTAGTTAGTCTTTGGGTTGTGGATTTATTTTATTTTCAAAAATTGATTGTTTTTGTGTATGTTTTTTGATGAATAGGGTTTGATTAGAATTGTGTATGTTGTTTGTTGCAGGAGAGCGTAGAGTGGGAACATAAAAGTAAAGTTCCTGGAAAAATGCACGCTTGTGGACATGATGCTCATGTTGCAATGCTTCTTGGTGCAGCAAAAATCCTTCAAGATCATCGCCAGGAACTGAAGGTTTGTAATTGTAATTGTTTGTATGTGTGTGTTTTGCTTACCTGCTTGCAGTTATGTTGTGAGTTTGTGTTCTGAATGTTTGGTTAGCTCATGTATTTGTTATATAAGTATAATCAATTAGCTCAGAAAATGTTGAATTATGTTTTCATGATTACATTGCCTATTAATGGGTCTAAATACTTGACATGTTCAACATGTTGATTTTGGGCAGCTTCAAATTCCGATTGGTAGTTCATTGTGGTATATACTCTCTGTATATGTTTTCTTTTGTTATGCTAGGCTATTTGCTTGTGTATCGGCTATGATTAATTTTCTTCGTTTTAATAGATTAATCGAACAACAGTATGCCAAGCTAGTCTTACACTGCTTTGTCCTGTTTACTGATCTTTCCAGTTATTTCTATTGTCTTCCCTGCAACCCGTGTGTATGACATGTGTTGTTTGGATAGACAACTAGTAAGAGAAAGACCCTACTATGATATAAATCATCAGTCAAATATCTAGATTTTTTGTTAGATTTCATAAGGCTTAGAATTTCGACTCCCTCATTCATCTACAGCATCTAGAGTCTTCTTATAAAACTGGTTTTAACTCTTGATTTCCACGTTTGAACTACTAAATTACTCTAATTGGTCTTGTTTTCCTTCTGGATTCTTCAAACCCTTCTATGAGGTTTAATGTTGTACGTTAACAGGTAATTCATATGTGCAGTAGGTTACTTTTTTCACATTTTCCTGGCCAGTTTCCGACCTCCTAAAGTTATTCCTTCGGCTTCAATCACACTTCCATATTGAGATTAAACAGATTTTTCTCGACCACTCAAAACTACTTTGATTTCATACCTTCTTGTTGGATAGCTAATTTCTTGACATTATGCAACTTCGCATAGCTTTGTTTGTAAGATTTCTGGTTGTATACAATTCAAACAGTGAGGTTGAACATATTATACACTTAAGTTTTGTTAGGTTGAAAATGCTACATGATTTCAATTTGTGCTTTTGACAGGGAACTGTTATCCTAGTCTTTCAACCAGCTGAGGAAGGAGCTGGGGGAGCAAAGAAAATGGTAGAAGAGGGAGTCTTAGACAACATTGATGCTATCTTTGGGCTCCACGTCTCACATGACCTGCCAATTGGCTCGGTTGCTTCCAGACCTGGGGCTCTTCTTGCTGGGAGTGGCTTTTTTGAGGCTGTAATTAGTGGAAAGGGGGGTCATGCAGCGATCCCTCAACATACAATTGATCCAATTGTAGCCGCATCAAGTGTAATTGTTAGCTTGCAACACCTTGTCTCACGTGAAGCTAATCCACTGGATTCACAGGTATCTGAGTTCCATTATGTTTTCGTGTTAATAGTCAGATATACCTGTCTAATGCAGAAGCCATAAAATATTTTAAGCAACTTAGCTCTTTCATGCAGAACCCATGGAGTTTTGTATCTGTATTTCCTTATTTTTGTCGTTATCCATCTGTTGTTTCTTCGTGATAAATGATTCTTCAAAAACTAAGGTATATTTCAAAATGATGATGCATCTTATTCCCGTAAGTATATTTTAGTAATTTAGAATTAGGTATACCTTTGGTTTGATAACACAAGTATAACTCTCTTTTTCTTCTTCTTCTTCTTTGTCCATCAAATGCAGATAGTTGTTTATTTTTCTGATTGCATCTAGAAGTAGGACGCACGCCTGTTTGAACAAATAAGAGTACCAATTATATATCAACCTCCTTTTTCATATCCGCCAATATAAACAAGCATTGTTTCGCTCAGGTTGTAACAGTTGGAAAATTCCAAGGAGGTGGGGCATTCAATGTTATTCCAGATTCTGTCACCATTGGAGGCACTTTTAGAGCCTTCTCGGCAGAAAGCTTTGCGCAACTCAAGAAACGAATCGCAGAGGTATAACCAATCAGAGCGTTACCCTTATTCCCTGTTACGGGTACTGATTCACTCAACTGATGACACTGTGACAGGTTATCAAGGCACAAGCTGCTGTTCAGAGATGCAATGCTACGGTCGACTTCCATCCAGAGAATAAGATATTTTTCCCCGTAACTGCTAACAGCAAAGTATTACATAAGCATTTCGAAAATGTCGCAGGGGATATGCTGGGGACCGATAACGTCAAAGACATGCAACCATTAATGGGATCGGAAGACTTCTCATTTTACTCAGAGGTGATACCAGGATGCTTCTCTTTCATAGGAATGAAAAATGAAACACTTGGAAAACTTGCATCTATGCACTCACCATATTTCACCATCAATGAAGATGTGCTTCCTTACGGTGCAGCTTTACATGCATCAGCAGCTACTCGGTATCTCCTTGAATTCAAATCAAAATCTCATATCTTTGATCAAAAGATCCGTGATGAGTTGTAAGGTGTTTCTACTAAATGGCAGCAGTAGTGGGTTCATTTCATATGACCATGCTAATTTGCAAAGCCTTACCAAACTTTTCACAGGTCCTAGGCAAACACCGAAATTTGGGGACTAAAAAAACGTCCCGATTGTTTAAAGTAAAAAGATAAGATATGTAATATACAATAAAATTTGCAAATAGGCTTCCTAATAAAAGTTTACCTTCCTAGCCTTCTCGATGCGAATTCATCGATTACTATATCGTGATTCATGTTGTTTATCATGTCGATCTTAATAGATCACATTGCTAGTTATTCAAAAATTTTGCGACATTGTCGAACGAAAGTAAGACTTGATCAGCTTTAACTATCGAAAACTTCTTTTTACAGAGGCAACTATAACGGGAATTGTCAATAAAGCCTTGTATGCAATTTCTACAGTAGTAATATTCCATATTTTCCAAGATGTTAGAGCACTGCTCGGTCGAACTCGCAAGCATTGCTATTTCAAGCTTGTTTGTCAAGTTTAGTTGATCAAAACTACATACTTGATTTCTAGTCTACTTATAGCTATGTCTCGAATTAGAATAGAAATGTGTAGTTGAGCTTTAGACTTCACGGCGTTCACCAATTAAAGAAGAAGATCTACTGAAAAGCTTGGAGGAGCTTCATCAACAAAAGGTATATGGAGATTAAAACTTATCTATCACTTAGAAGTCTATTTCATTCTATCTACTAATGAGACTAAGTCGTACAGCTGTATAGACTTTTACATTATACACATTCGATATTTCGAGCCGAGTTTATCTTGCTTATCTATTTCTCGAAATATGTGTTGGAAGCTTTTAGCTTTATCTAAGTTCATTGTATTCTTGACGAGTTTAGTTGGAGACAATTTATTTGTTGGAAACCAAATATTAAGTCAAAAGATGATCATGTGAAAATTACCTTGAACATCTTATATGATTTGTGTGAGACAATCATTTGATGTCAACTTTGGAAATCACTTGAAATGTACTTGAAGCTAGCGGTATGTGTGAGATTACCATTGTTGTCTTCCAAGGATGTTTCAATGATTAAATGAGAGTTTTAGAACAATCATTTCAGGATATATTACAGGATGCATACTTTGTATGTTAACAATGTAAGTCTAGTTCAAGACCGGAACTATTGTTCGGGAATACTGTTTGCGAACTGGTTTACCTGTGAAAGGGTCCGGTGATTCTGTTCGCGTACACTGTTTGCGAACTGACTAGACAAGGCCAAGTTTGTAGCTGGCGTTCGTGTATGTTGTTTGCGAACGGACCAAGCCAAAGTCCGGAACTCTTGTTCGCGTACTCAGTTTGCAAACAGAGAGGTTAAGTTCTAAAGTCGGTAAAGTGTGACCTTCATACTCATGAACTCATGTTCGTTTGAGAACGCTGTTTGCGAACTAAAGTCCCTGGAACTTTAAATGTATTAAGGCATGTGAACTAGTTTTACAAACCGTGGTATTATGTTCATGAATTGGTTCTTGTATAAGTACTTTGTAAAATTACAAACCAAACCGATTTTGTTTCAAATGGTTCATATACATATTCCTATGAGATGATGAACATTTGAACAACTCTCTTGAAATACATTTAGATTCATTTGATTATTTATCATGATTGATTGATCATCATATTTGATCTAGAAGTGTCAGATGAATATATCTAAGTTATAAGTGTTAATATGGCTAACTTCGGTTAACTATTATTGAGCCAACAATGTATACACATTTGGGTATAATTCATCCATATCTAACTTTAGGTATATTTCATTTGTGTGTATCAAGCTAATACCATCTAACGGTGAAGATTGATTGCTTAGTTTTAAGCAGACTTAGCTTGAATCTTAAATCAGGAGTTCATGTAATGGTGAATATTGAATGCTTTCTTACTAAGCTATCTTAGTATTGATTGAAAACAATCCTGATTTGAAAGGCTATATAAGGGAGAACTCTAGCATCTGGGAAACCTATCCCTACACTTCCATAGTTGCAAACTAGAGTCGATTTTCTTTTAACCTAGGTTTTTTCAAAACTATTATTAGGTTAACGACTTGAAGACTTCATTTGGGATTCGTGAAGCCAGATCCAACTATATTCTCCATAGTTGCGTATTCTGATCTTACTTGTTCTATCTTATTGAGTTTTATCTTCTCTAAGATTTACTCGAGATTTATCTCCGATAGGTAAGATATAGAAAGTAATCACAACAATTCTTCATCTCATACTCTTGTGATTCCGCGATAACTTTTTCTATTAATTAGTTGGGTTATCGGGACTGATATTTCTAGGATGCTCTTCGGGAGTATAAGTCCCGGGTATTAGTTGATTCCTTTTCACCTTGATCTTTGTATCAAAAGACGGAAGAAAAAGAATAAAGGATAGACATATCTGTGGGAGACAGGTTTGTTGATAAGTCTTCGAATTTGGGTCGTTGCAACTCTTACTTATGGGTGAGATCAACTAAGGAAATCAAGCGAGCGTGCAGAATCCGGTGTGGTTATAGAGGCGTAAGGAACGCGACTGTACCTTAATCGGTGTGATACTTGGTTAGGGCTCAACTGCATTCCAGTCCGAAGTTACCTGTAGTAGGCTAGAGTCCGTAGCGGCTTAATACAGTGTGGTGTTCAAAGATGGACTAGGTCCGGAGTTTTTCTGCATTTGCGGTTTCCTCGTTAACAAAATTTATGGTGTCTGTGTTATTTCTTTTCCACATTTTTATTTGCTTATATAATTGAAATATCACAGGTTGTGCGTAAATCAATCACGATTAATAAATCCAACCTTGTTAATTGGATAGAACTTGATTGGCACTTGGGTATTGGTCTTTGGTACCGCCCAAGTTATTCTCTATCAATCACTCTCGCGGACTCTTATCTAGTTGATTTACTGATTGAATTGAGAAAGAGATAAAGCTCTTTAATATCTTTCTTGATTGAGATCACTTTTAAGTTGGTTCTCTCGGAATTATATTGGAGTTTAGTCCATACAGATTGCCGAATGAAAAATTGGGTGTGGTTGTTATACCCCGCGTTTTCACAAGAAATTCAACATTTCAATTTCCCTTTCAGTTTCTTCTGGTAAATAATTGTTTCAGATATTTATTTAGGCATACAAGCCATGTCTATCAGTATTTGATCCCATGTCATGCCTTAGATAATTTTGAAACTTGATATAAGATGTATTTAAAATGCTATCATCAAGTAGCTAGGTTTTTACTTTTGCAAACTTGATATAAGAATAAAAATTTATAGTCCCGACTTGGGCAAGTTATATTTAAGAATAAACTCCATATTGGAATAAGTCATAATTTTTTCTGGTATCCTGTCTTAAGGAACCTATTTACATCATAATATAAATATATAACACTTCTCATACTTCAAAGTTTAAGATGAAGGGATTCTTGTCACCATATTACAAGTTTGTTTTGCTTCAAAATGGATTTTTTGATTTTTTTTGTGCACAACTTAATACGAATATCATCATACTCATTTGATTTTATTGTCAATTTTCGATGTGATAATTGTGATATATGTGAATTATTTTTTTTACAAATTTGTATATACATAAATATTAAAAAATAATAAATCCTTATTTAAATAGTTTTTATACATATTTAGATACATTTTTGTGTTTCTTATGTATATACATGAATATGCCCAACTACATACAGTATATATATATATAAAAATCTTTTGGTATGTTCAAGTTAGACCTCATATAAGAATAACCTCCATAAAAGAATATTTTTTTTGTGGTCCTTAGGATATTTTTATACAGAGGTCTTACTGTAATTAGTATATTAAACAAAAATTTGGGGGGCCCTAGGCAGTCGCCTAATGTGTGTATATTGGATTTTCTTAGTTTGGTTATGACTAAAAGTTGTGCAACTGGGTGAGCTTCTCATCACTTTGTGGAAATTGAACATTGTTGGCATCAATAATATGAATTGCAGCTTCTCATCTTCTCTGTTAGGAATTTAAGTGTAAGCATCTACATTAGATCCATGTTAATGTTGTATTGAATTTCCATCTTGGCAGCTGATAATCCAAAGTTGGGTATTATCTGTCTTTGCTTGAAAATATGCCAGATTAGGATTAGTCTTAAGGTTTGATTGTGCTTGATGCCGGGATGTGCTAGGTGGACATGCTATGACATCCTATTTGTGAGAAAATTTGATCTCGTAGTAAAATCATTTGTGAAATTCGGAAGTTGAAAATACATAAAAAGGTAAAGTTTTGTGAAATTAGAAAGTAGAGAAGGAGACACAAAGTAACGTGGAAGAGAAGAGAGAATTTCATACATGTATGTGTAGAATACAATGTATAACCCTCTATATTTATATAGATAAAAGACTTGGTGTCCAAAGTATGTAAACCCTAAACCGAGACACGAATGACATCTTAATAAATAAACTTGGTTCATAACATTCCCCCTGATAACCACTGTAGATAAGTCATTACAAACGTATTAGGAAAACTCAAAATAGAAAAACTTGAAATTGCATAAGCATGTAAAGACTCGACACTGTTGGACACGCATATGTTGCTTCGTTAAAAGTAAAAATATTGACAAGGAAAACCCATTGGGACAAAAACTTGACGAAGGAAAAAGAGTACATGCGCGATAATCCCAGTAGAATGTACCTTCACTACGGGAAAAACATCGATCAACTACACTAGAAAACAGTTGTCATACGATATACGACGACGAATATCTATAGGTTGTCCCAAATATACGTCAAGCTAAAACTTTTCCTACCTATAAGTCCTTTATCTGAAAATGATTGTTTATGGACTGAGTCGAGACAATGCAACTAATAGATTCACACTTCGTGTGATCGTCTATGGATACGAGATCGAGACAATACAACAACGAAGTATGTTTTACTTGATAAAAGGTTCGGGCTTAACCAAACACAATAGGATTATTATCAAGTAAATAGGAATTAACTTTTGTGTAATTTACTTTAAATTATAATAACAACAATTATAATTGCGAAATATAAAAGTAAATGACACAGCAAGATTTTGTTAACGAGGAAACCGCAAATGCAGAAAAACCCCGGGACGTTGTCCAGAATTGAATACTCTCAGGATTAAGCGGCTACATAAAATTAAACCAACTTCGTATAGTTGAGACCAAGAAACTAAACCTATAGTTCACCTAGTTCCGTCTGTATTCCCACGCGTCCAACTTATGAATAAGTCATGCACTTGGAACAATTCCTTTGGTTCGTATACCAAACAGTAAAAGAACAACAAATCTGTTTTATAGCAACTTTCTTCAACCAAGTGATATGATTTCGACAAAGGCTCTTCTGTTTATCTCAATAAACTCCTTCGTCAGGTTCTTAGATCTATCTTATTCTCAACTAACGAAGTAATTGTTAAGATTTTGTAATCAATACTTTTAATCACAAAGAATTGTATTGATGCTGATCTACACAACTAATCAATCCAATCTACCACAAGGATAAACCGATTATAGTTGGACCCTCTTATACCGAAACAAGTATTGTGCACACCAAAGATTATGAACCCCAAATCAGAAATCTTCAATTTCTTCTTTGTCTTCAAATCTTCTTAGATATTCAATAAACACCTGCACACAACAACTTGAATCTCTTGTGATCAATCACGCACATAACGGAGTCTGTTAACAATGGATTATCAGAAGATCGTATTTATATCTACAAACAGTCTAAAGATCCCTGTCGAAACTTCGATATCATTTGAGTGAATCTTATATCAGAAGAGAATATTCTCAAGCATAAACAAACTAGGTGCAATCAAAGTTCAACCACCGTTAGTCAATCAAATCAATCGAAAACAAAAGATAAACCGCAATTATGTAGTTACCACTAACGGCACTAATAGAGATTCTCAATCCCAAAGAAGACTTTAAACTGAGCGGCTGTAAGATATTTCGCCTAATTAGGTTACTCTCCTCTCCGCATAGGCGGATACACCAGTAACAACACAACTGAGGAAGTTTGCTGTCACGAAGGATTAGTTTGCTAGAAATGAAAACTTCAAGTATTTATAGACAAGGAAGTTTGGACACCAAGGAATTTTCAAAACCGAAAATATTCTCAAGATATGTAATATATTCCAAATTCGGTTTCTATAATTCCTGGAAATGCTCTGTCCAAAATAATGACAGAAAATCTCTTTGGAAAATCTTCAACTAGTAAATGCACATTACTAATTCTCATTTTCCTAAAATAAAATTAAAAACCTTAAATAAAAGATTCTTAACTTATTTATGTTTCGATCCTGGGATTCTCTTCCTTTAGCTATTAAGGAATAACTTTGAACAATAAAAGATAAACATTACTGCATGTATTCAAAGTATGTCGACATCCTTACTTTATAAGTCCTCTTTTATACTTAGAGCTAGCACTATGGTGCACTCTATCCCTTCCATATCCCTCAAAACGCCTACCATCTACTATGGTCTCCTAAATCCCTACATGAGTAGGGAAATCACCCCTTTTCCCTACAAGGAGGATCACATCTGATCCCACTTGTAGGGAAGGGAAATCACACGGCTACTTAGTAGCCGTATTTTTTTACACTTTACGGTTACTCATTAGCCGTAGCATTTTACACGGCTACTGAGTTTCCGTATTTGGTTTTTGAAATTTTACCCTAAAACTTTCCTTTTTCACATTTTTTTTACAAAACTCTTTTTTTGCATATTATATCTTCTTTTTACCTATTATATATCGTTTTTTACTCTAAAATATCTTTTTTTACCTAAACAAATATATTCTTATTGGAAAAAATACTGGGAAAAAAATATACGACAACTCAGTAGCCGTTTAGCACTATTCACACGGCTACTGAGTAGCTGTTTCGTGTAGGGAAGAGATGAGAGGGCACCATAGCAAGCTTGGCTTCCTTGTGCTATCCCTTCCTTACATTTGAGGGATAGGGAAGGGATGGGGATCTCCATAGTGCTAGCTCTTACAACCTTGAAACCGATTTTCCACACTTCCAAACAAGTTTATAATTGGTTCATCTGAATTTCAAGAACTATGTGATTGATCAAGAACACTCAATCACAAATCATGGGTTTAACGGTTCTACCAAAACATGTTTCGGGACCTCCATGTGAGTACTGTGCATAGTCACACTAGCTTTCCAAAATTCGGTGGACTAGGTACTAGGATCGGTTCCCCACATATATATGGTATCTAACTTATATGTGTTGCACATGTCCATAGGATCTGTTCCCCTTTTCCTAAAAACGTGTTGCACATGTCCATAGAATCGGTTCCCCTTTCTGCTACAAACTTGCTGCACCTCATACAAGGATCGATTCCCCTTTGTGATGTGTTGCACCTCTTACTAGGATCGGTTCCCCTTTACCCAGAGTCGGTCATACACAAATCACAAACTCGATCATACCATCTCAGGTGATTACTTAAGATACCAAGAACATAAACAAGTCATGAGCAGTTATACTAAATCACACATATTGGTTGTTCACAAGATATGCAATGAATAACAATACCAATAACGCCTGACGATTTCCTTTTCAATTCATAAACAAGTTTATGAACTTACTTCCTTAAAACACATGTAAAAACATTGTTTCCTAGGATGAAATCCTCACCTCATACCCATACATAATTACAATATCATTTAAATGATTATGTCGATGTCTTATCTACAAAGTTTAATGGTTAAACAATAAACCTCGTATTGTATTCCTTAATACTATGTCTATCTAGAGTGTTCATGCTTCACAGTTTTGTTTTCAATATGCACGACTTGAAAGATACGTTAGGGAATGAAACAGTTCAAGTCAAATAAGACTAACCTCAAGTGGAAGGATGATGTTGTCGTTGTAGCTTCTTACTTCTTCACTTCTTCAAGTCTTCTCAATACTTGTAATGTCTCATATCCTAATACTTTCAAGCTAACCTATACGAAGTTGACTCTAGTACATAATCAAGCGACTCTTAAAATGAGTTTTAATTAAATATGACAACCAAACTTGACATACCAACGCTTGGTGGGTTCAACCGAGCTATGCTCTAAAAATCTCCCCCTTTGTCAATTTTAGTGACAGAACTCTTACAATCATATGGATAAACAAATTACAAAAATTCATTACACATACGCTTGATTCCCGAATACAACAACACAATAACCTGTATACATTCAATCCTTAAATACAGTTGATGACATTACAATAACAAAGCTAATACTCTCCCTAAAGGTGAGATAGGTAGATTTTATCAATTCGTACGTCTTTGTTATACCAATTAATATGATATGCTACTCCTCCTTAGTCTATGCTTTTCCTCTTTCGTAAGATAAAAGTTTAAGCACAATTGTCCTTTCCCTTAGTGATACCAATCAATATAAAATCAATACCCGTATCACTTGTTTACTCCATATACTTCTCCCCCTTTTTGTCACAAAATGACAAAGAAACGAAAAAATAAAGGACAAACCGAAAGGATCTTACAAATCTCAAAATAGACTTGCAAACCTATAGAGTTAAGCACGAGGGTTACACACACCATTTTTGATAACCAATATCAAAACCGAAACTACAAAGTAATTTGTTTTGGTATGTTATCAAGGAAATAATTGCCTGAAGCAATTTTCCCAATTTAGTTTAGGAAACCAAAAATCAACTAAGCACCTTAGTTCCTTTGCTAAATCGATTATACAAATACAACCGCTTTGTTCAATAAAACCAAAATAAAGATAACTCTATTTTTCTCATCAGGTTCTAATTATCCATATAACTTAGACCTTCCTCTTTTTATACAAGACAAGTATTAGGTTAGTTAACTAGTATTTCTTGTTAAGGCATTCGATTAGACTTGAATAACCGAAACCTCCACTTTGATAAGTCTAACTAAGATCAATATAAACTTAGTTTCTCTTATCCGGAATCGAATTGGACTAAACAATTCATCCCGTAAACCTTTTCTTTCGTTAAGCCATACACAATTCATACAAACCAAAATAAATCAACTTGCATAATTATTCACCTCAACCGAGGCACCGTAAGTAAACCGAAATTTTGTAAGCCTAAACAATTGATACCACACAATAAAGCAAGATAACAATAGTTTTTCTTAACCGGAACCGATTGAATCACACACACATCCATACACACATAATGGAATAAAACATCAATTATACCGAAATTTTGTTAAGCAAAAGCAATAAAGATATACTCAATAAAATCATACTTTTCTTAAACAGGAAAACAATTAACTAACAAGATTGCCACCTCAAATTTCGCATCCTCTTCTCCAATATGTTTGCATCTTCTTCCAGGGAGAATTGATATTGAAATATCATTATGTTGTCATCCTTATGCAAAACAAAATAACTACAACCAAACTTTACCAGAGAAAGGCTGAAAACCGGTTTTTAACTATTGCAAACAAAAGTTGAAAACCCTCGAAACACATATGATTTTATGCTAAACCAAAACCGATTCAACATATTGTGAATTTTTCACATATTGTTTCTATCAGAACCCCTCATGATCCTTTGATAAATCCTACCAACATGGGCAAGAACTTAATCCTGCTAAATCAAAAAGTCACCCAAACCATAAGGGTTCACAACATTATGAGATCGAATATCAAGGTAATAAAACCGAAATCAAACATCCCATAAACATCCATAGCAATAATAAAGCATTCAAGCACATGCTATGTAAATCAAAAACTATCACAAGAAAAATTATAAATCAAATAATTTTATTCATAATAGACTTAATACAATCCTTGAAAGCAATCAAAAATTGATGTCTATTTTCCTTGATTAAGTATTACAGCATATAACTTAATCTCTAGTGGTTCTCTTGTTGTTCACTGAGGTTTCTTCAGTGTTCAAACTTTTGAAGCATGTCTCAAGAGACTTGTCAGCAACCACTTCCTGTTTTTCAAGATTTTCAACTTGAATCTTCACATCAGCAATATCATCTTTTGTTTCCTCAATCTTATCTTTGAGCCAATCTTGATTTCGAACCGTTATTATGAGATTGGTTCTTAGTTCCTCAAAACCTTGGATATAGTCAATCATACTGTCATAACGAATCCACTTGGTTTTGGTTGGATCTTGTAGGTTGTAAGCCAACAGACATGACTCATCTTGTGATCCAACTGAACTATCAGAATCATAATCAGACATGATATTTTATATGATTTTCTTCTTCCTTTCTGTATTGATTCCTTGACAATCTTTAACCTTTTGAGCTTCCTCCTTATTAGCCTTTGAGATACTGCGAGTTATTGAAGGCATGCTTGCTTATATATAAGGATTGATCAGGGTATCAGAATATATACAAGAGATAGTTTCCCTTTAAAAAGAGACAACTTTCGGACCGAAAGATATCAGGGGAAACCAAAAATATTAAAGAAATATATTTCATTTCCTTTGTCCGAACTTCTCAAGTTGGAAGGTTTATTAAAATTATAAAATTCGAAATATAACCTATTTTTGGAAGATCATGATAAACATGAACATTTTTTAGACAACCATGGATTCGCAGCTATCCATCAAAAATTTTTCTGATAAACCACTACACAAACAAATGTGCTCCAGTTTTATTGTGCCTCTCTCATCCATAACTAAGAGCACGGAAAAAGATGAGAGTGCACAGTTTCGATACAACTAGGTTGCATCGGAGTAAGCTTTTTCTAGCTTACAATGATTATCAAAAAAACAGAGTTCATGTTTCTCTTAGGGAATTTCTGCCAAAAATATTTTCTCTCAAGACCACGATATTTTCTAACTCTAGAGATATGATCATGTGGGAAACTGTACTATCATGAGAATTTTCGGAGATAGATAAATCTCTCTTAATTCTTTCAATGAGATTTTCATAAGACTTTCTGATTCTAAGGACTTCCTTATGATTCACATCAGTGTGATTATCTGAAACAATTATCGAAAACTCCTGATTGTTTATTTTGGCAGAGATTATATCTTTCACTTTCTTCTGGAGTCGTTCTTCATCAAAAAAAGGACTGTTTCGATATGGGTGAGGAGGAACCTTTTTCCAGAAGCAATTATCAACTCTTTCCTCTGATTCATTTGAGTTGATCTTATCGGGTAGTGGTATAATCTGTCTTTCTACTGAGGAATGGTCTTTCAGTTTTTTAAGACAAGAAACTTCTTTCATTATTTTTTACCACAGTATGTTGAAAAGTATAAGTTTCCTGTCAAGTGACTGAAAGTTATATTCGTTAAGATCACGTTCACGGAATCGGTTCAAAGTTTCCTTTGTACAAGATTTCGTTTGATCATCAGTAGATCTAGAAGCTGGTTTTTCATCCTCTTCTGACTTGGTGTAGTTAGGAAAACTACCATCATCTTGATCTGTTTCAGATGTGACTAAACCGGTTTTATCACAGTCTGTAAAAGTCGAGCAAGGACTTTTAGTTTCCTCAACATCAGAAGAAATCACAATAACATCATTAGTCAGAGTCATATGACGTGTCTCTTTATCAAAAATAAGAGATTTACCAAGAGCTTCTAGTTTGACAGTGAGATCCATATTCTCTTTGGCCAGCCAATTCAGTTGAATGTCTTTATCTCTGATCTCCTGTTTAAGAAGATTTGTCTCTATCTTTAATAACACTACTTTAGAAGACAGAGATTTTATAGGCTTTAAGAGTGTTACCAACTCTTTATCAGCATCTTATTTTCCATCAGAGATGGACATAGATTTTTTCGCTACTCCTGGATCATGAGTTAACGAAGTAGTAACATCTTCAACTTTTGAGTAACCAAACTCTTGCAAAACGTTAACTGAATCAGACATAGATTCAATTTCTTATAGGTTGGATCGCACCAAACACAGATTGTTAGATCTTTTCGTGTTTTCCTGCTCTGATACCAATACCAATTGAAAAGGCGAGGGTACCCAAATATACCTCAAGCTAAAACTTTTCCTACCTATAAGTCCTTTCTCCGAAAGTGATTGTCTATGGACTGAGTCGAGACGATGCAACTAATCGGTCACACTTCGTGTGATCGTCTATGGATACGAGATCGAGACAATACAACAACAAAGTATGTTTACTTGATATCAAAGGTTCGGACTTAACCAAACACAATAGGATTGTTATCAAGTAAATAGGAATTAACGTTTGTGTAATTTACTTTAAATTATAATAACAATAACTATAATAGCGGAAAATAAAAGTAAATGAAACAACAAGATTTTGTTAACGAGGAAACCGCAAATGCCGAAAAACCCCGGGACCTTGTCCAGAATCGAATACTCTCAGGATTAAGCGGCTACACAAAATTAAACCAACTTCGTATAGTTGAGACCAAGCAACTAAACCTATAGTTCACCTAGTTCCGTCTGTATTCCCACGCCTCCAACTTATGAATAAGTCACGTACTTGGAACAATTCTTTGGTTCGTATTCCAAACAGTAAAGGAACAACAAATCTGTTTGGAAGCAACTCTCTTCAACCAAGTGATATGAGTTCGACAAAGGCTCTTCTGTTTATCTCAATAAACTCCTTCGTCGGGTTCTTAGATCTATCTTCTTCTCAACTATCGAAGTAATTGTTAAGATTTTGCAATCAATACTTTTAATCACAAAGAATTGTATTGATGCCTATCTACACAACTAATCAATCCAATCTACCACAAGGATAAACCGATTATAGTTGGATCCTCTTATACCGAAACAAGTATTGTGCACACCAAAGATTATGAACACCAAATCAGAAATCTTAAATATATTCTTTGTCTTCAAATCTTCTTAGATCTTCAATAAACACAGGAACACAACAACTTTAATATCTTGTGATCAATCACGCACAGAACATAGTCTGTTAACAATGGATTATCACAAGATCGTCTTTAGATCTACAAACAGTCTAAAGATCCCTGTCGAAACTTCGATCTAGTTTTAGTGAGTCTTATATCAGAAGAGAATATTCTCAAGCATAAACAAACTAGGTGCAATCAAATTTCAACAACCGTTAGCCAATCGAATCAATCGAAAACAAAAGATAAACCGCAATTATCTAGTTTCCGACCAACGGTACTAATAGAGATTCTCAATCCCAAAGAAGACTTTAAACTGAGCGGCCGTAAGAGATTTCGCCTAATTAGGTTACTCTCCTCTCCGAATAGGCGGCTACACCAGTAACAACACAACTGGGGAAGTTAACTGTCACGAAGGATTAGTTTGCCAGAAATGCGAACTTCAAGTATTTATAGACAAGGAAGTTTGGACACCAAGGAATTTCCAAAAACCGAAAATATTCTCAAGATATGTAATATATTTCAAATTCGGTTTCCATAATTCCTGGAAATGCTCTGTCCAAAATAATGACCGAAAATCTCTTTGGAAAATTTTCAACTAGTAAATGCACATTGCTAATTCTCATTTTCCTAAAATAAAATTAAAAACCTTAAATAAAGATTCTTAACTTATTTATGTTTCGATCCTGGGATTCTCTTCCTTTATCTATTAAGGAATAACTTTGAACAATAAAAGATAAACATTACTGCATGTGTTCAAAGTATGTCGACATCCTTACTTTGTAAGTTCAGACCCACAGAAATCTATCCACGTGCCTTGCACCCCGCTTCACTCAGTAAGTAGTCCATGGCCTTTCTACAGCTGGGGACTTGATATTATTGGGAAAATCAATCCAGCATCCTCAAAATAGCATGAGTATATCATAACTGCTACGACAATGAAGGGAGATCAACACAACAAGGAGCACCAACTGTTGTAAGCGAATATAGGCGGACGAGCAAATAATAAAAGAGGGAAGACGACCCCTTTTTTATATGTACATCGTTTTTGGAATTCGAGTGGAAGAGGGTTTCCTTTTGTACGATGCACGGAGGAATGCCGCTAAGCCCGCGACGCCAACGCTCCATGGACGAACTAACAATGCGCGAGTGCCGCTCATACCTATTGCCAAAAGTCGATCAAGTTCTGGTAGTCCTCCCATGCCTTGCCTTTTAAATTTATTCTTGCCTGTCACCATCTATTGCTTCCCCCGCAACAATGTCACTGTTACGTGATAAGCAGGGGACTTAATGTTGATGGTGGTTTTCAGTTCAGGGTTAGAATCGTAAAACCCTATATTTAACGTTGTCATCCTGCAAATAAATAAAAGTCATTTAAAAGTAATGAGTGTCCATCCTTCTTTTACTTACATATGTATTGAGCAATTGAACATATTTATGAAATTTATTTGGAATGGTGTTGAAGCAACAACCCCTGATATTCTGTAAATTTAATCTATTGCATTATTTACTAATGCATTGACTTTCCTAGTATTTTCCAGCTATGTTCCCAGCCGAACTCTCGATATTGGCATGACATGACGATTAAATGTTCACTCTCAGCAGAGTAGCGTGAATCTCCTGAAGTGTCAATATTGAGATCTGTATGAAAATACTCACACAGGCTGCGTCGTTCTCTGATAAAGATATTTTCGTATCGATGCACTTTTAATTAAAAGATATCTAGATCAAGTTCCTTAAAGAAAATCTAGACTGTTCATATCAGTCTCAAAAATGATGACGGCCACACGACTTGGCCGCGCGATTCAACAAGCCTAGCAGAATTAGGAAATCATCACGATGACCGCCGGTGGGCCCACTAGCATCCCGACCGAGCGGAACCCATCTAATACATACGCAGTGCTTCAAACGATTAGCCCAAACATGGATGATCGCTCTGTTGAAGAAGAGAGCTCAAACGAGCTAGACCGGACAAAACGGTCTCAGAAACATCACGACCGTCCAACTTCGTTAGCCTAGTTGGACTTATACCTGGTTTGGCTCAGCTTATTGCTTCATCCACCCCCTTGCTGAAGAAGGGAGCAAGTTTCATTTGGAGCACAAAGCAACAAGAAGCGTTTCGAAAGATCCAGCAAATATTGTCATCACCCGCTATTACGAAATCTCCAAATATTGTCATCACACTTCCTCTAGCGATGCTGCTGTTGGGGCCCTCCTTGCCTAAGAGGATGATGAGGGGATCGAACACCCTATATACTATATCAGTCATACTTTGAGGGATGCTGAACTCAGATACCCCAAAGCAGAGAAAACATGTTTAGCCCTAGTTCACGCTGTGCTGAAATTCAGACATTATCTACTGTTGAAAAAAGTGGTGTTAATATCCAGAGCTGATCCTATCAAATTCTTACTCTCAAAACCGGCCTTGATAGGCAGACCGGCCAAATGGCTACTCCAAACGTCAGAGTTTGATATAACGTTCACTCCTCCAAAAGCTATCAAAGGGCAAGCGGTAGCAGATCCACTAGCATCATTCCCAAGAGAAGGAACTACCGCATTACATGAAGACCTTCCTGGGGAATTTCCAGAAATCTATTTTGTTAAGGAGGAGGCGTGGCTATTATATTTCGACGTTTCTGCTACTCCTAGTAGTAATAATGGAGGAGCGGGTATAGTTCTAGTATCTCCAACAGGTGAATTCTTTTCACATTCTTTCAAGATGGACTTTCAGTGCACCAACAATTCGGCAGAGTACGAAGCTTTCCTCATAGGATTGTCACTAGCCAAACAAGATGGAGCCACACACCTGGAAGTAAGAGGCGACTCTAAATTGCTGGTCAATCAGATGAATGAAGTATACTCACTCAAAGAGGTGACGCTGGCCCCTTATAGATCCGAGGCGCAAAAGCTATTGAACTACTTTGCTGATGCGACCATAACCCATATTGGCCGAAATAACAACAAACATGCCGATTGCCTAGACACATTAGCCTTGAAGATGCAATTCGAAGGCTTGGAAGAAACTTTGGTCGTAAGGAGACGGATTGTGGCGTCAACATGGCTCTCACAATCTAAAGATGCTGGAACCAACGACCGGAGAACTCTAATTTTTCAAGAGCTAAACAGTTCGCTCTTCTATGGAAAGGTCAGTCTCAAAACCCTGCAGAGATTTTTCATGCTTCATGGAGTGTTATACCTGGTGGCTCTCTAAAAGAGTCACAAACTATACCTGCAAGTGCACAGGGTCTAGTGTATAGAACAGGGCAAGCAGGGTCGAACCACAAGGACTTGGGTGTGTATTGAAGCTACAATTTAACTACTACTGATTCAAATTGAGGGTAACCAAAAAGGGGGGGTTTGTGTCGATACGACAAAGACGTTGGCAGAGATTACAACAGTAAAATAAAGATGCAATTACAGAGATGTTAACACTGAGAATAGAGATACTAGGAATGTCAAATCCACCACTAACTCACTCTATATATATTCAGCTAATCATACTACCCTTGTCCTTGTAACAGATAAGGGAGATGTGTCAATTCTACCACTTACCTAAGGTGTTTCACCAATGGATGTCTCAATTGCAGCTAAAATATCAACCCAAAGCACTAATTGTCTATTTAAGTACAACTAGTCAAAGGATTCATCACAGTCTCTAAGGCATGAGCTGCAGCACTATCAACACAGTTTTATCCTAACTACACTGGATGCCTGACATACAATGTGAGAGTAAAGCATTGATGCACTGAAAGTGAAACTATCCTAACAATTTTAAACATTCAAGAGTAATACAATTCACATGAATAACATAGCTGAGACTCAGGGTTTCATCTACACCCTAGTAGAGTAAATTAGAACATAACTAACATGATGAATCACATGAACATTAACATAACAAGAACATGAACATAACAGTGAAAAATAGAATTGCAAAAAGCATAACATAACAGGACATTGAAATTAAAATTGACCCAATTAGGGGGTATCTCGGCTAACCAAGAACACCTCAACAGTAATACCCAGCCCTCAATTTATACAAAAAAGGAATGACGAACCCTAATTCCCAAAACCGAGAAAACTAGGGTTAGGGTTTACCTAAAATTCTTCACCCACGTCGACGACCCATGCTCTCTTCTTGTTCCTCCTGCTCTTCCCATGCTTCTATTGCTTCTTCTTCCATCTCTGTCATGCCTATAACTCTATTTCCCTAATTTCAAAACCCTAAATTTGAGAGGGTTTGTGAAACTAGCGAAATAGGCTAATAGGATGGATGGGTTTCGATGTCTTTGATGTAGGGTGGCTATGGTGTTTGGTGATGAAGCGGCAGTGGCAGAGGTGGTGTTCTGGTGGTGGCAGGACATGGTGGAGGTGATGGAGTTGCAGAGCAGCTCTCTGCAACAGGGTATGGAGGAGAAGAGGTCGAGTGATTTTGGGTTAGGGGGCGTTTGGCTAGGGGTATAGGGTGTTCGATACTTAGGTGTTAGGCGGGTTCAGCGAGGTTCGATGATCTGCGACAAGGAGCGATGGATGGGAAGATGGTAGGTAGATCGGACGGCTAAGAGAGAAGCAGTTTGTAGCGACCGTTGGATGTGGAACACAACGAAGTCAACGGTGCTAGATTAGGTTAGGTGCTGTAGTGTTGGGCGGAATCATCGGGATTTGATGCACAGTGATGAGGTGACCGCTGGATTCAACTACCATCTAATCTGAAGGCTTGGAATTTCAGCGCTGTGGTGCTTGGCAGAGACTTCCGATTTTGATGCTCTATGAAGGAGCGACCGTCGGATGTTTCTGAGAACTGATCTGATGGCTGAGAACGGAGGCGCTTTTGTGTGTAGAAAATGAGGTTGTGCGCACCATTCTTCGCGGCTTCCTTGCGTGATTTCTCCCGGCTTTTCACTACTTTTCTGCTCTTTTCGCTTCGCCACTCATCCAGACTTTATTTATTACCTAAAAATGCAAAATTAAGTAAGAAAAATATTTATTCTTGAAAACAATGAAAATACAGAATATGGGATAAAATGTAGAATTAATGCACAAAAGATGAGTTAAAATGCCAACAAAAAGGGATAAAAATATACAATATTTGGCACTCATCAAATACCCCCAAACCTGAATTTTACTTGTCCTCAAGTAAAACAAAACTAAGGAAATCCTAACTATACCACTGTCGCTGGTCTCTCGAATGCATTTAGCGTATGCACTAAGCCTTTTAAACCACTAAGTGTCCCTAGTGGACGAGTTGAAGTCTCGTGAAGGTTTACCAGAGGTGTGCCTACAAAACCTAAGGACAAAATATGAGCTCAGATTCCATCAAACGTGACATGTGCAAAACAGTTAAGCTCACAGCAAAATGGAGATGTCAATCTAGCTATCAAAGGCACAATCCTAGCACTGATAACAAAAAAAAGACATGTGATAAGAGTGTAAAGTGTATCTACACATGTGTAAAGAAAGATCTGAAGTTATGACTACTAATCACCAAGAGATAGTTTCTCAGGCTAAGAACTGAGGTCGAAATCTAGCTAGCTGTCCGGACTTTACGAGAATTGTGAATGAGTTGGAGGTATTTCACAATTGCTCGCGTTGTACATCAATGGCATACACCCTCCTTGCTTATTACAACGAAACAACAAAAGATGACTATTTACATGACTCTTATTTACATTGACAATCTCTTTTTATTTTTGGAACAAGAGATGATGGAATTGATAAATACTTGATTTTTTTTTTTTTTTTGTATTTTTCTGATTTTTTTTTTTTTTTTTTTTTTTTTTTTTTTTTTGAACTGAGAAAACACTTTTGATACAAATACAAAAGGAAACAAAAGATTACATGACACTTTGCAAGAGGTAGCCCTTTTTGATGCACCCAGTTAAATTCGATGGTTGTCTTTCTTAATGTAACCTCCACCTTCTATCCCAACCAACCAAAGAACAAGCTAGTCCAGTTTCGTTCAGTATTCTAAAGTGATTGGCAATCGTAACTTCCTATCCAACACCTTGAAGATCGAGGCCATACATGTATTGGTAGATCGTGCGCGTGCAAATTTCTTATCACTATGTGAATTGTGCTAGAATCAGGGTGCCTAAATATCTAGACTAAGACTCCTAATAAAAATACATATTTGCACAAGAGTCAGCATTTCAAGGTAAATGAGCTCCATTTTTTTATGATTTTTTCATTTTTTAATTTTTTTGAATTTTGAGTTTTTTAATTTTTTTGGAATTTTTCATTTTTTCAAAAAGAAGAAGGAGTTCGTTTTTAATTATAGCATATTATCGTGGTATCTACTCTATACCCCCAAACCTAAACTAAACATTGTCCTCAATGTTTCAAAATATGGAAAGAATTAAAATGCAACATATGGAAAGGGACTGCTGAGTAGAGTAAAAGGAGAGAGAATACCCGATTCGTCGAAAACACGAACCGAACTCCATTATTCACCGGCTAGAATCCAACATTTTCAACTTAGATTATATTGGATTAGCAAAAATATATACAAAAGAAACCAAAAAGTTTTAAAATTTATCTACTGGATTATATACAAAAAATTCACCATACACCAAAAGTCTAAAGAGTTGAGGATCAACCCAAAAGACAAAGTGTAGCGGTTTCAACAACTTCACACATGAAAGAAAAGCACGTGAAGCTGTGAAACCAAATGAGCTACCCCCAAACCTGGATTTTACAGAAGATACAATTTTGAAAACAAAATCGCGCAGTTTTGGGGGTTCATCATGCACAAGATCTAACTCAAAGTGAACTGTGCTATGGACGGGCAAACATGCAATTTCCAACTGTGGTTCCTCAAATGTATTATACTTAGAAGCAAAATAGTCCAAGAGGACTTGGGAAGCACACAGTTCCAAACCTAGGTTGGGGACTCTCAGAAAAGTCGGTTTGTCAATATGGGTACAAACCAAATCTAGGTTGGGTGGAAGGCCATCAGATTGTGACTTATGTAGGACGATAGGCACATCATTATTAATCAAATCAAAATCTCCTAAATCATCTACACATGTCACATCATGCTCACAATCATCAATCAAATTAGCAAGTTCACACTCAGAATCATCAACATCATCAACAAATTTATTCTTATGCATTGGCAAATCAGGAGAAATATCACAATGTGACCTAGGTAGAGAATCAGACACATCAAATATATTTTCATGCATATTAGTGTCTACAGAAGATTCAACTATTCCTATGTCATGCTCATCTTCACAGAATAATTGTACGAATCCCATGTCAATATCAAAATCATATGAATTACAATGAGTATTAGAAAAAACCATTCATGAAGGTCGAGGGCGAGAAGCCATATGTTATTGAACCAACAGGTTCCACAATATTTTCATGTTCTTCTAACACATCATTATAATCATCATAATCATCATCATGGTAGCATGCATATTGGTCCTCATTAAAAGTGGTGGTGTCGTTAGTCGATTCATGTTCCTCTAAATTAGGTTCATATTCAACATCATTTACATGGGGACTAGACACTTCATTAGGGACAACATACATTTCCTCATGAATTTCCTCCTTTTGTAGGTGAAGCAAAATCTGATCTAAATATGCCTGAATTCGTGATGTAGATCTATCGAAGTTTTGCTCACTAAGTCTTAAAGCTTCTGTGGTGGAGTCTAAATTCATGGGAGTACAAAATTCTTCATGTTCAAATTGTGGTGAATGGTACATGTATGCATGGTCATTAGGGTCTATAAATGATTGATCGCAACCCTCAAAGGATTGATTACGGTCCCAATGACTACCATTCTCACAATTTATGGGCATTTCATACCTTGGATTTTCTCTAGATTGCCTAAAATTATGCAAAATATGACAATTCTCAACAGGGTGGTCTAAACTACCACATGCAGGACATGCATAGATTTTAGGTTGCCTAAGAAAATTAGATGTGACAGATTCCTCATGTGATTGCATTTCTAAAGCTGCGATTCGAGCTTCTAATTGATCCACAAGAGATGATTGTGTGAGTGAGGCACTAGCAAAATGTTCATTTTCACGTTGTGGCGAATGATGCATGTGTGAATAGTCATTAGGGTTCATGTATTGAGGCTCGGGACTTTGAAAATGTCCATAATAATTCCTATAACTATTGACATCATGGTCTGTGGGAGGTTCATAACGTGAAGTTTGTCCACACGCAAGTTCTCTAAGGGATTTGTTGTATTCCCCAACTGTAGAAAAAGATCTATACATGATTGGCTCAAAAGCTAAGTAAAGAATGTACAAAGCTCAGAATTTGGTTTTTAATGGGTTTGGATTTTTGGGAAGAATTTGGTTTTTAATGTTGGGAGCAAGCCCACATTGGTGGGAGAAATTGTGTTGCCAAGGGAAGGTGAACTAAGCCCACAATGTGTATGCAAACTGAAGCCCAATGTAGCTTTTGAAATAGCCTAACTGTTGCTTGTTTGGTCGGAGGCCCAGTTGGGCTTTCAAAAGTTCAGTTTTTCTAATTTAAAACTACAGGCCCAAATCAGTCTAACATCACAAGCCCACAAGCAATTAAACAAACAAGCCCACAAGTAATTAAGATTACAGGCCCAACAGAAAAATGGAAAAAATTATTACAAGCCCACAAATTAAAAATGGAAGCCCACAGGTTGGGTTCTCTTAATGGGTTTAGGCTTACTTGCTTAAGCACAGCCCAGCTGCTCAGTTTGGTTGCAAAAGCCCAGTTGGGCTTTGGATCATCCTAAGCTTTGGCTTCAACACTCAAGGCCCAGTTGGGCTTTGGTCTTTCATCAGCTGCAGCAGCTTACAGCCCAGTCAGGCCTAGCAGCAGGAGCAGATCAGCAGCAGCAGCAACAGCACAACAGCAGGCTTTGCAGGTTCACAAGGCCACAGCAGAGGGCAGCAGCAGTTAGCAGGAAGGCTTCAGGCAGCAGTTCTTGGCAAGCAAGTCTCAGGAGGGGCAACAGCTTCAGCAACAGGAGCAATTCAGCAGCAACAGCAGCTGCACCAGGGTCAGGCAGCTTCTCTTAGCACCAGCTCCAACAGCACCTACAAGCAAGAGAAACAGCACCAGTTCAGTGCAGCAACAATGCCTAACAGTAACATCCCAACAGGAGTTTCAGCAAGCAGCAAGGCAGTGCACCTGTTGGTTTCGGAAGAGAAGTAAATTTCTTGCTAGAAGCTAAGAAATTCAGCTGCACTACACAGCAGCTACTAAAACAGCAAGTTACACTAAAATGCAAGAATGCAATGCATGATGAGTATGCTAGAATGAAACAATATGCAAAAGAGTATGCAATGATGCAAATGAACTAACATGCAAAAACAGCCCAGAAAAAAAATTCAACACAACACAACCAAGTCCCCGGCAGCGGCGCCAAAAACTTGGTGGCTCTCTAAAAGAGTCACAAACTATACCTGCAAGTGCACAGGGTCTAGTGTATAGAACAGGGCAAGCAGGGTCGAACCACAAGGACTTGGGTGTGTATTGAAGCTACAATTTAACTACTACTGATTCAAATTGAGGGTAACCAAAAAGGGGGGGTTTGTGTCGATACGACAAAGACGTTGGCAGAGATTACAACAGTAAAATAAAGATGCAATTATAGAGATGTTAACACTGAGAATAGAGATACTAGGAATGTCAAATCCACCACTAACTCACTCTATATATATTCAGCTAATCATACTACCCTTGTCCTTGTAACAGATAAGGGAGATGTGTCAATTCTACCACTTACCTAAGGTGTTTCACCAATGGATGTCTCAATTGCAGCTAAAATATCAACCCAAAGCACTAATTGTCTATTTAAGTACAACTAGTCAAAGGATTCATCACAGTCTCTAAGGCATGAGCTGCAGCACTATCAACACAGTTTTATCCTAACTACACTGGATGCCTGACATACAATGTGAGAGTAAAGCATTGATGCACTGAAAGTGAAACTATCCTAACAATTTTAAACATTCAAGAGTAATACAATTCACATGAATAACATAGCTGAGACTCAGGGTTTCATCTACACCCTAGTAGAGTAAATTAGAACATAACTAACATGATGAATCACATGAACATTAACATAACAAGAACATGAACATAACAGTGAAAAATAGAATTGCAAAAAGCATAACATAACAGGACATTGAAATTGAAATTGACCCAATTAGGGGGTATCTCGGCTAACCAAGAACACCTCAACAGTAATACCCAGCCCTCAATTTATACAAAAAAGGAATGACGAACCCTAATTCCCAAAACCGAGAAAACTAGGGTTAGGGTTTACCTAAAATTCTTCACCCACGTCGACGACCCATGCTCTCTTCTTGTTCCTCCTGCTCTTCCCATGCTTCTATTGCTTCTTCTTCCATCTCTGTCATGCCTATAACTCTATTTCCCTAATTTCAAAACCCTAAATTTGAGAGGGTTTGTGAAACTAGCGAAATAGGCTAATAGGATGGATGGGTTTCGATGTCTTTGATGTAGGGTGGCTATGGTGTTTGGTGATGAAGCGGCAGTGGCATAGGTGGTGTTCTGGTGGTGGCAGGACATGGTGGAGGTGATGGAGTTGCAGAGCAGCTCTCTGCAACAGGGTATGGAGGAGAAGAGGTCGAGTGATTTTGGGTTAGGGGGCGTTTGGCTAGGGGTATAGGGTGTTCGATACTTAGGTGTTAGGCGGGTTCAGCGAGGTTCGATGATCTGCGACAAGGAGCGATGGATGGGAAGATGGTAGGTAGATCGGACGGCTAAGAGAGAAGCAGTTTGTAGCGACCGTTGGATGTGGAACACAACGAAGTCAACGGTGCTAGATTAGGTTAGGTGCTGTAGTGTTGGGCGGAATCATCGGGATTTGATGCACAGTGATGAGGTGACCGCTGGATTCAACTACCATCTAATCTGAAGGCTTGGAATTTCAGCGCTGTGGTGCTTGGCAGAGACTTCCGATTTTGATGCTCTATGAAGGAGCGACCGTCGGATGTTTCTGAGAACTGATCTGATGGCTGAGAACGGAGGCGCTTTTGTGTGTAGAAAATGAGGTTGTGCGCACCATTCTTCGCGGCTTCCTTGCGTGATTTCTCCCGGCTTTTCACTACTTTTCTGCTCTTTTCGCTTCGCCACTCATCCAGACTTTATTTATTACCTAAAAATGCAAAATTAAGTAAGAAAAATATTTATTCTTGAAAACAATGAAAATACAGAATATGGGATAAAATGTAGAATTAATGCACAAAAGATGAGTTAAAATGCCAACAAAAAGGGATAAAAATATACAATATTTGGCACTCATCAATACCACCGGAATCCAGATGGGTCTCTGTCAAGGTGTCTTGGATACGAAGAAGCACAACTACAACTTAACAGTATTCACAGTGAAATATGCGGACAAACGTTGGTAGTGACTCTTTACCGACGTCTTCAACGCCTTGGCTATTACTGGACGGATATGGAGATTCAATCCCGATCACTCCAAGGTTCTTGCTCTAGCTATCAGGCGCCACCACATCAATTGGAGGTCTTTAACGTTGGTTATGCTGGGGATTGGCAAGAACCATACATCAATTATATTCGCGATGGTGTGATGCCTGCCAACAAGAAGGATGCAGCCAAGTTGAAATAGAAAGCCAAAACATTCGTATTTCATGAGGAAATCCTATACCGCAAAAGTTTTGGAGGCAATATGCTACGATGTTTGGAAAAATATGAAATCCCAATTATGTTAAAGGAAACGCACGAAGGCGAACAGCAAGGAAAGAAGAAGCTGTTGCTCCAAGTACACAAAAGGTATTACTGGCCAACTATGGAGGATGATGCAGCAGCGTTTGTTCAAAAATGCCGTGAATGCCAGACCCACGAAAATCTCATCCACGTGCCTTGCACCCTGCTTCACCCAGTAAGTAGTCCATGGCCTTTCTACAACTGGGGACTTGATATTATTGGAAAAATCAATCCACCATCCTCAAAACAGCATGAGTATATCATAACTGCTACGATAATGAAGGGAGATCAACACAAGAAGGAGCACTAGCTGCTGTAAGCGAATACGGGCGGACGAGAAAATAATAAAAGAGGGAGGACAACCCCCTTTTTATACGCACAACGTTTTTGGAATTCGAGTGGAAGAGGGTTTCCTTTTGTACCATGCACGGAGGAAGGCCGCTAAGCCCGCAGCGCCAACGCTCTATGGACGAACTAAAACTGCGCCAGTGCCGCACATACCTATTTCCAAAAGTCGATCAAGTTTTTCCTGGTAATCCTCCCATGCATTGCCTTTTAAATTTATTCTCGCCTGTCACCATCTATTGCTTCCCCTGCAACAATGTCACTGTTACGTGATAAGCAGGGGACTTAATGTTGATGTTGGTTTTAAGTTCAGGGTTAGAATCATAAAATCTTATATTTAGCGTTGTCATCCTGCAAAGGAATAAAAGCCATTTAAAAGTAATGAGTGTTCATGCCTCTTTTACTTACATATGTATTGAGCAATTCAACATATTTAAGAAATTTATTTGGAATGGTGGTGAAGCAACAACCCTTGATATTCTGTAAATTTTAATCTATTGGATTATTTACTAATGCATTGACTTTCCTAGTATTTTCCTACTATGTTCCCAGCCGAACTCTCGATATTGGCATGATATGACGATCAAATGTTCACTCTCAGCAGAGTAGCGTGAATCTCCTGTAGTGTCAGTATTGAGATCTGTATGAAAATACTCACAAATGCTGCATCATTCTCTGATAAAGATATTTTCGTATCGATGCACTTTTAATTAAAAGATATCTCGATCAAGTTCCTTAAAGAAAATCTAGACTATTCACATCAGTCTCAAAAATGATCACGGCCACACGACTTGGCCGCGCGATTCAACAAGCCTAGCCTATGCCTGGAAGAATTAGGCAATCATCATGATGACCGCCGACGGGCCCATTAGCATCCCGACCGAGCGGATGCCATCTAATACATACGCAGTTCTTCGAACGATTAGCCCAAACATGGGTGATTGCGCTGTTGAAGAAGAGAGCTCAAACGAGCTAGACCGGCCAAAACAGTCTTAGAAAGATCACGACCGTCCAACTTCGTTAGCCTAGTTGGACGGCTTGGATCTTCCCACAAGCGATTAAGGAAGTGCCGACGTATTCGTTGTCGGTCCAACTTTCCCCTTGGTCGATCGACCTGCCCGAGGAAAGCCTATAGGGTGTTAAATTGTTTGCTCGAACTAGGACAAACATGTTGTTTCAAAACCCTAATTTTGGGTTGCGACAGTATATTATTGTCGCAAACCATCATATTCATCCAACTTCGCCAGCCTAGTTGGACGGCTTAGATCGCGTTCCAGATGATCAAGGAGGTGCCAATGCGTTCACCATCGGCCCAATATTATCCCCGACCAATCGACTTTCTCATGGAAGTTAATGGCACACCAAACCGTTCGATTGAACTAGGGTGGACGCGGATGCTTCGAAACCCTAATCGGTGTTTGCGACAACATATTACTGTCGCAAATCGATCATGACCATCCGTATTCGCCAGCCGAATCAAGTGGCTTAGATTAACTTTAGATGACACGGGAGATGTCAGTATGCTCACCGTCAACCCATCTTTGCACATGGTCGATTGACCTGTTCGAACTAGCACTCAGTGCCTCTAATCGCTCGCCCAAAAGAGGGTTGGACGCGCGGCCCCTAAACCCTAAAACTGCGTTAAACGACAATACACAACTGCGGCAAATCATCTCGTCCATCCAACTTCACCAGCCTAGTTGGACGGTGTTGATTTATTTCAGAAAACTAACAAAGCAGCATTGTGATCACCGACCATTCTTCCTCCACAGGGAGCGATCGACCCAGTGATAGCACGCCCATAGGGTCCTCAAACGATCACCCGAAGATGGCCGGTCGTGCTACTTTTAAGACACTCAATCCGTGACTGATTCGATCGAGATCAAAAACAGCGATGCTTCTAGCACATCGATTATTTTCAGCTGCTTGCTTAAAAGCGATGCTTCATACATATCGATTATAAGCGATGTCTTATAAATATTGGTTTCGCAAATAAATTATTATTTAACCTAAACACACTGTGTGATGCTTTCAGCGACGAGTCTCACGACTCGACCCACTTACTCGAGACATTAAACATGTCACAAACTGGGGGATGCTCATTGGGGTATTGGTCTGGCGGTTTACAGCGTGCGGCGTGCGATGAGCCCATTACGAGAACGTGTCAGGAAAGAACGGACGGTTAACATCAATGAGATAGTGGGTGAAGGCGTGACCAGTTTCCCCTCATAGTGGAAACTTGGTGATCACCACTTATACACAACTCCACTTATCCATTTCCTAATCACCTCCACTTCCTATGAGATCAGGGGGTGCTCGAACATGACTTGTATAAATAGGTTTTTAATCTATTTCGACAAAAAAACAACAAGTGTGATCAACACAAGTATCCAGAAACCATATTCTGATACAAGTCATAAAACAACCACACCTTCATAATTCAACATTATGATCTTAAACACCTTCTTCGCTTCCCTCCCTAAAATCAACCCTTCTCCTTCACCTTGTGACCGAATTGAATCTGGAACGTCCATTTCTTGGTTTAGGCCAGAGTCTTACAGATTGATCTCTCGAATCTATAAGTACTCCTGTGCAGTGCATTTGTTTACGGTTTGAATTCGTTTCTCATCAATACACCCAAATTTACCAAAAAAAGCAGAATCAGTTTTTACCCTCAAACAAACCGATTTTCCACACTTCCAAACAAGTTTAGAATTGGTTCATCTGACTTTCAAGAACTATGTGATTGATCAAGAACACTCAATCACACATCATGGGTTTAACGGTTCTACCAAAACAAGTTTCGGTTCTACCTCCATGTGAGTACTGTGCATAGTCACACTAGCTTTCCAAAATCCGGTTGACTAGGTACTAGGATCGGTTCCCCACATATATATGGTATCTAACTTATATGTGTTGCATATGTCCATAGGATTGGTTCCCCTTTGCCTAAAAACGTGTTGCACATGTCCATAGGATCCATTCCCCTTTCTGCTACAAATTTGCTGCACCTCATATAAGGATCGATTCCCCTTTGTGATGTGTTGCACCTCTTACTAGGATCGGTTCCCCTTTACCCAGAGTCGGTCATACACAAATCACAAACTCGATCATACCATCTCAGGTGATTACTTAAGATCGGTTTCACTAATAAAAAGTCATACCAATACATAAGTCAGGCCTTTGTGAATAGTTTTACCAAGAACATAAACAAGTCATGAGCAGTTATACTAAATCACGCATATTGGTTGTTCACAAGATATGCAATGAATAACAATACCAATAACGCCTGGCGATTTCCTTTTCGATTCATAAACAAGTTTATGAACTTACTTCCTTAAAACACATGTAAAAACATTGTTTCCTAGGATGAAATCCTGACCTCATACCCATACATAATCACAATAGCATTTAAACGATTATGTCGATGTCTTATCTACAAAGTTTAAGGGTTAAGAAATAAACCTTGTATTGTATTCCTTAATACTATGTCTATCTAGAGTGTTCATGCTTCGCAGTTTTGTTTTCAATATGCACGACTTGAAAGATATGTTAGGGAATGAAACAGTTCAAGTAAAATATCACTAACCTCAAGTGGAAGGATAATGTTGTCGTTGTAGCTTATTACTTCTTCACTTCTTCAAGTCTTCGCAATACTTGTAATGTCTCATATCCTAATACTTTCAAGCTAACCTATACGAAGTTGAATCTAGTACATAATCAAGCGACTCTTAAAATGAGTTTTGATTTATTAAAATATGACAACCAAACTTGACATGTCAATGCTTGGTGGGTTCAACCGGGCTATGCTCTAACGGGGGGGGGGGGGGGGGGGGGGGGGTTGGGGTTGTATAAGGTCTTCAATTCTTTGCAACTGTTCAATAATAGTCGTAAACACGGTTGTCATTCCATTGTATACCACGCTTGGCTCAGTTGTGAAAGTGAATCCAAATTACTGGGCAATGTCTCACACAACTCTTCAAGTAGTTTTCATCATTAGTTTCACAACTAAGTTATATGTATTATAAATTTCTAACGCAACTCCACTAACAGTTGTGTATACACTCTTCTCCCAACCCTTATTTTAGTTGTATGACATACTCAACTCTTGTTTCACAACCAAAGGTATGTGTAGAAAAAACTCGCATCACAACCTTTTCTAGCGTAGTGTAACCTCTTTTCACAATTATAATCTTAGTTGTAATTATTTCTTTCACAACAAAATCCTTTGTAGCAGAAATAGGTATGTCAACCTTTGTTAGTGTAGTATAACCTCTTTGCACAATTATTATATCTTAGTTGTAATTATTTCTTTCACAATCAAAGCATGTGTAGCAGAAACAGGTATCACAAGCATGTTTTGTGTAGTATAATTTGAATTTCACAACTCCATTATTATGTAGTTGTTGATGGTGGTTTTTAGCTTAGGGTTAAAATCGTAAAACCATACATCTGACATGATGTCACTATGACCACTAGCGCATTTATTGAATCAATCAGCATGCCTGCGTAAGAATTACCAGGGTACCTTTTTTTGTATATGTGTGATGTTCCACGGCAGAACCCTTAGTATTGACCGACATCATCTTCGTACATACCAAACCCTAATTCTCATGCTACACCGCAAAGGCATGCCAACCATGCCAGCTGCACCACCGTGCCAATGGAAAACCATGCCAGCCACATCTCCGCGCCAAGGAATGCCGACCATGCCAGCCGCACCACTGCGCCAATGACAAACCATGCCAGCCACATCTTCGTGCCAAGCCATACCGACCATGCCAGCCGCACCACTGCGCCAATGGAAAACCATGCCAGCCACATCTTCGCGCCAAGGCATGCCGACCATGCCAGCCGCAGCACCGTGCCAATGGAAAACCATGCCAGCCACATCTCCGCGCCAAGGCATGCCAAACATACCAGCCACACCACTGTTCCAATAGCAAACCATGCCAGCCACGTCTACCGCGCCAAGGCATGCCAACCTTGCTAGCCGCACCATTCGCCAATGGCATGCCAAACCCTTGGCCCCACCATGCCAAGGAAACCTCACCTTGCATTGGCCCCAACCATGCTAGCCGCACCATGCACCAATGGCATGCCAAACCCTTGGCCCCACCATGCCAAGCCAACCACACTTTGCCATGGCCCCACCATGCCAAGCCAACCGCACCTTGCCTTGGCCCCACCATGCCAAGCCAACCGCACCTTGCCTTGGCCCCACCATGCCAAGCCGTCCGTGCCAAACCCTTGGCCCCACTATGCCAAGTCGTCTGTGCCATTCGCCTTGGCCCCACCATGCCGGCCTTCCCTATGCGGCTACCAAAACGAAGGTGTGCGACGACCAACGACCACCCTTTAATCCTAGATGCAAATACTAGCCGTACAAGGTCGCCAAACAACGCATGGTAACCTTTGGCCACGCCAAACCGTGCCAAGGCATGCCATGCCACATGTGCCAATGGCATGCCAACCACCTTGCCGCGCCATACCATGTCGGCCTTACCTATGCGGCTACCAAAACGACCACTCTTTCATCTAAGGTGCAGATCTTAGATGTCCAAGGTTACCATATAACGCATGGCAACCTTTGGCCCTAGTTTGGTCGCGCCTAAACAAAGCCAAAACCTTAAATTTTAGCCGCGCCTAAACTAGGCCATATTAAATCCATACTGATCATGATTTCATGTCACTGGTTACCAAACGAAGGGTTGCAATAATCAACGGCTACCTTTCCTCTTAAGATGCAAAATCTCGACCGTCGAAGGTCACTACCGAGCCGGCAAGTCTCCCAAGCTCAACTTACCAGACAAAAACAACGTGCTACATGTTTTCCATGAAAACACTCGAGACATCAACACATGTCACAAACTGGGGGATGCTCATCGGGTGTTGGTTTGGCGGTTTACAGCGTGAGGCGTACACTACGCCCGTTATAAGAAAGTGTCATAATGATGAGGCGGTTAGTAAATACATGGAGTAATGGTGAAACACTTTCTTTTATGGAACATCAATTCCAGGCGTTACCGGTTACCACCTCCTCCCATTTACTCACCCGTTTTCCATTTCTTAATGAGACCAGAGTACGTTTCACTTCGACTTGTATAAATAGACATTACATATTTCCACCGAACAACAAGTTCAGGTCAGGAGCATACAACACTCATAAAATATTTGCTAGCTTTCCATCTGTTAGCTTCCCACTTTCTGACACAAGTCGTAAAACAACTACTCTTCCAGAATCAACTATTCTGGTCTCAACACTCTCTTCGCTTCCCTCCCCAAAACCAACCCTTCTCCTTCACTTTGTGACCGAAGCAAGTCTGGAACGACCATTTCTTGGTTTAGTACGGATTTGTACAGATTGATCTCTCGAATCTAAAGTACTCCCTTGCAGTACATTGTTTAGGGTTTAAACTCGTTTCTCACCCACACACCCGAAATTACCAAAATCAGCAGAAATCGTTTTCACCCTCAAACAGTTGGCGACCACAGTGGGAGATTGATCTTTCGGTTACATTGTCAATTTTCAATCCTCGATCCCATACTTCGACCCAGACGTCAGGACGGTAGAGGCAAACGATCCGCTCAGGGATCAACGACTCAGCTACTAGACGACCCGATACGATCCGCTCAGGGATCGACGACTCAGTTACCAGATGACCCGATTACCAGTCATGACACCGCAAGGGGAGACTGGGGACTTCCCGGAGGTTAAAAGCAAACCATCCACCCAGGGATCGACGACTCGATTATCAAGTGACTCAGGGACGAGTGGGGACTTTCCACAATCGCGGTGCTTCCCACAAAACTCGGACTTGCACCTGACTCATTTTTCGTTAGCAGATCCAAAAAACCGAGTAAGTCTTGCCTAGACAAAATACATGGTTTACTATTTCAAGTTTTCACGGGAATGATAAAACCGATAGCCATGTTATGTTTCATCCCATGTCATCTACCGACACGCAACGTTCACGGTTCCATATCTTCCCTGGGATGTTTGTGTCAGTTACAATCGTAACCAAAAACGGCATCATCCTAAAACAGTTCATCCCGAATAATAATCCAAAACCCTCATAGGTAACACTTGTCTATCAACCCAAAAATCCATAAAATCAAACCATAAACCAGACGCTTTGTTTGACTTACAAAAAAATAAAATGGAAAACCCTAACGCCCGGTTCTTCGTGGAATCAGTCACCTACCCATACGTACCCACTTTGCATAATAATGATTACCCGTCACTATTCATGAGGTAGCCGACGTTACTACGGTGATATTCGAAGAGGAATTGTTTATGATGAATTATTTCTACAAGTTTATGAAAGGCATACCTACGGCTAGGGTTTACACCAGTTCAGAAGAACAATATTTCTACGGATTTATGGAAGGCATACCTATGGCTAGGGTTTGCACCAACACAATAAAAACAAGAAAACAAATTGAAAGAGAAACGCTGGAGTACATACCTGGAATATGCTTTCCCACTTTATTGCTACGCGCCATGCCAAGCCAGCGCCATGCCAAGTTAGCGCCTTGCCAAGCCAGTGTCCACGCCAAGCCAGCTCCCATTCCAAGCCGATCTAGCGCTAACAACTTGCATATTTCCAGTGCCAGCAGATTGTATCCCTTCCAGCGCATCCATCCAGCGCTAACAACTTTCATCTTTCCAGCGCCAGCAGCTTGCATCCCTTCCAGCGCTGACGGCTTGCATCCATCCAGCCTAACATCTTTCATCTTTCCAGCGCCAGCAGCTTGCATCTCTTCCAGCGCTGACAGCTTGCATCCTTCCAGCGCTAACAACTTTCATCTTTCCAGCGCCAGCAGCTTGCATCTCTTACAGTGCTGACAGCTTGCATCTCTTACAGTGCTGACAGCTTGCATCCTTCCAGCGTTGCTCTTGAACGCTCAGTAGAAGGGAATCAACAATACAATTTCATCACACGTAGAGATCAGGAACGATTTCTCCAAAATCGAGGCAAGGAGATCATAAACCCCCTTGAGTTCACAAATTAAGACTCTCTTCCCGTCAGGAGATGCATGATTTCGGGGGACTTCGCCCACAAAATTGTGCAGTCTATGGTGGAACATTTATGAGAGATTTTATATTTTACCAAGGCACAACGTCAAGACATAGTTTCAGCCCTCAACCGCGCTGTGTCAGGAAAACATCTAATTCCAGCCAAGAAGTCGTTCCCAAACCCCTACCTCTCTTGGAAAGCACGATAGATGGAACTGAGACTCCTAACCACTGTTCGCTTGAAGGGTGTCCAGTTTTACAACACACTGATTGACGCAGCCTCTCCGCTTCAACGTCCTCTAGCAGCGGCTCCGCTTCAATGTTCACTTCAGCAGCCGCTCCGCTTCAGCATTCTCTCCATAAGCTGCTCCAGGATCAAAGCCGAAGCTTTAGCGTTTGTCTTCTTAAGTTTCAACATCCTCTCCAAGAGCCGAAGCCGCCTCAACGCCGCTTCCTCCTGCCAAGGATCGTACCGGGGCCGCCACTCCTTCTTGCAAAGGGTCGTACCACCACGCTCTCCATGTCAAGGGTCATGATCGCATCCAGCCAATCTTCGTAGTCATGACCGCCTTTTGATCCATCCCGCCAAAACTCATGATCATTGACAGTTTGCTCGCTTATGCATCCAGCCAATCCTTTTACTTCCATGGATGCCCATACAATTCCAGCCAACCTACTTTGTTACCAAGACAACGTAGTCTCTTCTGATTACATCTGCTACCAAGAACTGTTACCACTCATTTGTTGATACCAGCCATAGCTTCACCACAGTAGCAATCGCTACAAAGATGAAAACATGTAAACCATACTTGGGGACTGAGGATATACATGAAATCCCTTCACTGTCAAAGCTCAGAAGACATAGTCAACCAAAAGGTCATAGCCACAACAAGCTCATCTACTCTTCAAGGGTGCAGCGCAAGAATATCATCACCTCCCTATCTAGAAGACGCATTCAACACTTTACGAGTCCGCGGAGGACCCCAAGCCTTCTTAGAGGAAAACAACTTCAGAAACTAAAGAAAAATGCGACTGAGGACTGCTCATCGCACTCGACAACCATCAAAAACTCATGGATAACTCCAGAGCGGCTGAAACATTTTCTTGAAGAAATAGTGGAAGCCACGATAAACAACATAACTCTTTCATTTCTACCTCTTCGCTATCCAGAATATTTCGTCCATGTGATATTTTGAGCATCCCAGCGTCACATCCAAAAGAATACAATAAGCTTGTATCAAACCCCATGGACGTGGAGTCAAGCCGATGCAATGAAAGTAGGCTGCGCATGGGGACTACCACCATAAGACGCTTTCACTCCCCTCAACCAGGTTATTTCTGATTTCAACACCATCACTGTCGAAGTTTTACGAGCCACGGGAATTTCTCAACACAAAGCTGTACATGTGCATCGAAGAGTCCAAAAGCACGCCACAGAGATACATTCACATGTTCAGCCGTGCCATCGGATCTAACAGAAATATAACTGGGGACTGCTCACCGCATCTCATTCCATACGATAGTTCAAGATTCAGAAGATGGTTCGAAGGATATCTCTTGGAACAAAGTCCTTGAAGACTTGATAGTAGCACGTCGGTAACGAAACGTCTCCAAACTCATCTATTTCATCCAGTGACTCCGGAATATTTCGACCATACAAGCATCCACAACATACTGTCATCACGATCAGAAGGTCCAAGAACTGAACAACCTAAAATCAAGGATGGACCGACAACGCAACCACATCCATCCGTCCCAAGAATGCAATGGAGTTTGGTAAATTTTGGAATCCACTGGAGAGACACTGCATACGAAAGCACGGATCCGGACGAGCGACAAAAAAAAGAAGAAGGTCAATACCTCTTTTCATACGGACGAAGTTTCTAGAGTTTGCACAGAATAAAGTTTCCTTTTTTCTCCATGAACGGGAATAGATGACTCGGCGCGACTATGTTACCCTAGGCCCGCAACATCCCTCCTGAATTCTTCCTCAGTTTCACTGTAGGGCCATTTTCACCTCCTAAACGAGATCAAAACCTAAATATTCCCTCGTAAGGAGATAGGAAATTCTTTTCCGGTCAGATGGAGGGGCAGATCGTCAAAATACGAGTTCGTACGAGAATTCTACAACGATTTTAGTAAGGAGCGCTAATTAGGGTTTCAGCATCCCAAACCCTAATTTTGACAGAGTTGCCAGACGTCATCACCACCGTTTGGTAGCCGAAGTTCTAGCGCCATCACCACCGTTTGGTATCCGAAGTTCCAAAACCAGTTCCCATTCTTCCACGAAACTGAAGCCAGTCGTCATCCTTCCACGGAACTGAAGCCAATCAACATCATTCCACGGGCCCGCAACATCCCTCCTGAATTCTTCCTGAGTTTCACTGTCGGGCCATTTTCACCTCTTAAACGAGCTCAAAACCTAAATATTCTCGCGATGGAAGATAGTAAATTCTTTTCCGGTCAGATGGAGGGGCGGACCGTCAAAATCCGAGTTAGTACGAGAATTCTACAACGATTCTAGTAAGGGGCGCTAATTAGGGTTTCGGCATGCCAAATCCTAATTTAGACAAAGTTTCCAGGCGCCATCACTACCATTTGATAACCGAACTTCTAGCGTCATCACCATCGTTTGGTAGTCGAAGTTCCGAAACCAATTTACACCATTCTGCGGACTAAAGACAGTTTCCACCATTCCGCGGACCGAAGCCAGTTTCCTCCCATTCCAAGCCGACCGACGCCTGCGGCTCCCATTCCAAGCCGACCAACGCGTGCGGCTCCCATTCCAAGCCGACCGATGCCTGTGACTCCCATTCCAAGCCGATCAACGCATGTGGATCCCATTCCAAGCCGACCGACGCCTGCGGCTCCCATTCCAAGCCGACCGACGCCCGCGGCTCCCATTCCAAGCCGACCGACGCCCGCGGCTCCCATTCCAAGCCAGCAGTCTACATCTCACCACTTCACGGTCTAGCCAGCAACACCACAAGTAGAATCTATGCAAGGCTTCCAACAAAAGAATCACGAACTCTCCTTATCTCTCGAAAAAGGTTAGCCGGGTCTTCTTGACCATCTTTTCATGACTTGTCATTTCGATTTTGTCCTCGCCTGTCACTATCTTATGCTTACCTCGCAACAGTGCTCCTGTTCCGAGCTACGCAGGGGACTTAATGTTGATGGTAGTTTTTAGCTTAGGGTTAAAATCGTAAAACCATACATCTGACATGACGTCAGTAGAACCACTAGCGCATTTATTGAATCAATCATCATGCATACGTAAGAATTACCAGGGTACCTTTTTTTTGTATATGTGTCATGTTCCATGGCAGAACCCTTAGTATTGACCGACATCATCTTCGTACATACCAAACCCTAATTCTCATGATACCGCGCCAAGGCATGCCAACCATGCCAGCCGCACCATTGTTCCAATGGAAAACCTTGCCAGCCACATCTCCGCGCCAAGGTATGCCAACCATGCCAGCCACATCTCCGCGCCAAGGCATGCCGACCATGCCAGCCGCACCAATGTGCCAATGACAAACCATGCCAGCCACATCTACGCGCCAAGGCATGCCGACCATGCCAGCCGCACCACTGCGCCAATGGCAAACCATGCTAGCCACATCTTCGCGCCAAGGCATGCCGACCATGCCAGCCGCACCACCGTGCCAATGGCAAACCATGCCAGCCACATCTCCGTGCCAAGGCATGCCAAACATGCCAGCCGCACCACTGTGCCAATAGCAAACCATGGCAGCCACGTCTACTACGCCAAGGCATGCCAACCATGCTATCCGCACCATGCGCCAATGGCATGCCAAACCCTTGGCCCCACCATGTCAAGCCAACCGCACCTTGCCATGGCCCGAACCATGCTAGCCGCACCATGCTCCAATGGAATGCCAAACCCTTGGCCCCACCATGCCAAGCTGTCCGCACCATTTTCCTTGGCCCCAACATGCCGGCCTTCCCTATGCAACTACCAAAACGAAGGCGTGCGACGATCAGCGGCCACCCTTCAATCCTAGATGCAAATCTTAGCCGTCCAAGGTCGCCAAACAACGCATGGTAACCTTTGGCCCAAAACCCTAGTTTTGGCCACACCAAGGCATGTCATGCCACATGTGCCAATGGCATGCCAACCACCTTGCCGCGTCATACCATGCCGGCCTTCCCTATGCGGATACCAAAACGATGGCGTGCGACGATCAACATCCACTCTTTCATCTAAGGTGCAGATCTTAGCCGTCCAAGGTTACCAACTAATGCATGGCAACCTTTGGCCCTAGTTTGGTGGCGCCTAAACAAATCCAAAACCCTAACTTTTGGCCGCGCCTAAACTAGGCCATATTAAAGCCATATTGATCATGCTTTCATGTCACTGGCTACCAAACAAAGAGTTGCAATAATCAACGGCTACCTTTCCTCTTAAGATGCAAAATCTCGACTGTCGAAGGTCACCACCGAGCCGGAAAGTCTCCCAAGCTCAACTTTCCAGACAACAACAACGTGCTACATGTTTTCCATGAAAACACTCGAGACATCAACGCATGTCATAAACTGTGGGATGCTCATTGGGTGTTGGTTTGGCGGTTTACAACGTGCGGCGTACACTACGCCCGTTATAAGAAAGTGTCATAAGGATGAGGCGGTTAGTAAATACATGGAGTAATGGTGAAACGCTTTCTTTTATGGAACATCAATTCCAGGCGTTACCGGTTACCACCTCCTCCCATTTACTCACCCGTTTTCCATTTCTTAATGAGACCAGAGTACGTTTCACTTCGACTTGTATAAATAGGCATTACCTATTTCCACCGAACAACAAGTTCAGATCAGGAGAATACAACACTCAGAAAATATTTGCTAGCTTTTCATCTGTTAGCTTCCTATTTTCTGATACAAGTCGTAAAACAACTACTCTTCCTGAATCAACTATTCTGGTCTCAACACTCTCTTCGCTTCCCTCCCCAAAAACCAATCCTTCTCCTTCACTTTGTGACCGAAGCAAGTCTGGAACGACCATTTCTTGGTTTAGGCCGGATTTGTACAAACTGATCTCTCGAATCTAAAGTACTCCCTTGCAGGTAAATTTTTTAGGGTTTAAACTCGTTTCTCACCCACACACCCGAAATTACCAAAATCAGCAGAAATCGTTTTCATCCTCAAACAGTAGCAGAAGTATGTATCACAACCATTGTTTATGTAGTATAACTTTATTATCACAACCCCTAGTTTGGTTATAATCAATTTTTTCACAACCAATGCACTGTGTAGAAGAAAAATGTATCACAATCCTTGTTCGTATAGTATAACTTTATTTTCACAACTCCTAGTTTGGTTATAATCAATTTTTTCACAACCAATACACTCTTTAGAAGAAAAATGTATCTCAATCCTTGTTTGTGTAGTATAACTCCAGTGTCACAATTCCTAGTTTGGTTGTAATCAATTGTTTGACAACCTATGCTCTATGTAGTAATGTTTTCTTTCCAGTATAGGTATGTCCAATTACAACCTCTTTTAGAAGTTGTGATTTATTTACATTTTATAAAATATATATATAAAAATTGGTTTTCAATTCACCCAAAAATATATATAAATTGGCTTTCATTCCATTAAAATGTAACAACATTTAAACACTTGAACCACCTTGAATGATACATGAAACCCATTGAGTACAACATAAACACATTGTTTCCACAAAAAAAGAACAACATTGTTGTAAACTGATAAGAGCAACAAAAAAAGAACCACATTGTTTTGTGAACACTCCCCAAACAGAATAACAAGTCAGATTTCAAGCAATATCAGATCCTTGGCACATGTGGTATAAGTTCATACAACGTCTATTACACGCTTCAACTCGCCGATTTTCTTGTAGAGAATGGCATCATCAACATCAGACGTAATCACAATTACTTTGTATGGTGTAAAACCTATTCGCATTCCATGGCACTCCATCTTTGGATCTGTTTCTGTTAGAGCACTGCTCGGTCGAACTCGCATGCGTTGTTATCTCAAGCATGTTTGTCAATATTAGTGATCAAAACTATATGTCTTGATTTCTAGTTTACTAATGACTAAGTCTCGGTCTAGGATAGTTAAGTGCAGTTGAGCTCCAGAATCCATGGCGATCATCTTACGAAGACGAAGAACTACTCGAGGAATAAGTGGAACTTCATCCGACAAAAAGGTATGTGGAAACTTGAACTTATCTGTCACTCAAAAATCTATTCTATTTCCTACTCTTGAGACAAAGTCGTATAAGTATGATAGTTTTCATACGTACACATTTCCTATTTCGAGCCGAGTTTACTCGCGTATATTTTTCTCGAAATATGTGTTGGTGAGCTTTTGCTTTAACCATTTTCATCTTTACCCGTGACGAAAGTCATAATGACGTTTCAATCTTGAAAATAGCTTTGATGAAGATAGTCGTGAATAACGATTGTTATAACATTATAGAAGAATGTTTCAATGATTGAAATGTAGAGTTGATATTACCAACTATGGATATAAGCATATATAGTATGTTCGCACATTAGTGTATAAATCCATGTGCTGGAAACCAAGTGTGTGCATATGTGTGCATGCGGTATTGGTGAAGGAGACAGGTGGAGTACGGTTAGGGGGTTGTAGAAGGTATTCAATTCTTTGCAACTCTTCAATAATAGTCGTAAACATGGTTGTCATTCCATTGTATACCACGCTTGGCTCAGTTGTGAAAGTGAATCCAAACTACTAGGCAATGCCTCACACAACTCTTCAAGTAGTTGTCATCATTATTTTCACAACTGAGTTATATGTATTAGAAATTTCTAACGCAACTCCACTAACAGTTGTGTATACACTCTTCTCCCAACCCTTATTTTAGTTGTATGACATACTCAACTCTTGTTTCACAACCAAAGGTATGTGTAGCAAAAACTCGCATCACAACCTTTTCTAGTGTAGTATAACCTCTTTTCACAATTATAATCTTAGTTGTAATTATTTCTTTCACAACAAAAGCCTTTGTAGCAGAAATAGGTATGTCAACCTTTGTTAGTGTAGTATAACCTCTTTGCACAATTATTATCTTAGTTGTAATTATTTCTTTCACAACCAAAGCCTGTGTAGCAGAAACAGGTATCACAAGCATGTTTTGTGTAGTATAATTTGAATTTCACAACTCCATTATTATGTAGCAGAAGTATGTATCACAACCATTGTTTATGTAGTATAACTTTATTGTGACAACCCCTAGTTTGGTTATAATCAATTTTTTTCACAACCAATGCACTGTGTAGCAGAAAAATGTATCACAATCCTTGTTTATGTAGTATAGCTTTATTTTCACAAATCCTAGTTTGGTTATAATCAATTTTTTCACAACCAATACACTGTTTAGAAGAAAAATGTATCACAATCCTTGTTTGTGTAGTATAACTCCAATGTCACAATTCCTAGTTTGGTTGTAATCAATTGTTTAACAACCTATGCTCTATGTAGTAACATTTTCTTTCCAGTATAGGTATATCCAATTACAACCTCTTTTAGAAGTTGTGATTTATTTACATTTTATAAAAAAAATAAAAATAAATTGGCTTTCAATTCACCCAAAAATATATATAAATTGGCTTCCATTCCATTAAAATGTAACAACATTTAAACACTTGAACCACCTTGAATGATTCCCGAAACCCATTGAGAACAACACAAACACATCGTTTCCACAAAAAAAGAACAACATTGTTGTAAACTGATAAGAGCAACAAAAAAAGAACCACTGTGAACACTCCCCAAACAGAATAACAAGTCAGATGGCAAGCAATATCAGATCCTTGGACCATGTGGTATAAGTTCCTACAACGTCAATTACACGCTTCAACTCGCCGGTTTTCTTGTAGAGAATGGCATCATCAACATGAGACGTAATCACAATTACTTTGTATGGTGCAAAACCTATTGGCATTCCATCTTTGGATCTATATCTGTTAGAGCACTGCTCGGTCGAACTCGCATGCGTTGCTATCTCAAGCATGTTTGTCAATATTAGTGATCAAAACTATATGTCTTGATTTCTAGTTTACTAATGACTAAGTCTCGGTCTAGGATAGTTAAGTGCAATTGAACTCCAGACTCCATGGCGATCATCTTACGAAGACAAAAAACTACTCGAGGAATAAGTGGAACTTAATCCGACAAAAAGGTATGTGGAGACTTGAACTTATCTATCACTCAAAAATCTATGATATCTCCTACTCTTGAGACAAAGTCGTATAAGTATGATAGTTTTCATACATACACATTTGCTATTTCGAGCCGAGTTTACTCGCGTATCTTTTTCTCGAAATATGTGTTAGTGAGCTTTTGCTTTAACCATTTTCATCTTTACCCGTGATGAAAGTCATAATGACGTTTCAATCTTGAAAATAGATTTGATGACGATAGTCGTGAATAACGATTGTTATAACATTATAGAAGAATGTTTCAATGATTGAAATGTAGAGTTGAGATTACCAACTATGGATATAAGCATATATAGTATGTTCGCACATAAGTGTATAAATCCATGTGCCGGAAACCAAGTGCGTGCATATGTGTGCATGCGGTATTGGTGAAGGAGACAGGTTGAGTACAGTTAGGGGGTTGTAGAAGGTATTCCATTCTTTGCAACTCTTCAATAATAGTCGTAAACAAGGTTGTCGTTCCATTATATACCACGCTTAGCTCAGTTGTGAAAGTGAATCCAAATTACTAGTCAATGTCTCACACAACTCTTCAAGTAGTTGTCATCATTAGTTTCACTACTGAGTTATATGTATTAGAAATTTCTACCGCAACCCCACTAACAGTTGTGTATACACTCTTCTCCCAACCCTTATTTTAGTTGTATGACATACTCAACTCTTGTTTCACAACCAAAGGTATGTGTAGCAAAAACTCGCATCACAACCTTTTCTAGTGTAGTATAACCACTTTTCACAATTATAATCTTAGTTGTAATTATTTCTTTCACAACAAAAGCCTTTGTAGCAGAAATAGGTATGTCAACCTTTGTTAGTTTAGTATAACCTCTTTGCACAATTATTATCTTAGTTGTAATTATTTCTTTCACAACCAAAGCCTGTGTAGCAGAAACAGGTATCACAAGCATGTTTTGTGTAGTATAATTTGAATTTCACAACTCCATTATTATGTAGCAGAAGTATGTATCACAACCATTGTTTATGTAGTATAACTTTATTGTCACAACCCCTAGTTTGGTTATAATCAATTTTTTCACAACCAATGCACTGTGTAGCAGAAAAATGTATCACAATCCTTGTTTATGTAGTATAACTTTATTTTCAAAAATCCTAGTTTGGTTACAATCAATTTTTTCACAACAAATACACTGTTTAGAAGAAAAATGTATCACAATCCTTGTTTGTGTAGTATAACTCCAATCTCACAATTCCTAGTTTGGTTGTAATCAATTGTTTGACAACCTATGCTCTATGTAGTAATATTTTCTTTCCAGGATAGGTATATCCAATTACAACCTCTTTTAGAAGGTGTGATTTATTTACATTTTATAAAAAAATAATATATAAATTGGCTTTCAATTCACCCAAAAATATATATAAATTGGCTTCCATTCCATTAAAATGTAACAACATTTAAACACTTGAACCACCTTGAATGATTCATGAAACCCATTGAGAACAACACAAACACATTGTTTCCACACAAAAAAAACAACATTGTTGTAAACTGGTAAGAGCAACAAAAAAAGAACCACATTGTTTTGTGAACAATCCCCAAACAGAATAACAAGTCAGATGGCAAGCAATATCAGATCCTTGGCCCATGTGGTATAAGTTCCTACAACGTCTATTACACACTTCAACTCGCCGGTTTGCTTGTTGAGAATGGGATCATCAACATGAGACGTAATCACAATTACTTTGTATGCTGCAAAACCTATTGGCATTCGAGCCGAGTTTACTCGCGTATCTTTTTCTCGAAATATGTGTTGGTGAGATTTTTCTTTAACCATTTTTATCTTTACCCGTGACGAAAGTCATGATGACGTTTCAATCTTGAAAATAGCTTTGATGACGATAGTCGTGAATAACGATTGTTATAACATTATAGAAGAATGTTTCAATGATTGAGTTAATAACTACGGATATAAGCATATATAGTGTGTTCACACATTAGTGTATATATCCATGTGCCGGAAACCAAGTGCGTGCATATGTGTGCATGCGGTATTGGTGAAGGAGACAGGTTGAGTACGCGTACCTGCGGAAGTTTTCGAACCGAAAATTTCTGCTGAGTTTGTAAGTTTGCAAACTAGTAAACAAGTCACCTTAGGTAAGCATACCCGTACGCGTACCCACGGAAGTTTTCGAACCGAAAATTTCTGCTGAGTTTGTAAACTCAAATCCGATAGCTAAGGTACGCATACCCGTACGCGTACCCAAGATGGTTATTTCTCAAATCGGTAGTTCATGAGCTTAAAACAATAAATTATAAGGAATGCAATCTTTGCAAACCGTGGCTATATTGTTCATGAATTGATTCAAATGAATCAAACCGATTTTGTTTCAATTGTGTCTATGAATAAAGACCTATGCAATTGAACAACTCTTGAACTAGTTCTTATGAGTCATTTGAACTAGTTATGAGAAAGATGAATACGGTTAATATGAAAGTGCTGGCTAACCATTGATTAACTATTTGTGAACCAACTAAGTGTACACGTGTAGGTACGGTTACTCAAACCTAAATGAATACATTTCATTTGTGTGTGACAAGCTAAGTTTCGATCTAACGGTTGAAAGATATTACCTTGGTTAAATCAGGTTTTTCATCTAACGATGAATATTGAATTCTTTGTTACCAAGGTAACTTGGACTGCAAATCCTGATTTGAAAACTTTATAAAGGAGACATCTAGCAATTGGAAAAACTAATACCCACACCTCCTGCGTGATACTAGTTAGTTTGCTAGAGTCGATTCTCCTTTAACCTTAGGTTTCTTCTAGAGACCCTGTAGGTTAACGACTGAAAGACTTCATTGGGATTGTGAAGCCAGACGAAACTACTTCTCTTGTAGTTGAGCGATCTTATCTTGCCATTTTCTATGGTACGAGTTCAATTGAATAATTGACTTGAGATTATATCTCCGATAGGGCAAGATAAAAAGAAATCACAAACATCTTCGTCTCATCGTTTGTGATTCCACAATATCTAGTTTCGCTACCATACGATCTAGATTATTGTGACGTGATTGATAATACTAGGCTTTTCTTAGGGAATATAAGTCCGGGTTATCAATTAGTTCTTGTTCACCTTGATTTATCAAAAGACAGAACAAAATCTCTTGGGTATTTTTGTGGGAGACAGATTTATTCAATCCTATACACTTTTCTGTGTGAGACAGATTTGTCTATCAAGTCTTCAACTTTGGGTCGTAGCAACTCTTGGTTGTGAGTGAGATCAGCTAAGGGTATCAAGTGCATAGTATCCTGCTGGGATCAGAGACGTAAGGAGCGCAACTGTACCTTGAATCAGTGTGAGATTTATTAGGGTTCAACTACAGTCTAGACCGAAGTTAGTTTGTAGTAGGATAGTGTCTGTAGATGCTTAATACAGTGTGGTGTTCAATCTGGACTAGGTCTCGGGGTTTTTCTGCATTTGCGGTTTCCTCGTTAACAAAATTTCTGGTGTCTATGTTATTTCTATTCCGCAATATATTTTGTTATATAATTGAATTATCACAGGTTGTGTGTAAAGATCAATCAAATAGAATATCCAACCTTTGGTTGTTGATTTAAATTGATTGACCCTTGGATATTGGTCTTTGATACCATCCAAGTTATTATCCTTGTATTTTATAAAGACTCGCATATTTGTATTTGCTTGAGTAAAAATCAAATCAAGTGAGAGAGATATTAACTCATCGATATACTTTTCTCTAGATTGAGTTTGACTGTCTAGTTAATTCTCTAGAAAGTATATTGGAGTTAGTCCATACAGATTCCTAATTGAAATATTGGGTGTGGTTGCTATACCCCCAGCTTTTTAAATTGGTATCAGAGCAGACAAACACGTTTAAGACCTCAAAAGTCTTTGTTTGTGGCGATCTGACTAGATGGACAGTAAAGTCTCTATAAACCCTTTACCAGGAATAAACCACAATCTTAGGGAATATTCTAAAATATTTGTTATTCTCTAAAGGAAGTTGGATGGACAAATCCGGATCAACCGTTATCTTGCTGCAGTAATTGCAAAGCATAAGGATTTGACGTCTGTCAAAAATTCTTCAGTATTGATGAATAACTCGTTTGATTCCTCTCTAAACGATCATATTAAGTCAAGTGTTAAACAAAGTTCATGCTTTAAGAAACTTGATAAAAGGAAGAAATTCTTAAATAAGATTGTTGATGTTGGCTCTTGTATGTTTTGTGAGTCTCACAATCACAATGAACATACATGTACACGTTTTCAGAAAAGTATAAAAGTTGCGAGCAATCTCCACAACAAAGCTGAACGACTGTTTACTTATTTGAAAAGGTATACAAGACTAACAAGAAATCCTAAACAGGAAAGTAGTGTTAGTATGGGAGTTTTTGCCTTAAAATCAACATCATCCTTCCAATGGTTTCTTGACAGTGGTTGTAGCCAACATATGACTGGTGACCTTTCGTGGTTTGTCTCCATTAGTGACTTTGAAGGAGGACTAGTTACCTTCGGAGATGGGAGTTGTTGCTATATTATCAAGAAGGGTACGATCAAGCTTCCCGGTGTTCCAGAAATCCATGATGTAGTATACGTTAAAGGTATGACTGCAAACCTTCTTGCTATTAGTCAAATTTGTGACAAAGACCATAGAGTTGTCTTCAATGCAAATGAATGTGACATTGTAGAAAAAACTGGAAAAGTAATTTTTCAAGGAACTCGTGGTAAAAATAATTGTTATCTTCTTGATACTCAGTTTAGAAATTGTTGCAATTTGACTAAGGTGGAATCTACATATCTTTGGCATGAGCGTTTTGGTCACATCAATTATCGTCTTTTAACTAAGATCATTAACAAAGAACTTGTTAGAGGCGTTCCCAAAATCAATGCAAAGATTGACAGTGTATGTGGTGCCTGTCAAAAGGGTAAACAAACGAAAGTTCACCATAAGTCATCTCGAGATATTCTCACTAAGGCTCCACTTGATTTAATTCATATGGATCTCTTCGGACCAATTCAAAAATCTACTGTTGGAGGAAAGAAGTATGCTTTAGTGATGGTAGATGACTACACCAGATTCACTTGGGTAGCTTTCCTAGATCATAAGAATGAAACCATTGGTGAATTTAAGATTATTGTTAATAGGATCCAGAATGAACAAGGTCGCAAACTAAAGAAAATTAGAGGTGACTGTGGCACTGAATTCAGGGACACCAACGTATTTGAATTCTGTGACAAACTAGGGATTTTAAACAATACTCACCACCTATTACTCCTCAATCCAATGGAGTTGCAGAAATAAAGAATAGGAATATTCAAGAAATGGCCAGGGTTATGCTCCATAACAAAAACTTACCTCTGATATTTTGGGGAGAAGCTATGTTCACGGCATGTTACTTGATCAACCGTGTCTATCTACGTTCTAAAACCCTAAACACTCCATATGAGTTGTGGTATGGTAGAAAACCCAACTTACACTATCTTAGAGTATTTGGAAGTAAGTGCTACATCCTAAAAGATCGAGAACAAAGAGGGAAATTTGATACTAAAAGCGATGAAGGTATCTTTTTGGGTTATGCATCTGATAGTCGTGGTTTTCGAGTATTTAATCTCAAAACCCAAGTAATGATAGAGTCCGCTAACGTTATCATTGATGATATTAGAGACTTTCATCATGATTTTTCTCCTGCTGAATTGCCTCCAACTGAGACAATTGAGAAAGTCAAGGAAGTTCCGGATTCAGCTGAAGTTGTACCTACAGTCACTGATCCTGATCTTTCTAGTGACGAGGAGAAAAACACTGATCAGACCGTGCCGGTTGAACAAGAACGTGTCCCTCAACGACACCTCTGGGTTTAAAGAAACCATGATCCCAACAGTATCATTGGAGGAAGAGATTCTACTGCAAAGACTAGAGGACAACTTCAAAATCTATGCAATTTTGGTTGCTATCTTTCACATGTAGAACCAAGGAATATTGATGAATCTCTTAGTGATCCCTTATGGGTGAATGCAATGCATGAAGAGTTAAATCAATTCCAAAGACAAGACGTATGGAAGCTTGTACCTTGTCCTCCAAATGTCAATATAATTGGCACCAAGTGGATATTTAAGAACAAGTCTGATGAGTTTTGCACAATTGTCAGAAACAAAGAAAGACTTGTCGCTCAAGGATACTCACAAATCGAAGGAATCTACTTTGACGAAACCTTTGCTCCTGTGGCACTCCTTGAGTCCATTAGATTGTTATTAGCTCATGCTTGTTTTCTTAAGGTAAAGCTATTTCAAATGGACATCAAATCCGCTTTTTTAAACGTAACCTTAAAGGAAGAAGTCTATGTAGCTCAACCTAAGGGATTTGAAAACCCTGACTTCCCAGATCACGTCCTTAAACTTAATAAGGCGTTATATGGGTTGAAACAAGCACCTCGTGTCTGGTTCGAGAAACTGACCTCATCCCTTCTTGGGAAAGGTTTTTCGAGAGGAGGAGCTGATAAAACGTTGTTTACCAAGTGGAATGGAAAAGATGTTGTGATCGCTCAAGTTTATGTAGATGATATCATCTACGGATCAATATCGGAGAAACTTGCACAAGATTTTCAAATGCCTCTTGGAAAGGAGTTTTAAATGAGCAATATTGGTGAATTAAAATTCTTTCTGGGTTTACAAATTCAACAACACAAGGATAAAATTTACTTATCTCACGAAAAATATGCTAAGGATATTGTCTCAAGATTTGGCCTTGATAAGTCCACTCCTAAACTAACTCCTATGGCTACCACTGGTAAACTGCATCGGAATGATAAAGGTGTAAATGTAGATCAAAAACTCTATCGATCTATCATTGGAAGCCTTTTATATCTTAGAGCTACTTGACCTGATATTTCTTTTAGTGTTGGTTGATGTGCTAGGTTCCAGGTAAATCCAAAAGAATCTCATCTTGCAGCTGCAAAAAGAATTATATGTTACATTAATCACACTGCAGGGTATGGTCTATCTTACACTTTTGATACTAACACTGATCTTACTGCCTATTCAGATGCAGATTGGGCAGGATGTGTGGAAGATTGAAAAAGTACGTCAGGGGGTTTCTACTATGTAGGACTGAATCTTGTAGCTTGGCATAGAAAGAAACAAAATTCACAATCCCTCTCAACATGTGAAGCAGAATACATCGTTGCAGGCTCATGTTGTACTCAACTTCTATGGATGAAACAAATGCTTGCTGATTATGGAATCAACACTGGAATAATGATAATTTTATGCGACAACACCAGTGCAATTCACATAACAGAAAATCCAGTTGAGCACTCAAGGACTAAGCACATTGACATAAGGTATCATTTTATCCGAGATCTTTATGAAAATGGTATCATTAATATGAAATTTTTGCCCTGAGAACAACAATTGGCTGATATTCTCACCAAACCATTAGACAATGCTACGTTTCAACACCTACGGCAGTCTATTGGTGTCTTTTTGGTTCATTAGTCTTCCATAACTCTTGCCCCTGCTCTTATATAGATCTTTTGGGCAATTGAGTTTGGAACGTCTTAAGGTGTAAAGTATTTTTCCACATTTGTTTCTAAGTAGATGTATCTTCTAAGTATCTTAGTGCTATCTTGAAATCCTTCTTTTCTCGTAAAAGTAAGGTCGCTCTTGTTGTTCTTTCGGGAATGACATCAAATGGGGGAGAGTTCTTTTGAACTTGTGCTTGATAGACACATTTTTGTGTCTAAATTGTCCTCAATGTCTGTTTTGTTGGAACTCGATTTTTTTACTAATATTGTGTTTTTATGTATTTTTAGGAAATAAATATTGTTGGAAAATTCGGCTCGAAAAGTTGCTCGGAGCACCCTCGAAGGACATTCGCTCTACGGACCCTCACTTTGGATAAGGGGTAACCTAATTACTAAGTGGCACCCCATTTCTAGGCAGCTGCTAACCGCACCCCAGGACCGGATAAGGGGCACCCATCTTCATCTTTTGAATTCTGGTTTTTGGCGGGAAAATATATTTTTAGAAAACAGATTTTCAGTTCGTGATTTGGAGGGGTTATAGTGTGATTCAATGGCTAAAATTTTATGGGAAGACTTGATTGAGCATAACAGACGTGGTATGGTTGATTGTTTCGGTTAAACTTGGCAAGATAACTCGCAAGAAAAAAACAGGGCAGCACATCAACGGGAGAAGTGTTTCACGGGATTGGACGTGTTCTCCTGTGCATGGCGTGAGATAAAAGTGTGTATAACTACATCTGAGGCGTGTACATGACAAATTGGAGTGTGCTGGAAGAAGTTTAATGCGTGGTGAAGATAAAAATGGAAATTTTGGCCGTAGAGAATAATGATGATGAATGAAGATTATTTGGGAGATATGGCGTGATTAAATGAGGCTTAAGAGTATAAATAGATGACTCTAGGTCCATAGACGGGGTGTCGAGAGTCTGGGGGGCTGAGGAGAGCCAGAGAAGAAGAAATTCGAGTTTTCCCAAACTCGATTTCTGCTGCTGCTGCTGCTGCTGATGAACATGAAGAACACGAAGAACGGACCTGCGAGACAGTCGTTTTTTAACAGTGTCGATGACTCACAGCCGTGGGTCGTACATCAGAGGCTGACTTATTTTCCAGCGTTTGCGACACAGAGCCGTGGGTCTTCGAGCAACAGTATCAGTGACACATATTGTGGGTCGTAGTTCTCTGGTTTGTAACACGTAAATTAGCTGAGTCGACACGTAAGTTAGCAGAAATGAATAACTTAGTTTTTGACGAAAGAGAACTTTCTATAGAGGAATCCCTCAAGCTGATGGATGAGACGAACGAAAGACTTGCTCGAAATAATCTTACTTTCCAATATAGTGTTTCCAATAATACCCTTAAAAATGAGGATAGTTATTTTCATAATCAAGATGACGAGGTTAGAATTGGTAACACTACTTGTTTTGATGAGGTTCGATCATTTTCATGTTATTATAATGATGATTATGATGAGGATAGTATCGATGAAGAACATGAAATATGTAGGCATAGTGATCAGGAATTTGTTACTCCAATTAAGCTTTACGATGATAATATTATTTCTAGTTCAAATCCAAATAATTTTTATAATTATTCACCTATTCAAAAGGACGAGGATTTGACTAGAGATACCCCCGTTTTAGATGATATAGTATTTCCTGTCTACGAAGCCGATGATAGTTTTGAGGAACGAGTTTATTCTGAGAATATTGTTTTAAAGTCTAGAAATTTAGAAACATTAAACTTAGAAAAAGAAAATGAACTCATAGAAATGAGTGAGGATGAACCCGACTTAGAAGAATCAATTGACCATTTTCGGGAATCCGATGACCTAGAAATTAGGGAAGTTGTGACTAGTCTTTCTAGAGACACAGAAAACTCTAAGTTTGGGGGTGATTATCATTCTCCGTGTGCTTTAACTCTTAAAAAATTCCCTCGTGTAGGACTTGACATTTGTGCCTCAACCATCTTACAAGATTATTTTCGTATACTTTTTCCTGAACCTAATGATGTCCAAAGAGAAGCTCAGTTGTTAGAAACCCATCCTCTGGTTGATGTGGTTGACCCAGGCTATGATACCAAGATTGACCTTGTTTTCCCACCAACAAATTTTCTTCCAATTGTGGGAACATATGATTTTCAGTTGTGTCGGTATTTAAGTTTTGATACTAAACCTAATTACTTTAAGATATTAGGGTCGACACATTTTCTTAAGAATGACCATTATTATGGTCAACTTTGTGAGTCAAATCTAATTGACTTAGAGGATCCCTAATTATTCAGGTTGTTGTTATGTGCTTCTAAATTTTTATTTGAGTTTTTACAGACTCTAGGACCTAATAATTCGGATCTCACTTTTGAGGAGATGCAGCCTAAAGAAATATATTTAGACCCTTTTATAGAACCTGAACCTGAACCACAATTAGATGTAGTTGTCTTAATCAGAAAACTAGGTAAGGGCATGCTAGTCTTGTTCATTTTCTTGGTTTACTGCAGTTTCCTTTGGTCAGCTCTATTTGGTTTTGAAGACCCACAGTTATTCCGGCTACTGTTATACGGTTCGAGTTGACTAATCATTTCCTAAGTATGGCTGAAGACTTTAAACTTGGGAGGTAACCCATGCTCATGCAACATGGCAATATCTTTCCTTAACTCTTTTTCTTCAAGTGGTAACAGTTTCTCCTTGTTCATGCTTTTAATTTTATCTTTAGAACATCGAGGACAATGTTAGATTTAAGCTTGGGGGTGGGGAAGAACTTTTTAGTTGCACTTTTGAAACTTCTAGCGTCATATGGTATCCGGTTAGCTAAGTTTACATATTGTTTCTCACCGAAAAGATAGAAATTGGAATGCTAGGGATAACAACCTTTTGAGACATTAGAGAAAAAGACATTGAGATCCTTGAAATTCAGGAGAGAACTTGTTCCTTTTAGAGGGTAACCGTGATGGACCTAACCACACATGATGGAAAGGCAAGTAGGTCAGGAAATGCCAGAAACACAAAGCAACCTCACAATGTAGTCTTAGTTACTGGATTGCGACTCTCTCTCAGTAGAAACTTATCATCATCAACAAGCGGAGCGACATCAAAATCTATGAAGAAAGTTGAAGACGTTTTAGGTTTAGAAGCAACAATCAAAATCAATATCAGTGCTTAATTGCCATATCTTTGTGGGGACTGCGGCTGTGGAATATTTGAGGAGTTATCTTGTATCTTTATAAACTCCGTGATGAATGCATTTAGCTTCGGCTTTATGATTGCATCTAAACAAAGTTGATATGTACTTTTCGTTGGTCTTGAAGTGTCTCCAGGAAAATTTTCATTAGGATCCCGTTTTCGTACCTTTGCCAATTTTATTGAAAAAAAGGGGGAGAATTAATATGTAGTTCATACTACAAATACATATGGTTTTCGGATCATTATGTAAGGGGGAGTAGTTTTCGTGTTGAAACGAAGTATTGACTAAGGGGGAGTGATAGATATCACCATAGTATTGTTATCGAAGTTGTGATATGAGAACTTTCATGTTATGTAATAATACTATGACACTGTATAACAATAATCGAGAGCTTTTGTTTTCTCATTGTTATGGCTACGGAACTTCAACAACTATGATGCTGAACTTACAACCTTTGGAATCATGGGAGTACTTGGAAAAGACGAAGTTTTCGAGTAATGTTGAAGCGCCAAGGAGATCAAGCATGTGGACGAGAAGCTACAAAGTTTTATCTATTTTTTAATCCATATGTATTGATAGTTTTGCCAGTAAAATTGACAAAGGGGGAGATTGTTAGAGAACTGCTCGGTCGAACTCGCATGCGTTGCTATCTCAAGCATGTCTGTCAATATTAGTGATCAAAACTATATGTCTTGATTTCTAGTTTAATTATGACTAAGTTTCGGTCTAGGATAGTTAAGTGCAGTTGAGCTCCAGACTCCATGGCGATCATCTTACGAAGACGAAGAACTACTCGAAGAATAAGTGGAACTTCATCCGACAAAAAGGTATGTGGAGACTTGAACTTATCTGTCACTCAAAAGTCTATTCTATCTCCTACTCTTTAGACAAAGTCGTATAAGTATGATAGCTTTGATACATACACATTTGATGTCGGTGAGCTTTTTCTTTAACCATTTTCATCTTTACCCGTGATGAAAGTCATGATGACGTTTCAATCTATTAGAGCACTGCTCGGTCAAACTCGCATGCGTTGCTATCTCAAGCATGTTTGTCAATGTTAGTTATCAAAACTATAAGTATTGATTTCTATTCTCTTATAGCTAAGCCTCGAACTAGGATAATAAGTGTAGTTGAGCTCAAGGACTTCATGACAATTCATCATACAAGTAGAAGATCTACTCAAGGAACCGGTGGAACTTCTCTACAAAAAGATATGTGGAGACTTGAACTTATCTATCACTCAAAAGTCTATCTATTCTATCTTATACTCTTTGAGACAAAAGTCGTATGCTATATGTATAGACTAGATCATACACATGTGTTGATCTTGAAATATGTGTTGGTATTTCAAGCTTTTCGCCTATCTATTATCCTATCTATATCTTGAAATATGTGTTGGACTTCATGACAATTCATCATACATATATCTTGAAATATGTGTTCGCATTTCGAGCCGAGTATACCTCGCCTATCTATATCTTGAAATATGTGTTGGTAAGCTTTTCGCTTCGACCAAGTTTATCTTTACCTAGTGACGAAAGTCATGAATGTTTCAATCACTTTGAAAATTGCTTTGACGAGAAATAGTGTAACAACTATATAACATCCTCTAAGAATGTTTCAATGATTGGAATGAGAGTTTAGATTACATAACCAATGGATTCCTTGAACCGAAGTTTTCGAACTTTGTTGATCAAGAGAACCAAAATTATGGCAAGTGCTAAGTCCGCGAACTGCCGAAGTTCTCAAACCCGAGAATTTCTGCTGGAGTTGACAAACTACTTGCGTGAGCCAAGTCCGCAAACCAGCGTAGTTCTCGAACCCGAGAATTTCTGCTGGAGTTTGTAAACTCTATACGGTGTCTTAAATCCGCGAACCTAGTCTGCGAACTTGAGAAGGTTATATATCTAAAGATGAATTCTGAACTTAATCTTAAAAGAGTAAGGAATGCATTTGAAAACCGTGTCTATTAAAGTTCATGAACCGATTCGAGTGAATCAAATCATTTTTGCTTCAATTGTGTCTTGCGTAGTTACATAAGATTTCCTTGAAATTGAACAACTCTCTTAACTAGTTCATTTGAGTCAATTGAACTAGTTATGGTGAAGAAGAACATGGTTGGTATGAAACGCTCATATGGTTAACCTCTTTGGGTAGACTATTGTTGAACCAATAATGTACACGTTTGGGTGCGGTTAACAAACCTAGAAGCGCACAGTCATTTGTGTATGACAAGCTAAGTTTTCGATCTAACGGTTGAGAAATATTAGCTTGAATCTAAATCAGGTTTCATCTAACGGTGAATATTGATTGCTAACTAAGGCAAAACCCTTATTTGAAAGGCTATATAAAGGAGACATCTAGTATTGTGCAAAACTAATCCCCACACCTTACGTGCGATAGTAGTTTGCATGCTAGAGTCGATTCTCCTTTAACCTTTGGTTTTCTTTTTCTAAAACCAGGTTAACGACTTAAAGACTTCATTGGGATTGTGAATCCAGACCGATACTACTTTTATTGTAGTTGTGTGATCTGATCTTGCATCTTCTATCGTAACAGTGCAATCATATTGATTGGCTTGATATCGTGAGAGTTCTCCGATAGGAAAGATATAAAAAGTAATCACAAACACCTTCGTCTCATCGTTTGTGATTCCACGACATCTTCTTTCGCTACCATACGATTAAGATTGTTGTGAGGTGATTGATTAATCTAGGCTGTTCTTCGGGAATATAAGACCGGATTATCAATTGGTTCCTATTCACCTTGATTATTATCAAAAGACGGAACAAAAACTTTTAGGGTTTTTCTGTGGAAGACAGATTGATCCTTTGATAGACTTGTCTATGTGAGACAGATTTATTTATTGTTAAAGCCTGCGATTTTGGGTCGTAGCAACTCTTAGTTGTGGGTGAGATCATCTAAGAGAATCAAGTGTGCAGTATCCTGCTAGGATCAGAGGCGTAGGGAGTACAACTGTACCTTGGATCAGTGGGAGACTGATTGGGGTTCAACTATAGTCCAGTCCGAAGTTAGCTTGGAGTAGGCTAGTGTATGTAGTGGCTTAATACAGTGTGTATTCAATTTGGAATAGGTCCCGGGGGTTTTCTGCATTTGCGGTTTCTTCGTTAACAAAATTCTGGTGTCTGTGTTATTTCTATTTCCGCATTATATTTGTTTATATAATTGAAATAATACAGGTTGTGCGTTTGAATTAATCAATTGGAAATCCGACCTTTGGTTGTTGATTGATATTGATTGATCCTTGGACATTGGTCTTTGGTACTGTCCAAGTTATTCCTTGTGTTTGATTATAGACTCGCTGATTTCTATTAGCTTGAGTGAATCAAAACAAGAGAGAGATATTAACTCCTTGAGATAATTTTACCTAGATTGAGTCTGACTGTCTAGTTGATTCTCTAAAAAGTGTTTCGGAGTTAGTCCATACAGATTGCTAAGCGAAATATTGGGTGGTGTTGTTAGACCCCCGCTTTTTCACAATCTTGAAAATAGCTTTGATGACGATAGTCGTCAATAACGATTGTTATAACATTATAGAATAATGTTTCAATGATGGAAATGTATAGTTGAGATTACCAACTATGGATATAAGCATATATAGTGTGTTCGCACATTAGTGTATAAATCCATATGCCGGAAACCAAGTGAGTGCATATGTGCGCATGCGGTATTGGTGAAGGAGACATGTTGAGTACGTGTACCCGTACGCGTACCTGGGGAAGTTTTCGAACCGAAAATTTCTGCTGAGTTTGTAAGTTTGCAAACTAGTAAAACAGTCACCTTAGGTACGCATACCCATACGCGTACCCACAGAAGTTTTCGAACCGAAAATTTCTGCTGAGTTTGTAAACTCAAATCCTGTAGCTAAGGTACGCATACCCGTGCGCGTACCCAAGCTGGTTAGTTCTCAATAAATTATAAGGAATGCAATCTTTGCAAACCGTGGCTATATTGTTCATGAATTGATTCAAGTGAATCAAACCGATTTTGTTTCAATTGTGTCTATGAATAAAAACATAAGCAATTGAACAACTCTTGAACTAGATCTTATGAGTCATTTGAACTAGTTATGAGAAAGATGAATACGGTTAATATGAAAGTGATCATATGGATAACCATTGGTTAACTATTTGTGAACCAACTAAGTGTACACGTTTAAGTACGGTTACTCAAACCTAAATGAATACATTTCATTTGTGTGTGACAAGCTAAGTTTCGATCTAACGGTTGAAAGAAATTAGATTGGTTGAATCAGGTTTTTCATCTAACGGTGAATATTGAATGCTTTGTTACCAAGGTAACTTGGATTGCAAACCCTGGTTTGAAAACTATATAAAGGAGACATCTAGCAATTGGAAAAGCTAATCCCCACACCTCCTGTGTGATACTAGTTAGTTTGCTAGAGTCGATTCTCCTTTAACCTTAGGTTTCTTCTCGAGACCCTGTAGGTTAACGACTGAAAGTCTTCATTGGGATTGTGAAGCCAGACGAAATTACTTCTCTTGTAGTTGAGCGATCTGATCTTGCCATTTTCTATCGTACGAGTTCAATTGAATAATTGACTTGAGATTATATCTCCGATAGGGCAAGATAAAAAGAAATCACAAACATCTTCGTCTCATCGTTCGTGATTCCACAATATCTAGTTTCGCTACCATACGATTTAGATTATTGTAAGGTGATTGATAATACTAGGATGTTTTTCGGGAATATAAGTCAGGGTTATCAATTAGTTCCTGTTCACCTTGATTTATCAAAAGACGGAACAAAAACTCTTGGGTATTTCTGTGGGAGACATATTTATTCAATCCTATAGACTTTTCTGTGTGAGACATATTTTTCTATCAAGTCTTCGACTTTGGGTCGTAGTAACTCTTGGTTATGGGTGAGATCATCTTAGGGAATCAAGTGCATAGTATCCTGCTGGGATCAGAGACGTAAGGAGCACAACTGTACCTTGAATCAGTGTGATATTGATTAAGGTTCAACTACAGTCCAGACCGAAGTTAGTTTGTAGTAGGCTAGTGTCTGTAGCGGCTTAATACAGTGTGGTGTTCAATCTGGACTAGGTCACGAGGTTTTTCTGCATCTGCGGTTTCCTCGTTAACAAAACTTCTGATGTCTGTGCTATTTCTGTTCCGCATTATATTTTGTTATATAATTGAAATATCACAGGTTCTGTGTAAAGATCAATCAATTAGAATATCCAACATTTGGTTGTTGATTTAAATTGATTGGCACTTGGATATTGGTCTTTGGTACCATCCAAGTTATTATCCTTGTATTTGATAAAGACTCGCTATTTTCTTGAGTAAAGATCAAATCAAGTGAGAGAGATATTAACTCCTCGATATACTTTTCTATAGATTGAGTCTGACTGTCTAGTCGATTCTCTAGAAAGTATATTGGAGTAAGTCCATACAGATTTCTAATCGAAATATTGGGTGTGGTTGTTATACCCCCGCCTTTTCAGTTTCAGCAATAATCGCGTCAGCAACAACCTCGTTCTCATTGTACCAACTGAGTAACCTGCAAGCTTTACCCTTCCATAGCACTTCTTCCACCCTTGGTCTGCTGATTGGACTGTCATTTTCATGGTGGGGAACAGTCCTGCTAGTGCTAGCAATAGCATGGTTGTTTCTAGCATTTCCAGACTACAGGATAAATACTAAATTTGAACTGGCGTTGTGCAAGTGTACAAACATATAAACACACTGACCTTTGGACTGACGTTGTGCAAGTGTGAGCCACCACGTCAGACACATCTCAACGTCTTTTTCTATACTAACACCAAACCGGCAGTATGAGAGGAAAGTCTCAATTCATCAACTAAAAGAAAACTAAATGAATGAGTACGTTCTCACCTCTAACAGTGCAAGTCTCTCGGTAAATTCCTTCATACTGTCCCGACACTCTTTGATGATCTTCTTATAATGGGTCTTGACAGCCATCTTTATCTTTGTCGTTCCATACCCAATTCCTCTCAGTTTCCCTGATTTGTCGTCACCAAGAGCTTTTGCAAGAAGATCACCTGTCACAGATGATCCAACATCGGCACCATGCTCTTTTACTGCTCTTTGAATCTTTTCATATATTAGTGTATATGTAACCCGACTAGTCATACTTTTGCATCATTCAAACACATAAACCAAAGAAAGAAACAAAGAAAGAAGACAAATATGAGTTTATTTCTCACCAAAGCCTCCACAACACCAAGTTTAGGTTCCTTTCCTTCCTTCTGTTTGTGATCCACTTTCCAGAGTTCGACTCTATCAATATCTTCTTCTGTGTTGAGTTCCTTTTGTTGTAAACAATATGTTAATCCAGCTAGTTAACATATGAACATAAAAATACAACGAACCTATAATGAACATAGGAATAAAAATACAGAACATACAATTTCTGCCTCGAGTCTCGCATAACCTTTTCTACTGATAGTGTGTGGAGTGGTGTGTTTCTGTCTAACTTGTTGCATATGCAATTTTTTTGTCTGATAAAGTACGCAACGTCGTTAACTACAAGGCATCACCAAGAACAGTGAACATGTAAGGACTTAACGCCAAAATATAAACACTTACTCTGAATTCCTCCGAGCAAACATGTCTTACGAACTCTTCCCACTCATTGACAGTATCATTCTCTGGTTTCAGTGCTACCAGCCTCTTCTCTCTTTCTTCTTCCTCTAGCTCATCTAAGGCGAGTATCTTACCGGCTTTCCTAGCTAGACCTAGCCTCTTTAAGATAACTTCCCATCTTCCCAAGATAGTATTCCTTGTACAAACAGAAATTCGCACAGATGGTTCAAGGCTGAGCGAACAACAAATAGGTCATGGGTTCGAATTCGCAGAGACACATATTTTTGAAGCAAAAAAGAAGAAGATAGTAGTCCTTGTAAAACTCATGGATAATAAACCTTTGCTGCAAATACAAGTAAAAGAGTTAAAAGAGTTATAGAGAGAATGTATAAATCTTCTCGATACATTATAAAAGTAAAAGAGTTTAAAATTTGAGGAGTTAAGAAATTACCATGACAATCGCCCATATGTTATCTTTGGCCTCTTTAGGGACAAGTCTTTAATCCTTGTGTTTTAATGGAATGTTACCCCTAACTGAAACTCCCAACACACTTGCAAGTTGCATTGAAAGATCACCAATGGGCTGATCCTTATTGTTAAAGCTAATAGCTTCCTTGCCATTCTTATCAGATGTTAGCCCTAGTGCACTCAACCTTGTTGGGACACGTGGATTGTACTTTCTTTTGGGTTTTGCCTGCAAAGCCCAAGTGTTTTTGCAATTATTAAGAAAAAGAGTTAAGGATGGAAAAACTAACATAAAGATACAAGTGAAAATCTTGGACAGATAGTCATACCTCAACTTCTGTTTCATTTTCATTTCCCACGTCATGGTCCTCGCCACCGTTCTCATTTTCCTTGTCTTCATTTTCCACCTCTTCATTTTACTTCTATTCTTGTTCATCATCTTCATCTTCTTCGTCGTCTTGAAGATATGATAAAGTATCATTCACATTCCTGAGTTGCACATTCGGACATGGCCCTGTGTACGATTTTCGCTTTGCAGTTTTCTGCTTGTTTACAACTTCACTAGAGAGTGCATCTTGAGATTCTCCTGATGTGGACTGTAATGGTTGAGATTGTTCTGGTTCAACTGAACTTTTCATTTTCCGAAGTGATGATCGTGTTGGAGTTGTCTTTTCAGCTGCTGGTTCAACTGCACTTTTAGTTTTCCAAGGCGATGATCGTGTTGGAGTAGTGTTTTCAGTATTATGTGGTTCCTCTGAACTGTTTTGAGTAGTCTTTTCAGCAATATGTGATTCCTCTGAAGTGTTCTTAAACCTAGGGGTGATCGTCTTGGACTCTTTCCGCTATCAGGATACTCCGAACTCTTCTTCTTCTTCTTAGGAGTTTGTTTGTCATGAGACTTTTTACTCTTGTCTTTAAAATGATCTACAAAATAAACTAAACTAGGTTAATCAAAAGGAGATGGTAAATAAAATAATTGATACAAGTAAAAAGAAACTGAATCATACGAGATTTGTTACTACCTTGAAAGGAGACAAACAGACGCTTTTGACTTGCTTATTTACAACCTTTTTAGGAGATGGTACCAGACTTGTTGCTCTTTGCTTCATTGTTAACCTGTAACATAAAGTAAATTAAGTTAATCAAAAACAGAGAAAGAACATCATTTACACTAAATACATAAACTGAACAATAAGATATATAAGTCTTTACATTTTAATTTCCCATTGCAGACAAATTGGTATTCACCTCCTTCCACACGTACGCAGCTACTATAAAAACAGAACCAAAAAGTCAAAACTGTAAACATTCCACCGTATTTCATCCGTTAAGGAATCACCACAAAGTTGTTGGAATATGATTTAAAAGAAGAGAATCCAGAAGATGCAGATTACGAATCCAGAAGAGATTTAATTTCTACATGAATTTCAATTTATACTGGTTTTATTGTTTTTAGGTTGTTTTCCACAGTAATGGTAAATATTTGATTTAATAAAATTTAAATCTTTTGAGCTCCATATATGTTATGATTTTATGATTGTAATTTAAAAAAAACAAAGAAAGAAAATTGAATGAATTTTTGATATTATTTTCGTCTGCGGTTTGTAAAAAGCTTGTAGAGACGAATAATTTTGACTTTGAAATTCTCTTTTAAGGAAGAAAAGTAGTCCTTAATAAGGTCTTTAGAGCAACTGCAGTGGACAACGAAACCTATAATTATGGTCCAGGGACGAGACGCAGCGGGACGGAGTAAAGATTAAAAGCTGGACCATAACCAAATTCCGGACCATATTTGGTCTGGCACCAAGACCAAAACTATATATAGTGGAGCGGATGTATAATCACCGTTTGTCATCGGGCGTGCATATAAACTACGCCTGTTGTGAAACGTACGTAAAGACACCGCCCCACAAAGAGGCGTGTATATAATTTACGCCTGAATGAGGCGTTGCTGAAATGTTCGCCCGATGAGACGTTGGTAAAATTTACGCCCCAGGCCAGGCGTTCATAAACTTTACGCCCCAATGAGACGAAGATTATATCAACGCCCCAGCCCGGCGTATGTATAGTTAACGCCTGTTGTCGAGCGGACTTAATAGCTCCGCCCCATTTAAAGCTTCAGAAAATTTTAAAACGTTATTAGACAAAAAAATTTTTGAAATTTTTTTATACCGTTGGTAATTCGAACGTTGAAGAAAATCGAACGTTGAAGAAAATCGAACGTTGGGTAATTTGGAACGTTGGAAAGTTTGGAAGACATTTTCGAACGTTGGAAATTTACTGAGGAAACACCTATATATAGACATGAAAGGGTGTAACATTTTCCCACAACTAATACTTCAAACTATCTATCACACCAATAAGAAGAAATATTATTTCTGCTTTCAAATCATTTGGAAATTTTTCTGCATTTTGCTTACAATGGCACCAATAACAGCACGAGGTCCAAATTTTACGACAATTGAAGATGTAACAATGTGTAAAATTCATTTATCTATATCTCAAGATCCTAGTGTTGGAGCAGATCAATCATAGGCGACGCTGTGGACTCGTATCAAGGATGATATTGAACTTCATTTATCTAATAATCCAGAGCGGTCTTGGAGTTCCTGGAAAAAACGATATCAGGGAATAAGTAAACATGTGGCGTTATTTTCGGCAAAAGAGGCAGAAGTGGAAGGTGAATATCATACTGGATGGGGTCCTGAAAAGAAGGTAAGCATTCTTGATTTTTTGAACAATTATTTTCTAATATTTAATAAGCGCCCATGTACTTAAGTGTTTTTAAAAACATTAACAGCTTGAAGAAGTGAACAAGCGGTTCAAGGAATGCAACGATGGGAAAAAATTTAAGTACGAAGAGTGCTATCCAATTGTGTTAGAAAATATAAAATATAATCGGCGATCGACTTTTGTATTCGATACGACTCACGATTTGGACACTTATGAGAATAACGAGGAATATGAGGAAGGACCGCAAACAACAACCCAAGGAGAGACTTGTAACGACACAGATAGGGGAGACATAGAGAACACATTTCTCCGTAAGATGGGGAAAAAAGCAGCAAAAAGATTGAAGAAAACAGGGAGAGAGAGATCCAGTCACCAAGAGGAATTGATGGGAATAATTATTAAAGAACAACAAAATTTCAATACTCATTACCAAGCACAATCAAGATTCAAGATGGAACAAAGAGCAGCAGAGTTTGCAGCAAAACAAGCTGAACATGCGGCAAAAATAGCCAAGCAAGCTGAAGACGAAGAATTTCGCATCATTATGATGGATCTTGAAAAAATGGAACCTGTACAACAAGAGTACTTCCAACTTCGCATGGCGGACATAGTTCGGAATAAAGAAACCAATCTTAACACAAAGGCGGAATAGTTCAAACCTTACTTATTTCTCCTATTTAGTGATTAATAGTATTATTATGTTTTAATATTTTTTTTTATCTGAACAATTATCCGTATTATTATGTAATTTTTGGATTTTAAGTTTACTTCCGTTGATTTTAATTAAATTTCTATTTTTTTTGAAACATACAACCTTAATTAAAACTTGAGGATGGTTACATACAAAGAGATAATAGAACGTACAACAAAATCATTTGTCCAAAGTTAATTATTTTATTATTATCCAAAGTTAACATACAAAGGAAATGACAAACGACAATTTTTAATTCCCATATTCTACCCATATATGTTCGATCAAGTCATCACGCAAGCGAATATGTGCATCTTTGTTACGCATTGCACGTCGGCGTTGCTCAGCTCTAATTTGGGAAAACTCGTCACTATTGCCTCTTAATATATTAACCGGTGCTGCGTTGCTACGTTGTTCATAAACATGTGGCCAGTCACCGGGTAGACGCTCATCCTCGACTATCATATTATGTAAGATAATACAGGTTTTCATGATATAGGCAAGCACATATGGATTCCACATTCTTGCAGGTTGTTTGATGATTCCAAATTGTTGTTGAAGTACACCAAATCCCCGTTCAACATCTTTTCTTGCACCCTCTTGCATCGATGAAAATATTTCCTTTTCCCTACCAACAGGATGTTTAATGGCCATAATAATAGTAGGAATCTCTGGGTATATGCCATCACCTAGATAATACGGCATATCATATGAATGTCCGTTCACCTCATAGCTCACCGGCGGTGCTTTTCCTGTTACAAGACTTCGAAAAACATATGAACGGTTCATAACATTAATATCGTTGTTAGAGCCGGGCATACCAAAAAAAGCATGCCAAAACCATAGGTCATACGACACCACTGCCTCCAACACGATACTTTAGCTCCCTTTATACGCGGTGTAAGCCCCGGATTCTGCCGATGTACATTTATCCCATTTCCAATGCATGCAATCTAGACTACCCAGCATCCCAGGAAATCCCCGGTCTTTGTTTTGCTTGAGCAACAGTTCAATATCACCAGCCATTGGTTCACGCAAATATTCTTTCCCATACACATTTACAATCGTCTTACAGAACCTACGAGTAGCTTCCAGCACAGTGGTTTCTCCTATGCGTAAGTACTCGTCTATTGCATCTGCCGCACATCCGTAAGCTAACATTCGTACTGCTGCTGTTACTTTTTGATGAGGGTTTAATCCTATAACTCCACAAGTATCGGGCTTTTGAACAAAATATCTGTCTGCATTGGTAACACCTTCCACTATTCGGTTAAACAATTGTCGACGCATTCTAAATCTTCTGCGAAAAACATTGGGTGGTTGGTTTGTGTACGGAGAAAAATAGTCGTTCCATAGAAGTTCAGCCCCTGACTCACGATCTCTTGGTATTTTGATACGAGTTTGAGGCCATTTTGAATTTGTAATAAGGACTCCCAAACTAACGGCCATGTTATTTTGCATAATTGCTATTGCATCATCATCCGAGGAATAAAAACTAATGTTAGAAGAAGAAGATGAAGAAGAAACAGAAGAGCAATAATGAGCGGTTTTCTCATAGTTTTCCATTACTATATGAAGCAGAAGAGATGTATTGTTATTCATATATTGAGTGATCAGGTCTTTAATTTATAACCCATTTTCTAGAGCATTAAAGTGACAGCAGAAGAGAGGTACTGATTTCCAAAAAAGATAAAGTGTTTTCCGAAAAAGATAAAGTGTTTGTCAGTGACCTGATATGACTATACAATAAGAATGGACGGTAAAAATCCTATACACACTGACTACTCGCTCAAACTTCAGAGGACTACTAAAATGACATCAAACAGAGTAGACTTCAAATGACTAGTCGCTGAAAGAATAGATAAGCATCTAACTATCAGTAGTTCTAGTATGACTACACAAAAAGATAAGAAAAGATAACACCAAAGACAGGTCATCTAAATAGTCATAACAAATTAACCATTCTTATTATCAGTATCCGAAGTCGACGATCTTGGTGCCATAAAAGGCATGTGCATTCTCGGAGTGGTATTGACTTAGGACATTGTTGAAGGTGATCCTAGATTCATAGCACTCCAAACTTGTGGTGGCATTGTTTGGGAAAAGGAACCGTATCCAAGGGGAGGTTGGACAGTGTGCGGCATACAGAAAAGAGATAGTTGTTGTTGCAAATCAACGTTCGCATTATTTAGCCTTTGTATTTCTGCTTCTTTCGACATAATAACATCCATCCTCTCCTTTGTTTGTTTTAATGTAAAATCGCGAAATTGTTGATTAAAATCAGCATTTTCTTGAAATAATGTGTAAGCTTCATGCTGTGAAGAAAAAATAAAATACATAAGTACAAATATACAATAAAAAATCGAACGTACAATAAAAAGTCGAAAGTACACTTACGTGGGATAATAGATGTGGAGGAGGGATATGTACATGTTCAGCAGTTTGTTCAATTGGTTCCGTATACAAGTCACCGACATACCCATATGTATGGGCTTCCCAAATAGGATGAGTCACATAATCTTTGTAGTTGGTTACCATTCTCCACTATTGTAAATATATATCATAATCTTTAACAACTTGCACTATCTCTGTTGCATCGACCAAACCTTCTTTTTTTAGGCGTTCAGCTTGAATATTGCCGATATCCCCTATAACTGTGTGTAGTCTTATAGGAACAGTGAAAGTACAATGGTTTTGCCTCCAACACCTTTCACCAAGATACATGTTGTGCTGTACAGTTAGAAAGGGAATAAGAATTTAGTAAGTATGTTATATAGAAACAAATCCATTAAAAAAAAGGTACTTGGCATTTAACAACAATTATTGAATAAAATTTAATTATTAACTCACAATGCCCATGTAAGAAAATATATATCTCGAGTCTGATAGTCGCATAGCCGTGCATCCCATATCAGATGCAAGAACTTCTCTGTATGATTCCCATGGGCGCCATGTCACTTGTTCAGCAGTAAGCTTACTCAGCAAATCCCTACAACGAAAAATATCATTTGTATTCTTCGGTACATTCCATTTAGAAGATACAGGCCATTTTTGTTCTGTACTCGCCTCTGGGATTTCTGGTCGGCATATGCCCAGGTATTCATACCCCCAAAACTAATCCATCAAAATAATTAGCCAATTTAATAACTTAGCAACAAAATAAACAATGAAAGGACAAATATACTAGATTAAATGAATACCTCTAATACTTGGAATGGACCACATAGTGCCTTCTGTCTCCTCCCAGATAAACGGAGTGCCGCATACAATTTCGAAAACGCGGCACCACCCCAGTCATACGTGGATACTACATCAAGATTTTCAAAAGCAGCTAACCATCCAGCATCAATATAGGTCTTTGCATCAGAAAAGAAAAAATGTCCCAAAACATACATGAAAAAGGCAATTGTTACTCTATGAGCAAGGGTGCTATCATTTTCAGCCGCAACCAACTTGTCTTTGAAGAAATATGACCTTAAATATTTAATTGTAATTGAATTTGAAACCCACGACGGTGCTTTTGGACTGAACGTGACATCTTGGATATCCGGAAAGATATGCTCACGAACATGTTCAAATTGGTACTTCCCCGAATCATAAGGAACATCAGGCCCATCACCGATACTCAGTCCAGTCAGCATGAGCCAATCTAGGGGGTGAATCCCATCTCACCAAATGGGAAGTGAAAAGTGTTTGTTGTATCCCAAAACCGCTCAGCAATATAATCAACCATTGAATGGTTGGTTTCGCTACATTGTATGTTCAGTAAATTTTGCCATCCCGCTTTTTCAATAATATATTTAGCTCTAGGACAGTGTTGTGAAATAGTTTGATAGTGATGAATTACCGATGCCAGAGATCCACGATGTTGATACTTCAATTTTTGCTCCCCTGTAAATGTGATGTCCATAGTAGCGTGCGGTTTATCATCTTGCAGTATAGGAAACCTCCCTAACCGGGGAATATTAACCTCCTTAATTTTACCAGTAGTGATTAAGTTATAATCCTCTTCGGATACAAATTTTTGTTTCTTGTTCGTCTTCACGCGACCATTGAACCGCGCTGTGAATTTGTTCAACATCTATGCACACACAAGATAGATGCAATTACATTATTAAAAGACCAACCCGCGCCATTTCATATTTTTATTAGTCCAACACCATTTATATTCCAAATACTATAAATCCTTAACACAAACTATATCAATTCCACAATCTATAATTATACGAACACAAATTAAATCGTCACCGATGCATTTTGAAAATCATTACAACATTCCACAACCCAATTTAATCACTTCAAGATTCCATAAAAATCACTAAAAAATCAATTCCATACATATAAATTAGCTCTTCTACATATGTAACACACAAAATGTACATAACTACAATTTTTGGCATAACCACGTGAATTGTAAAAACACATATTAATCTATATAACCCACAAATTAAGTGTTGTACATATTTGACAAAATTTCATAAAATCTTTTAGCCTAATTCACATGAACATCAAAAATAAACCAAAAAACAACTAAAATTAATCACCTCAAAATTCAATAAAAAACAATACAAATTCAATTATTTTTAACCATACTCACATATGTACAAATCATCTCTTCTACATATATAACACACATAATCTACATAACTACCAATTTTTACAGTAGCCAAAATTTTTAAATCTATTCCACCCACAAATTAGATCTTCTATAACTATTTTAAAATTTCTTTTAACCAAATTTACATAAGCATCAAATATGGTTTTTTTCACATACATATTAATCTCTAAAATCATAAAACACACATACACAATTATATTTAATCAATTTCATATTCATATTTGTTCTGTTAAAACCAAATTTTATATAAACTAATTTTAACAAATAAAACCCTAAATAAATTATACAACAATATGGATAAAACAAAAGAGATTAAGAAAAAAGAAACATACCTCTTTTCTAACCGGGATTCATCAAGTATCTCGTTTTTTTTTCTCTTTTCCTGCTAGTTACTGTGATGTGTTGTGTTTGTGGGCGGTAGAAACAAAAAGGAGGTAGAAAAGAAAAGAAGAAGACGGAGAAGATTAGGGTAAAGGCCAAGTGAACACGTGGGCTATAGTGGTGGTTTGTCTTTGTCCACACGTGCTCGATACGTGTGTTAATACAAGTCGAACACTATACGTACGCCTGACAAGGGGCGTTGATTATATGTTCGCCTGAATGAGGCGTTGATTATACGTCCGCCTGAGTGAGGCGTTGATTATATGTACGCCTGAATAAGGCGTTGATTATACGTCCGCCTGGATGAGGCGTTGATTATACGTCCGCCTGGATGAGGCGTTGATTATACGTACGCCTGAGAGAGGCGTTGATTATACGTACGCCTGAATGAGGCGTTGATTTACCCGTCCGCCACACCAGGCGTAGATTATACCTACGTCCCTTCTCCGAGCGTTAACTATATGTACGCCCCACAACGAGCGTATTCTTTACCAACCAGCGTAAACTATATCTACGCCTCTTCGGGACGAAGATTATATGAACGCTCCACATGCAAGCATAGATTATACATCCGCTCGACTAAATATACTCCACTGCCTTAACTCCATACTCCAGACTACTCTCAAATTTGATCGTTTGTTTTGTTCTTTGATCTTTGGTTATGATCGTACCATTGTGGACGCTCTTAGGGACCAAAAAATCTCTTTAATGAAAAAAGTTGTATGAGAAATTCAATTTCTATGGCAAAATTAATTGTCACTGATTATGATATTTAGAGACGACTTTTTAGAGGAAAAGCATTTGTCTTTGAAAAATCGTTTCGAGGCAAACTGAGTTGTCACCCATGGAATATTTAAGGACAAAACATGTTATTTTTGGAGACAAAAACATTTATCTTTGAAAGTTCCTTTTAAAGGCAAAATTAAACTGTCACAAAAAATTTATAGACAAAAATAAATCTTTCGGAGAGGAGGAATTTTGTCTCCGAAATTTTTTTCTAAGGCAAGAAATTTGGTCACTAATAAAATATTTAAAGACGAACTAGTTAGTCTTCAAAATTTGGTACTCAGGGGCTAGTGATTTTGTCTCTGATTAAACTAATTAGAGATAAATTTTTTGGTTTCAGATAATTACTATTAAAGACAAATTAAATTGACACAAAATTTTCGCTTTTAAGACAATTTTTTTGGTCTGAAATAGTTATCATTAAAGACAAATTGGATTGACACAAAAATTTCGTTTTTGAGACAATTTTATTGGTCTGAAATAGTTATCATTAAAGACAAATTAGTTTGTCCTGGAATTTACATTTTTGCGAAAAAATCTTGCTTGCAAAAATTTGCCTTTTGGTGTCGATTTTTTTCGTCAATAAATAACTTTCACATACAATTTTATTTTGTTGGAAAAAGAGACTTTGTTGACAATAAATTTTTAGTTGTTGATTAATTTTTCTCGTGACCGTTTGTAATTTTGTCGCGATATACTTTCCCAGACGGGGTATTTGAGACAACTTCGTGACAAAAAAAATTCCATCTCAGAAAATATTTCGAGACAAAAACAGGGTATTTCCTGACAATTTTCTTTGACACTAAATCACCATTTTCTTGTAGTAACAAGAACATTGTACAAGACAAAACAACACATGTGAGTCACTGAAGCTGTGTGACAACTTTACTTACACTAGCAATTTTCAAAACAAAACAAAATCAAGCAACCACCAAGCAAAATCTGATCACATATTGCATTCAGACATCAAGAAAATATTGTATTGATACCAAATTAAAATGATTTCTAAACTTTACTTACACTAGCAATTTTCAAAACAAAAGAAAACAAAATCAAGCAACCACCAAGCAAAATCTGACCACATATTGCATTCAGACATCAAGAAAATATTGTATTGATACCAAATTAAAAGGATTTCTAAATGAGTTGGTGCATTCACTATCTTACGAGTAAGTCCATTGCTTAAGAACAAAGAAATTGCCTCGCTCATAAGATAGAGAGTGCTCTAGCTCTCATCAAAACTTGCAAGAAGATATAAGACTTTAGCATAATCAATCCACATATTGCATCCCCCTGATGAGTACTTAAGTAAATTCTTGGCTTGCAAATATTTTAGTTGAGACATCCCAATTTCGGTGAATAAATTTCTTGAACGCAGAAGATTATTGTGCTTTCATGAAGATGTCTGCTAATTGATGAAGTCTTTTTTTTTTTAATGTTGCAAAGCAGTATTGTCTTCGATTAACTTCTCGTAGTGATCTGATGAAGTCGTTGATGGAATTTCTTCGATAAAAGAGCTAAGACATAGATACATTACTGTAAGTGAAGAAAACGGTATTTGTGGTCATACCTTATGCGGTACAGAAGAATATCCAAATTTCTAGGAGATTGTTATGTTGATTTGGTCTTAAAAAATGACCTAGTTGATGGTGGGAATCAACCAAATAATCGAAATTGATACAACTCTGGATGATCACCATGTAAAGCCTTGCCAGTAAAACCCAAGGCGAGGGCGAAGGAAAAAAAGCACAAATATCAACATTTTGAAAGAAAATTAAACTCCAACGATATGTTGCCTCATTAAAACCTTGCATTGTAATGAAACCACGTGGGGAAAAAAATGAAATGAAGGGAACATAGTATAACTTTTGACATATTTTTGGATACTATATGAGTATTAGAGAAAACAAGCATGAAAAAAAATCATAACTTAAGTCTATGTCATAGACAAGTTTTGTGCAAGCATAATATCAAACAGCATATTTAAGAAAAAAAATATTTATGTTGCTAAGTACACATAGAGTATTATTCAACCTGACATAATCGAGTCAACTAGCTGCCTGAATATAATTTGAATCCTACAAGGATTACAAATTTGAATATGTTTTTAACCACATTTCTTGTGTAAATGCAATACGAGTCCTTTTGTATTTATAGGAAAAATTACTTTGCAAATCAAGTTAGGTTTAGATTTTTCTTCTAAAACGAGTTTTGTTCCTTATAAAACAATTAAAACATGAAAAATGAATTTTCCCATAAATAAACCTCTTAAAGAAAATATTTTTGGAATTAATTTCCTAAAGAAAAAAATTGAAAAATTAATTTCTAGTAGAAACAGGAATTGGTGCATGGTATACGCGCATATGGCATGGGTTAGGACATGTATCGTTTACCACGCCAAAAACATCATGCATGGAGAACAAAAACTTATGGAACAAATCCTAGGGTTTGAGCAAAAATAAAACCCTCAAATCAATTTTGCAACGAACATATATCTCGTATAACACATTTATGACTACATCTACCTGTAATTAATAGGTTTGGTAGTTTAAAAGGTGTTAGTCTTGGATCCAAAATTGCGTCAATCGATCGAGATTTTAATCAAATATAATTTGGATTTTGTGCCTACCAATCGATATTCCTACAAAGGGGTTTACAACCACCATCTTTTATTATTTCAATAGCTACCGTGAATAATCGACAATTATATTAGCTTATTATGATCCCACATAATTCTCAAATGCATGCAGATATTGAAAAATTCAATCAATTACTAGTACGGCGCCTGCGAGCATTATAATCTCATCATCTTCGAGAGAGAAGATATTATATTTGACAATACGAATTTGGTACACTCAATTGGAGCACTACTTGTAGCCTCTAATAGAACTGTAGATGGGGCAAAACGAGTTGCTGGTTTTACGGAATTGAGGAGACGACCGTGCGGTGGAAACTCCTTGAACCGAGCGAACTGTTAAACCCCACACAGATGCACCGCAAGAAGGGAGTGCTTTGAATTCGAGAGATCAATCTGTAGTACTCCGGCCTAAACCAAGACAATGGTCGTTCAAGAGTAAATTCGGTCACAAGAGAGGATGGGTCGATCTGTAGGAGGAAAGCTGAAAAATGTGTGAGATCAATGGTAATCGAAGATTGTAGGTGTGTTGTGTATTCTGAAAATAAGATAAGTTCTGAATGATTGAATTTCGCTCTGTTGAGAGTAATTTCTCAGACGTTGAGTTGTTGATCTCGTGTTGTCTGTTTGACGTAAGATTGTCTTGTTTTCAATCATCATTCAGAGACTTATTTATATTGCTAGAATTATAAACACCATGATCCCATGAAGTGTGACAGTTGATGGAATAAAAGAGTGGAGAAATGGAAATCGTGTTAAAACCAGTTGCTCAACGTGCGGAGACTTGGTCGATTTTTCATCCACTACTTTGTTAACTCCTTCAACTGATTGCACGACTTGCTCACATTCTCATCGTGTGTATGAACACACATGCCGTAGACCGCCAGACCAAAACCCTAGTTAATATCCCCCATATGACACGATTGATGTCTCGTGATTAGTTAGTCAGTTGCTGACTTCATGACTTCATGGGACGATGAGTCCTTATATTTTTGAGTCGAACATGATTTGAAAATGTTCTGAGACTCATGAATTGAACAAGTTTGTTGATACAGAGGTATAATGTATAAATAAACGTCGATAGTTAACGTGAGCAAATATTACTCGACGAATTGTTGAATATTGATAGTTGAACCAATATTCCTTTGTTTGAGCAAATATTGCTCATCTGAGCGGATGTTGCTCATTTGATGAATTATTGGTTGTATGACCAAAAAAATATTAATTTAAATCCTGGCAACTAAACCAAGTATAATTAATAAAATGTTGACCATGAGATCATCGTAAAATTATTAGCGTTTGAATCTGGAATTATGAACCTTGGACTCAAAACCCTAATTCGATCAATTGATGGTTTATTGAAAATTAACCACGAAGTGAATGAAGGACCGGCTACATGGGGTCATGGGTCGACCATGTAGTGCCCAGATGCTCAAGTGAGCAAATACCAAGGTCTCTTGAAAACTTGTTGATTTGTTGATGAAAGGATGATTAAATGTTGGTTTAATCATTTATTATAATGCTCGTCTGAGCCTTAGGTGATAAAACCTAATTAATTGTGAAGAGATGAGAGACCGACCAAGGGGTCATGAAACCGGCCCTGGGTGGTCACGGGATCAACTGACGATCGTTTCATGGAATTCCAAGTTGTTTGGAAGAGTTTGAACCTAATATGAACAAATTAGGTTAAAATGATGAAAATACATGGGACCGGCCTCTTGCAAGCCAAAGAGCCAACCTTGGTCGGTCAAGGTAGTATGCTCGCATCATCAAAGTGTTCGTGCCTCAGTCCTGAGAATTTTGATATTTTCTGATGTGCATTTGAGCAATCATTTGGAAAAATATGAAGAAATCAGAGATTTTTGCTGGAACTGGGGAAACTTCATGAGATGAAGGAAAATAATAATAAAATGAAGGAATCATGAAGTGTGGGACCGGATATGGCCAATGCATGGCTGACCGGCCAATAAGCCCATCCCGTAGCATTTTTCCTAATTTTATTATATCTTTTTATGATTTTATGAAAATACCATGAAATCAAGGAGTTTGTTGAAACTAAGGAGTTTCGTTGAAATCAAGGAGTTTCCTTAAAGTGAAGTAGTTTCCATGAGATGAGGGAAACAAATAATAATAAAATAAGGGTGTGGGACCGTCTTGGGCATGGTCGGCCGGCTAGGGCTAGGGCCCGGTCCCGTGAGTTTTCCCTAATTTTATGTAATTTTATGTATTATTTCCATGATTTGAAGGAATTTTCATAACTTGAAGGAAATATCATGAAATCAAGGAATTCCATGGGATCAAGGAAACATAAAAATAATAATAATAAAATAAGGGACGTCTGGGACCGGCTAGGGCATGACCGGTCGGCTGGCGCCCAGTCCCACGAGTTTCCCTAATTTTTATTATTTTTTATGGTTTGAAGGAAATACCATGAAACTAAGGAGTTTTCATGAGATTAGGAAAATAATAATAAAATAATGAGGAATCATGAGGTGTGGGACCGGCCAGGATCAAGGCATAGCCGGTTGGCTAGTAAACACGGTTCCATGATATTTTTCCCAATTTTATATTATTTCCTTGATGCGAAGGAAACACCATGAAACAGAGGAATTTCCTTAAAACGAAGGATATTTGTTCAAATGAAAGGATTTTCATAAGATCAAGGAGAATAACAAAAATATGATAAAATATAAAACTAGACGTGGGACTGGTCACGGCACGACCGGCCGGTGGGCCCAGTCCCCAGCGCCTTGGTTAATATTTTATTATTTATTATTTTCTTTTCTATTTTGCATAGGTTCATCGTCTCGTCGTATTTTGAAATACTCATTCGTGTGTTCAGGTGCTCATTATTGTTGAATACACTTGCACCATTTTGGTCGGGACTTATTCGATAGTGCTCAGATTCCCATGTGTTGAATATTTATTACTAACCCATGGAGTTCTACTGAGAAGAACCATAAATTGAAGTAATGAAATATTATGAAAACATTGAATATTTTCCAGGGATTCAGTTAACGAATCTAATGATTTAAGAATAATTAATTGATGGTTCTATACTAGTACGATCGTCTAGGAGCATTAATTATTCACGAATTGAGTGATATGAGCTTGTTGAAGCGTCATATATCTTTTATATACTCAGGGAAAACATTATTACATCCTGAAGACGTTATTGCTATATACTGGTAGGCAAGCTGTCTAGGAGCCGTCTAATCTTGCAATTATATATAAAAGTGATAACTGAAATTGTTCAGTATTCATGAGGTATGCCGTTGCCTCAGTTGAGAGACTACACATCTACATATACTCTGAGAGACAGTATTCTCAGTCAGATATTCTCGTGGCGTGAGATTTCACGCTTTCGATAAGAGACATGAGCCTCAATACTTGTCTGATTGATGAATCAGGAGCATATACAATTATGGGTTTACGATTTTATCCCTTGTCAAAAATCCACCATCTACATTAAGTCCCCTGCTAACAGTTATGTTCCTCAGTCAGCATTGAATGGTGATTTTCCGGTTATAAACAATGTAAGCAATTGAATTTAGTCAAAAGATAAGACATTACCAGATTTTCGATTGCGCGAGTGAACCACGAATTGAACGAAGATCCCAGTGGCATGGTAGAGCATCGTATAATGAGCATAAATTGGTGTTGAACCGCTGATTTGATGACGGGACTTTGGTCGGTTTAGGATTCACGGTCCGGGCCCAAAAAGGAAATCCTTGTGGAATTAGGTTTTGGAAATAAAATTTGATATAAAAGGGAATTAATCCTTTTTTTTTGTATTTCTTATTGACCGACCACCCTCTTCATCACCTTCACGTTAACAACAGAAGGAAAAGAAAAATTCGTCGGAGCGCCGCCGCCGTCCGACCGGAGCAACCACCGTCGGCCAACTTCCGACCGACGCCGACCATGTACGCGGGCAATTTTTTTTTCTTGATGATTTCATGAGTTTTTCATGCTTTGATCATGTTGAAATTATGTATATGTTCATATATGAGTGTGAGTTTTGTTGAAAACCCTTGTTTTTAGAGAACGTGTGTTCGTTCGATCGTTAGTTTAAGAAACTAGTAATAATCCCTGACTTAGGAGAGATTTTTTTTTATACATAGACTTGCGTCCAGTGATAAAATTTTGTTTATGAGCTTTCATGGGAACCAAAACTTTATCTTAAAAGATGTGAACTTTTCACAAAACCAAAATAAACCCTCGTTTTAAATAAAGACGATAACGCGAAAGAAAAATATTTTTTTCTTATGAACCCATGGCCTGTTCATGGATTTTTTTTATGAAACCGTGGAATATCCACAAAATTTTATTTACGTCAGCTTTTCTCACCTCAAAATGTTTTTTTTATTTACATGAATAAATCACGTCTTATTATTCATATATATATATGAATATATATTAAAAATCAAGACTTGAATTTTGTGTAATCGTTAGAAGTAAACAATTATTTATGATGAAATAATGTTTTAGTTTTCATAATCCTATGGTGAATGTTCACAGTAGAAATGTTCATGACTTTATGAAAATCTGAGTTTTTCTCATCTCTTGTAGATTCGAAGAAACGAGCAGGTTTTGAAGTGTTAACTCTCGTATTATAGTCACTACTGTTAGCGAAATCGTAAAAGGTAAGAGTTAAGAATTACCATTTTGGTAGATGCTAGTTGAGCATTTTGCTATTTGCATGACTCCATCATCTTGTCGAAGTTTGTATCTGGATGATGTACTGAAGTAGAATGCTATGTGAATTTTACATCTACTTCGCAAAGATGTCTGATTCCCAAGCTAATGATGCCTCCAGAGATGATACATGTGTATACAATGATGCCTCCAGGGATGATACATGCATGGATGAGACTTCTGTTGGCGAGGAGGAAGATGAAACACCTGGAATCAAGAATGTCCTGAATATAGATGATGCGTTTTTCGAGGTTCGGGAAGCTGAAAAACATCTCATATCCCCAGCATATCGTCTTCTGATAAATCCCATAAGTGTTTCTCAGAAGAAGTTGGTGACTCCTAAGGCAGCAATTCGATTTTGTCTTGAACGAGGACTTTTCCTTGCATCAATCATAGAGTTTAAGCTTTCTCGTCGACCTTTAGAAAAATTCTCTGGATGGGCAAGACACATGCTAGGTTTCCCTCACGTAAGGGATATGCTCGATCGAGCACAAGTAACAAGGGCTATTCAAGCATCTGGAGACTTGTTCATTTTTCATGATGTGCGAGGTATTATGGCTCTACTTGTCCGTTGGTGCATTCCAACCCATACCTTCATATGTAGATGGGGAGAATTTACCATCACCTTGGAGAATGTTGTTTCCTTGTTGCATCTCCTAGTCACGAGGAATCCCCCTGAGAGACTTTCAGCTGAGGAGACTGCAATTTCCAATATCTTGACAGTTGCAATGGAGGAAATTAAGGCATCCAGCAGAAAAGGTTGTTATGCTCACTGGTTAACACGCTGGTGGCCAAAAGACGAGGTTTCTGATAGTCCCATCGATGGTATGTTACCAATTGCTGCTTTCTTGTGTTTATGGCTGTCTAGAGACGTATTTGAAGATAGTGGAAATTTGTTGAAGCCTTTCGTGATCCCCTTTGCTATCAAAATGTCTCAAGGTGAGAAACTTCCAATCGGTAGCCTATTCTTGGGTTCTTTGCACTCTAACTTAGATTCCTTAATTATAGACTCCAGTGTATTGAATGGCTTTATGAAGATCGAATGCTATGCCAACATGATGTTTCTTCAAGCCTTGATGTGGGAGCATTTCAAGAATTATGCGCCTATTCCACATACTGTCTTTCAAGGACTGAATGCCGATGCCCGATATATTTTCTCCGAGAATAATAATGCCAGAATCATGCGTTGGTCTACCAAGCAACCACAGATTAAGGCACGTCTCGTTGTTGTGTTAGATGATGAATCTGAGTTCGACTTTCGTCCATGGGTGTCGACTCATCCTTATATTTCTCAGCTGACAACTTTCAATACTGGGAAGTGTATGGCTTTAGCATCTGGTGCTGGTCTGAGCGATGGCGAGAGAACTTTTATGTTGAGTTGCACCCCTGGTCACTTATTATCAGCTATATATGGAGAACTTTCGGTGGAGGAATATAACATTGACATGGCGGATCGACAAATGGGTATGGATCAGTGCGTTCCAACTTTCCGAAGGAGGAAACCATTGGTTGAGCAACTTAGGACCCATTTAGACCGTACGCATGTGGAAGGAAGTGAATACTGGTTCCCTTGCTCTGAGAGAATTGCATACGTAACTCCAGGTTATGTAGACTTTTGGGATCAGCAACTTGAGAGGTTACATGACTTCGTGATAATTGGTCAGCCTCCGGTGAAAGACCCTCCTTATGCTGAGATGATTTCTACTCGACCAAGATTGAAGCATCTCTCTGGTGATAAGCGAAAATTATCCCCGGGATATTCTCAGGTATGTATTTTGTATAATCTTCATGGAATTATGATAATTTTATTCTAATCATTACATCTAATTCTACAGGATGGTCGTAACGTGAGATCCCGAATCCATGTAGACTTCTCAGAGACTGAAGCGATTATCCATGGAGGAGAAGGCAGAAGCAAAAATTATAAGATGTTACCCAATACCATAAAGTCCCCAGTGGTTTTTTTGGTGAGTCTTCGGTACTTCTTTTACTATGACTCCTTCTCATCTGTATTATCGGAATTAGAAAACCAATATTTGTTATTCCATTGCAGAATTTTACTCCATCAAGTATTGACGGTCTTCGGTTCTCTTCTGCTTGCCAAACAATTTCTGACTTGAGTGACGAAGAAGAACCCGTAAGTATTTCTTTGAGTAACCAACCGTGATGCTTTATAGATAAAACACTAATTTTTAAGAATATATCCAGGAGGATGTCGCCATGGATATGAAGAGTGCTGGTGATGTTCGATCATCCTCTGAAAATGGTGATAAAGAAAATTGCCAGGGTTCAAACCGAATGAAAGCAATGGTGCTCTTGATGTTGATACGGGCAATCCAGGGTCCTTGAACACTTCGGAGACCACCCAAGTAAGTACTTCTCTTGAATTTCACCCAAATAAGCATAAATTTCTTGATTTATGAATGAATGAATGAATGAGAATTCATGTGAATATACAAAAAGTTTCTTCGAAATATGTCACCAGAAATTACAGAACTTAGCCTTTTAGCAAAAACGCTGTAGAATCTTCATACGATGCCAGATTTTTGTGATTCACATATGTATCTTTAATCCCAGGAAATTTCCAAGCTTTAGATAAGAAGCTTTTTAAGTTTTGAGCATGTTTAAGGGTCAAAATAGACGAAACAGTAAACATCCAGGAGACTTTCAGGAAATTTTCAGATGTCATGTAGTCCAATTTTTCGACCACATCTTTTTGCTCGTTCATCCGATTGCTATGAAATTTCTACATGTTTTAGGTAACATCCATAAAAAGATAATTGTATCTAACTAAACCCTTGATTCTTCACCATTTATTACCAGTTCATCGTTTTGTACAGGGCAGCATAAAATCTTCTCAGGCGAGCTTGTTGTAAAACGTGTTTTTGTGACTTTCACGTTATTTGTAGAGATATAACATGTAGAATGAAGGAATTTGATGATGTTAGACCACTTGTATGCTGTAATTTATGATTTCTTTTAGTTTCATGCTTGGATGATCCTAATCTCATGTAATCTTCGTTATTAGGTGTCAAATACCGAAGTTGAGAATGAAGGAGCTAATAATGATGGCTTGAGAAACATAGAGGTTATTGCTGAAGTATAAACCATTTATAACCATTTTTTCACTTCCAAGTCATGAGGGAGTTGTTGTTGATGTTGTTGAAGAGACCAAGACTTCAATTGTTGTTGCTTCAGTGACGGAAGAAACTGAACCGCGCATTGAAGAAGCTGAAGAAGTTGTTGCTATGGCTGTAGACGTGGATCAGGTGATTGAGAATCGTATAGTAGTGCATGAATACCTAAGTGCAGGGATTGTCATTGATCCTGCATTTGATGCATCACTCCCATATCACGAACTAGTTGGTGGATTTAGTGTTCCCATTGGATATGCCGGCTTGTACGAGAAAATATGGAAGAAATTTGGTTACATCATTGTTGCTAGAGACCCAAAGAGTGATTATTCTTTAACAATGCAAGTAAGTGTTATCTTGCATGTTGTAAGTGATATATGCACTAGGGCCAGAAATACTGTGACTCCAGATTACTCTTTGATTGGGAGTTCAACTTGGAGAATTCTGAGAGACTTGGCTTCAACTTGAAGTGGCTTCGTAAGAAGATAAATGCTATTAAGGACTCATGTGAGAATAACATACCCTTTCCCAATGATGCTGTGATGGAGCAGGAAGAAAAGATTGTCAGGATGACTGAAGAGCTGAACATGGAGAAGGCGTCCTTGCAATCCTTGAAGGATGCAGAGGAGCAAAAATCTTTCTTTGCTGATTTTCTTTGATTACTTTTCATAATCTCTTGAACTTCTGAACTTCTGAGAGATGTGAGGTTTTATTTTTAGTTTTGATTGGTTTTGGATAAGTAGATGATTGAGGAGTTTCTTTGGGTTTGATAGAGATTTTCTTTAAGTAAACTGAATTTCGATAAATTGTTGAATTCAAATACTGAATGCAAGTATTGCAAACGTTTTGGAGAAATTGAAATACAATGAAGGAAAATCCTAAATACCAAATCCCAGACGTCATGGATGCTCAAACGCCCAATAATTTCAGGCTTCAAATGCCTTAAGCCAATTCTCATGGATCACCGACATGGTCCTGCCATCTGTGTTGATAAGTTTGTAGTAGCCTCCAGTTATAGATCTTGCAATCATGAAAGGTCCTTCCCAATTGGAGCTCCTTGCAGAATGGAGATCACACTTAGTTGCTTTAAGAACTAAATCTCCTTCCTTGAATTTGTTAGGTCTGGTCGTCCGCGCCTTGAATATCTTCTGCTGATTCGGAATTCCTCGCGCAGTAGAATTCCATGTTGTTGAAGTCTTCCAACTTTGACATTCGTGCAAAGGAGAATATTTGGGATACTGTTAGTCGTACTCATCCATTATTTCAGCAATGACTGTGTTAGTGAGGTGTTCGATTCGGAGAGGTTCTGCATCCAGCCACTTGGTGAAATATTGCTGAGGCGATATTGTCCACTCATAGCATTTTGCAATGCCTAAGTCGTTGGTGGAGTGAAGCACTCATATCAAATAAGCATATTTGAAAACTGATGATATGGACACATGAGGAGGAATGAGACTTGCTTGAGTACGAAACCTTTTGATGAAAGCATTTGCATCTTCTTCAGGTTTTTGTGTTATCTTTGTCAGGGCTTTGACCTCCTCCAGATACTCGAACGGTGAAATATTTTATTTTTCCTCTTCCGAATCAGAGGTTTCTTCAACAGAAAAATGTGCAATTGAAGGTGTTGGCGTTACCTTTCCATCATGAATCCATGTGTGTCCAAGAATCATATCATATCCTGGATCTTCTCGGATTATGTAAAATTTTGTTTCTGTCCAGGCTGAGTTTATGTTCACCTTGAGAGTAATGTGGCCATAAGCATCTCTGGGTGTTCCTTCATGATCTGTGATTGTTACTGGAGCATGAATGGATTCTTGTCGTATGATACCAGCGGCTCTGAGAGTTTTCAGAGGGATAATGTTGACAGCAGTGCCAACATCAATTAATGCTCGTTTGAACTCATTTCCTTTAGATGGACTGTGGTGAGAAGTCCCCAGTCGTACATTTCTTCGTCTGTTGAAGGCGGTTCAGGAAATGTCTCTTGAATCGACAAACGCTTCCCTGATACAATGTGATTCAGTGCATCAAACATGCCCCCCCTCCCCTTGAGCCTTTTATAAGTACAGCAATTCGCAGACATGCTCGACTAAGGATTGAACTGCTTCTTTGACCAGTGGTTCAGAAAGAGTGAAGGTTCTGACTGGGAGAGGATCTCTGTGTACTCCTTCAGTCTTCAAGTTGAGTTCTCCTGATTCGATCTTTTCTTTGAATATGCGCTTCAAAGTTCTGCAATCACTTGTGGGATGGTTGACGAACCTATGAAAGCGACAATAACGAGGATTTTTCATGGCCTGTTCAGTTGGTTCTTTCTTGACATATGGGAGTTTGATTGCACCGTCTTGAATCCAGACATCTAGAAGTTCAATAACTTCTTCAATGGAGCAGGGGAAATCGGGTGCCTCTGGATCAGTTTCTGTGTGTTGAGCAGGAACTTGTGCATTATCCTTCTTTTGTGCCTTTTAAGGAGTTGAGGAAGTATGCTTGCGTTGTGGCTCAGCTTTTCGTTTGCTCCCTTCTGCAACAGCATTTGTGGAAGGTTGGATGTTGTATTGTTTATTTATTAATCGTCTGCTTCCTCGAGTTTCTCGTGGATCTTCAACTTTTGTAGTCTTAGCTCTCTCCAATGAAGCAGGTGTGGTAGTTGCTGATCTCTTGGCCGCTTCATGAAGTTCTGAGAAAGTCTGAAACCTGAGATTCTCCAATAAGGCTCTGTAGACTGGAATCATTCCATTGATGCACAAGTCCACGAGTTGTTTCTCTGTGGCATTTGGATCATGGCAGTCCAAAGCTTGAACTCTGAACTTTTTCACATAATCGTTAGGATGTTTTTTGCTCCTTTGAAACATCCATCCGAGATCAGAGAGGGTTATTTGCTCTGAAACGAAGAAATATTTTCTGTAGAAAGCATTAACCATATCTCCCCAACTTTTGATACTTCCTGGTGTTATGTTGTTGTACCAGGTATATGCCATGCCTTTCAGAGACTTTGAAAATTCCTTCAGACGGACAGTATGGTTGTGCTCATGTTCACCCAGTGCTTCCAGAAATTGAGAAACATGTTCTTGAGCATTGCCGGTTCCGTCATAAAGTGTGAAGGTTGGAGAGGTGTAACCTTTTGGAAGAGGAATCCTTTGTGTAGCAGCAGGATATGGAGGTTGGTGACGATGGACGGAAGGTGTTTTGTCTTTTCCATGGTCCTCCAAGAGATGTTCTAGGTCTTCATGGGTGATGAAACCGGATGACTCTTTTGCTGGAGGATTCTCTGCAGCTTTAGGAACTTCCTCATCCTCTACTACATGGATCAAAGTGACTTCGGGATCAGCGTCTGAAGATGTTTCTTTAGCTTTTCCTTTCTCATGAGTTTTCTCTGACATCTTGTCTGTAAGACTCTTCAGATAGTTGAATAGTTCCTTCTAAGTAGCATCCATGTCAGTTTGATTTTTGGAAAGAGTTTCTTGCACCTTCATGAGATCGCCTATGGTAGGTGGATTTTCTCTGATTTCTTCAGGAAACCGACCGAAGAGTGGATTGGTAACTGAACCAGTGCCGGTGCCGTCACTTGCAGGGGTGATCACTGGAGCACCAGTGCTCGGAGGGGTAGTAGTGGCAGGTTGCGTCGGAGGAGTGGTAGTGGTAGGTTGCGCGGAGGAGTGGTAGTGGTAGGTTGCGCCGAAGGAGTGGTGTTGGAAGTACCACTAGAGCTTGCAATATCAGAACCGGGTGTTTAAACCGGGTTGGTAACTGAACCAGATCTAAGACCGACCATCTTTGTGAGAAGTGAGATTGCAACCGAGAGAATGATCTCCCACTGTGGTCGCCAATCTGTAGATGGGGCAAAACGAGTTGCTGGTTTTTACGGAATTGAGGAGACGACCGTGCGGAGGAAACTCCTTGAACCGAGCGAACTGTTAAACCTCACACAGATACACTGCAAGAAGGGAGTGCTTTGAATTCGAGAGATCAATCTGTAGTACTCTGGCCTAAACCAAGACAATGACCGTTCCAGAGTAAATTCGGTCACAAGAGAGGATGGGTCGATCTGTAGAAGGGAAGCTGAAAAATATGTGAGATCAATGGTAATCGAAGATTGTAGGTGTGTTGTGTATTCTGAACATAAGATAAGTTCTGAATGATTGAATTTCGCTCTGTTGAGAGTAATTGCTCAGACGTTGAGTTGTTGATCTCGTGTTGTCTGTTTAACGTAAGATTGTCTTGTTTTCAATCATCATTCAGAGACTTATTTATATTGCTAGAATTATAAACACCATGATCCCATGAAGTGTGACAGTTGATGGAATAAAAGAGTGGAGAAATGGAAATCGTGTTAAAACTAGTTGCTCAATGTGCGGAGACTTGGTCGATTTTTCATCCACTACTTTGTTAAATCCTTCAACTGATTGCACGACTTGCTCACATTCTCATCGTGTGTATGAACACACATGCCGTAGACCGCCAGACCAAAACCCTAGTTAATATCCCCCATGTGACACGATTGATGTCTCGTGATTAGTTAGTCAGTTGCTGACTTCATGACTTCATGGGACGATGAGTCCTTATATTTTTGAGTCGAACATGATTTGAAAATGTTCTGAGACTCATGAATTGAACAAGTTTGTTGATACAGAGGTATAATGTATAAATAAACGTCGATAGTTAACGTGATAAAATATTACTCGACGAATTGTTGAATATTGATAGTTGAACCAATATTCCTTTGTTTGAGCAAATATTGCTCATCTGAGTGGATGTTGCTCATTTGATGAATTATTGGTAGCATGACCAAAAAAATATTAATTTAAATCCTGGCAACTAAACCAAGTATAATTAATAAAATGTTGACCATGAGATCATCGTAAAATTATTAGCGTTTGAATCTGGAATTATGAACCTTGGACTCAAAACCCTAATTCGATCAATTGATGGTTTATTGAAAATTAACCACGAAGTGAATGAAGGACCGGCTACATGGGGTCATGGGTCGACCATGTAGTGCCCAGATGCTCAAGTGAGAAAATACCAAGGTCTCTTGAAAACTTGTTGATTTGTTGATGAAAGGATGATTAAATGTTGGTTTAATCATTTATTATAATGCTCGTCTGAGCCTTAGGTGATAAAACCTAATTAATTGTGAAGAGATGAGAGACCGACCAAGGGGTCATGAAACCGGCCCTGGGTGGTCACGGGATCAACTGACGATCGTTTCATGGAATTCCAAGTTGTTTGGAAGAGTTTGAACCTAATATGAACAAATTAGGTTAAAATGATGAAAATACATGGGATCGGCCTCTTGCAAGCCAAAGACACAAACTTGGTCGGTCAAGATAGTATGCTCGCGTCATCAAAGTATTCGTTCCTCATCTGAGAATTTTGATATTTTCTGATGTGCATTTGAGCAATCATTTGGAAAAATATGAAGAAATCAGAGATTTTTGCTGGAACTGAGGAAACTTCATGAGATGAAGGAAAATAATAATAAAATGAAGGAATCATGAAGTGTGGGACCGGCTATGGCCAAGGCATGGCCGACCGGCCAATAATCCTGTCCCATAGCATTTTTCCTAATTTTATTATATTTTTCATGATTTTATGAAAATACCATGAAATCAAGGAGTTTGTTGAAACTAAGGAGTTTCGTTGAAATCAAGGAGTATAGGATCAGAATCTCGCAATAATAATGGCTCAGCGAAATTATCAACAACACAACACAACAGCATCGCAGAACAATTTCAGAAATGACATAATAAACGACGTCAGCTAAAATCATGAGAAAAATGTGATGGTTCTGCGAAAATAAGAGAATTTGCGAGATTAACATTTGTAAGGTTGCGAGAATGTCGCAAGCCATATCCGAAAATAAAGGACAGATTAGCTGTCATCCACTATGTACTTCCCTATAAATAGTCGTTCAGTTGTAAAGGAAAGGGAGAGATCTTTTTCTGAGTGAGAAACAAGTAAATAGGAGAGAGAAAATATAGAGCAGTGGTTATTCTTGATTCTTTTATATTTTCTTGTAAGATTTTTCAAAGATTCATCAATAAAATTAAGATTGTTAATCTAAAATGAGTTAAATGTTAATGAAATCATATGAGGGGTGTAGTGTAGGATTTCCTGCAACTACAAGGACTTTCCTTGAAGTGAAGGAGTTTCCATGAGATGAGCGAAACAAATAATAATAAAATAAGGGTGTGGGACCGGCTTGGGCATGGTCGGCCCGCTAGGGCCCTATCCCGTGAGTTTTCCCTATTTTTATGTAATTTTATGTATTATTTCCATGATTTGAAGGAATTTTCATAACTTGAAGGAAATATCATGAAATCAACGAATTCCATGGGATCAAGGAAACATAAAAATAATAATAATAAAATAAGGGGCGTGTGGGACCGGCTAGGGCATGACCGGCCGGCTGGGGCCCGGTCCCACGAGTTTCCCTAATTTTTATTATTTTTCATGGTTTGAAGGAAATACCATGAAATTAAGGAGTTTTCATGAGATTATGGAAATAATAATAAAATAATGAGGAATCATGAGGTGTGGGACCGGCCAGGATCAAGGCATAGCCGGTTGGCTAGTAAACACGGTCCCATGATATTTTTCCCCATTTTATATTATTTCCTTGATGCGAAGGAAACACCATGAAACTGAGGAATTTCCTTAAAATGAAGGATATTTGTTCAAATGAAAGGATTTTCATAAGATCAAGGGGAATAACAAAAATATGATAAAATACAAAACTGGACGTGGGACTGGTCACGGCACGACCGGCCGGCCGGTGGGACCCAGTTCCCAGCGCCTTGGTTAATATTTTATTATTTATTATTTTCTTTCCAATTTTGCATAGGTTCATCGTCTCGTCGTATTTTGAAATACTCATTCGTGTGTTCAGGTGCTCATTATTGTTGAATACACTTGCACCATTTTGGTCGGGGCTTATTCGATAGTGCTCAGATGCCCGTGTGTCGAATATTTATTACTAACCCATGGAGTTCTGCTGAGAAGAACCATAAATTGAAGTAACGAAATATTATGAAAACATTGAATATTTTCCAGGGATTCAGTTAACGAATCTAATGATTTAAGAATAATTAATTGATGGTTTATACTAGTACGTTCGTCTAGGAGCATTAATTATTTAGGAATTGAGTGATATGAGCTTGTTGAAGCGTCATATATCTTTTATATAGTCAGGGAAAACATTGTTACATCCTGAAGACGTTATTGCTATATACTAGCAGGAAAGCTGTCTAGGAGCCGTCTAATCTTGCAATTCTATATAAAAGTGATCACTGAAATTACTTAGTATTCATGAGATATGATGTTTCCTCAGTTGAGAGGCTACACATCTACATATACTCTGAGAGACAATATTTTCAGTCAGAGATTCTCGTGGCGTGAGCTTTCACGCTTTCGATAAGAGACATGAGCCTCAATACTCATCTGATTGCTGAATCAGGAGCATATGCAGTTATGGGTTTACGAGTTTAGCCCTTGTCGAAAATCCACCATCTACAAGAACCCTAGTTATCTACTAGATGTGACTGAATTTCCTCTTAAGAGGTAAAAACTTATATAAAAGCAAAATGATAAATTTCACGCCAATCATATAATGACATCCTTAATCGATTTGATCGTGATGGGAAAGAAATTGATACTATAATTTTTTAGTTAATGAACACCAATGTCCGGTAATGTATAATTTTCCTTTATTATGACGGAAATATTTTCATCTCATATACGAAAACAAGTTTCTTAAAGTATTATCCGATTGATTCGAGGACATGTACTGATAATGAATTCTGGATCTTAACAATACCAGGTTGGGCAATAGGTTCCGACTTCAAGAGCCATAAAGAATTGTTTTAAAACTGTAGTATACTTGACATACAAATTTAACATCAACCATATATTATAAAATATGCAAATAAAACTCCAAATTAAAATAAAAATTGTGACTTATAGGACCAGCAAGATAATAATTTTTGGACAACTTTTTTTCAAAATTAAATTCAAGATCTGTTTAGTCACTACTAGGACTAATGATATAGGCTACAAGACAGGTGCGTACCCATTGACCTTTAGTGTTCTTAGAATATTCCAACTACATGCGGAACAAATGAGAACTTTGGAGATTATTACCGAGTTAAAAATTTCTTTGCTCAGTATCCCTCGAGGATGTAGAAATTCCTCATTTAGTTGTTATTTCCAAGTATTGTGAACATTGATATCCAATCCTTTTGGGATTAATTTAGAAAAAGTTTCTTTTGAAAAGATAACGAAACCGTAAATCATTATTTTCCAGGAAAAAAATTGTGGTCGATAAATAGTTTCTTTAAAAGAATAGAAACCAATGGTCTATTATTATGTAAAATCATATATATTTGATCGTGATTTTTTTTTTGAAACGGTAGAAAATTGTTTGAAACGTTCATCGTCAATCTTCTATAATAGGTGAAAAATCAGACCATCATTGGAAAAATCTTAGAAAATATGCCAATATAGTTTCTCTCATCTTACAAAAATGAGAGAGAAAATTAGCTGGAATTGGGTTTTATGATTTATCAAACTCGCATCTACAAAATAAAAATATTGTCGTTTTGGTCATCACATAGAAAACCTGAAAAGACGAGGGTACCCAAATACACCACAATCTTTTTGTTTCATCCTATAAGTCTGATACCAAGTGTGATCATACATGGACAAATTCGAGACAATACGAAAACTTGATATTCACTTGACAATAGTTACGGTACAATACCGATTGACTATAGGATCAAAGTCAAGTAATTAGGATTAACGTACAAGTGTAATTTACTTTATAATAAGACAATTATAATGCGGAAGTAAAGTAAATGACACAACAACATTTTGTTAACGAGAAAACCGCAAATGTAGAAAAACCCGGGACCTGGTCCAGTTTTGAATACTCTTAGAATCAAGCCGCTACACAAAGTACAATGCCATCTTCGTATAGTTGAGACCAAGTAAGCTACCCCTAGTTACTTAGTTCCTTCAGTATCCCTGGGTATACGAACTACCGGTCACGCACATGATACCCAAGACTGAAAATCAATCTTGAGTTACTTTACTGATGTAATGTCTTAAGAACAACTCCTTTTGATCGTCTTCCAAACATTAAAGGAACAAAGTTGTTTGGTATCTACTCCAATAATCTTATAAGGAAAATATTCGTTGAGTTATGACAAAGGCTCTTCTGTTTTAATTCGAATTAGTAGCTTAGATTCAAATTCACAACTATTAGATTCGGATATTGAAAAATACCACCAAATGGTAGTTGCCGATCTAAACGACTTTGTGATTAGAAAAATCTAATCTAAGTCAGATCCCAGACGATCAAGATGTGTGCAAAAATTACGAGATACAAAAACAAATAAGAAAAAATCTTCTTGTCTTCAAATCTTCAATTGTCTTCTTAAATAACCCGCACAACACAAACTTGAATTATTTTGTGATCAATCAGGGATAGAACGGAGTCTGTGAACAATGGATTATCACAAGATGTCTTTAGATCTAAAAACAGGTTTTAAAGATCCCATTGATGCTTTGATCTAGTTTGAGTAACCCTTATGTCAGAAGAGAAGGCTCTCAAGAATAATCAACCTAGGTTCAACAACCGTTAGTTAATCAAATAAATAAATGAAAACTAAAATAACAATGTAATTATCTAGTTTCCCACCAACGGTACTCGTAGAGCTTCTTGATCCCCACATAAGTCTTTAAACGAGCGGTTGTAAGATATTTCACTTAATTAGGATACTTTCCTCTCCGGATAGATGGATCCACCAGAAACAACACAAGTGAAGTTTGCCTGGATCGTAGGATAGTTTGCAAGAAATACAAACTCAACTATTATAGACCAAGGTTATTTGGACAACATGGAAATTCCAAAACCGAAAATATTATCAAGATATAAGTACTTACTTTCGGTTTTCCTATTTCCAACTAATATCCAACCTGTAATTCCGGAATCTCTCATTTGAAAATATATAATATTAGTTTAGCACTTAACTAATATAACTTTCCAAGGGTTATGTTTCGATTTGCTGGAAAATCAAAAGCATAAAATCGAAAACTCTTAATTACAAGATTTTTAACATTTCCGATTGGGATCACCTTGAGTATCAAGGAATATATTTGGACAATAAAAGATAAGATTTGTATTCATATCCAAATTATGTCGACATATGGAACTTTGCTAATCAGCAAACCCTAATTCCAAACTCACATAGAACCGTAAAGTAATATGCGAATATGAAAGATCAGTTTTTCTCTTGGGACCGGTTCTACCATGACTCCTAACATATGTTAAGATCAGTTATACCAAGTATCCAAATATAGGTAGGGATGGGTTATACCATGACTCCCAATAATAGTTATAGGGACGGTTCTAACAAAACTCCCAATATACGTAAGGATCCATTCTACCATGACTCCCAACAATAGCTAGGATCAGTTCTACTATGTATCCCAAAATAGGTAAGGATCGATTCTACCAAGGTTCTTAACACAAGTCAAGATCGGTTCTACCGCATATCCCAAACTAGGTAAAGATCGGTTCTAATATAGCTCTCAACATAAGTTAAGATCGGTTCGACCAAAGTTATTACCCAGGTTTCGAATTTGTCATCCAAAAGATCTTTAATGAAAACCGCACCAAAACGCCTATTCATTTCCTTTCGATTACGAAACAAGTTTCGTACATGTACTTCCTTTAAATATATGTAATCAAACATAGTTTCCTAGGATGAAATCACACCTATATCCAATACAAAATCAAGTAACGAGTTACATAGATGATGACGATGTCACATTTACGAAGTTCAAAAGATAAACGTTATACTTAGTAATCAAATATTCATCCTTGACATTTTGATCATACTAAATGACCAAGTCTAATACAAGAGTATTAAATATAACCTCACATGTTATTTTTTCAATCCTAAATGACTTGAAAGCAATAATAGGAATAGAAATAGGTCAAGTCAGTATCACAATACCTTAAATGGAAGGATGATGTCTTCATTGTACGTAGTCGATACTATTAGAGCACTGCTCGGTCGAACTCGCAAGCGTTGCTATTTCAAGATTGTTTGTCAAGTTTAGTTGCCAAACTATAAGTCTTGATTTCTAGTCTGCTTATAGCTAAGTCTCGGACTAGGATAGAAAGTGTAGTTGAGCTCCAGACTCCACGACGTTCATCATGCAAAGACGAAGAACTACTCAAAGAAATGGTGGAACTTCATCGACAAAAAGGTATGTGGAGACTTGAACTTATCTATCACTCAAAAGTCTACTTTATCTCCTATCTTGAGACAAAAGTCATATTGCTATATAGACTATTATTATACACATGTACTATTTCTAGCCGAGTTTATCTCGCTTGTCTATTTCTCGAAAAATGTGTCGATAAGCGCTCTGGCCAATTTCATCTTTACTAGTGACAAAAGTCATGTTTATTTCAATTACTTGAAAATCGCTTTGACGAAAAATAGTTTGTGAACAACAACTATATAACGTCCTCTAAGAATGTTTCAATGATTGAAATGAGAGTTTAGAATATATAACCATGGTTGGATATAAACATTGTGTGATAACTCATACTTGTGTAAGTCCAATATCCTTGAACCAAAGTATGTGTACTTTGCTGCTCAGGATAACCGGAACTGAAGTCCGCGTACCTGTATGCATACTGTCGGAAGTTCACATCCTAATTTCTGCTGGAGTTTGTAAACTGGAAAAAAAAAACTCAGTCCGAGTACTTAAGTATGCGTACATAAGTGGGTTATTTTCTAAAAACAGTTTAATTCGTGAACTAAGACATTTATATATTAAGAAATGAAAAGTATATCGAGGAGGACTAACTCCAATATACTTTCTAGAGAATCAACTAGACAGTCAGACTCAATCTAGAGAAAAGTATATCGAGGAGGTAATATCTCTCTCACTTGATTTGATCTTTACTCAAGCAAATAGAAATCTGCGAGTCTTTGTCAAATACAAGGATAATAACTTGGATGGTACCAAAGACCAATATCCAAGTGTCAATCAATTTAAATCAACAACCAAATGTTGGATATTCTAATTGATTGATCTTTACGCACAACATGTGATATTTCAATTATATAACAAAATATAATGCGGAATAGAAATAACACAGACACTAGAAATTTTGTTAACGAGGAAACCGCAAATGCAGAAAAACACCGGGACCTAGTCCAGATTGAACACCATACTTTATTAAGACGCTACAGGCACTATCCTACTAGAAACTAAATTCGGTCTGGACTTTAGTTGAACATAATCAATCTCACACTGATTTAAGGTACAATTGCGCTCCTTACGTCTCTGATCCCAATAGGATACTACGCACTTGATTCCCTTAGCTGATCTCACCCATAACCAAGAGTTGCTACGACCCAAAGTCGAAGACTTCGATAAACAAATTTGTATCACACAGAAAAGTCTATGATGATAGATAAATTTGTCTCCCACAGATAAACCTATGAGTGTTGTTCCGTCTTTTGATAAACCAAGGTGAACATGAACTAATTGATAACCCGGACTTATATTCCCGAAGAAGAGCCTAGTATTATCAATCACCTCACAATAATCTAAATCGTATGGTAACGAAACTAGATATTGTGGAATCACAAACGATAAGACGAAGATGTTTGTGATTTCTTTTTATTTTGCCCTATCGGAGATATAATTTCAAGTCAATTATTCAATTGAACTCGTACGATAGAAAATGGCAAGATCAGATCGCTCAACTACAAGAGAAGTAGTTTCGTCTGGCTTCACAATCCCAATGAAGTCTTTCACTCGTTAACCTACAGGGTCTCGGGAAGAAATCTAAGGTTAAAGGAGAATCGACTCTAGCAAACTAACTAGTATCACACAGGAGGTGTGGGGATTAGTTTTTCCAATTGCTAGATTTCTTCTTTATATAGTTTTCAAATCAGGGTTCGCAATCCAAGTTACATTGGTAACAAATCATTCAATATTCATTGTTAGATGAAAAACCTGATTCAACCAAGCTAATATCTTTCAACCGATCGATCGAAACTTAGCTTGTCACAAACAAATGAAATGTATTCATTTAGGTTTGATTAACTGTACCTAAACGTGTACACTTAGTTGGTTCACAAATAGTTAACCAATGGTTAGCCATATGAGCACTTTCATATTAACCATATTCATCTTTCTCATAACTAGTTCAAATGACTCATAAGAACTAGTTCAAGAGTTGTTCAATTGCTTAGGTCTTTATTCATAGACACAATTGAAATAACATCGGTTTGATTCACTTGAATCAATTCATGAACAATACATCCACTGTTTGCAAAGATTGCATTCCTTATAATTTATTGTTTTAAGCTCATGAACTACCGATTTGAGAAATAAACAGCTTGGTACACGTACGGGTATGCGTGCCTTAGCTACCGGATTTGAGTTTACAAACTCAGCAGAAATTTTCGGTTCGAAAAATTCCGTGGGTACGCGTACGGGTATGCGTACCTAAGGCGACTGGTTTAGTAGTTTGCAAACTTACAAACTCAGCAGAAATTTTCGGTTCGAAAACTTCCGCAGGTACGCGTACTCAACCTGTCTCCTTCACCAATACCGCATGCACACATATGCACGCACTTGGTTTACAACACATGGATTTATACACTAATGTGCGAACACACTATATATGCTTATATCCATAGTTGGTAATCTCAACTCTACATTTCAATTATTGAAACATTCTTCTATAATGTTATAACAATCGTTATTCACGACTATCGTCATCAAACCTATTTTTAAGATTGAAACGTCATCATGACTTTCGTCACGGGTAAAGATGAAAATGGTTAAAGCAAAAGCTTACTAACACATGTTTCGAGAAAAAGATATGCGAGTAAACTCGGCTCGAAATAGCAAATCTGTATGTATGAAAACTATCATACTTATACGACTTTGTCTCAAGAGTAGGATATAGAATAGACTTTTGAGTGACAAATAAGTTCAAGTCTCCACATACCTTTTCGTCGGATGAAGTTCCACTTATTCCTCGAATAGTTCTTCGTCTTCGTAAGATGATCACCATGGAGTTTGGAGATCAACTGCACTTAACTGTCATAGACCGAGACTTAGTCATAAGTAAACTAGAAATCAAGACATATAGTTTTGATTACTAATATTGACAAACATGCTTGAGATAGCAACGCATGCGAGTTCGACCGAGCAGTGCTCTAACAATCTCCCCCTTTGTCAATTTAGTGACAAAACTATCAACACATATGGATTACAAAATAGATAAAACTTTGTAGCTTCTTGTCCACATGCTTGATCTCCTTGGCGCTTCAACATTACTCGAAAACTTCGTCTTTTCCAAGTATTCTCATGATTCCAAAGGTTGTAAGTTCAACATCATAGTTGTTGAAGTTTCGTAGCCATAACAATGAGAAAACAAAAGCTCTCAATCATTGTTATACAGTGTCATAGTATTATTACACAACATCAAAGTTCTCATATCACAACTTCGACAACAATACTATGTGATATGCATCACTCCCCCTTAGTCAATACTTCGTCTCAACACGAAAACCACTCCCCCTTACATAATGATCCGAGAACCATACGTATTTGTAGTGTGAACTACATATTAATTCCCCCCCTTTTTGTTAATAAAATTGGCAAAGGTACGAAAACGGGATCCTAATGAAAATTTTCATGGAGACACTTCAATACCAACGAAAAATACATATTAACTCTAGAATTTCTGCTGGAGTTTGTAAACTCTATCCGGTGTCTTAAGTCCGCGAACCTAGTCTGGGAACTTGAGAAGGTTATATATCTAAAGATGATTTCAGAACTTAATCTTAAAAGACTAAGGAATGCATTTGCAAACCGTGGCTATTAAAGTTCATGAACCGATTCGAGTGAATCAAATCATCTTTGCTTCAATTGTGTCATGTGTAGTTACATAAGATTTCCATGCAATTGAACAACTCTCTTAACTAGTTCATTTGAGTCAATTGAACTAGTTATGGTGAAAAAGAACATGATTGGTATGAAACGCTCATATGGTCAACCTCTTTGGGTAGACTATTGTTGAAACAACAATGTACATGTTTGGGTGCGGTTAACAAACCTAGAAGCGTATAGTCATTTGTGTATGACAAGCTAAGTTTTCGATCTAACGGTTGAGAAATATTAGCTTGAATCTAAATCAGGTTTTCATCTAACGGTGGATATTAATTTCTTTGTAACTAAGGCAAAACCTTGATTTGAAAGGATATATAAAGGAGACATCTAGTATTGTGCAAAACTAATCCCCACACCTTACGTGTGATACTAGTTTGCGTGCTAGAATTGTTTCTCCTTTAACCTTTGGTTTTCTTCTTCTAAAACCAGGTTAACGACTTAAAGACTTCATTGAAATTGTGAAGCCAGACCGATACTACTTTTATCGTAGTTGTGTGATCTGATCTTGCATCTTCTATCGTAACAGTACAATCATATTGATTGGCTTGAGATCGTGAGAGTTCTCCGATAGGCAAGATATAAAAAGTAATCACAAACACCTTCGTCTCATCGTTTGTGATTCCACGACATCTTGTTTCTCTACCATACGATTAAGATTGTTGTGAGGTGATTGATTAATCTAGGATGTTCTTCGGGAATATAAGACCGGATTATCAATTGGTTCATGTTCACCTTGATTATTATCAAAAGACGGAACAAAAACTTTTAGGGTTTTTCTGTGGGAGACGGATTGATCCTTTGATAGACTTTTCTATGTGAGATAGATTTGTTTATTGTTAAAGCCTGCGATTTAGGGTCGTAGCAACTCTTAGTTGTGGGTAAGATCAGCTAAGGGAATCAAGTGCGCAGTATCCTGCTGGTATCAGAGGCGTAGGGAGTACAACTGTACCTTGGATTAGTGGGATACTGACTGGGGTTCAACTATAGTCCAGTCCGAAGTTAGCTTGGAGTAGGCTAATGTCTGTAGCGGCTTAATACAGAGTGTATTCAATCTGGACTAGGTCCCGGGGTTTTTCTGCATTTGCGGTTTCCTCGTTAACAAAATTCTGGTGTCTGTGTTATTTTTATTTCCGCATTATATTTGTTTATATAATTGAAATAATACAGGTTGTGCGTTTGAATCAATCAATTGGAAATCCGACCTTTGGTTGTTGATTGATATTGATTGATCCTTGGATATTGGTCTTTGTTACCGTCCAAGTTATTCCTTGTGCTTGATTATAGGCTCGCTAATTTCTATTAGCTTGAGTGAATCAAAACAAGAGAGAGATATTAACTCCTTGAGATACTTTTACCTAGATTGAGTCTAACTGTCTAATTGATTCTCTAGAAAGTGTTTCGGAGTTAGTCCATACAGATCTCTAAGCGAAATATTGGGTGGTGTTGTTAGACCCCCTTTTTTTAAATTGGTATCAGAGTAGGCATACACGTTTAAGAACTTACAAGTCTGTGTTTGTAGCAATCTGAGTCTGAGGAAGAAATCTCTTACGCATACCAAAATGCCTCCTAAAGCTTTCAACTCTGTCAAGTATCTCGGAAATACCTCAAAGGATCAGTCCTTAGTTGATTCTTCCGAATTCCGAGGTAGGAAGACTTTCCCATCTTGTGTTGACCACTCTTCCTCCAATGAGACATTGGACACAATGGAAAAAGCTGAAATGAATCTCACCAGAATTGCAAAAAATTCTACTGAGTTTGTTGATCTTCAGAATCATGAACAGCTCATTGATGAATTTGAAAAGTCTATTGATCGTGAACATGTGCTCTATAACATCACATAGTCATTCTCTAGGAATATTGAGAAACTTCTTCAAGAAAATAATCTACAACATAAAAATATTGTTGATCTTGAAAAGCTGATCAAAGAAGGCTCAATTAGAGAAAAATGTTTTATCAAGACACATTCATCTGATCTTGACAGACTTCGTGTTGAGAAAGAAAAGCTAGATGCATCACTTTCACTAGCCCATGAACAGTGTATGACCTTGGAAAAGGAAAACTCTGTCTTGAGAAAAATTTCTTCTATTTCAACGGTTCCTCTTGACATATAGTACATGAAGAAATATCCTCCAAGAGAAGATTATGTCGAGAAAAGTTTATATAACTTACAATCTTCTCACAGGGCTGAAAAGTTAAAACAGATACCAACTGTTGCGTCTTCTCCACGAACCTGTACTTTTTGTGGAAAAGGAAATCACTATGTTGTCAATTGTTTTTCCAGGAAGAAACAAATTTCTAGACTTTGAAATTTGCTTCTTTCCACTGTCAATGGAGTAAATAGTCAGACGACTACTGCAGTGAACCTCTTCACAAGGAATCAGACTTCTTATAAAAATGATCTTCTTCCTAGAAGTCATTACAGGACTGGGTTACATTCTAGTGGTAAAATTTCTTGTGCTACCCATGAAAGCATGTCATGTGTTTATTAAAATTACTCTGGTAAATCTAAGTCTACAGTATGGAGACTCGTTTCCGAAGATCCCCTAGAACCAATCTCTAGAGGTCCTAGACTTTGTAATCAGAAAGATTCCTCTCCTGTGCTTCCAGGAAGGGTTGTGAGACAGTTCTCTAAATCTGGAGACTTCCGTGAAAAGTTAGGAAATGCTAAAATCAGATATCCTGGAGGAAATCACAACTATTCTCTCAGAACCTTTAGTGAGACTATGTCTCCCTCTACTACCTAGTAGAAAATCTCCATTCTTGTATCTAACTTGAGAGATACAAGGATGATGTCTGAGATATGCTCAAGTGTGATCGTTGATTTTCTTTCGGTTTGTATGTTTGATATTTTTTGTGTATTTCGTTCTTATGACTCTTTAGAGACAAAGGATCCTTGAAAATAACACAGTATGTAGTGTTCCGAATTGGGTCTAGTTACCTTGGCATTTTGGTCGGCCCATGAACGTCCATATCTCCTCAAAGAACTCTAGGTTTTCTATTTAGGGTGTATGCTTGAACATATATAATTCTTATAGGTGTTCATTAATCTTCATAAAGGAATTCGATGGAAACTGTTAACTCTAACATGGAGGATGATCTCAAAGGATGCGATTCTGCTCAAGAGTTCATCATGAAGAAGATGCTTGAAAGGAAAGAGTATAACTCTTGGATTGGAGAATCCGTCAAGGATCTAATTCGCGTTCAGAATGAAATCAAGATCGAACTTGCTAACCTTCAACTGCAGATAAACCAGCTCATTGATGGACTGACAAAAATCCTTGGTACTCAGAATATCTTGATCAGAAATCAGAAGAAAGTTATTCTTGACTGCGCAAAGGCTCGTCATTATGCTCGCATTTTCAATCGAAAAACTAACGTTTTAAAGTATGAACATGGTGTCTCTACGGTCAACAAGATCAAGGATATCAGTGATTCCTATTTAGATGGACCATTTCAGAGGTATGAAATCATCAAGGAAAACTGAGTTTAGTTGCCTAGTAAGTCTTCTTTTTTGGCTTAGTTGGAAGAATAACTAGTGCTTTGAATAGCGATGATTGTGACTACACATAGCTATTTTTTTCATCTTCTTGTTTTTAGGTGTTTTGGTTTAAAATTCTAAAACTATTTGGAGGATGATGTTTTGCAATATATTTGATTTTGTTATATTGCAACTTGTTATGGGATATTTGTGTTTACGCCCGTGAACTTTGTTGTCCCATATTTTTTTCAAAAGTAAAGTCGTTCACGATCGGTATTCACGTATTGGTTTAAGAATGAATAGACTTTTGACATATACAAAAGTTAAGCCTATACTGTCAACCCTTGACGGAAGATAGGTTAAAATCATTTGTATCCAAGGATTATTGCTATTGTATATGCTTGTGTAAAAGAATGAATCCTTGTGTATTCCACGGTATAGATCTTCATTGATCCATCTTTTTGTATTACCGTAAGGCTCCGTGATGTGTCTTATGTTGAGCACGATACAACTAAGTTGATTATTCTTGATTATCTTTGTTGGTTGTTCCTTAAGATACGTTATGTTGAGCATTTAGAACTAAATTAATCATCTTCTTGGTTATTTAGTTATTACTCCACAAGTTCTCTCATGAACGATTAAGCCAATCACTCTCTTGTATGATTAACTTAGTCGTTGCTCCGTAAGTTTACTTATGTTGAGCACAATGAATTAAATTGATCACATTTGAGATTAATTTGATTATGTATTCCGATTAGATTATTCATGGGTTTACTTATGAATAATTTGATTGAGTGTTGGATATAAAAATCATTCTCATGGTTTTGGTGTCCAATAAAATACTTCGTTTCTCTTGAAATTAAGGTCGCTCGTTGTTGTTCCCTTGGGAATGACATCAAATGGGGGAGAGTTCTTTTGAACTTGTGCTTAATGGTCATATTTTGAGGGGTGTGCGGCTGTGGAATTTTATAGGGGTTATCTTGTATCTTTAAACTGCTTGATGAATGTTGTTAGCTTTGGTTATATGATTGCATCTAAATAAGATGATGTGTGTTTCTTTCTCTCAGTCATGAAATGTCTCTTACGGAAATTTCATTATGATCCCGTTCTTGTACCTTTGCCAATTTTATTGACAAAAGGGGGGAGAATTAATATGTAGTTCATACTACAAATACATATGGTTTTCGGATCATTGTGTAAGGGGGAGTGGTTTTCATGTGAGATGGAGTATTGACTAAGGGGGAGTGATACATATCACCATCGTATTATTGTTTAAGTTGTGAAACAATTGGACTTTGACACTATGTAATAATACTATGACATTGTATAACAATGATCGAGACCGATGCTTTCTCATTGTTATAGCTACGGATCTTCAACAACGGTGATGCTAAACTTACAATCTTTGGGATCATTGGAGTACTTGGAAGTGACGAAGATTTTGAGGAATGTTGAAGATTAGACATGTGGAATAGGAGCTACTAAAATTTCATTATCTTTTTTGTATTCCATATGTATTGATATTTTTGTCACTAAAATTGACAAAGTGGGAGATTGTTAGAGCACTGCTCTGTCAAACTCTCATGCGTTGCTATCTCAAGCATGTTTGTCAATGTTAGTGATCAAAACTATAAGTCTTGATTTCTAGTCTCTTATATCTAAGTCTCGGACTAGGATAGTAAGTGTACTTGAGCTCAAGGACTTCATGGGGATTCATCATACAAGTAGAAGATCTACTCAAGGAACCGGTGGAACTTCTCGACAAAAAGGTATGTGGAGACTTGAACTTATCTGTCATTCAAAAGTCTATCTATTATATCTCCTATTCTTTGATACAAAAGTCGTATGCTATATATATAAACTAGATCATACACATTTGGTATTTCGAGCCGAGTATACCTCGCCTATCTATATCTCGAAATATGTGTTGGTAAGCTTTTCGCTTCGACCAAGTTTATCTTTACCTAGTGACGAAAGTCATGAATGTTTCAATCACTTTGAAAATTGCTTTGACGAGAAATAGTGTAACAACTATATAACGTCCTCTAAGAATGTTTCAATGATTGGAATGAGAGTTTAGATTACATAACCAATGGATTCCTTGAACCGAAGTTTTCGAACTTTGTTGATCAAGAGAACCGGAAGTATGGCAAGTGCCAAGTCCGCGAACTGCCGAAGTTCTCAAAACCGAGAATTTCTGCTGGAGTTGACAAACTACTTGCGTGAGCCAAGTCCGCGAACCGACGTAGTTCTCGAACCCGAGAATTTCTGTTGGAGTTTGTAAACTCTATCCGGTGTCTTAAGTCCGCGAACCTAGTCTGCGAACTTGAGAAGGTTATATATCTAAAGATGATTTCTGAACTTAATCTTAGAAGACTAAGGAATGCATTTGCAAACCGTGGCTATTAAATTTCATGAACCGATTCGAGTGAATCAAATTATCTTTGCTTCAATTGTGTCATGTGTAGTTACATAAGATTTCCTTGCAATTGAACAACTCTCTTAACTAGTTCATTTGAGTCAATTGAACTAGTTATGGTGAAGAAGAACATGATTGGTATGAAACGCTCATATGGTTAACCTCTTTGGGTAGACTATTGTTGAACGAACAATGTATACGTTTGGGTGAGGTTAACAAACCTAGAAGCGTACAGTTATTTGTGTATGACAAGCTAAGTTTTCGATCTAACGGTTGAGAAATATTAGCTTGAATCTAAATCAGGTTTTCATCTAACGGTGGATATTGATTGCTTTGTAACTAAGGCAAAACCATGATTTGAAAGGCTATATAAAGGAGACATCTAGTATTATGCAAAACTAATCCCCACACCTTACGTGTGATACTAGAGTCGTTTCTCCTTTAACCTTTGGTTTTCTTCTTCTAAAACCAGGTTAACGTCTTAAAGACTTCATTGTGATTGTGAAGCCAGACCGATACTACTTTTATCGTAGTTATGTGATCTGATCTTGCATCTTCTATCGTAATAATACAATCATGTTGATTGGATTGGTATCGTGAGAGTTCTCCGATAGGAAATATATAAAAAGTAATCACAAACACCTTCGTCTCATCGTTTGTGATTCCACGACATCTTGTTTAGCTACCATACGATTAAGATTGTTGTGAGGTGATTGATTAATCTAGGATGTTCTTCGGGAATATAAGACCGGATTATCAATTGGATCCTGTTCACCTTGATTATTATCAAAAGACGGAACAAAAACTTTTAAGGTTTTTCTGTGGGAGACAGATTTATCCTTTGATAGACTTGTCTGTGTGAGACAGATTTGTTTATTGTTAAAGCCTGCGATTTTGGGTCGTAGAAACTCTTAGTTGTGGGTGAGATCAGCTAAGGGAATCAAGTGCGCAGTATCCTGCTGGGATCAGAGGCGTAGGGAGTACAACTGTACCTTGGATTAGTGGGATACTGACTGGGGTTCAACTATAGTCCAGTCCGAAGTTAGCTTGGAGTAGGATAGTGTCTGTAGCGGCTTAATACAGTGTGTATTCAATATGGACTAGGTCCAGGGGGTTTTCTGCATTTGCGGTTTCCTCGTTAACAAAATTCTGGTGTCTGTGTTATTTCTATTTCCGCATTATATTTTTTTATATAATTGAAATAATACAGGTTGTACGTTTGAATCAATCAATTGGAAATCCTACCTTTGGTTGTTGATTGATATTGATTGATCCTTGGATATTGGTCTTTGGTACCGTCCAAGTTATTCCTTGTGCTTGATTATAGGCTCGCTAATTTCTATTAGCTTGAGTGAATCAAAACAAGAGAGAGATATTAACTCCTTGAGATACTTTTACCTAGATTGAGTCTGACTGTCTAGTTGATTATCTAGAAAGTGTTTCGGAGTTAGTTCATACAGATTGCTAAGAGAAATATTGGGTGGTGTTGTTAGACCCCCGCTTTTTCACATAATCCTTGTAAACAAAAGATTTTAACCTATCTTCCATCAAAAATGACATAATAGTCCTAACTTTTGTTTGTCAAAAGTTCATCGATCTTGTATCAATACATGCATATCGACATATAAACGAGATAACTTTTGACAATATATGGGACAATAATAGTTCACAGACACAAACATTCATATCCCATAACACATTGCAATATATAAAATCATAAAGATTAATACTGCAAAAATCATCTTCCAAACCAAACTTTAGAATTTAAACAAATAAATCTAAAAACATGAAGATGAAAACGTTGGACATAGCTATGTGTACTCACAATAATGACTATTCCAAACCCTAGTTATCCTTCTTAAACAAAAACAAGAATAAAATTCTCTTAAGAAGTTTTACTAGACATTATAGAGCTTTCTCAGAGCATCTACAAAGAATTCCTTCTCATTATTGAAGAGACTATTTATTATGGGATCATTCAATTCCTCTAGGTCTTCAGAAATATCAGTTTACTCACTAAGTTCTCTTTTTAGTTCACACAAGGTGTTCTTGGTTACATACAACATTTGTTCGTTAGTGACTTATCTTTTCCAAAGAGGAAACGATTTGAGATTTTAAATCATTTCTCTTGTTGATGAAATATTTCACCATGCCTCTAAAATCATTATCATAATGACAAACAGACAAGAGACAGTTAGAGGAAGAACCTTCTCCATTGATTGTCGACTTCACTTTCTTTACTCTTGAGGAAGAGATTCCTTCACAAAGATACATATTAATTGCTTCAACTGCATCTCTTTTTGTGATCCCTCTAGTCACATGAGCCATGAGACTGTATCTTTTGAACAGAAATGAGAAAGAGAGGACACAATAATAACAACGGATTTATGTACCCAAAACCCTAGAAGATATTGAATAAGTCTTTCAGGATTTTTTATCCACCTTGCATCCTTTTAGGAGAATATTTTCTTAACAAATATAAGAAAAAGATTTACAAAAAACAACAACTTGAGCCATTTTTAGTGCAAACCTCATTTTCCCAAGCTAAAAATGAGGATGTGCACGTCACCAACATTAGTTGGTGACAGAGTGAGCCGTATGCTCACACCTCTTATTTTTTTCGTGGCTTATCACTGGTTTTCGTGTAAACAGATTTCTTACCTCGTCTAGATCTGGATTTTTTTAAGAGAGCTTGGTTATCCAGACCCAGATTCATTTTCTGCATGTTCTCTTGAAGTTTGGTGATTCTCTTATTGCTCCTTCTGAATCTCCAATAAGTGTTCTGATCATGCTTAGAATGTCCACAAAAAGAACAAATTAATGAGGATTTTTCGTCTTTATGTGACTCTTCCTGTTTACAACAATCAACAGTCGTTGTTCCTTGATTAGTTGGAATAGACAACTTTGAGCTTTGAGTTTTTCTTTTGAACCCCAACCCATTAGTGTTTCCAAAGGATCTCTGACCAAATAACATTGCTGCAATTTTATCAGAGCTTCCAGATAATCTTTGCAGGTCATACTTGAGAGTGTTAATCTCTTCTTCCTTTAGAGACATGGTTCTGACGAAATTATCATTAAGACGCTTTATCTCAATATTTTTCGCCTGGAGTGATGATTCAATTTTTTTCAAGGAGGCCTTTAAGTGAAGGTTCTCTTGAAGAATCTCTTTATTCAAGAGATCAAGAAACTCTGTGTCATACTCAAGTTCTGAATCAGAAGTTGAAGTGGAGAGAGAATCTGTAGTAGACTCATCTGAGACATTCAGAGTAGATTTGTCTTCTATTGAATCATCTGAAGCATTAACTGAAGATGGAAATTCATCACATCTATTCCTCCTCTTTATCAAATTCTTAACCTTTCTGATTATCACTGATTTATCAAGATCAACATGATTGGAGCAACATTCATCAGCCCAAGACAAGTGAGAGGATACACCTTTTTTGTTCACAGCGTTGAGAGCAAACGTTCTGTCTGTGTCAAGATCAAGAATTTTTAACTTTCATCACAATGTCCTTTTCAGGAATAGTCTTATCCAATGAAAAAGCCGCATTAACAATTTTAGACACTTTATGATTAAACTCATCAATGAATCTTCATCTGCCATACGAAGGGTTTCCCAATTGGAATTAAGGTTTTGAAGCCTAGCTTCCTTTTCACTGGTATTACCTTCGAATACGGTTTCTAAGATATCCCACGCATCTTTAGACCTAGTGCAATTTGATACATGGTGCTGAATATTTGGGTAATGGCATGTATGATGGCATTCATACCGTCGAAATTTTGCTTTGCAGAAAGTATCTCGGCAGGAATGTATTCATCAATATTCTTAGGAACGTTTACATTTCCTACTGCCACAACGGGATCATCATAGCCATTAACTACATATACCCATGATTGAAAATCACGTGTTTGAAGAAAAGCTTGCATAAAAATTTTCCACCATAAGTAATTAGAGCCATCGAAGACTGGTGGTACGTTAATAGAGATAACACCTCTGTCCATAGAGTCAGATCGCTACAAACACAGACTTTTGAGGTCTTAAACGTGTTTGCCTGCTCAGATACCAATTGAAAAAGCGGGGGTATAACAACCACACCCAATATTTCGATTAGCAATCTGTATGGACTAACTCCAATATACTTTCTAGAGAATCAACTAGACAATCAGACTCAATCTAGAGAAAAAGTATATCGAGGAGTTAATATCTCTCTCACTTGATTTGATCTCTACTCAAGCAAATAGAAATCTGCGAGTCTTTATCAAATACAAGGATAATAACTTGGATGGTACCAAAGATCAATATCCAAGTGTCAATCAATTTAAATCAACAACTAAAGGTTGGATATTCTAATTGATTGATCTTTACGCACAACCTGTGATATTTCAATTATATAACAAAGTATAATGCGGAATAGAAATAACATAGACACCAGAAATTTTGTTAACGAGGAAACCGCAAATGCATAAAAACCCCGGGACCTAGTCCGGATTGAAAACCACACTGTATTAAGCCGCTACAGACACTATCCTACTACAAACTAACTTCGGTCTGGACTATAGTTGAACCATAATCAATTTCATACTAATTCAAGGTACAGTTGCGCTCCTTACGTCTCTGATCCCAGCAGGATACTACGCACTTGATTCCCTTATTTGATCTCACCCACAACCAAGAGTTGCTACGACCCAAAGTCGAAGACTTCAATAAACAAATCTGTATCACACAGAAAAGTCTATGATGATAGATAAATCTGTCTTCCACAGATAAACATATGAGTTTTGTTCCGTCTTTTGATAAACCAAGGTGAACAGGAACTAATTGATAACCCAGACTTATATTCCCGAAGAAGAGCCTATTATTATCAATTACCTCACAATAATCTAAATTGTACGGTAGCGAAACTAGATATTGTGGAATCACAAACGAAGAGACGAAGATGTTTGTGATTTCTTTTTATCTTGCCCTATCGAAGATATAATATCATGTCAATTATTCAATTGAACTCGTACGATAGAAAATGTCAATATCAAATCGCTCAACTAAAAGAGAAGTAGTTTCGGCTGGCTTCACAATCCCAATGAAGTCTTTCAGTCGTTAACCTGCAGGGTCTCGGGAAGAAACCTAAGGTTAAAGGAGAATCGACTCTAACAAAATAACTATTATCACACATGAGGTGTGGGGATTAGTTTTTCCAATTGTTAGATGTCTCCTTTTTATAGTTTTCAAATCAGGGTTTGCAATCAAAGTTACCTTGGTAATAAAGCATTCAATATTCACTGTTAGATGAAAAATCTGATTCAACCAAGCTAATATCTTTCAACTGTTAGATCCAAACTTAGCTTGTCACACACAAATTAAATGTATTCATTTAGATTTGAGTAACCGTACCTAAACGTGTACACTTAGTTGGTTCACAAATAGTTAACCAATGGTTAGCCATATGAGCACTTTAATATTAACCATATTCATCTTTCTCATAACTAGTTCAAATGACTCATAAGAACTAGTTCAAGAGTAGTTGTTCAATTGCTTAGGTCTTTATTCATAGACACAATTGAAACAAAATCGGTTTGATTCACTTGAATCAATTCATGAACAATACATCCACGGTTTACAAAGATTGCATTCCTTATAATTCATTGTTTTAAGCTCATGAACTACCGATTTGAGAAATAACCAGCTTGGGTACGCGTACGGGTATGCGTACCTTAGCTACCGGATTTGAGTTTACAAACTCAATAGAAATTTTCGGTTCGAAAACTTCCGTGGGTACGTGTACGGGTATGCGTACCTAAGCCGAACGGTTTACTAGTTTGCAAATTTACAAACTCAGCATAAATTTTTGGTTCGAAAACTTCCGCAGATACGCGTACGGGTACGCGTACTCGACATGTCTCCTTCACCAATACCGCATGCACACATATGCACGCACTTGGTTTCCGGCACATGGACTTATACACTAATGTGCGAACACACTATATATGCTTATATCTATAGTTGGTAATCTCAACTCTACATTTCAATTATTGAAACATTCTTCTAAAATGTTATAACAATCATTATTCACGACTGTCGTCATCAAAGCTATTTTCAAGATTAAAACGTCATCATGACTTTCGTCACGGGTAAAGATGAAAATGGTTAAAGAAGTAGCTTACCAACACATATTTCTAGAAAAAAATACGCAAACTCGGCTAAAGCAAAAGCTTACCAACACATATTTCGAGTAAACTCGGCTCGAAATAGCAAATGTGTATGTATGAAAACTATCATACTTATACGAATTTGTTTAAAGAGTAGGATATAGAATAGACTTTTGAGTGACAGATAAGTTCAAGTCTCCACATACCTTTTTGTCAGATGAAGTTTGTTAGAGCATTGCTCGGTCGAACTCGCATGCGTTGCTATCTCAAGCATGTTTGTCAATGTTAGTGATCAAAACTATAAGTCTTGATTTCTAGTATACTATAGCTAAGGTCTCGGACTGGGATAGAAAGTATAGTTGAGCTCAAGAACTCCATGGAAATCATCATACAAGACGAAGGACTACTCAAGGAACCAGTGGATCTTCATCGACTAAAAGGTATGTGGAGACTTGAACTTATCTATCACTCAAAAGTCTATTTATCTCCTATCTTGAGACAAAAGTCGTTTTGCTATATGGACTTAGATTATACACATTTGCTATTTCGAGCCGAGTTTATCTCGCCTATCTATTTCTCGAAATATGTGTTGGTAAGCTTTCGCTTTAGCCAATTTCATCTTTACCTAGTGACGAAAGTCATGACAAGTTTCAATCACTTTGAAAATTGCTTACTTTGACGAAAAATAGTTTGTGAGTAACAACTATAGAATATCAACGTCCTCGAAGAATGTTTCAAATGATTGAAATGAGAGTTTAGATAAATAACTATTGGAGGATATAAGCATTGTTGTGGAAACACATATATGTATAAGTCCTTATTCCTTAAACCGAAGTTTGCGAACTTTGTTGATCAAGAGAACCGGAATAGTGGCGTGAGCCAAGTCCGCGAACTCAGTCCGCGAACTGGCGGAAGTTCTCGACCCGAGAAATTCTGCTGGAGTTTGTGAACTCCGTCCGGGAACTTAAGTCCGCAAACCCAGTCCGCTAACTTGAGTAGGTTATATCTAAAAACGATGTTTGTGAACTTATTCTTATATAAACGAAGGAATGCAAATTGCAAACCGTGGCTATATAGCATGAACCGATTTGAGTGAATCAAATCGTTTTTGCTTCGATTGTGTCTTGTGTAGTTACATAAGATTTCCTTGCAATTGAACAACTCTCTAACTAGTTCATTTGAGTCACTTGAACTAGTTATGGTGAAGAAGAATATGGTTGATATGAAAGTGATCATATGGCTAACCATTTGGTTGACTATTGTTGAACCAAAAAATGTACAAGTTTGGGTACGGTTATACAAGCCTGGAAACGTGCATTTCATTTGTGTGTAACAAGCTAGTTTTCGATCTAACTGTTGAAAGATATTAGCTTGAATCTAATCAGGTTTTCATCTCACGATGAATATTGAATGCTTTTGTTACCAAGCTAACATTGATTGCAAACCCTGATTTGAAAGACTATATAAGGGAGAACTCTAGCAACTGGGAAACCTAATCCCCACACCTTCTGTGTGATACTGGTTGTGCTAAGCTAGAGTCGATCCTCCTTTAACCTTTGGCTTCTTCTTCTAAACCAACGACTTAAAAACTTCATTGGGATTGTGAAGCCAGACCGATACTACTTTCTCGTAGTTATGTGATCTGATCTTGTTGTTTCTATCGTACGAGTACAATTGTAATAATTGGCTTGAGATTGATATCTCCGATAGGCAAGATATAAAAGTAATCACAAACACTTCGTCTCATCGTTTGTGATTCCACAATATCTTTTTTCGCTGCATCGATTAGGATTACTGTGAGGTGATTGATAATAATAGGATGTTCTTCGGGAATATAAGTCTGGTTTATCAATTGGTTCCTGTTTACCTTGATTTATCAAAAGACGGAACAAAACTCGTAGGTATACTCGTGGGAGACGGATTTATCTATTACCGTAGACTTTTCTGTGTGATACAGATTTGTTTATTAAAGTCTTCGACTTTGGGTCTGTAGTTGCAGGAAATCCTACACTACACCCTTCATATGATTTCATTGTTAATCAACTCATTTTTAGGTTTACACTCTTAATTTTATTGATTAATCTTTGAATGTTCTTAAAAGAAAAGATAAAGAAATCAAGAATGATCTCTGCTCTGAACTTTCTCTCTCCTATTTACTTGTTTCTTACTCAAAAAGATCTCTCCCTTTTCTTTACAACTCGAACGACTATTTATAAAGAAATACATAGTGGATGACAGCTAATCTGTCCTTTATTTTCGGGTATGGTTTGCGACATTCTCACAACCTTACAAATGTTAATTTCGCAAACTCTCTAATTTTCGCAGAACTATCATATCTTTCTCGTGATCTTTGCTGACGTCATTCATTTTATCATTTTTGAAATTGTTTTGCGACGCTGTTATGTTGTGTCATTTATAATTTCGCTGAAACATTGTCGTAGCGAGATTCTGATCCTACATCTTGCCTCTTCTCATATCTTCTCTGCAAAGTAGAGAATGATGTGAGAAATGCCGAGATGCTTATCTTTTCATATTATGCATTTATCACACGTATTCTTTCTTCCATTTATTTCTCGACACGTCTTTTATAACCGTTACTTTTTAACCGCTTATATCTTTCCGTATTAATCGTGTTTATTCTCTCGAGGAAAAATTCCCTCTATATATATATTCCTTTTCACTCTCTTCTTCTTTCTTTTTATCTTCTCTGCAACTTCATCGTTGTTCTGCAAATTCCATTATTGCAATTTTTCTTCTTTCTTCTTCAATCTTTTTAATTTCTTCTTCATCTTCATACTATTTCTTCTGCAAATCTTCATAGTTAATAATTTTCTTCGAAACAATATCCCTGCTATTATCTTCCATGGATTCATCAAGGTTAGTTTTCTTTTTTCTTCTTTATGAGTTTTGCTGAAATTGATCTTGTTTGCTGAAATTGATCTTGTTTATTGCCTTATTTGATGTTGTTTATGTGATTCCCATACTCTTGTTATTTCGGCAAAAGCGCTTCCAACACTAGATTTACAGTTCAGAATCCTAACATTCCCAAGTCGCAACATAAGGTTGTTGCGCATAAAAGAAAGTCTGCGAATGAGAAGGTAGTAAGAAACACTATCCTTTTATAATAACAATATTGTTGCCTCTGTTTCTTATCTAGATTGTTATTCGCAGGGTGATAAAGATGTTAATAAACCAAACAAGAAATATCTCCACCTTAAAACTGTTCCAACTTCTGTTCCCTTCCATTTACTCATCTCTTCTAAATCTTCTGCGACATCTTCGCAAGATAAACCTTTATCTCCAATTCGCGACAAAGTTTCCTCAGACTTCATTTCTTCAGTTGACCTCTCAATGATTGAAACTCCCCTTGTTGATCCTGCTTTGAATGAAACCTCTTCTCTTCCCATTGAGAATGTTTCTCAAGCTTCTACCAGTTCTTTACCTAAGTCTCTTCCTCTTTCGAAAGAAACCGTGGAAGGGATAGATATTGCCTTCAAAGTTTTATCTGAAGTTCTGGATGATGTCAAGAAGTCTTCTATTGATCTTATCAAGTCTAATGTTTGCGAAATTCTGAGCAAAAATTTGGGTTCTGACAGAGATGATTCGCAGACAGCTTTGGAAAAAGAATGTAATGCTCTTCGTCTCGAAAATCAGAAGCTTTAGAATGTTTTATTGGATCGTGATAATCTTCGCAAGAAGAATGATGAATTGAGAGGTATAATTTTCTTATCAGTGTCTTTAATTTTCCTTCTTAATGGTTTTATCCTTCCCATATTTAATTATCCTTGAAATCCCTCTTTCGCATGTTAAGCTTTAAACCAGAAACGAATAATGGAGAGATATCAATTTGAATCTGTTGTTGAAGAAGCCCGTGTTGATAAAGAAATCTTGATGGATCAATATAACCAATTAGATAACCTCTATTCATATTCTCTTGATCATATAAATAATTTTACCAATGAAAATACCCAATTAATTCAAAGACAAGATTTATTAAGTAATGAAGTATCTCGTCTTTCTTATTCTTTAACTAAAGCTAATTTAGGGATGGAAACTTTATCAGATGAGAATAAAACCTTATCCCAAGAGAAGAGAACTTATTTAAACAAGATGGCGATATCTTCGCAACAACTTAGTATTCTTCAAAAAGTATGTGATGACCAATAACAATCTCTTCGCTCTTTGAGAAATAAACTTAAAGAAGTAACAGAGTCATCTATCGCTGAAAGAGATACACTCATTCAAGGTAGAATAACTTTAAGTGTAAAGGCGAATCAGCTTAAAGAACAATATTCCAAATTAGAAGAATTTTATTCTTCTCTTGCGAAGAAAAATGCCTTTCTTATTTCTAAAGAGAAAAATCTTCAGTCTCGACTTAAAGGTTTAGTTGGAGATAAATTTGACGACGCAATGGACCGTTGGGAGAATAGTTGTCTATCCTTGATTCAACACCTTATTTCGCAAAAGGAAGGTAGTCATAATAGTTTGACTGCCTTAATTATCTTTTCTTTGTCATATCTCTCTGAATTCCTTATCTTAATAAAATTTTGTATTCTATCTTTCGCAGAGTCTGAGAAGAATCTCCACTCTTCCATTTCTGTTTTGGAGGATAAATATGCCAAAATTCTCAAAGAAAATGCATTGCTCATCTCTACCCTTACTGGTTCTCGCGACCGAGAAGAAAGAAGACTTGATTATCTTGCTTATTTTAAGGATATTCAAGATAGGAATCATCAGAGAGCACTTCTTCGCCAAGTTCATCTCTGGGCTGAAGTCCTTGTAAATGACATTTTATTGTCCAACCTTCTTCCTCCTACATCAATTGATCCTTTAGAAGTAGATGATGATGAAGTTCCTCGTCCTGCTGATAGCGATTATGATTACGAAAGCGATGCAGAGGATAATTTCTTAGAAGATGAAGAAGAGGTTCCTTTTAAAGAAGCATCTGCTGGTGTTAATCAGAATGAGAAAGAAATTTCTCCTGAAGAAGTAATTGCTGGCGATAATCAAGATGCTAGTCAAGGCGAAGATCAAAACCGAAATGAAGGAGAGGCTTGCGAGAATATTGGCGAAGAATTTCTGTTATCTCCTGCTACTGAAATTAATACTGAAGATTGAGATTCTTATTTAGATTTGTCTTCTTGAACTGTCTTATTTTTATCACTTTTGCGAGTTACATTTTTCAACCAACTTTGGAGTCAACTTTTCCTTTTAATATTTTGTTGATGAGAAAGATAATGCTTCTTGTGTATTGATTCCCATACTTGCCTCTCATTATCTTTCTTGCAAAAAATAATATGTTACGAATACTTATAAATATTTTGTTTGATCATATGGTCTTACTTTGCCTTCCTAATTAAAGGTCTTATTATGCCACCTCTTGTCATTGCGACAAAATCACAGGACGTCCTTGCACTTTCATGCAAAAACCCATTGATCTTGCCTTAACTTTTTCTTTTGAATTATGGCCTCTTCAGGAATGTTGCGACAATATGACAGGCCTAAATATTCTTGCGAAAATAAAGCCCCATGACATTGCCGTCTTGCGACGAAATCGTAGGACGTCTTCGCACTTTCATGCGAAAACCCATTGATCTTGTCTTATCCTTTTCTTTTGTATTATTTCCTCTTCAGGATTGTTGCACAAATATGACAAGCCTTAATATCCTTGCGAATAAAAAACCTCATGACATTTGCGTCTTAAGACACTTATCAGCTCCCTAATGGAGGGTTCCGCCCTTATCTCCCCCTGGTTGCCCCTTCAAGGAGGCGTACTTCTACCATACAAGGTTAGCTCCTCCCATCCAGTCTTAACAACAACCAGTTGTTTTCTCAGCCTCTTATCCCTTTTACCTATAGGGCTTATGGTTATGAGACTGCACTCTAAGTGGGGTTTTCTTCAGGTCGAAAGCCAAGACTTGTCAAGAATGGAAAGGTACGCTTCAAACGTCCCTGGAACTCTTCACTCAACCGTGTACCTCGGCGCCTTGATCAGATCTGCACTCCTTGGGAGAGTCCTTATTACCTTAGTCGCCCAACCCAAGTCATATGCTTAAGCTGGGAATCCAAGGTGCCTTTCCCGGATGGGCTTTATTGACCCCAAATCTCCATGACTCAGGTTCCGGTGGCGGTGTAGCCTTTCCCTGAGCCATGTAACAGGTACCCCCTAATATGACGTACTTTAGGTCTTACATTTGCCTCTTGCGAAATTTTATTCGCGAACTAGGGTGTACGCCATAAAGGTTCGCCCCTTTCTTTTATGTCATTGTTTTGTGATTATCTCTGCGAAAATTTCGCACATCATGATCTTGTTTTGATATGATAATCCTGTAATTATTCTTTCAGAATTCATAACTTCTCAAAGCTTCTTACAGATAATATCTTTTTAAGTACAACCTGTTCCATGGTCTTTCTAATCTATGACCAACATCTATTCCTTCTGGATCCATTAATCTATAAGCTCCTGTTCCAACTATCTCCTTAATGATGTAAGGTCCATCCCATTTTTTCTCTAATTTTCCACCATTTTCTCGCTGATATATTGGTGTTTCTCGCAGAACTAATTCTCCTGGTTGAATTCGCGTATTTTGACACGTTTATTATATTCTCTGGTTAATCTTCGTTGATAATTCTCCATATGTTGTAAAGATTTTTCTCTTGTTTCTTCTAATTCATCAAGTTTATTTAAAATCAAGCCCGCACTAAGATTTTTCTCCCAAGCTTCTCTTTTTGTTGTCGGAATAACAACTTCTGTTGATAACACCGCTTCAACTCCGTATGTTAAACAAAAAGGTGACATTCCAGTAGCTTCTCTTCTAGTTGTATTATAAGCCCATACTGCATTATGTACTTGTTCGCACCATGCTCTGTGATGTCCTTCCAATTTCTTCTTTAATATATCTGCAATTGTTTTGTTTGTTGCTTCTACTTTCCCATTAGCTTGTGGATACAAAGGAGTAGATTTTCCACATTTTATCTTGAATGCATTATGTAGCATTTCTATATTCTGTCCTTCAAATTGTTTCCCATTATCAGATATCAACTGTGCAGGAATTCTGAATCTGCAAATGATATTTTCGAATATGAATGTAAAGATATCTTTGTCGCGAATATGCTGTACTGCCTTAACTTTTGTCCATTTCGTGAAATAATCTGTTGCGACTATTAAGTATCTTTTTTGTCCAGGTCCTGGTAAAAATGGCCCCACAATATCTAAGCCCTACTTTCCAAAAGGTCATACACTAGTTGAAGATGACAATGGTGCTCCAGGTGCATGTATTTTCTTTCCATGCCGCTGACAATCTTCGCAACGTCTTGATATTTGTTTTGCATCTTCATGCATATATGGCCAATAATAACCTTGCATTTTTGCTCTATGTGCCAAAGATCTTCCTCCACTATGATTGCCAGCATCCCCACTATGTAACATTTTTAGCACCTTTTCTCCTTCCTCTCGTGTCAAACATCTGAGTGATGGTCCATTAAAGGATTTTCGGTATAGCAACCCATCTCTTAATTCATAATTCGTTGCACGGCTTTTTAACTTGTGTGTTTCCAATCTATTTCTTGGTGTTTCTCCTTTCGCCAAATATGCATGAAGTTCCATTCTCTCTCCAGTCGATATTGTTCATTTGTTCTTCTTCTTCATTCTATTATTATCATCATCCACGTCTTCTTCTTCTTTATTGATTGATGGTGACAGAAGTGTTTGTATTTTTATGCATCTCGCAGTTGGATCTGTCATCATGCTTGAGATGAAAGCAAAAGCGTCTGCGAGTCTGTTATCCTTTCTTGAAATGTGCCTCCATTTTATTTTTGGGATTTTCGCTGACAATTCTTCAACCAGCTTCTTGTATTTCTTCAAGGATGGTTCATTTGTAGTATACTCTCCCTTTATTTGGCGAATAACTAGCTGCGAATCACTAGTGATCCTGGCATTTTCTAGTTTCATTTCTATTGCGAATTTTAAGGCATGTATCACAGCTTCATATTCTGTTTCATTATTAGTGGATGCAAATTCCAATCTGAATGAAAAAGCCATTTTTATTCCTTCTGGCGAAATTAAAACAATTCCAACTCCATTTCCTTCTCCATTTGATGATCCATCTACCAATATCTCCCATCTATTTGGTTCTGTTAATAAATCTTTTGGATCTCCATGTTCTTCTTCTACATCCATCATTTCTTCTACTGCTTCATCTTCTTCTAAAGGAAATTCTGCCAAGAAATCTGCAACAACTTGTGATTTTGGTGAAGACAAAATTTCATATTTAATATCAAAGTGGCCTACTTGTGCATTCCATCTCTCCACTCTTCCTGATCTTTTAGAATTCTTCATCACTGATTCAATTGGTACTTTTGTTAATACCTTTATCTTGTGTGCTTGAAAGTATATGCGGAGCTTAAATGATGCATAAACTAATGCTAAGATTAACTTTTCAATCTTTGAGTAATTCTTCTCGCAGTATTAAAAGTTTTGCTAATGTAATAAATGGGTTTCTCCACTCCTGCGTCTACTCGCAATAACACAACACTTAATGCATGCGACGTCGTCGCAAGATAGATCAATAATTCTTCTCCTGATTCTGCTTTTTGTAAAATAGTTGTATTCATAAGATGTTCTTTGATTCCTTGAAAATTTTTCACATTCATCAGTCCATTTAAATTTCGCACCCTTCTTGAGTATATCGAAAAAATATTTGCATTTGTCTGATGATCGCGAAATGAATCTCCCCAGCGAAGCTAGAAGCCCATTCAACTTCTGTACATCTTTTATTGTTGCTGGTGTTGGCATGTCACGAACTACTTGCACTTTTTCTGGATCAACCTGTATTCCTTCCTTTTACAATGTAGCCTAAAAATTTTCCCGATGCAACTCCAATAGTACACTTCTCAGGATTCAATTTAATGTTATACTGCCGCATTTGTTCAAAAATCTCCCTCAGGTCTTGTACATGGTCTTTAGCTTCTTTACTCTTTACTAACATGTCATCCACGTATACTTCTAATGTTTTGTGTATCCATTTTGCGAACACCTTCTCTACCATTCTTTGGTATGTCGCTCCCGCGTTTCGCAAACCAAATGGCATTTTCGTGTAACAATATAAACCTCTAGGGGCAAAGAAAGCAGTATGTTCTTGATCTTCTTCAGCGAGAGGGATTTGGTTATACCCTTTGTACCATCTAAATGATACCCTATCATTTCCCGCTGCGGATTCCACCATTTGAGGAATATCTGGTAACGGAAAACTATCTTTGGGGCAAGCTTTGTTTAAATCAGTGAAATCTATGCAAATCCTGATTCCTTTGTTTTTCTTTGGGACAATGACCATATTCGCTATCCATTCTGGGTATTTAGCTTCTCTTATGATTCCCGCCTCAAGCATTTTCTGTAGTTCTTCTTCTATTTGGGAATGGTAAGTTGTTGCAATTTTTCTTATTCTCTTTGTAAATGGTCTCACATTTTTGTTAATCTCCAACTTGTGGCATGCAATTGATGGATCTATTCCCGGTATCTCATCCATGCTTCCTGCGAAAACATCTTTATATTCTCGCAACAAGTTAACAGTTCTTTCTTCTTCTTCTCATCCATTTTGGTTCCAATTCTCAATATTAGAGGTTCTCTATAGTCCCAACGTTTATTTCTTTTGTTGGTTCTGCGGCAGTGTAACTGGGTTTAGGTTCTCCCATTGGTGTTGGTTCTTTTATTTTTTCATAGGTCCTTCTCCTTCTTCCGAAATTTCGCTGGGTATTCCTTTGCCTTCTTTTGCCCTTATCATATATACTCTAAATTCTTCTTCTTTCTTTGCTTCCTTTGCCAACTTTCTGCGAAATTGTTTCTTTTTTGCTTGTCCTTCATAATGCTTTACTTCAATTTGATGACATAATTTCGCATTGTCAACATCTCCTCTGATTTCACCTATTCCATTTGTGGGGAATTTAATACATTGATGCAACGTTGATACCACAACTTTTATCGCATGTATCCATGGTCTTCCTAATAACATATTATATGGCGATTCCATATCCACCACGCACAACGTTACATGTGTTTCGATTTCTCCAAGTGGAATTCGTACCACTATCTCTCCTTTAGGTTTTGTTATTTTTCCAAAGCCGTGAACAAAATATGTTGAACTGGACATTTCTTCATCTTTAAATACCATTCCCCGGAATGCGTGATAAAATATTATATCCACTGAACTTCCTGTATCGATTAAAGTTCTGTTGAATATCCATTCTCCTGTGGATTTTGTCGTTGTCTCCCTCTTTTTTCGCGTAATTGGCATTGTGACAACCAATGGAGATGTGTGGTTCAAATTTTCTTTTGGTATTTCTGCCGCCATGAATGTAATTTTTTGCTTTTCCCAATCTTTCAAGGGTGATGTCTTTTCTACCGCCACAACTTTCCTTCCTTCAAAATTTCGTTTATGTATTCTTCCTTTGATGTTTTCATGGAATTCATTAATCATCGTTTTTGTTATCATATTACACTCCAATATTTTGTCATCTTCATTAATTCTATTCATCTTTCTTTTAACTGATTCACTGATTTATTTAATCACTTTCTTGATTTCAATATTCTCAACAACAATCTTCAACTTTCAATCTTCAGTTCCCTGTTTCTAGCGCCATTATGTAGTTACAGGAAATCCTACATTACACCCCACATATGATTTCATTGTTAATCAACTCATTTTTAGGTTTACACTCTTAATTTTATTGATTAATCTTTGAATGTTCTTACAAAAAAAGATAAAGAAATCAAGAATGATCTCTGCTATGAACTTTCTCTCTCTATTTACTTGTTTCTTACTCAAAAAGATCTCTCCCTTTTCTTTACAACTCGAACGACTATTTATAAAGAAATACATAGTGGATGACAGCTAATCTGTCCTTTATTTTCGGGTATGGTTTGCGACATTCTCACAACCTTACAAATGTTAATTTCGCAAACTCTCTAATTTTCGCAGAACTATCATATCTTTCTCGTGATCTTTGCTGACGTCATTCATTTTATCATTTCTGAAATTGTTCTGCGATGCTGTTGTGCTGTGTCATTGATAATTTCGCTGAAACATTGTCGTTGCGAGATTCTGATCCTACAGGGTCGTAGCAACTCTTAGTTGTGGGTGAGATCATCTAAGGGAATCAAGTACGTAGTATCATGTTGGGATCAGAGACGTAGGAGCATAACTGTACCTTGGATCAATGTGAGATTGATTGGGGTTCAACTACAGTCCAAACCGAAGTTAATTTGGAGTAGGATAGTGTCTGTAGCGGCTTAATACAATGTGTGTTCAATCTGGACTAGGTCCAGGGGTTTTCTGCATTTGCGGTTTCCTCGTTAACAAAATTTTGGTGTCTGTGTTATTTCTTTTCCGCATAATATTTTGTTATATAATTGGGGTTCAACTACATTCCATACCAAAGTTAGTTTATAGTAGGATAGTGTCTGTAGCGGCTTAATACAATGTGTGTTCAATCTGGACTAGGTCCCGGGGTTTTTCTGCATTTGCGGTTTGCTCGTTAACAAAACTTCTGGTGTCTGTATTATTTCTTTCTGCATTATATTTTGTTATATAATTAAAATATCACAAGTTGTGCGTTGAATCGATCAATTGGTAAATCCAACCTTTGGTTGTTGATTGATCCTTGAACATTGGTCTTTGGTACCGTTCAAGTTAATTTCTCTTGTATTCAATTAGACTCACATATTTCTATTTGCTTGAGTAAGTATTGAATCGAGAAATTGCGAAATAACTCCTTGATATACTTTTTATTAAGATTGAGTCTGACTGTATAGTTGATTCTCTTAAAAGTACATTGGAGTTAGTCCATACAGATTGCTAAGCGAAATATTGGGTGTAGTTGTTATACCCCCGCTTTTTCAGATACGTCTTCAGAGTAATACTTGTATGTCTAACCATTCCTATACTTTCTAGTCTAACCTAAACGAAGTTAATCTCTAGTAAATTTAATCAAACGACTCTAATTGAGTTTTGGTACTAAAATATGACAACCAAACTTAACTTATATACCAACGCTTCGTGGGTTCAACCAAGCAATGCTCTAACAAAACCTACTTTGGGGTTGATGGATGGTTTCTTGTAAAAAAATAGAAACCATATGTAAATGACATGATCCTTTTCTAAAACCATATGTAAATCACATGATCCTTGTACAAAACCATATGTAAACCAATTGGTGTTTTTCAACCATGACGTAATCCGTTACCATAAGAGTAATTAAATAGCGATAACACCAATTTTTGACAATTGCATATTTATTAAAAGAATGCAAACTGTAAATTATTTTCCTTTCTCTACAGAAAAATTAGAGAAGGAAGATATCAATTATATTTGATAAAGATTGATTATCCCTTACATATATAATGATAAATAAAAATAAAATAAACCAACCTCACCATATAAAGGAAAATAAAACCTTTGGAAACTTACTGTATCCTCTGTCAAGCAGGTGCTTATACTTTTATTGTCAAAAATTAAACCTCTTGTGCATATATATATATGTATATATAAAATAAAAGGAAGGTTTATGTTTTTGTTTTTGGTCAATTGGTGGATCCAAAACGTAGCACCTATATGCCTACCCAAAACATGGTACAGATCTGCCTACACAAAACATAAAACATAAAATATAAGAATCAGTAACCTTGTAGTCTTGTTTTAAGAAAAGGAAAATGTGTGACCAATGTGAACTCAAACGTATGATACTTTCATCCTCAAAAAGTCCCGATCTATGCTATAGATAGTATGACACATGCACCAATCACAAACTTGATAAGATCATGCTTAAGAATTGAGATTTATTAAAGTGTTCCTAGTAAGAGGAAAACTAATCAAATTGAGAAACACATAGCATACACGAATACAACATCAAATCAAAAGTTTGATTTTTACTATTGAAAGGAAGATGAATAAAAGAAGTAAGACTCTAATTTTCTCATATATATCATTGTGTATTGACTTTATGAGGGTCAACCATCAATAAAAAAGAGAAGTAAAATTGATTTTTTTTTTAAATATTTTTTCTCAAAAACCAAAAAGACACATCTCGTAAAAATAAATAAATTAGCAAGTAGATCCATGCGCATGATAACGTCTTGTGAAACTAGAAAATAAGGAAGGAGACACAAAGTAAAGGGGAAGAGAAGAGAGAATTTCATTCACGCGTGTTGAATATAATCTTTAACCCTCTATTTATATAGATAGAAGACTTGGTGTCTAAGATATGTAAAACCTAAACTTAGACACCAAGAGCATCTTAGTAAATAAGTTTGGTTTATAATACATATATATATATATATATATCAATCTAATGGACCCAATGCGGATTTTCATCTACATTATATTATAAGAATTATTAAGGGACCAAAAAAGTAAGACAAAAAACAAAGAAAGCAATAACAATTGAGGGAGAACCAACAACATCAACAATAGTTGTTGGAGCTGGAGCTGGTGAACTTACACCAACAAAAGGAACAACATCCGCAACAACATCAATATCTACAACACATAAGTTACTCTAGTGAGCTACAAAATTGCGAAAATAATTTACTTTATAAGTTATTTACTATCAGCAACATCCATATTAGCAACACATAAGTTACTTTATAAGTTGATAACACACTATCATAAAATGATCCAGGGTAGGCCTAGAATGTGGCCCGAGCGAAACCTAATGTTGTTGGAGTAAATAGAATTGTACAATCAACACCAAATTTAAATAACATATATGAAAATCATGAGAACGTTGTACTTATAAATACTGAGGATTATATTTATTAGTAAAAAACGTTTTCGACCATGGGAGTCTTACAAAGAAAAAGATAAAAGAAATATCAAGAAAATGATGAACCATGCATCATCTAACAAAGCACAACACCTCTTAGTGATCACAATCGTAAATAGAAATAGCAACGAAATTCAACCCCACACCATTAACAATTTCCTTAAGAGACATATCTTCCCTCACCGACCAATTTTCTTAAGGCCACCGAAACCACCTCGCGGGATGATTCTTTTCCAAAAAAATCACAACATGTGGCCCTGAAAGTTCCACATTTTCTAAACGTCATACAAAGTAATACGATTTCAGAACATTATGTCTATGGCTACGAATCAAGATCAATAACTATATTATTGTGTTACATTTTTGATTTATTGTATAATTTTGTTGCTCCATAGTCTATATTAATCAAGGATTTATAAGTTTCATTTTGAACAAAAAAGAGAGATGAATATAGCCGACCTAGATACTAGCTATATCAAGGTCGCAGACATGGTCGGGCTGGGAATAACTCTTTATTCCGCTCTGCATGACCGTCTTAAAAAATTATCCTAAATTCTTACATCCTAATTTTCCTCCATTATCTTCCTCATTAATATTGAGTTAATCGGTTTTGGATATGAGACTTTAGGTCTGCCGAGGAAATCTAGAAAACAATAGTCTATTTTTTTGTTCCCCTTATAAAAATATTGTGTTTTTGCAATATTATGTTTAGGTTTACTTTTTTTTTTCTTTGTTTAATTTCAATAAATATTACCAATGATTACTACATGTCTTATGTTGTTTCATTACGCTTACACATCGGTTTATCATAACCTTTAAGGTTTTCTAATGTTATTTTTTAATATAATCAGTATGTGGGGTTGTTACAACAAATTTTTTCTTCAAATCTTGTCTCAATAACCTCATCTGTCCAGATCAGTTGAAGGAAGCATAAAGAAGATATATTATGTTGGATGAAATCTTTTTGGTTATTTATATGGAAGATTGTTTAGGATTTTATGGTAAAATAATTCGGATACCAGACTAACTTTGATACAACTTATTCTCTAATGAATGAGAAAAAGGTATGTGACATTTGTATTTCCAATTGAAGAATTTTTTTAATCTTACTAATGTGATAATTGATGGGATGTAATCAATGGTCCAAAAGACGATTTGGGGAATGATCAAGATATTCTTGGGGCATCATAGTTCTCACTTGTAGGATCAAAATCTCTGTTAGTCTCTTTCATGTTATTTAGTTTTATGTGATTAAATAAATAACATTATACAATTGTTGTGTCTCTGCCAAATTATAATGATGAAACAAGAGGGTATGTCTGTCTACCATCGCTTCTATGTAATCCTTCAAAAAAAAATAGAAAAATAGTTTGATCTCTTTTTTATTCCTTGTATTTGATAAAGATTAATCGATTAACCTTGTGCGTTAAATGTTAATCGATTGGAGATCCGACCTTGTGGTTGTCGATTTCATTGATTAATACCTGGACATTGGTCTTTGGTACCGTCCAAGTTATTCCTTGTATTTGATAAAGACTCGCTATTGTTTTTAGCTTGAGTAAAAATCAAATCAAGAGAGAGATATTAAATCCTTGAGATACTTTTATCTAGATTGAGTCTTACTGTCTAGTTGATTCTCTAGCAAAGTATTTCGGAGTTAGTCCATACAGATTGCTAAGAGAAATATTGGGTGGTGTTGTTATACCCCCGCTTTTTCAATTGGTATCAGAGCTGGAAAACACGGTAAACCTGATAAGTTTGTGTTTGCTCGTTACTTATAATTTTCCTGTGGGAAATTTCTTTTTAAAGCTTGCTCCTGGCATCTGTAACGCACGCCAGAATTCCTTAAAGATTGTTCAGAGATTGTTATGGTTAAAACCTCTGGTTTCTCATGATAATCTTACTTCATCTAAAAGGGGAGATTTAGATGTTAATAAGCAATCGGAAGGAAAAAATAAAAAAGAAGGAAAGGTTGGGAAAACGTTCAATACGCTCAAGGATATGGAACCTCACTAGATTAACTCTTGATCTCTATGAGGAATACTATCGTGATGGATCAATTGATAAAGATCTGTTTAAAGCGTTCGAAGACGTGTTTAAATTCTTAGAAAAACTTAATTCTGTTAAGTCTAAGAATCATTCCAAAAAGGGTTTCGTATGTGTTAAATCTGTTAATACTGTACAACCCATAAATAGGAAGAATCCTTCTTCTAGCCAGAATAAACGAAGGATAGGAATCTATAACTGCCCTAACTATCATCATTATTTTGATTATACTACAGGGACTGTTCACACTTATCAACCAGACGTGTCGCATGAGAACTCCTCTGCGCATTATGCCTCTTGGTAACAAGGTTGACATTTACCCCATTTGTACATATCTTGAAGTGGGGCAAGAAATGGATTGAGTTGTATACAGTTATGTTGTGCTTGGTTAGCTTTCTATTGCTTCTGTTATCTTTCACATATATGTTGGTTGCATACCTTTAATGTGGAAAGGGCTAAGAAAATCCCATAAGTCTTGTGGGTCACGGTTCATGTTCATCCCAAGCCCGTGAATGAGGAATATATGTATATATATATGGTCCGCGTACCTTCTCCTTCCTCATCTTTCGTCCGCGTACGTGAACCAGGGTTTGTGCTTCTCCACCATTAAAGCTTCTTTGAAGAAATCAAAAGGATGGGTGTTTTAGGTTCTCTTCAAGTAAGTAATTCCCTCTGGTATATCCATTTATGATGATTTCTAGGAGCATGAAAAGGAGTTCAAAAATCTCAAAAAACCCTAGCTTTAATTCTCCTTGTGATCAAAATTCTCTTAGAATTAGGTTTGTGAATGATTCTTGTGCTAGAACTTTTGATAGGATTGCTTCGAAAGGTTTTATCCTAGAAAAAAATTTGGAAACATTTAGTGGACATGAAGAGGATTTAGCTTGCTTCAATAAGTTAAATCTTGGGAATATCTTTAATGGCCTTAGTGAAGGTTTTGATTCTCTAACAAGGATTTTCTATGCCAACATTCATGATGTTGATTTTAAAAAGATGGAATTCAAATCCATGATAAAAAGAGAAAAGTTTCTTGTTAATAGAGAGTTAATTTCAAGGGTCACCAAAATACCGTTGGGCAACGTACGGTTACCTAGACCAAGTGATGAACGTCCATCATATGATGATATCTCTATTGGACTTTGTAGAAAGAAGGTTGTTTGGAGTCAAGGAAAGTTTCCTACTAATGATCTTAGTATTGCTCTAATGGCATTTGGAAAACTCGGTATCTCTAACCTTTGTCCCTCCACAATTGAGAATTCTTGGTGGAGTTATGAGTTTGCGGAATTGGTTTTCTTCCTTGCATCCGGCAGTACAAATCTTGATATTTGTGGTTTTATCATCTTTCAAATGATGACGATGACTTCTCACATCAAGATGTTAGGCTACCCGTGTTTGATAAGCCAAATTTATCGTGATCGTGGGCTTGATTTTATTGGAAATTCTCTTGGGATTCCCAAACTTGTTCGTCCATGTGCCTTTCGGCGCATAAGGGAAAATGTTCGCAAGCGACAAAAAGGTACTCCTCTTGATGTTGAAGACCCTACCACCTTGAAGCTTATTCAAAAGGTTTACAAGGGTGTGTGCAAGGTAAGTGCAAGAGTAAAATGCTTAAACTATCAAGTGTCGTTAATTGGGAGCAAGTGTCCTGAGCTCAAGGAAGAGTTGGATTCAATTCAAGCTACTTGGAAATTGTCCGATGATGAAGGTGATGAGTAATGCATCTTCTTATATGCCTAGTATATCTTCTTTTGGGAGTAGTTGGAAGAATAACTAGCGTTTTGATAGCGAATATTGTGACTACACATAGCTATTTTTTTTCATCTTCTTATGTTTATTTTTTAGGTTTATTGGTTTTAAATTCTAAAAATATTTGGAGGGTGATGTTATTGCAGTATTAATCTTTATGATTTTATGATATTTCAATATTTATATGGGATATGTATTGTTTGCTTCCGTGAACTTGAAGGTCCCATATGTTGTCAAAAGTAAAGTCGTTCATGAATTGGTTTTCGTATTGATGAAAGGACGAATAGACTTTTGACAAATACAAAAGTTATGCCTATGCAGTCATTTATTTGATGGAAAATAGGATACAATCTTTTGTGTGACAAGGATAAAGTCTATTACGTCATTATGCATATAGTGATGGAAAGATAAAATAAATCCGTGTATGTATTCCACGGTATTGATCTTCATTGATTCATTCTTTTTGTATTACCGTGAAGGCTCCATTGTGTGTCTTATGTTGAGCACGATACAACTAAGTCGATTATTCTTATTGGATTTGTTGGTTGTTCCATAAGATGCTATATGTTGAGCATTATGAACTAAATTAATCATCTTGGTTGGTTATTTAGTTATTTGATCCGAAATTCTTCTTTTGTCGAGCAAAACTTTTGACAATTAAATTGATTACCTTCGTGATTAGTTTGGTTGTTTGTATTCCAATTAGATTAATTATGGGTTCTCTTGTAATTAGTCTAGTTGAGTTTTCATATATTCCACAAGTTCTTGTGTTGAGTATATGAACGATTATACTAACTATGTTCTGTTGGTTGATGTAGTCGTATATTCCGCAAGGTTTTCCTTATGTTGAGTATGTGAACGATTAAGTTAGTCATCTCCGTATGATTACCTTAGTCGTAGCTCCGTAAGTTTACTTATGTTGAGCACAATCAATTAAATTGATCACTTTTGTGGTTTGATTTAGTTGCGTATTCCAATTAAATTAATCATGGATTTACTTGTGATTAATTTGATTGAGTTTTGGATATAAAAAATCATTTTCCTATGGTTTTTGGTGTCCAATTAAAAATCCTTCTTTTCTTTCAAAATTAAGGTCGCTCTTGTTGTTCTCTCGGGAATGACATCAAAATGGAGGAGAGTTATTTTGAACTTGTGCTTAATGGTAATATCTTGCGGGGTGTGCGGCTGTGGAATTTTATAGGGGTTATCTTGTATCTTAAAACTCCTTGATAAATGCATTTAGCTTCGGCTTTATGATTGCATCTAAATTAAGTTGGTATGTATTTCTTCTTTTAGTCTATGAAACGTCTCTTCTCGGAAATTTCATTAGGAACTCGTTCTTGTACCTTTGCCAATTTTATTGACAAAAAGGGGGAGAATTAATGTGTAGTTCTACTACATATACATATGGTTTTCAGATCATTGTGTAAGGGGGAGTGGTTTCCATGTGAGATGGAGTATTGACTAAGGGGGGGTGATACATATTACCGTAGTATTATTGTTAAAGTCGTGATGCAATTGGACTTTAATGTTACATAATAATACTATGTCACTGTATAATAATTATCGAGAATCTCGAGTTCTCTCATTGTTATAGCTACGGATCTTCAACAACGGTGATGCTAAACTTACAACCTTTGGGATCATTGGAGTACTTGGAAGGACGAAGATTTCAGGGAACGTAGAAGATTAGACTATGGAATAGGAGCCACTAAAGTTTATCTTTTTTATATTCCATATGTACTAATAGTTTTGTCACTAAAATTGGCAAAGGGGGAGATTGTTAGAGCATAGCTCGGTCGACCTCGCATGCAGCATGTTTGTCAATGTTAGTGATCAAAACTATGAGTCTTGATTTCTAGTCTACATAGCTAGGTCTCGGACTAGGATAAAAAAGTGTAGTTGAGCTCAAAGACTTCATGGAGATTCATCATACAACGACGAAGATCTACTCAAGAAACCGTGAAACTTCATCAACAAAAAGGTATGTGGAGACTTGAACTTATCTATCACTCAAAATTCTATCTCTTCTATCTTCTACTTCTTATGAGACAAAAGTCGTATGCTATATAGACTGGATCATATATATTTGATATTTCGAGCCGAGTATATCTCGCCTATCTGTATCTCGAAATCATGTGTTGGTAAAGCGTTTCTCTTTGATTGGGTTTATCTTCACCTAATGACGAAAGTCGTAATGTTTCAATCACTTTGAAAATTGGTTTGACGAGAAATAGTGTAACAACTATATAACGTTCTCTAAGAATGTTTCAATGGTTGGAATGAGAGTTTAGGTCTATATAACCAATGATGGATATAAGCATTGTGTGGAAACACATATGTGCATAAGTCCTATTCCTTAATCCGAAGTTTGTGAACTTTGTTGATTGAGAGAAACCAGAGGAATTGGCTTTGCCCAGTTTGCGAACTCAGTCCGCGAACTGACGGAAGTTCTCTTGCCGAGAATTTCTGCTGGGATTTTCCAAAAACTCGTTTGCATGTTTAGTCCGCGAACTGGCGGAAGTCTCATTGCCGAGATTTTCTGCTAAGTTTGGAAAACTCTGCCGGTTGTCTTAAGTCCGCGAACTTGTTTACGTACTTGAGTGGGTTATGATCTAAAGATGTGCTCTGAACATGAAACTTAAATTACTAAGGAATGCAGTATACAAACCGTGGCTATAAAGTTCATGAGCCGATTCAATCGAATCGAATCATCTTTGTTTCAATTGTGTCTTGTGTAGTTACATAAGATCTCATAGCAATTGAACAACTCTCTAACTAGTTCATTTGAGTCCATTGAACTAGTTATGGTGAAGAAGAACAAGGTTAATATGTGATTCCTCGACGTCCTCTTGTATATTCAAGTAAGACTGTTGAGAGGTGATTGATTAATCTAGGATGTTCTTCGGGAATATAAGACCGTATTATCAATTGGTTCCTGTTTACCTTGATTTCATATCTTAAGACGGAACAAAAACCTAGGGTTTTTCTGTGGGAGACAGATTTATCCTTTGATAGACTTTTCTGTGTGAGACAGATTTGTTTATTATCAAATCTGCGATTTTGGGTTGCAGCAACTCTTGGTTGTGGGTGAGATCAGCTAAGGGAATCAAGTGCGCAATATCCTGCTGGGATCAAAGGCGTAGGAGTACAACTGTACCTTGAATTAGTGGGAGACTGATTGGGTTCAACTATAGTCCAGTCCGAAGTTAGCTTGGAGTAGGATAGTGTATGTAGCGGCTTAATACAGTGTGTATTCAATATGGACTAGGTCCCAGGGTTTTTCTGCATTTGCGGTTTCCTCGTTAACAAAATTTCTGGTGTCTGTGTTATTTCATTTTCCGCATTATATTGTTTATCTTTATAATTGAAATAATACAGGTTGTGCGTTAAAGGTTAATCGATTGGAGATCCGACCTTGTGGTTGTCGATTTCATTGATTAACACTTGGACATTGGTCTTTGGTACCGTCCAAGTTATTTTTGATAAAGATTCGCTATTGTTTTTATCTTGAGTAAAAATCAAATCAAGAGAGAGATATTAACTCCTTGAGATACTTTTATCTAGATTGAGTCTGACTGTCTAGTTGATTCTCTAGCAAAGTAGTTCGGAGTTAGTCCGTACAGATTGCTAAGCGAAATATTGGGTGGTGTTGTTAGACCCCCGCTTTTTCAGCTTCTGCTTGGTTCACATTTCTGGCTCTTGTTGAGTAGCCCATTGCTACCAAGAACCTCCCCGTGGAATCACGAGCAATTAGAGCAAAACCTACATTAGTATTAAGAGAAATAAAGGAAGCATCAATATTAACTTTTATCCAATTTTCAGGAGGTTTTCTCCATATCTCTTGATGATTGATGCAATTTCTATCCTGGTTTATATGTTGATTTCCTTAACTGTACATGTTTATGCTATTTATGTATGAGATTATTCTATGCACTATGTTTCTAGGATAATATGATTTTTTTTCATGCACTTTTCACATCTGGCTTTCCATAAATGCCATAATGTGCAAGCAGCTAGGCAAGCTAGGTTGTTGTGTTTAGCTTCCATAGATTGAGTATCTGCAAACCAAGATATAATCCATTCCTTTGTGGAGCTGTACAAGTTCTTGGAGTGATGTAGGGATTCTGATATGCCAAACCAAACTGCATCCGAAAATCTGTAATTGTATAGTAGATGAGTGCTGGTTTCTTCTTCTTCATTACAGAAACTACAAAGGCTGCTGACTTCTTTTTTGTATCTGCTTACTTTCATGTTTACCAGGAGAATATCATGACAACATTTCCATAAAAATTTCTGGATTTTGTAAGGGACTTCTAGATGCCAAAACTTTAACCATTGTGATTCTTGCATAGGATTTGTTTGTTGATGCTGACTTTGATTCCGGGTCTTCATTATTTCTATGTAAATTGAATTTGAAGTAAATTTTCCACATCTGGTTAAAGGACATCTCAACTTGTCTTTCCCATTACTAGGAATTCTTATGTGAAGAATTTTTTTGGTCTGCTCACTTAGAAGTGTTCTTGCAGTTTATTAATATTCCAATTTTTTGTGTCTTCATCAATGAGATTTGAAACAGTAATATTTATATTGACTCGAGACTTATGAGTTGAGCTTGAAACTTCCCCATTTGTGAACCATCTATGTTTACGAGCATACACTGAAGTACCATCAACAATCTCCACATATGTAATAAGACTTTATAATTTTAAGACCATGTTGTATACTTTGCCATATCCATGAACTTTTGTTTTTTTTGAAGTATCATCAGCTAATAAATCTTTCCCTTTAAAATTTCTTGCCTCAAGAATTTTGTACCACATAACTTGTTTCTCATGCAGCAATCTCCATGCCAGTTTGGCTAAAAGTGATAGATTAACCACTTTTAAATTCTTAATACCCAAGCCTCCATATCTTTTTGGTATGTTAATTTTCTTCCAAGAGATACTGTTTCCTCCTTTTTTTTTTTTTTTTTTTTTGAAAATAGGATATATTACTGAAAATAGAGAAAGGTTAATCGTTTGATTCGGTATCATCAATAACCAACTGATGCTGAGTTATTCTTCCGATGACTGAATCTGTTAGATTAACTTCCTCTGAAATTGTTACAACAAAGTTATTAAAATTACAGACTTCATAAGCTTTGACATGTCAAAAGCCATTGTAGGAATTAAAAAAAGAGGAGCTTGGTTTATCCAGGAGGTTTTAGTGTTATTTTTCCTTCCTTTCTTTGCCAAAAGCTCAGCTACTCTGTTAGCTTTTCTATCTACATGATTAAACCCCAAAAAGTGAATAAGATTTACTGCCAACTTCTTAACTTCTTCTAGAATGGCTATACTTTGCCATTGAACTGCTGAAACCTTGCCTTGTAAGTGTCTAATAATAGCCTGGTTATCTCCTTCTATGACCAGATGTTGTAGATTATTTGAAATGACCCATTTAGTCGCCTGTAGCAGAGCTAGAGCTTCTGCTTCTTCAGCTTGGAAGTCCTAAAGATTCCTGATTCTGCTCCTTTGAAGGTACCTGTCCAGTTTCGAAAAACAAAACCAAAGCCTGCATTAGTATTTTCAGATAACCAAGAAGCATCATTGAAAGTATTAATGATTGGGAAGATCCAATATGGTATTGGTTTGATAGTTCTGTCTTGTGTTTGACTCAAACTATTCAAGTTCATTGGATAATACTCATAGAATAATTCCTTTGAATTCTTTCCATTCTTGTGATAGTTTTATCTGGCACTTCAAAAAGACCCATTTGATAGTTTGCTTTTGAACTGAGAGAAGCCTGGATTTGTGTAGTAATTCTACCAGCTTGTGAAGTTAATTTACCTTGCCATGTTTGTAATCTATTTCCCATTTTATCAACTGCCAAATCAAAAAATTTATCTTTACTTCTTGGAGTTTGCAGAATAGTTCCCAGGTACTTTTCATTTTCTTCCATTTGTTTCATCCGCAACATTTCTATGATATTTTCGCAATCCTCTTTGTTTAGATTTTTGCTAAAGAAAACACTTGATTTTTCCAAATTAACCATTTGACATTAACAATACACACTCTCGACTGTTAGGAAAGTGTGGAGATCGATTTTATTGTTCCATGATTTTCCATCTCGGCAATCATTTATGTTTGTGTTCGACTCACCTCGACTTCAAGTGAAATTTTACCAGATTATGGTCCTGGAATTTCAGTTTCGAGGTTGATGGCATGGTCATGGACTCATGGCGGCACACTAGATTCTCAAGATGGCTAACCCATAATGTGAATCGGAGGGTCTAGACGCTCGCCAGAGCAATAACAGTACTCGAGAGAACCAACAACAGCATCGCTGATTCGCTAATACTCAAGAGAGTCCAAAACGATTCTCTTAACCCCGAGTCAACCGATTCGTTAACAAGTCTTCTTTATAACACCGAGACAGCTTCAATTCCAAACTCAAACTCAAATCACACAGCAAACAAACAAAAACATGGGATTTTGGAAAATTTTCACATCAATTTTGATTCTGAACTTATTCTGGTCAAAACCCATATCTTCAAATTCATTGAGTTCAGCAGAATTATCAGAATTTCCAACCAATTTCTTAAACTATGCTAAAAAACCAGAGCTTGTTAAATGGATGGTTGATATTAGAAGAAGAATTCATGAGAACCCAGAACTTGGATTTGAAGAATTTGAAACTAGTAAATTGATTAGAAATGAATTAGATAAAATGGGTATTGCTTATAAATATCCAATTGCTGTTACTGGTGTAGTAGGTATGATTGGTACTGGTGAACCACCATTTGTTGCTATTAGAGCTGATATGGATGCCCTTGCTATGCAGGTCAGTCTTTGGGTTTTAGATTTCTTTGATTTGTGTTTTGGTGAATAGGGTTTGATCGGATTTGTGTATGTTGTTTGTTGCAGGAGAGTGTAGAGTGGGAGCATAAAAGTAAGGTTCCTGGAAAGATGCACGCTTGTGGACATGATGCTCATGTTGCAATGCTTCTTGGTGCAGCTAAAATCCTTCAAGATCATCGCCATGAATTGAAGGTTTGTCTGTGTGTTTGTATGTTTTCTGCTTACTGTATGTTGTGAGTTTATGTTCTCAGTCGCTAGGTCAGATCATGTATTTTGAAACATAGTTAGATATTACATAATGTTTTCTTGCCTACATTGCTTTACATATGGGTTTGGCTGGCTATTGTATTGGTTTTATTGAATCGAAGTATTTACCATGTTCAACATGTTGATTTTGAGAAGCTTCGAGTTTCGATTGGTAGTTCATTATGGTAGATACTCTCTATATATGTTAAGCAATTAGCTTGTTAATTGGCAATGATTAACTGAAGAACAGCAGTACGCCAAGCTAGTCTTTTACTGCTTTGTCATGTATAACAATTAACAATCTTTCGAGACGTGATTTTTGGATATAGACGTGATTTTAGGATATACAAGTAGGAAGAGAAAGACCCTAAGACAATATGAATCATCAGTCAAATATGTAGATGCTTTGATTGTTAGCTTTCGCAATTTCGCAAGGTCTGGAATTTCGACTCCCCATTTATTTAGAGCTTTCTATAAAACTGGTTTTGGTTTCCACGTCCGAAGTACTTAGTACTAACTTACTGTAACTGTCTTGTTTTCCTTCTGAATTCTTCAATCCTTCTATGGGGATGAATGTTTAACATGTAATTTGTATCTGTACTGTGGATTACTTTTTTCCTGGCCAGCTTCCCACCTCCAAAAGTTGTTCCTTGGATCACACTTCCATATTGAGTTTAATCTGTTTTTTTTCTCGACCACTTAAAACTACTTTGATATCATACCTTGCTAATTATGTTAGATAGCTAATTTCTTGACGTAATGCAACTTCACATAGCTTCAGTCGTAGGACTTCTGGTTGGAAACAATTCAAATAGCTAATTTATATGCTTAATTTTTGTTAAGTTGAAATTGTTACATGATTTCAGTTTGTGCTTTTGACAGGGAACTCTTATCCTAGTCTTTCAACCAGCTGAGGAAGGAGGTGGGGGAGCAAAGAAAATGGTAGAAGATGGAATATTAGACAACATTGATGCTATCTTTGGGATCCATGTCTTCGCTGACCTACCAATTGGCTCGGTTGCTTCTAGACCCGGTCCTTTGCTTGCTGGTAGCGGCTTTTTTGAGGCAGTAATTAGCGGAAAGGGGGGTCATGCAGCGATCCCTCAGCATACAATTGACCCAATTGTAGCAGCATCTAGCATAATTGTTTAGTTTGCAACACCTTGTCTCACGTGAAGCTGATCCACTGGATTCACAGGTATCTGCCTTAATTTTATGTTTTCGGGTAAATAAATCAGTTATACCTGTCATGAATATCTTTAGCAATAGGTATCTCTCTCTTTCTTCCTACTATAACCTGATTCTGATGCAGAAGCCGTAGAGTTTTGTATTTATCTTCCCTCATTTTTGTCGTTAATCCATCTGTTGTTTCTCCGTGATAAATGACTTTCCAAAAGGATGATGCATTTTATTCCCTCGAGTATATTTCAGTAATTTAGAGTAACCTATGCCTTCGGTTTGAAAACACAAAGATTGACACTTTTTCTTCTTCTTTATTTGCATCTCGAAGTAGGAAGCATTTCTTTTTGAACAAATGAAATTACCAACTATTTGTGAACCTCCTTTAGCATCTCCGTCGCTAAAAATAAGCATTGCTGTCCTCAGGTTGTAACAGTTGGAAAAGTCCAAGGAGGTGGGGCATTCAATGTTATTCCAGATTCTGTCACCATTGGAGGCACCTTTAGAGCCTTCTCGACAGAAAGCTTTATACAACTCAAGAAACGAATTGAAGAGGTACAACCAATTACAGCTTCATGCTTATTCCTAGTCATCATGGGACTTATTCCCTTCAACTTGCATTGTGACAGGTTATCAAACAAGCTGCTGTTCAGAGATGCAATGCTACTGTTGACTTCCTTCCAGAGAATAAGATATTTTTTCCCGTAACCACTAACAACAAAGTATTACATAAGCATTTCGAAAATGTCGCAGGGGATATGCCGGGGACCACTAACGTCAAAGACATGCAACCATTAATGGGAACGGAAGACTTCTCATTTTACTCAGAAGTGATACCAGGATGCTTTTCTTTCATAGGAATGAAAAATGAAACACTTGGAGAAATCCCATCTGTGCATTCACCATATTTCACTATCAATGAAGATGTGCTTCCTTATGGTGCAGCATTACATGCATCATTAGCTACTCGGTATCTCCTTGAATTCGAATCAAAATCTCATCTCTCTCATCAAAAGGTTCGTGATGAGTTATAAGGTGTTTCCATGTTTTTATGACCTTCATAGAAAGTTTCCAGACTCTGCGAAATTGCAGAAGTGGGTTCTTTACATATCATCATGTTAACTTGTAAAATTGACTTTTCTTAAGTTAAACTGTGAATTGAAAATTTACAACTACATGAGCTTCTTCTCATCACTTCGTGGCAACTGAGCATTGTTGGCATTTATAATACCGATCGCAGTTTCCGTTCTCGACTGTTAGGTAAGTGTGTGTCTACATTAGATCCATTTTATTGTTCTGTTGATTTTCCATCTCCGCATGGCAGCTGATTTTGCGAAGGTGGGAATCATTTGTGGCTGTGTTCTACTCACATTGACCTATCAAAAATTCAAGAGAAAATTTTGCCAGATTATGGTCCTGGAATTGTAGTTTTGAGGTTCAGTGCTTGATGGCATGGTCATGGGGGCACACTAGATTCTCAAGATGGCTAACCCGTCATGTGAATGCTAAGATGCGAGGGTCTAGACACTTGCCACAGCGATAACAGTATTTGAGAGAAGCAGCAACAGCAGCGCTGACACTCAAGAGTCAACACAGTCCAAACCGGTTCCCTCAACCCGAGTCGACCGATTCGTTAACAAGTCTTCTTTATAAGACCGAGACAGCTTCAATTCCAAACTCAAACTCAAATCACACAGCAAACAAACAAAAACATGGGATTTTGGAGAACTTTCACATCAATTTTGATTCTGAACTTATTCTGGTCAAAACCCATATCTTCAAATTCATTGAGTTCAGCAGAATTATCAGAAATTCCAACCAGTTTCTTAAACTATGCTAAACAACCAGAGCTTGTGAACTTAATGATTGATGCTAGAAGAAGAATTCATGAAAACCCAGAACTTGCATTTGAAGAATTTGAGACTGGCAAATTGATTAGAGATGAATTAGATAAAATGGGTATTGCTTATAAGCATCCAATTGCTGTTACTGGTGTAGTAGGTATGATTGGTACTGGTGAACCACCATTTGTTGCTATTAGAGCTGATATGGATGCCCTTGCTATGCAGGTCAGTCTTTGGGTTTTAGATTTTTTAGATTTTTTTTGTTTGTGTTGTGGTGAATAGGGTTTGATTGGATTTGTGTATGTTGTTTGTTGCAGGAGAGTTAGAGTGGGATCATAAAAGTAAAATTCCTGGAAAGATGCACGCTTGTGGACATGATGCTCATGTTGCAATGCTTCTTGGTGCAGCAAAAATCCTTCAAGATCATCGCCATGAATTGAAGGTTCGTGTTTGTGTGTCTGTGTGCTGCTTACCTGTTTACAGTTATGTTCTGAGTTTGTGTTATCAATTGCTTGGTTAGCTCATGTATTTTGCTATGTAAGTATAATCTATTCGCTAAGTATAGATGGTAAGTAATGTTTTCATGACTGCATAGCCTACATTACTTTATATATGGGTCTGTCTGGTTATTGTATTCCTTTTGTTGAACGAAATATTAACTATGATTTTGGGTAGCTTCGAATTTCGAAAGGTAGATGGTTATGTTTATATAATCTCTGTATATGTCAATTTTAGCTATGTTAGGCAATTTGCTTGTATATCGGCTGTGTTTAAAATTTTTATTTTAATAGAGTAACTAAAGAGCAGCATTTGGTCAAGCTAGGCGTTCACTGCTTCGTACCGTGTAATGATCTTTTGAGTGATTAAGTTTATAATCTTCTCTCCTGTGTTTTTAAGATAAACAAGGAGGAGGAGAAAAACCCTTTGATGATATGAATCATGTCGTACAGGTAGACGTTTTGTTAGCATTCACAAGGTTTCGAAATTCTTATAAACTGATTTTAAGAAAAACCAACTTAAAGTAATCGGTCTTGTTTTCCTTCTGGATTCTTCAATGGAACGAGTGTTGTACTTTAACATGTATTTCGCACCTGTGCTGTGGATTACTTTTTCACTCTTGTCCTGGACAGCTTCCCCCTTCTAAAGTTATTCCTTGGATCACATTTCCATATTCAGCTCAATTTATTTTTTTTCTCGACCACTCAAAATAACTTTGATATCAATCCTGTTAGATAATAGCTAGTTCTTGACATTAATGCAATTTTGCGTAAGTTTGAACATAAGATGGCTGGTAAGGTTTCATGGACTTGTTTCTACTGTGGTTAAAGTTTTCTACCCACAAGCTTTTTTGAACCTAGAATACAGTTTAAGCAAAAGGATTGTGATGTTCAACATACCCTACGCTTAAGTTTTATTAAAATTCCCTTTCTTATTTTTTTTTTTTTTTTTTGGGTGCTTTTGACAGGGAACTGTACTCCTAGTTTTCCAACCAGCCGAGGAAGGAGCAGGGGGAGCAAAGAAAATAGTAGAAGATGGAATATTAGACAATATGATGCTATCTTTGGGCTCCACGTCTCGATTCACTTACCAATTGGCTCGGTTGCTTCCAGACCCGGTGCTCTGCTTGCTGGGAGCGGCTTTTTTGAGGCAGTAATTAGCGGAAAGGGAGGTCATGCAGCGATCCCCCAGCATACCATTGATCCTATTGTTGCCGCATCAAATGTAATTGTTAGCTTGCAACATCTTGTCTCACGCGAAGCTGATCCACTGGATTCACAGGTACTTGCTTCTTTCTTTGTTTTTTATGTTTTTTCGTGTTAAAAGTCGGATATACCTATCCCGAATACTTTAGTCACTTAGCACTACAGCCAGATTTTAATGCAGAAGTCATAGAGTTTTCTATTTATCTGTCCTCATTTGTCGTAAATCCATCTGTTGTTCGTGATTAATGAATTTTCAAAAGCTAAAGTATACTTCAAGAAGATGCATTCTGACCCCAAAAAGAGTTAGTATACTTCTTCTTCTTCTTCTTCTTCCATCAAATGCAGACTGGTATTGTTATCATCATGATTGCGTCTGGAAACAAAAAGCATGTCTTTTGTACAAATGATAACACCAATTGTTTATCAACCTTGTTTATTATCTTCGTCACTAATGAACAAACATCGTTTTGTTTAGGTTGTAACTGTTGCAAAATTCGAAGGAGGAGGGCCATTCAATGTTATTCCAGACTCTGTCACCGTTGGTGGCACCTTTAGAGCCTTCTCAACAGAAAGCTTTAAGCAACTCAAGAAACGAATGAAGAGGTAAAATCAGTCACAACTTTACCCTTATTCCATATTATGGTACTGATTTTCTTCAACTGACACTGTGGCAGGTCATCAAGGCACAAGCTGCTGTTCAAAGATGCAACGCAACAGTCGACTTCTCCCCAGATAATAAGATAGATTTCCCCGTAACTGCCAACAACAAAGTATTACATAAGCATTTTGAAAATGTCGCAGGGGATATGTTGGGGACCGATAACGTCAGAGACATGCAGCCATTAATGGGATCTGAAGACTTCTCCTTTTACTCAGAAGTGATGCCAGGATGCTTCTTTTTCGTTGGGATGCAAAATGAAACACGCGGAAAACTCGCATCTGGGCATTCACCATATTACACTGTCAATGAAGATGTGCTTCCCTATGGTGCAGCATTACATGCATCAGTAGCTACTAGGTATCTCCTTGAATTCGAATCGAAGTCTCATATCTCTGACCGAAAGCTTCATGATGAGTTGTAAGGTGTTTCTATAAGCTTCGTAACGAAATCTAAGTTTTTCCAGACTCGGATAGATGGAAGTAGTGAGTTCTTTACATGTAACCATGTGAATTTGTATATAGACTCTTCTAAGTTTAGCTGTGACGCTGAGCTTCTCATCACTCTCTGGCAACTGAATATTGTTGGCATTAATAATACCAATCGCAGTTTTTCTCTTCTGTCTTAGGAAAGTAATTTTTAAGTGTAAGTATCTACATTTTTAATGCTGTATAGATTACTTGATTCTCCATCTCTGCCAGACGGCTAACCCTTCAGGTGAATCCAAGATTTGAAAATATAGCGCTCGCCACCCGCCAGAGCAATTCGCGTATTTTCTATCATTTTCATAAATTCTGAAGTTAAAAGAAGGAATACCTGAGAAGTGAAATATAGCAGTCAAATGATCCCAATAACATTTTCATCCTTGCCATAGCCAAAGATATTGATTGTTGAACCCAAGTCTTAATACCGGGGAACATACAAAAACCATAGTTTCTTGGTGGTCTCCAAGACCCCAATTTGCCAAATCTAGTGCACCTCGGGATCACCTAGTTGATTCGATTTCTGGCTCATCACTGATTCATTTCAGTTAAATGTCATCATGAATTTGTTCATCCAGATTTCATATCTCTAAGTTGACATCGATTTTGATTCGTAATTGCGTATATCATACATTTTCCAACTATGCTATTGTTTGCAAGTTGTGCTAAAATTATCTAGTACTAGTAGATAGAGTTGAGGGTGTTTTGCTGAACGCTGCTTCCAAATGCAAGTTGAAAACTGTACGTTTGGAAGCCCGCATCCATGTGTGTGCCTCGCATATTGCAAACACTCGCTTAGACTAGAAATCAAAGCTAGTAAGGAGATTATAGCTATGAAAGAAGGCAGTAAAACCGGTACTTTTTGCACAAATTCTCAAGTAAATTGAAAAATTATAACTAAAACATCACACTATTACAGTGCAAGCGAGATTCAATACATTTAGTTTTTCCTTTTATTTTCTCGACAGTGTTTGACAGCATGTCATCAGGTGAATACCACGATCCAAGAGTCTAAGGCTCGCCAAACTTAAGATATGGAGCGCAACAAGCGTGTTCTTTATCATTTGTTCTTTCTTCTTTCCAGTATGAGAAATTTGATCTTGTAGTCGATTTTTTTTTTTGTTAAAATTGGATATTAAAAGAAGGCATACATTAGAAGCAAATATAGGAGTCAATTGATCCGATTAACATTTTCATCTACAACTAGAATAAAACTATATAAGAAGAAAACCACTAAATGACATTGCTAGCAAGAACAATACATAAACAACAATCTTGTTTCTCAACCTTATTTGAAGATTTAAGGGAGCAAGAAAGCAAGACCAGAAACAAACAAAGCAATAGCAATTGAGGGAGAACCAACAACATCAGCATTAGCAGTTGGTGCTGGAGCAGGTGCCGTTACACCAATAACATCACCAACAGCATCCGCAACAACATCAGCAACAGCATCAATATTAGCAGCAGCATAAGTTCCCCCAGTGAGATACAAAATTGCACAAGCAATCACCATTATCGAAATGTATGAAGCTCTACAAGTAGTACTAAGACCCTCCATAACTTCTCTTCTGCTTCAAATCTTGTAAAGTATTTGAGAGGATTTTTAAGTTTCTGTGAGGAAATGGTGAAAGTTAACAGCCCTTTATATAGACTATGGAATTATTCCCGGGCAGTTTTTATTACGTGGGAAAATGAACGGGCAAACTGTACATTTTCTGCCCGTCTTCTGGCCTTGTTTTCCACACCCTACTCATAGTCGATTCGTTTCCCTGGTTTATGTGGATTTGTGATCAACAAACTACTAGTACCCTGTCGCGGTTTTCAAAACGTTACATTTTACAAGACAAAAAAAGGAAGAAAAAATAGCATCACAATCAATTCAGCTAATTTGGACAAGTTGTTCATTTACCTGGTGTGTTCACCATCACAATCAACTGCACGAGCTGCCGAGCAAAATTTCTAGAAATCCTTAAATGGACAGTTTTTTCACCACGGGTAGAGAAGTTAATCCTGAGACTGTTCCACAGGTAAATATTTGGAGATTCACCTTTGTCATGGTTACACAGCTGAATTATGGGCACACTGAATGCTAGCAAAAGATGGGTTATGCTGCAGGAGTATAGAATTTTGTTGTACTGTTTTAAGCAAAAATATTTTGATAGTTGAACCCAGTCTTAATACCGGGGTACATACAAAAACCATAGTCTATCTTGGTGGTGTCTCCAAGACTCTAATTTAACAAACCTACGCACCTTGGGATTATCTCGTTGATTCGATTTTTGACTCCATCGCTTATTGTCATCATGAAAATTGTTCATCCCGGTTTCATATCTTAAACTTTTAGTTAAGATTGATTTTCTTTCTTAATTGAAGATCATAAACTAACATCCATGCATGTTATCAAGACTTGACCAACTTGGAAACCGAAATAGCAAGATGATACACATCACACTATAGATGACCATAGGGGTAACACCTCGTTTTTCTGCTCGCGCTAAAGAAATCTGGAAACGCCTTACTTCTATGTGGGTTATTTGGTTGGAACGCAACAATCGTACCTTCAACAACAAAGAGCGCACAGTTGAAGATCTTATAAAGGATATTAAGTTAACTTCGTATAACTGGGCTTCTTACTCTCCTTGTATGGCTGGATTATCTGTTAATGATGTAATTTGTAACTGGAAGGAGTTGTTCTTTAACTCTTCTTGACTGTCCGCTTTCCTTTGTTTTGGTTTTTTCCGGTTGGCTTTGGCCTTGTACTTGCTTTGTTCTTGTGTTGGTGGTTGGTTGTCTTTTGTCACTCCTTCCTTTTCTAATAAACTTTTCTTTACGGAGCAAAATAAGAAAAAGAAAATTCTAGTAAAATGTAGGGTGCTTGTTCGTTGATTCGCTGATGGGTGCTTCCCATGTCCAGTAACTCCTTCTAGAAGACTTCTTTGGAATTGAATCGAGTTTTTTGAGGTGTTGTGTACGTAGGTTAAAGATAACAAAAACTTTGTTCAGCTAGATGGATGGACAAATAACATCTTTCATTATGGTAAAAGTAACCGGCGGATAATAATCAACTGCGCAGATTTAGTGTAATCGCGAGCGGTTTAACAAAAACCTTGCGGTTCTAGACAACCCGCCAGCGGATTATGATCGTCCACCAACGGCTATTTTTCCAAAAGTAAAAACGGTCATATTTTTACCACTATCTTCAAATAACCCACTCACACCAAAATTCACTTCTCTTGAATTTTCTCTTCTAATCTAATTTTTATTTGAATTTTCTATTCTAATTTTATATCCTACTTGAAAAAGCGGGGGTATAACAACCACACCCAATAATTCGTTTGACAATTTGTATGGACTGATTCCAATAATTCTGGAAGCACTAACTTAAAAAGCGAGCTCAATCAAGAAATATATCAAAGAGTTATATCTCAATTTCTCAATACAATCTGCAATCGAACAGATAGAAATCTGTGAGCCCGATTGATATGAGAAATAACTTAGACGATACCAAAGACCAATGCCCAAGTGTCAATCAATTCCTATCCAACAATCAAGGTTGGATTTACCAATTGATTGAACTACGCACAATCAGTGATATTTCAATTATATAAACAAATATAATGCGGAAAAGAAACAACACAGACACCAGAAGTTTTGTTAACGAGGAAACCGCAAAATACAGAAAAACCCCGGGACCTAGTCCAGTTTTGAACACCACACTATATTAGGCCGCTACAGACACTAGCCTTCTACAAGTTAACTTCGTACTGGAATATAGTTGATCCCAAACCAAGTCTCACACCGATTAAGGTACAGTCGCGTTCCTTACGCCTTTTGATCCACGCCGGATTCTGCGCACTTGATTCTCTTAGCTTATCTCACCCACAACTAAGAGTTGCTACGACCCAAATTCGAAGACTTATAAACAAATCTGTCTCCCACAGATCATAAGTCTATCTGATAGATAAATCTGTCTCCCACATAAGTACCTATGAAGTTTTTGTTCCGTCTTTTGATGAATCAAGGTGAACGGGAACCAATTGTGAAAAAGCGGGGGTACAACAACCACACCCAACAATTCAATTAACAATCTGTATGGACAAACTCCAATATACTTTCTAGAGAATCAATTAGACAGTCAGACTCAATCTAGATAAAAGTATATCAAAGAGTTTATATCTCAATCTCTCGATTTGATCTTTACTCAAGCAAATAGAAATCTACTAGTCTTTATCAAAGAGAGATAACTTGGATGGTACCAAAGACCAATATCCAAGTATCAATCAATTTAAATCAACAACCAAAAAGTTGGATATTCTAATTGATTGAACAACGCACAACCTGTGATATTTCAATTATATAACAAAATATAATGCGGAAAAGAAATAACACAGACACCAGAATTTTGTTAAGGAGGAAAACCGCAAATGCAGAAAAACCCGGGACCTAGTCCAGATTGAACACACGTTATATTGAGCCGCTACAGACACTAGCCTACTCCAAATTAACTTCGGTCTGCACTGTAGTTGAACCCCAATCAATCTCACACTGATCCAAGGTACAGTTATGCTCCTACGCCTCTGATCCCAGCAGGATGCTACGACCCAAAGCCGAAGACTTTAATAAACAAATATGTATCACATAGAAAAGTCTACGGTAATAGATAAATCCGTTTCCCACGAATATACCTACGAGTTTTGTTCCGTCTTTTGATAAATCAAGGTGAACAGGAACCAATCAATAAACCGGTCTTATATTCCCGAAGAACAGCCTAGTATTATTGATCACCTCACAATAATCTTAATCGACGCAGCGAAAAAGATATTGTGGAATCACAAACTATGATATGAAGTGTTTGTGATTACTTTTTTATCTTTCCTAACGGAGATATAAATCTTGAGCCAATTATTATAATCGTACTCGTAACGACAGAAGATGCAAGATCAGATCACACAACTACAAGAAAAGTAGTATCGGTCTGGCTTCACAATCCCAATGAAGTCTTTAAGTCGTTAACCTGGTTTAGAAGAAGAAACCAAAGGTCAAAGGAGAATCGACTCTAGCTATGCAACTAGTATCACACGTAAGGTGTGGGGATTAGGTTTCCCAGTTGCTAGAGTTCTCCCTTATATAGTTTTCAAATCAGGGTTTTCAATCAATGTTAGCTTGATAACAAAGCATTCAATATTCACCGTTAGATGAAAACCTGATTAGATTCAAGCTAATATTTCTCAACTGTTGGATCGAAAACTTAGCTTGTTACACACAAATGAAATGTCCAATTTTAGGTTTACGAACCGTCCCCAAACGGTTAGCCATATGATTACTTTCATATCAACCATATTCTTCTTCACCATAAATAGTTCAAATGACTCAAATGAACTAGTTAGAGAGTTGTTCAATTGCTTAGATCTTATGTAACTACACAAGACACAATCGAAGCAAAAATGGTTTGATTCACTCGAATCGATTCATGAACTTTATAGCCACGGTTTGCAAAAGCATTCCTTAGTTTAAATAAACATGAGTCAAGAACAACCGGTTTTAGATATAACCTGCTCAAGTTCGCGGACTGGGTTCGCGGACTTAAGCTCATGAAAGGAGTTCACAAACTCCAGCAAAAATTCTCGGGTCGAGAACTTCCGCCAGTTCGCGGACTTGGCTCACGCCACTTCCATTTCTCTTGATCAACAAAGTTCGCAAACTTTGGTTCAAGGAATAATAACTTATACATATATGTGTTTCCACAACAATGCTTATATCCTACCAATGGTTATGTAATCTAAACTCTCATTTTAATCATTGAAACGTTTTCAGAGGACGGATATAGCCGCTATTCACAGACCATTTTTCGTCAGAGAAATTTTCAAATTAATTGAAACATAACATGACTTTCGTCACTAGGTAAAGATGAATTCGGCTAAAGCGAAAGCTTACCAACACATATTTTCAGAAATAGATAGGCGAGATAAACTCGGCTCGAAATAGAAAATGTGTATAATGAAAGTCTATATATCAAAACGACTTTTCTCTCAAGAGAAGGAGATATAATAAATAGACTTTTGAGTGACAGATAAGTTCAAGTCTCCACATACCTTTCAGTCGATGAAGATCCACCAGTTCCTTGAGTAGTCTTTCGTCTTGTATGATGATTTCCATGGAGTTCTTGATCTCAACTACACTTTCTATCCTAGTCCGAGACCTTTAGCTATGTAGGCTAGAAATCAAGACTTATATTTTTTATCACTAGCATTGACAAACATGCTTGAGATAGCAACGCATGCGAGTTCGACCGAGCAATGCTCTAACAAATTGATAATCTGGTCTTGTACTCCCAAAGAGCATCCTAGAAACATCAATCACCTCACAATATCTTAACTATATGGTAGTAAAAGAAGTTATTTCGGAATCACAAAGAATGAGACGAAGAGCGTTTTGATTATTTTTTATATCTTCCCTATCGGAGATAAATCTCGAGCAAATCTTAGAGAAGATAGTACTCAATACGATAAAACAAGTAAGATCAGAACACACAACTACAGAGAAAATAGTTGGGCCTGGCTTCATGAATCACAAATGAAATCTTCAAGTCGTTAACCTATAATGTTTTTGGAAAAACCTATGTTTAAAAGAGAATCGAATCTAGTCGCAACTAGGACACAGGAAACTGTCGGGATTAGGTTTTCTAGTTGCTAGAGTTCTCCCTTACATAGTCTCTCAAATCAGGGTTTTATTTCAATCAAAGGTAAGATATCTTTGTAACAAAGCATTCAATATTCACCATTAGATGAAAATTAAGATTCAAGATAAGTCTGCTTAAAACCAAAGCAATATATCTCCACCGTTAGATGGTCTTAGCTTGTTACACACAAATGAAATATACCTTCATTTAGACATGGGTAACCGTACCTAAAGGTGTATATTGAATTGACTCAATAACAATCAACCGAAGTTAGTCATATGAACACTTTTATCTTAACCAAATTCATTTAACACTTCTAGATCAACTATGATGATCAATCAATCATGAAAGATAATCAAATGAATCTAATTGTGTTCCTCATAGAGTTATTCAATTGTTCACTATTTCAAAGAAATATATATGAACCAACTGAAACAAAATCGAATTGATTTGTAAGAATCAATTCATAAACATTAAGCCACGGTTTGCAAAGATTGGATTCCTTAATTCATAAATGTATTTGTTCATGAGTATGAAAAACATACTTAACCGATTTTAGAACTTTAACCACTAAGTTTGCAAACAGGTACACAAACTATAGCTTCCGGATTTTGGTCTTGTACAGCAGTTTGCAAAAGGATATGCATACTGCTGTCCCGGACCTTAACTCATGTAGAACCGTTCGCATACTGGTATGCAAACTTGGTTCCCGGACTTTAACAGTTAAAACCGTTCGCATACTAGGTATGCAAACAAGGTTCTCGGACTGAATCATACCAAAACAGTTCGTATACTTGGTACGCATACTGTGTTGTATCCAGAAAAAGGTTTTTGTTCTAAACTCACATTTCAATCATTCAAACATCCTTAGAAGACGACAATAGTTGTCTGACACAAACTATTAACTTATAAGTAATTTTCAAATGATCGAATGATCAATACGAAACTTTCCGAGTCGAAATTAAATGATTGTCTCCCACAAATCATGTAAGATGTTTCAATGCAATTTTCACATGATCATCTTTTGACTTATTATTTAGTTTAAACTCGTCAAGAATATGATAAACGTAGCTAAAGCAAAAAGATTCAACACATATTTCGAGAAATAGATAACCGAGTTAAACTCAGCTCGAAATATCAAATATGTATAATATAAAAGTCTATATCGGTATATGACTTGGTCTCATTAGGAGATAGAATAGAATAGAATTCTGAGTGATAAATAAGTTTTAGTCTCCATATACCTTTTGTTGATGAAGTTCCTCCAAGCTTTCCTCAGTAAATATTCGTCTTCAATCGATGAACGCCGTGAAGTCTAAAGCTCAACTACACATTCTATCATAATCGCAGACATAGTATAAGTAGACTAGAAATCAAGACTTATAGTTTTGATCAACTAAAATTGACAAACAAGATTGAGATAGCAACGGTTGCGAGTTCGATCGAGAAATGCTCTAACAATCTCCCCCTTTGTCAATTTTAGTGACAAAAATATCAATACATATGGATTACAAAATAAATAAACTTTGTAGCTTCACATCCATGATGCTTGATTTCCTGGTTCTTCAACATTCCTTGAATTCTTCGCCACTCCATGTACTTCAGTGATTCTGAACGTGTTCAACTCAACATCATTGTTGTTGAAGATCCCTAGCCATAACAATAAGAAAACATATGAAAAACATATGTTCTCAATCATTGTTATACAATGATCATAGTATTATGACACAACATCAGAGTCCAATTGTATCACAACTTTGACAATAATACTACGGTGATATGTATCACTCCCCCTTAGTCAATACTTCCATCTCACAATGAAAACCACTCCCCCTTACATAATGATCTGTAAACCATATGTATGTAGTGTGAACTACCAAATAATTCTCCCATTTTTTGTCAATATAAATTGGTAAAGGTACGAAAATTACGGGATCATAATGAAATTCTCAAAGAGATAATTCATGACTAGAAGAGAACATATCAACTTTGTTTCGATGAATTCACATAGTCAAAACTTAGTGTATTGATCAACGAGTTAATAAAGATACAAGATAACTCCTAAAAAATTCCATAGTCTCACTCCCCACAAAGATTTTGCAATTAAGCACAAGTTCAATTAAGAACTCTCCCCCATAAAATTTCATTCCCGAAAGAACAACAAGAGCGACCTTACTTTTATAAGAAAAGAAGGATTTCTTTGGACATTAACAAATTACATGAAACATGAATTTGTATCCAGAAAACTCGAATAAATTAACCACAAGCAGACCTTATTGATTAATTTAATCGTAAATGCTCAACATAAGAAAACTTACAGAGCCATAAGGTACTTTCACATAAAAGTGGATCAGGGAAATATCAATATTGCGGAATATTCAAAAGTTCATTCTATTTTTTATCAATATTTCCATAGAGACATAATAGACTTAACTTTTGATATACATGAGATAATCATAGTTCACGGACATAAACACACATATCTCATAAAATATTTTTGCAATATATAAAACCAATAAATATTAATACTGCAAAATCATATTCCAAATAACTTAGAATTTAAATAAATAAATCTAAAACATTGCAAGATGAAAATCATTGACAATAGTTACGTGTAATCACAATATTTGATATTCCAATCCTTAGCTAGTTATCCTTCTTAAACACAAGTTTAAATTCTCATAAGAAGTTTCCTAGACAAAATAAAAAAAAATCAACTCCCAAAACAAACTCAAACTAAAGTCAAAGAACACTTCCGGAACCCTCATGAATCTAAAGACCTTTGAGCTTGTTATTGACAGCATCTACTGCTTCTTCGGACAAGATATCCTCATTGAGAAGATCTTTAACATGTGTCTTCATGAGAACAAGGTCAGAGTTAACCTTTTTCAACTCAGTTCGTAACACATCCAGACTCTTCATAGTATCAATGTGCTGCAGTTTTGCTTCCTTAAATTATTTAACAAAATCATGAACCACTTCAGCAGAAACCATTTCATCATGCTCTACATCTTGATGAGTATATGCATGATAGCATGAGACATCAGAATAATCATCAGGATTTAGAGATTTGACATCGTTAGCATCTACTAGGGTTCTTTTCTTCCCTTTGGAACCATAACCCATACCTTTATCAAGAAACCCTTTCGTAAAATCACAAGAGTGAGAAGGATATGACATCCTTGATATGAGAAAAATAACCTAGAGTGAGATAACTTAATATCAATAGGTTAGGTATATAAACGTTTTCTCAGGGAGTATATTTTTAGGGTTTTTGGAGTCGATTCGTGACACGTTACAAAGGTACCCGTACGAAAACATACTTAACCCATAAGAGGAAACTTATAAACACGAACTGTAAAGTTCTTTTTACAAAGTAAAAAGAACACAGTAAAATTTCTATGTGGACACAGTAAAAAGAACACAAAGTTTTCAACGTTTACAACTACGAAACCAATGAAACCATGGTATGTATTGCATAAAAATTATGACCAGTTATACTGACAAAGTATATTCGGTACAAACATCCATGTTTACAAAAAAAAATTAAAAACCAATAACAATGAAAATTGTGCCCTGTAAATTCTCTGACATGGTTGTAGGAGAAAAATTACAATGAACCCAGGAAAACAGAAAACTGAGTTGGATAAAGATTAGCTCTGTAGTCTGTTAACCTTCATTATTCTACGATCTTTGACAAATGTTGGATGATGAACTTTATCTTTCAAGTAGTTAATGTTCTTCTTAAGGAAGTACCATTCTGGAGTTTGGGATCAGATGTTGTACGTATTTCTTGCATAAAGGAACCATTTTCTAGCAAATTAGACATCAAATATCAACATTTCACCAGCTCCATGCAATCAGGTAAGTCAAAGGAAAGAATGGATAGGAAAATAATTACCGTGACAAAGGGAGTTTCCTTCAAAGGATTAATGGTACTAGCAAAAAATTGTACATGGAAACTAGTGGTGACGGATCTCCTTCTCTAACGCTTGTCATCTTGTCGTGAAGAACAGTCACAAATGACTGCAATATTTCAACAAGTAAAAATGTTAATAATCATAACTCCAGAGCAAGTTAAGCAATACAAATGGCTGCCAGGCCTAATTATTTTTAAAGCACTTAGAGAATACATGTAGTAATAAAGGAAATCTAAGGATAAGCACTAAGCAGATAGAAACCCAAGTGCAGGTTTCAGTACTAACTTACGTGACTCAAGAAACAAAAGAAAATGATCCAATAAGTTAATGCAAACTGAGATAGATTACTTGCTTAAAAGTGTAAAGTAATCAGCATTCAATTTGTAATTTCCTTTGCATCCTCAAATCCCAGCTAAATTTTTATTCACATACCTGCAACATCAATAATAACGCTATAGTGGATAACTAACTCGATTATCCAGCATTTAGGAATTCTACTTAGGCACTGTTTAAGCTTTATATATTATGTTTTCCATCTACGGGATAAGATACCTTAAGACAAAGTGTCACACGTTCAATCAAATGAGCTAAGACGGGAAGAGATGGAATATGCGAGTTGTCATCCATGATGATTCCAGAACGTGAAGTACAGAAAAAATAATAATACATCTAGAAGTACCTCCATGGTAAAAGCCTCAAACACCATCATGCGTGTTATCATGAGTTGTCCAATCTCTAGCAACAATTTCTCCTGCTCTTGATCACCATGTAAAAACCACATCACAATAGTGGAATAAGCGACATGTAAATAATATCTATTAAACACCAATAATGATAATGATGCAGAAAATAACATGACAGAAAAAGAAAATGAAGAAGATCAAGAAGGTATAACTGTCATATCGACCAAGAAGGCTACAGTTCCACCGAGAAAGCAAGAAGTCTAATATTTAATCTTTTCTTTATAGATGAGGGTTACATTTGCTACAATAGTCTAAGTGTGGATGGATTCTAACAAGTTTTAGAATCCTTCCACTCTCTTGTGATGCTTTCCTTTCTACTTCAGATTCAGACTCGCCAGTAAGATAATCAAGGTAACACTTATCAATACTTGTCTGTTTTGTGGGAACAGAATGTTCATCTATATATGAGATTGATAATTCTTTCTCTTTAATAGATTTCATAGAAAGAGAACTTTTATTTCTAGTGATGCCTTCGTCGGAGATATCACTTCTGTCCATAGAGTCAGATTGCTACAAACACATACTTATGAAGTCTTTAACGTGTTTTCCTTCTCTGATACCAATTGAAAAAAATGGGGTTATAACAACCACACCCAATAATTCATTCGGCAATCTGTATGGACAAAGTCCAATATAATTTCGAGGGCACCAACTTAAAAAGCGAGTTCAATCAAGAAATACATCAAAGTGTTATATCTTAATTTCTCAATACAATCTGCAACAGACAGATAGAAATCTGTGAGCTCGATTAATATGATAAATAACTTGGACGGTACCAAAGACCAATGCCAAGTGCCAATCAATTCCTATCCAATAATCAAGATCGGATTTACCAATTGATTGAACTGCGCACAACCTCTAATATTTCAATTATATAAACAAATATAATGCAAAAAATAAATAACACAGACACCAGAAGTTTTGTTAACGAGGAAACCGCAAATGAAGAAAACCCCCGGGACCTAGTCCAGATTTGAACACCACAATGTATTAAGCCGCTAGAGACACTAGCCTACTAGAAGTTAACTTCGGACTGGAATGTAGTTGAGCCCTAACCAAGTCTTACACCGATTAAGGTACAGTCGCGTTCCTTATGACTCTTGAACCACGCCGGATTCCGCGCACTTGATTCCCTTAGCTGATCTCACCCTCAACTAAGAGTTTCTACGACCAAAATTCGAAGATTCATAAACAAATCTGTCTCCCACATATAAGTTTATTTTGATAGATAAATCTGTCTCCCACAGAAGTATCTACGAAGTTTTTGTTCCGTATTTTGATAAATCAAGGTGAACAGGAACTAGTTGATAATCCGGTCTTATAGTCACGAAGATCATCCTAGAAATATCAATCACTCTGATTCTCAAGCTACAATTAGAGCTTTTCACCGAGGAAATCTCCCTTGGATTGTTCTGGCTCGTTGGTACAGATTAAAAACTAGAATAATTCTCTCCAATTCAGACACGGTTTTAGAGAAATTAATTTCTCGGCGGACAATCTAGCTAAAAAAGGTTGTATGCTGATTCTTGGTCAAAGCAGAAGATATCTTATGCGTCCACCCTTCCTCTCAAGACTGGAATGGCCAACTGACAAATATTTTAGATTTTGTTATTTTTTGTGAATTTCAGTTTTAATTTTGTAATGAACTAGTTATTTTTTGGTAATAAATTTTAATGATTTAGCAAAAAAAGTAAATAGAAATATCAATCACCTCACAATAACTTAACTATATGGTAGTAGATGATGTTATTGCGGAATCACAAAGAATGAGACAAAAAGCTTTGTGATTACTTTTTATATCTTACATATCGAAGATAAATCTCGAGCAAATCTTAGTAAAGATAGTACTCAATAGGATAAAACAAGTAAGATCAGAACACGTAACTACAGAGAAAATAGTTGGGTATGACTTCATGAATCCTAAATGAAGTCTTCAAATTATTAACTAATAATGGTTTTGGAAAAACCTAGGCTAAAGGAGAATCGACTCTAGTCTCCCTCACGTAGTCTTTCAAATTAGGGTTTGCTTTCAATCAAAGTTAAGATATCTTAGTAACAAAGCATTCAATATTCACCATTAGATGAAAACCTGATTTAAGATTCAAGCTAAGTCTGCTTAAAACCAAAGCAATATCTCTCCACCGTTAGATGGTCTTAGCTTGTTACACGCAAATGAAACATACCTTCATTTAGATATGCGTAACCGTACCTAAACGTGTATATTGAGTTGGCTCAATAACAGTCAACCGAAGTTAGCCATATGAACACTTTTGTTTTAAACACATTCGTTTAACACTTCTAGATCAATTATGATGATCAATCAATAATGAAAGACAATCAAATGAATCTAATTGTGTTCCACATAGAGTTGTTCAATTGTTCACTATTTCAAAGAAATATATATGAACCAATTGAAACAAAATCAAATTGATTTGTAAGAAAAAAATTCATGAACATTAAGCCACGATTTGCAAAGATTACATTCCTTAATTCATAAATGTATTTGTTAATGATTATGAAAAACATACTTAACCGATTTTATAACTTTAACCACTAAGTTTGCAAACAGGTTCGCAAACTATAGCTTCCGGACTTTGGTCTTGTCTAGAAATTTGCAAACGTGTATGCATACTGCTGTCCCGGACCTTAATTCAGGTAGAACCGTTCGCATACTGGTATGAAAACTTGGTTCCCGGACTTTAACAGTTAAAACCGTTCGCATGCTAGGTATGCAAAAAAGTTTCTCGAACCTGAATCATACCAAAACAGTTTGCATACTAGGTACGCATACTGTGTTCTAAACTCCCATTTCAATCATTAAAACATCCTTAGAAGACGACAATAGCTGTCTCACACAAACTATTAGCTTATAAGTAATTTTTAAGTAATCGAATGATCAATACGAAACTTTCCGAGTCGACTTCAAATGATTGTCTCACACAAATCATGTAAGATGTGTCAAGACAATTTACACATGATCATATTTTGACTTATTATTTAGTTTCCAACAAATAAATTATTTCCAACTAAACTCGTCAAGAATATGATGAACGTAGCTAAAGCAAAATGCTTCCAACACAAATTTCGATTAATAGATAACCGAATTAAACTCAACTCGAAAATCAAATGTGTATAATATAAAAGTCTGTATATCTATACAACATAGTCTCATTAAGAGATAGAATAAAATAGACTTCTGAGTGATAGATAAGTTTTAGTCCCGTCATATATTTTGTTGATGAAGTTTTTCCAAGATTTCCTCAGTTGATGTTCGTCTTCAATCGATGAACGCCGTGAAGTTTAAAGCTCAACTACACATTCTATCATAATCCGAGACATAGCTATAAGTAAACTAGAAATCAAGACTTATAGTTTTGATCAACTAAACTTGACAAACAAGCTTGAGATAGTAACGCTTGCGAGTTCGACCGTGCAATGCTCCAACAGTATTCTATTTCTAATTTTTAATTGAAATGTATGAAAAGGCGATAACACTTTTTTGCGAGAGAAAACTTGAAGTTGTTGTTTCTAAGATATGTGGAAGTTTTAAAAAGATTGAAAATTGTAAAAGGAAAGTTGAAGTTTTAGAAATGGCTCCAAGAAAATATTCCGTTAAAAAGCAGAGAAAGGCTATAGTTTGGAAAGTTAACAAAAGATAATACAAAAACAAAGGGGGGAAAGTTCAGGAGCGCGTTGAATAGAAGATATGTCAAATGAAGATAAACTGAAGGCCAAAGCTTGTACTTGATGTTATTAGTTTACTTCTTATTATTGTATAAGTTTATATCTTGTAAAGAAGCGGCAATAATATTAATCAATGAAAATATTTGGATCTTAAAGTGGATATTATTTCATATTAAGCGATAATTTATTACATTTAAACTTGCAAATATAATAACGACAACAATATCATCAAACTACATCATATCCAGCGATATTATCTCTATAGAGTTCATAGCATTCAAAATGCTTAAACTCGCTTTCGTTTTCTTCGGTAAACTTGGTCTCAGCGATGGTTTTCTGAAAAACAGATAAACAACAAGTTAGTTAATATATTATCAGTGATGACAAAGGTAATTAAGATATTATCAGTGATGATAAAGGTATTAAGATATACTTACCAGTTCTTCGTTGGACGATCCAGAATTATTACGGTGAGCCATTCATAAAACTTATGTATAATATTTGACTTCATTAGTGATGAATGGAAATATTAATTCTAGGCTCTTGTTGTTTCTTATATTTTCATTTTGTAATTCCACAAACCTTTGCAACACTCTTTCCCAGAAATGGTCATTGTTCATATTTCTCGTTATACGGTGTACCCAACATCGAACAAGAATAACATCTTCTTCCATAGTAAAGACAAGGAGAGCCGTTATGATGTAGGGAATATGTGATTGAGATGGACCATTTTTAAGAATGCTGAAACATGCTTCGTAAAGAAAACGTTTGTCGTAAGCTGCCTCTCAATAGTCTAGAACTGTTTGGATCTTCAGTTTCAGTTACACCGATAAATTTTTCTCGATCAATTTACCTTACACGATCAAATAATGGCGTGGCAACACGACTAATTTTATAAAAACGAAGATACAAACCATGAGCATCTCGGTTTCCAAGAATCCCTGTTTGTGAGACGAACATTATGAAATGGTTCTGTCAAAAAGACGCCTCCGACATGTCTTGATCGCACATAACATTTGCATCTTCATAAAAAATATAGGCTTTGCAAATAGCTAAATACTCCTCTTGAGTAAATTTAAGACCATGTATTCTAGTAGACATTAAAGAAAGAAGAAGATGTTTTACAAAGAAAGAAGAAGATGTGAAACAAAGAAAGAAGAAGATGTGAATCCGAAGATGAGAAGAGTTGAATTTATAGGGCAAGAATAGAGCCGTGGAAAATATAGCTGTTGGCGGTCACTTTAAAACATCGCGGCTTTATCAAGATTTGAATCACCAATGGCTCTTTTTGTAAAAGTTATATTTTTATCTAATCAAACCAAAATCTCTTCGCCTTTACGCCATCGATATAAACTAATTTAAAACTTTCTTAATAAAAACATAATATATTGGACTAAATCAAATTACATCAGACTAAAGCAAATACTACTGCGTCGTGAATTAACATGCCCATTTAATAGCCTCATTCTGGAATTCCAAAGATGCCGAAGGGGTTGAATTTGTTGAGCTGTCGAAAAATGTTGAAACATTCTCGGAAGGCGAAAGGATTGTCGTGAGATGCTTCCCACTCCGCTAGTGTTCTCGGTTCCACTTCATCTACAATTCCATTGTCCCTCTTATTCATATGATTGTGCACTAGTAGACTTAGGAATTTCGATACATCCCGACTAATTACACTAAAACGATGCGACAATCCAGCAGCCTCACGGTTAAACTGGTTTACTGTTTCTACGACGAACTTTCTATAAATTTTCTCACAGAACGTTATCTTCGACACGACTTCATCTCCATTGATATTATTGTTTGCTTCATTAACATATGCTCTACAAATACTTAAATCCTCTTCTAGAGTGAATCTAGAACCACAAACTCTGGGAGGCATTTTTGAATATGATTTTTTTAGTGAGTGAGGTATAGAGGTGTAGAATGTGTGTGAGTTAGGTATAGAGGTGTAGAATGTGTGAATTTGGAGTTGAAGCGAGGAGTATTTATAGAGTTCAAAATTGTAGCCGCTGGATGATCAGAGTTTGTAGCCGTTGAGATATAACGATGGGCGTTTAATATAAATCCGCTGGCGGATTCTCTTTAGCCGCTTGCGGGTAAATATTAAACCGCGTGGTTCTTCTGCACCCGCTGGCGGCTCAACGTCATCCTCGCAGTTCTACATCAAACGCGGTTCTACATCAAACACGCGTCTCCTCATCGTCCACGCTCAACAAAACTAATAAATTGTTGATTTGTTCACTTATTTTTTGTGTTCGTTGAGACCATAGTGAGGCAAAATGAACAAATCCAAAATTTGTTGAGTCCATAGAAATTGCTCCGAGTGCATTCACACACCTAATGGGTCCGTCGGAGCATTTCTTGTTTTTGTGGAATGATATTGTTACATGCAGTTAGTATTTTTGGATCGTAGACTTGTGGATACAGAAGGCTGCTTCTACAGGACCTGCGCGAAACCGAGTTGTATTATGAATGAGCTCACAGAAATGAATTGAGAAAGAAAAAAAAAATTATGAGTAGCGAGTGAAACCCCCTCTGGGGTGCCGGCCCTGTTGCCGGAGGGGATCGAGACAACTTGATGGTTTCGGTATTGGGTATATTTCCTTTTTGTTCGCAATTGATTGATTCAGTTATCGCTCTTCTTTTCGGTGAGTCCGACGAGATTTAATTGTCCTTGTTTTTATAGTTAAGTTTTTCGTTAACTTCATTTTTTTTACTGTGATGAGTATATCCCGTTTCTTTGGTTGGATTGATTGCTTTATGATGTGATTGTTAAGGCGGTATTTGATTTTCATTTTAGAAGTGGGTTTCTGGTTTCCTTGTTAGGGTTTATTTTGTTTCACACGGGTTAATTTTATAGGCTGTTTGGAATTGGAGTTTTTGATTAGACTATTATGAAGAGTTTGTGAAGAAGCAACAAAAGCTTTCTGTGTAGTGTTTTAAAAAGTAGGAGGAGAAGTATTAGTTTGTTCAGTTTCAATTTTGGTCGGGGAAGACGACGAGTCATATCGGCTTACAGTCTTGTGGTATCGGATTTAACTCGGGTTGGAAGAGAGTTTTGATTTTCTTGGGGTCAAAGTATTACCTTGGAACTTGCCCATGTTGCTTCTGTCGGCTGCCTTAGAAGCCACGTATTAGTTAATTTAATAAAGTATAAAATTTCATAAAATGGAAAGAAAAAGTGTTTTGTTTAAACCTTGAAAAAACTCCAATTTTAGGAGATTAGTAATTTAGAGGGGCCTTACCCCACCTCTTATTTTTTGACGCGAGGTGTTAGTTTGGTTCATATTTTTTTATTATTTTAGCCCACTTTTCTAATTTAGCCTCCTTCACGAGTACCTTTTTTGATTATCTCCCTAGGCTACCTCTCCCAAAAAAATAAAATAAAATAATAATAATATTAATAAAATAAAATATATATATTTCAAAATATATATATATATAATATATATATATATATATATTTAGCGGTTTTCTTTAATGGTTAATGAGGGGATTTATTATTTTTATGTTTTTGGATTTTCTTGTTTCGTTTTGTCAAGTTGTTGTTTCTTGTGTTTTAGTCCCGTGAGGAGAAGGAAAAATAAAAAAAAAGATCGGAAAAAAAAAGAAGATCGGGCGGTGTCTTCTTTTTTTGATCTAATTCATCAATTTGCAAGTTTCATACATATCCTTATCAATTACCAATTGTCCACGGTCTCCCTTTTGGCACAGGTACGACACTGCAACGTCCCTAATTTCCTTTAACGTTAGTTTCTATTTACTTTTCTTCATACCTTTTGAACCAGCGTTTAATTTTAAGCACGTTTAATTTCTTAATCTTCTTGCTTGTGAACTGGCCATCTATAATTTACAATAACAGGCAAACTTTTACAGCTCTATAAGTCTACCATCTTAGCCAAAGTCCACTACCCGTCACGTTTACCATTCAAGCACAATCGATATCACCCTTTACAATCTCGCAATTGTCAATCCTCTCCAACCTAATTCGCCTCTCCTCCTAACATTTCATTTGGTAAGACATGTCTATTATCGCATGGAACTGTCAAGATTTAAACCAGCCACCAACAATTCAACACTTTAATGGACTTATATCAATGTACAAACCAACCATATTATTTCTATCTGAAATTTTGGCCAACGACTTTCAAATGATGCGCATTGCGCAGACTCTGCAATTTCCAAATCACTGCACAGTTCCTAAAATCGGCAGAAGGGGGGGGAGCTTATGTCTATTATGGAAAAATGAGGTTAACATCCAAGTCATCTTGAAGTCCCAAAGTTATATTCATGCTCTCGTCACACCTGTTGCTCCAGCCCAACCTTGGTTTTGCACGGGTATATATGGCCCACCACATCCGGACCCAAGAAAAAACCTGTCGGAAGATTTTCCAACAATTTTTCCTAACACTTCAACACCTTGGCTGGTACTGGGAGATTTCAACGAAGTTTTGGACCAATCGGAAAAAAAAGGAGGCAGACCGGTTACGTATGCACAAACGCAACCGTTTATCAATTTAATGGATTAGATGGGTTATATTGATCTAGAATTCAGAGGAGACCCGTTCACCTGGACAAACAACCAACAAGGGTATGACAACATCCAACAAAGACTTGATAGAGCAGTAACAAATCAGCATTAGAGAACAGCCAACCCCCATGCTGGAATCACACATCTGCACGAATATCCTCAGATCATGCTCCTATCCTACTTCAAACGAAAGCCTTGGACTGGCAAGGGAGTAAGAATTATAAATTTGAGCATTTATGGTTATCTCACCCTCAACTTCATCAAGTGGTTACCTCGGCATGGGATAAACTACAGGACTCAGATCCACCTTTGAACCTCCAGCTCAAACTCATCTCAACCAGTGAAACTCTAACAGAATGTAATAAGATTAACCTTGGCCATCTACCCACTTTAATCAAAAAGTCAACCGCGAAAATTAAAGCTGCCCAACATCAATGTGCTACGCAAACTGTAGCTGCACTGGAAAACTGGATTCAACAGGAAAAGCAACTCCGCATTGAACACCTAAATTTATTGGATTGCCACGCAACATATTGGCAGCAGAGATCTACAATACAATGGCTTCAGTCAGGCGACCGTAACACCACATTCTTCCATACCAAGGTCACAATTCGTAGAAGCTGCAACAATATACAACAACTTCAGGATCATCAAAACAATTGGATTAACGACAAAGAAGAAATTATCAGGATCATGCTTGAACATTTCACAAACCAGTATACGGCTCCAAATACAGTAATTGATGAAAACCTGTTCGAGGCAATAACACCAAGGTTAACTCCCCGACAATGTGAGAAACTAACAGCGGAAGTCACCACTGAGGAGATCAAACCGGCGATTTTTTCCATAGTATCGGACCGCCCTCCAAGACCAGATGGATTCACCAGTAAGTTTTTTAAAGTTTTCTGGGAAACAACCCAACCACGACTTATTGCTATGGTCCGAAGTTTCTTTGAGTCATTCAGCATTCATCCTCTCATGAACCACACTAACATCACTCTAATCCCAAAGATTGAACATCCTTCAAAACCATCTCAGTTTAGACCAATAGGGTTATGTAATGTCACTTACAAAATCATCTCAAAGATCTTGATCAATCGCATACAACCTCTACTCCCATTTTTGATAAGCCCATACCAAAGTGTCTTTGTGCCTCAACGATCCATTCATGATAATATAGCTATAGCAGCTGAACTTTTTCACCACATCAGAACATCATACCGTACGAAGGATCCTAAAATAGCACTGAAACTAGACATTCAAAAGGCCTATGACTCCTTGGAATGGGGATTCATCAAGCAGGCTTTCACCATCTTAGGCTTCCCCTCCAACTTTGTAGATTATATTATTTTATGCATATCTACGGTAACCTACTCAATCAATATCAACGGTACACCGCATGGATACATCACTCCAACCAGGGGAATACGGCAGGGAGACCCTCTCTCTTCTTATACCTTTATTATTTGCGCGGAAATACTGTCCACCAATTTGGGAATACTTGAAGCACAAAATAAGATAGAGGGGCTCCGCATTTCTCAAAAAGCTCCACCAATACTGCATCTTATGTACGTCGATGATCTCTTGATAACATACAAAGCAACTCCAGAAGGCACCAATCACCTCAAACTACTGCTACAGGCTTGCGACACCTCGACGGGTCAACACATCAACGACTCTAAATCCACACTAATACATCACCCGAAGCTAGAACAACCCCAGATAAATAAGTTAACTCAAGATTTCGACATGCCAACAACATCGAACCCCCTACCTATTTAGGAGTACAATTTAAACATGGTAGATCCTCTAGCCACATATTTTCCCCTCTGCTTCAACGGCTGGCACGCAAGGCAAAAGGATGGATGACCAAATGCCTCAACCAATCATGAAGATTCGAACTCATAAAATCATCGCTAACCCCTACTTCCAACCACCTCATACAAACTCAAATCCTTCCTTCTCATATCCACCAGAAAATGGATCGTATCACGACAAACTTCTTCTGGGGGTCACGATTCTTCAATCAGAAAACTCCACCCACTAGGAAAAGACAAGCTCCACGAACCCAAATCACAAGGAGGGCTCGGTATCCGAAGCAGTAAGGAACACAACAAAGAACTACTCATGATACGAGTTTGGAACATTCACAAAAACCCTAACTCTATCTTAGCCAGATTATATAATGCAAAATATCTTGATCGGACCCCCATTTTTGAAAGCATCCCACCACTTCCGTCTTCCCCTAGCCCTCAGTGGAGGCAAATGGCCTCGCTCATACCATTTTTCAAACAACATCTCTTCCACCAAATAGGAGATGGATTACACACACCCATACAAGCAAATTGGGTACCACAATTTGAAAATACCAGTAACCCAGCTTCTTGTTATCCAATACAATTAGTAGCCGACATCATCGACCCAACAACCAAAAATTGGGATCATGAAAGATTAAGCCTACTACCCTACCCCATAATTCAACGAATCATTAACATTCACATCCCACAGAGCAATCAACCCGATAGGATCATATGGCCTTTTACCAAAAGCGAACAATATACTACTTCTTCAGGATACAACTGCCTCATTAGCGCTTCTGTGGAAACTCACCAAAACCACCTTCCACCATCCAACTACCTTTGGACACTCCCATGTCCCCCAAAGGTACAACTTTTCTTGTGGAAAGCAATTAATGAGGATTTACCAACCCTCAACATTCTTCATCGAATCCATCTCACCAATTCCAACCTATTCCCTCAATGCAGTTCTAATCCCGAAACATCCAGTCACATTCTGCTACACTGTCAGGAAGCTATAGATTCTTGGAACCTCCTATTAAACCACCTCAGAAACCTTCACGTCGCCTCGCAAGGCATACCTATTTCACTACCTCACCAAACAACCATATCCGAACTACTTCAAACAAAGGTGCCTGCACCAATAATCACAACCTTCTGCTTCCTTTTTTGGTCCTTATGGTTAACCAGAAACAGTGTGATGTATCGCCAACAACAACAAAATCCGATAAATGTAATGCAAATGGCCATCAAGCTCCAGCAGGAATATTCTTGGGACCAGACACACCTCCCACCGGTGCTCCCTGGGATGCAGCCATATGCAAACCCTGCACAAAGAACAGTAACAACTTCAACCATCTTTGTAGGATGGCTCAAGCCTCAATCAGATTGGATCAAAATCAACACGGACGGCGCAGCAAGAGGAAGCCCCGGAATAGCGGGAGGAGGTATTATTTGTAGAAATGAGGAAACCAACACTATTCTAGCAATATCACAACCTCTAGGCATCACCACAACACTTGCAGCGGAAACCTGGTCCATGCACATAGCCTCTAAAACGACGACGGAACGAGGATGGCAAAAAGTCCAATTTGAAGCGGATTCAGAAAATTTAATGAGATTTATAACCTCAGATACAGACCCCCCTTGGTATATATCTGACCTGGTTGCAGAGATCAAACAAAGGCTCGCCCAAATTCAGCAATATACCGTTAGCCACGTTTACAGAGAAGCAAATCAAGCGGCATATGGTTTAGCAAACCGAGCAGCGGATGATTGTTCCATAGGGAGACTCACGACAACAATATGGGATCATACAATTCCGCAATCTATCAATTCTATTGTAATAACAGACTCTATGGATATTACGTACCCCGTGTAATTTCAATCTAATTTAATAAATTTCATGCTTCAAAAAGAGAAAAAAAGAAGAAGAAATGAGACCGAGTTTTTTTTTGAGATATCGTGTAAGGTAAAAATAAGAAAGCGTTGGGTTTTGTGTTTCCTTTTATTAAACCGATGAGAAAAATAAATAATACACAACAGACATGAAAATAATGACATATTACTTGTAAACAATGGGACAAATTTTAATTAATAACCTAATTTTTTATTACAACAATGGCTATCTTACAAACAAAAACATTCTGGAAATATCAAGAACACGATGATTCATGATCTGACAAAGCACAACATAGATAAGTAATCAAGAAAATGACAAATGAGCATTAATTGATCAATCTAGTGATGATTAGCTAGCCAATCAACACGTAGCATCTCAATGCTCTTTATTCGTAATTTCGTAAAACATAAAGAGTTAGCTAGCTAGCCAGCTAAACATGAAAATGTTAGCCCCCGACACCATCAACGATTTGGCCGATTAAGAAATACAGGTTCCAGAGACATAAGCGAAAAAACCGTCGCAGGTAAGCCCAGGACAACAATCACCGTGAACAAGTCCACAAGATTCACCTACGCGGTTACATAGTTGACATGTGTGTCGACTGTTTTCAAGAAAACATAAGGCGTCTGAACAAACGCATGCTTGTCCGTCACTACAGCAACCCACACTGTCAGAACAATGTTCCCTGTAATTGGCACATGACTGGGCTGCAGAATGATAAGAAATCGAGAAGATGATAACTAATGCAAAGAAAAGACTTGTAAGCTTCTTGCTCTCCATCTGATCTTGTTATTTTGAGTTTTCTTTGTGTTATAATTTTTTGTTGTATCGGTACGTGTATATATAAGATCTGAGAAGTTGACATTTAATCTCACCTAGTCCTTAATTATTGCTTGTACCATCACATGAATTTGAACTTTTGTTCGAAAATAAGATTCCATCTGGGATCTGGCTCACCGTAGTTAGTACTGCTGACTTTCTTAATTAGCTGTGCACCATAACATCACCCTTATTATTACTAACATTACTCTTTTTTATTATCGATATAATTAACATTACTAGCTAGCAACATCTACATCTAATTAGTGGACTTTAGGTTTAATAATTAATCATCACCTAAGTAGTATACTATATACATTGTTATTGTTGTTGTCTTTCATTTTCTTAACAGTACACCGGATACAAATTTCATAACATATGTATGGTGGATCATGAACCACAATTTCTGGAGGTTCATAATTACTGAGATAGCTTGAATTTTTTTAAAGAATGTATTAATAACATATGTATGGGAGCATACTCATCCTGATTTCCTGAATGTAATTGTTATGAATGATTCGGTGGGGACTCGTTACACAAGAAAAGTTCCTGTTTATTAATAATGAAACTTCTTCTTTTCAAAAAAAAAAAATAAAAAAAATCTTGTATTAGTAAATTACAACATATTACATTAAATTAATGGAAGCACATGCCACTTTTATTATTGGAAGCATCTAATTATTGATTTACGTGTAGCACTGGATGATGCTTTTCAATAATTTGGAAAACCAACATTCATGACTCCGTCAACTCTTCAATAACTATTGTTTATTATTAAAAACTAATATTTTCTTCGTTTTGAGAGCGATTTATTCAAACGTTGATCGCTGGTTCGTGGCTTGCTATTCTCGATTCAAGAACATCGTTGATTCAACACGGTATTGCTTTGGATCCATATTCAATCAAAGGGATTTAGGGCATCCGGGTACATTTGAATCTACAAGATTATGGGAAAATTACTCCTTTCTTTTAGGAGCATCTCTTATTGAAGAAGAAGAAAATCATATTAAATGGATGGAATCGATTCCGGGCAATACAATCATTCTTCTTTACTACATATACAGAAATTGGATATCGTTGCGGTTTATGGCTCTTTCTGTTCGCGATTTAGTTGTAATTGATATCTATATTTGTAATAGGGTTTTGATTATCTTGTATTTTGATGTTTTTTGTTATTCTTGTAAGCAATCATGTAATCACGATTTTGATATGAATAAATCGAAATTGTTGATTGACAAAAAAAAATAAAAAATAATTAAGATGATGCTTAGACATCATCGTGAGAACACAATTTACTTTTTTTTTTTGAAGAGTACACAATTTACTTATTAACTGTACAAGTAATCGTTGTACAATAGAATTGAAATGATGAACTCATTATCAACTACACAAATGACAAAATTGGTTGAATTACCGTAGAATTTTTTTCTTGGGTCATATGGACATGTAAAAAAAGATTATTATTCTTTTTTTTTTTTGAAAAATAGTCATTCAAAAAAGCTAACTTAGGCAGTTCGCAACCCCTTACATCAAAATAACCTAGTTTAGTTGGGGGCCCCAAAAAACAATTAGGGGCCTCACACTACATGACAAAAAGGATCATGAAATAGCAATTGGTGGTTATCCCTTATCCCAATATTTTTAAAATGCCTAAACTACCTCTAAATCATTAGTGTTAATTAAGTTAAATAAGTTTAATTAGTTTAGTTAGATTAGAATCATATTTAGGGATAATTTTTTTATAAAAGAAAAATTGTGTTTTTGTGTTGTGGAGAAGGAGAAGTTGAGTTTTTGGGGGAAATTTTAGGGTTATTTGAAATGAGTTATTCAAGTGGAGGAAATGATGTTGGTGAAGCTTCAAATAACAAACATGATTGTGTTGATGGTGAGATGATCTTGCATTCCCATTTGGATTGGATGTATGATGAAGACATGTTAGTAGAGGAATCCATGAAAAATGGTGCAAATGAAGATCCCATTGCTCAAAATGAAGGAACCAGCCCTCAAAATGAGGAACCCGAAGCTCAAAACAATCAGTAAACATCTTATACCTTTCGATTTGTCTGTTTGTTGCTCCAAGTGGTCGAATCATCCACACTATGGAACAACTCAGTGTAAGGGTTGTCATAGTCGGGGGGTGCATACCCAAACGACTCTCTAATGTCGTCACTTTATTGACACTGCCAATGACGACTCAAACCTGCAACTTTTCCAGGTTATGAAAAATCGTTAGGGTAGTGTGATAAACATTAACGACCTTTTTTAGTTAGTGATGGTTTATCAAAAGTGATTGTAGTAGTGGTAAAAACTGGGTCTTTTCAGACTTGTGAAGAAAACAATTTTTATAGATTTAAATTAAACAGGCAACTAAATAAAATAATTCAAAGTTTTGGAGAAAAACACCAAGACTAGGATTCCACCAATGACCATTTTAATAGTAAACTCTAAATAGTTCTTATGCAATTTTATCTTTAAAATCAATTCTAATATTTGCCTCAAATAAGTTTTTGAAGTAATAATTGTAATTAAAAAGTATAAAACATCAAAAGTTACTAAAACCCAGCATGCTTCATCAAGTCAATTCACAATTACTCAATAAAAACTATTAATTCAATTTTAATTCGTGCAAATAATCAAATAATAATATTGCAAATAAATATAAAAATTAGAATTATACCAATAAATTACCAATGGCTTCCTCCGTCGTCTCGGCTAATGGGTTTAGCTCCTCATCCCAAAAACACACTCACAAGATAAATTCATGGCTAAAATAGATGTTTTTATTGATGATTATATGATGAAATAGGAATTAGCAACGCTGTAGTGGTGTTACAGCGCCACTGTTACAAAAGAGTATGGTAATTTAAGACTGCTGTAAACGATAACTATCTACTGCTGTGAAACAACGACAGTGGTATGAAAATAAGTCTGCTGAAGAACGACTGACTCTGCGAGTCTGTTCTTCGTGTTCTTCAGAAGCTTTAATGGCAGCAGCAGCAGCAGCAGCGTTGTCTCCTCTATAATTGCTTCTCCTAGGCTCTCATCGACTCTAAACTCTCTCCTAAAGGTTTCTAACCTTTCTTTAATGTAAACCAACACTTATATAGCCTTCAGATTCCTTAGAAACTCGATCAAATTCGAGAATAAATCTCTTATTCTTCACGTGCAGTTTGAACAATAATTCCATATGTCGATCTTTGTATGCGTCTGTGAGCTATTCTATTGCTCCCAAAATATTCTCTGACTTGAACTCAACTGTTTTGAAGTATATCCCACGCAAGAATCTCTCCCAAATCTTTCAAACCAATTCAAAACCCTAAACAGGGACCGTGTGCACTGTCTTGATTTGTGGATTTTGTGACTTATCCAGCCCAATTAGATGGGTCTAATCGCTTCTAACAGGTCCCTTATGTCTGTAGAGTCCGTGGGTATCAAATTTGTCCATCGAATCTCCTGCTAGGTCGCTCAAATCCTTGATCCAAAACTGTTGACGCTGCTGCCTTTTTCCCGCCAAATTTTTTTTTGAATTTGAGAAGTTGACCTCCCCTTATCTGTGGCTGGTCTCCCTTTAGCAGATGCCTGGAAATGGGTCACCTCTTAGTAATTAGGTTACCCCTTATCCAAATCAAGGGTCCGTATAGCAAGTGTCCTCTGGGGCATTTTCCGCATTTTTTTTCGGGGTTCCTCCGGGGTATTTCTGGGATACTTCCGGTACACTTCTGAGGCGCTTCCGGTACGTTATCAACGGAGGTCCAAATGCCACATTTTTAGCCAAATTCGCGCAAGAGATTATTTTCCAAAAACACCTACAAATACATAAAATAACCAAATAAGTACAATATCGAGTACTAACAATATATACAAATGAGCTATATTAGACACATAAATGCGTCTATCAAATACCCAAACTTATTATTTGCTAGTCCCGAGCAAATCAAAACTACAAAATAAAATCCTAACTCACTGTCGCAGGCATCGTCGATTGCATTTAGCGTATGCAATAAGCCTTTAAACCCTAGGTGGCCCTAGTGGCCGAGTTATAGTCTCGGGAGGGCTTACCAGAGATATACCCACAAAACCTGTACTCCAGACCTTAGCTATCTACGCAGAACCTTGGAAGGCACTAAAGAATCTCCTTGGTTGGCATACTTATGACTACAGGAAGAAGTACCCTGATGCGAAATTCCAATTGCTGTACACGAGTTTGCACTCAAGCATACTAAAATTCATATAAAGTGACAGAGCTCTACTCAGATAGTTGCACTATGGACATCATATTCGGAGTCAAACTAATCACATGGAAAGATTAAGAGATGGATATAGAAAAACATAGATGGTTTTGATGTTTACTAAGTGAACGGCGTTTCCCATATCTGTCTGAAGGCCTCCGCCAAAATGAACCTATCCTAATGGATTGAGATACTAGTCTGACTAATATCAAACACTGGCATATACAAGGGTACCAGTGGTCGATAACCTAACTCTAGGTCAACACAACTGGCATATACAAGGGTACCAGTGGTCGACTTTATTGAATTTATTCCTTTTGGTCAAATGGTCTGGTCTCAATTTCTTTTTTTTTTTTTTTTTTTTTCATCTTCTTTTTTTTTTTTCATTTTTTTCATGGTATCTCAATCACTCTAATTCACCCTAGCATTGGTAACAACTTGAATCGTGGGCCCCACCTATCACTTAGAGAAACATAGTTTAAAAACAAAATAAAATAAAAATAGAAGTGAAAAGGACTCAACGAGATATGGTGAAACTATCATGTTATTTCTAACATCTGAGCTCTGTGCTTTTATGAATAGACTCTTTAGATGTTTCCATCTAATCAGATTGGTTCCTCAAACTCCTACAATCAAAATGCTTCCATCCACTTAGATTAGTTAGTGCAATCCTCAATAGGCATAAATTTCTAGGCTCTGGAGTTTATTTATTGCAACTAAAAGCTAACAAAAAGTGTTTCTTCCCCACCCCCAAACTTAAATCTTACATTGTCCTCAATGTTCTAAGGATGAAAATAAAAGCATGAACAAGGAGAAACTATTACCACTGGAGGGAAAAGAAATAAGGAAGGATATTACCGTATCACATGAACGCGGGAGCCTCCCAGTAAATGCTAAATTTATAGTCATTAGCTAGACATCAAATACCTCAAAAAGAATTTTCACCTTCCAAAGTCGTATACCAATAGTCGAAATAATTGTGGGTCCATAAGACCAAATAGAACTGCCACAAATAGGAGACAAATGCTCAAGATCAGAAAAATGAGCAGATAGAGCAAAACCTGATCTAAAGTTTCTCGCAAGACAACTGGATTTATCTGAGGTGCCCACTTGGGCTTCATATGAGTGTCTCGGCAAACAGATTCATCGAAAAACGGGTCTCTAACATTTGGATTTTCTCCTGGACATTATCAGGCGGATCAGGTGTGGAGTCTGAATACACTCAAGCGATACCTCAGATGCACTAGGCTTGAGTCCCAAGTTAGGGACTTCTATTGGGGATAATTGACAATCTCTACCCCCAAACTTAGAATTTTGGGTGCCTCTACAATGACTAGTCACAATGTTCCTAATTTCTAGACCATCGGGTTCTTGAAAAAGGTCAATTGCTTTCTCTAAGTCATAATCAGGTGGTTCATCCTCAGCTTGCTTCATATCTTCTATGGTCCACTCTAAGGCTTCCTTATTTTCTTGAAGCACGGTCTCTGGACTACTTTCCTGATCACTATCCAAATCGGAGGCTATAATCACAGGGAAAGACTCGGGTGGGCCTAAAAATGTATAATTAGACTCCAACTCAGGAGGCTCTTTTAAATAAGGTATTAAGATAGACTCAGAAGCTAGTAATGGTTCGAACCTATCTTTCCATATATCAATATCTAACATAGGAACAGAATCCAACAGAGCATTTACTTGTTCAATGTTACTATCATCGTCGAAATCCAGGCTAAAATGGGATAAACAACTCTCCAATGTATTTTCCGGTACGATGTTTGGTAATGACTCCTGAACTAAGGTTCCTATCATGTTCACCTCTTCAATACATGTGCTATCTAGCTCAGAATGTAGCTTGTTTACATTAAAAATATTCAGCTCAATAGTCATATTACCAAAAGATAGATTCATAATACCATTTCGACAGTTTATGATCGCATTAGACGTAGCTAAGAATGGGCGACCTAAAATCACAGGTATTTGGTTCTCTGGGTCGGGGACAGGTTGGGTATCTAGGACCACGAAATCCACTGGATAAATAAACTTGTCGACCTCAATAAGAACATCCTCGATCACACCACGAGGGATTTTAACGGACCTATCAGCTAACTGGAGTGTTATCTGGGTAGGTTTCATCTCACCAAGTCCTAGCTTAAGGTACACATGGTATGGCAGTAAGTTCACACTGGCTCCTAAGTCAAGCAACGCTTTCTCAACACGGTACTTACCTATTGTACAAGAAATGGTAGGGGACCCTGGGTCTTTATACTTAGGAGTAGTGGTATTCTGAATAATAGAACTCACATGACTAGCTATGAAGGCTTTCTTCTGGACACTGAGCTTACGCTTTCGCGTACACAAGTCCTTAAGGAACTTGGCATAAGAGGGAATCTGCCTAATTGCATCTAATAATGGAAGGTTGATATTAACCTGCTTAAAAACCTCCAATATATCATTAAAGTTGGACTCCCTCTTAGTCGGAACTAGCAGCTGGGGAAACGGGGCTCTGGGAACAAAGTGAGGCTCAACAGGACCCTCATTGGTCTCTTTGGAGACTCTATCAGTCTCCTCATTTTCTGGCTCAGCAGGGTGAACTAGCATGTTCACTATCAGGCATGGCGACCTTGTTGTCAACTTTCTTTCCACTTCTTAGGGTTGTGACAGCATTCACATGATTGTACGATTTCTCTCCTTAGGGTTAGGATCAGTATGACTAGGGAACCTTCCATCTCTCTCTCACTTATAAACTTAGCTATTTGTCCTACTTGAAGTTCTAACTTGGCAAGACTCTGGGAATTATTCTTCAATTCTTGCCTAGTTTCTTGTTGAAAGCTCATGTGGTTCTTTGTTAGCATTCATGGTTATTTGCTAACATAGTGGATATCCTCTAAGGTAGAGATCTTTTTCTCGGAAGTGTTCTGAAACTGGGTTTGACCTGAAGAGTTCTTAAAACCAAAACCTGGGGGAGGCTGAGAATTGCTAGACTGGCCTTGACTCTGGCCCTTAGACCAAGAGAAATTAGGATGGTTTCTCCAACCAGGGTTGTAGGTTTCTGAGTATGGGTCAAACTTCTGACGGTTCTCAAACCTAGATTGTTATAGACAGCATGGGCTTGTTCTTCACTAACTGACCTTCCCAAAATGAATTATCGGGCTCTATTCCACAACTAGAGACTTGAGAGGCTCTATTAGGTTCAACAAGGGGCCTATTTTTAGACTGACCCATTTCTAAAGCTTCTAACCTTCTGGACAAAGCAGCAAACTTAGCATCTGACGCAAAACTCGTATCTACCATATTGGTGCTACTTCTATTGACCAAGAGTCTTTTAGGGGGTTCAACACAAGATTCCCACTGTTGGGATTTTTCAGCGATAGCTCCTAAGAAGGTAAAAGCATCATCAGCATTTTTACTAGTGAACTCACCAGCGCACATAGACTCAACCATGGCTTTGGTCGAATAGTCTAAACCATCATAAATAATCTGTACAAGTTTCATATTATCAAATCCATGGTGAGGACACTGAGATAGGAGATCATTGAATCGCTCTAAAAACCTATAAAGAGACTCTCCCTCTTGTTGCACACTAGCACTAATTTTCTGCCTAACAGCTGCAGTTTTATGCTTAGGGTAGAATTTCATATAGAAGGCAGCGATAAGTTCCTGCCATGTTTCTATGGATTCAGACGGTAGGTTGTTAAGCCAGGTCTTGGCTTTATCTCTCAAGGAAAAGGGAAACATTTAAGTTTCAAGACTTCATCAGTAAGGTCTTTTATTCTAATTGTCCCACAGATTTCCTCAAAGTCCCTAATATGAAAATAAGGGTTCTCATCATCTTTTCCTAAGAATATAGGGATCATTGAAGAATACTAGGTTTTATCTCGAAATTAGCCGTAGTGGCTGGCAATTTAATGCATGAAGCTCGGTTGGTCCTAGTTGGGAACATGTAATCTTTCAAAGTTGCCATCGCTGGCACAACAGAAGTACTAGGGGTACTTTCCTCACAAAGAGACAGATTCTCAAAACTGAAGTTTCCAAAAACAGGGCTCTCCAAAGAAGAGTCTTCGAGCTCCCTGCTTAAATCAGAAGAACTACTAGGTTTTTCGCTAATCAATCGACCTAGAGTATCTCTTTTCCAAGCCCTAACAAAATCGGGCATACACTAAAAAGAATTCAAAAGAAAAAAAAATCCTAACAGGAAGGTTCTAGCAATCACACAGCAGGCTGACTCGACTTTACCACAGCAAACCTAAAGATTTCTAGCAAACAACAAGCATGATGGCTCCACTTAGATTGTTTCTAGACCAGCTTCTAATCCTTCGAAAGGGAATTCGTTACAATTTGAGCAAACCCCTCTGGAATCAATCCGAGTTAAGCAAGTTGAATCGAGGCGAGGGAAGCTCAGTGGAGCTTTGATACCCAAAACCTCACCGATCCAATGCGGCGCAGTCACGCATTCAACTCGCAGAAACCGTCAAGAACTTCGAGGTGTGCTTAAAAGAGTAACCAATATTTTTCGAATGATTGTCCTGTTAAGCTCGATACCCTATAGGTCTCTTTCTAGTCCAAATTTTAGGCTTAGGTTCGCTTTAGGTTTCGTTTTCCTAAGGGGCAAGAAGGGAGCGGTGATGAAATCCGAACCCTTATCTTATATGGTCCAGTCCTTGCCCTTTACTAGGAATTTAAAAACAGTCCATATTCAAGTCCTCAGCATATATTCACCTTAAGGAGTCCAGTAACCCGCTTGCAGGAGATTCGCGGGTGTTTAGAATTTTACCTCCCGTACCAGACGGGCGAAGAACCGCTGAAGTCGACTCGGGCCACGACTCCTATGCCGTGTGCGAACCCGAGGGGCCGAGGTGATATTGTAATCACCGTCCTTCCCTGCAAACAGTTTTATTTAAGGGTACCCTTCCGTAGGGTTTAAAATAAAAATAAAAATGTCCCAAAATTAATGTCCAAAGTCCATAAAAAAAAAAAAAACAAAAGAAAAAGTCTAAAAAAAAAAAAAAATACAAAAAAAAATGTCTCTCTTTTTTTTTTCTCTCTTTTCAAAAAAAAAAATCTTCTTCTTTCGCTCCTTTAGCTTTGCTTTTCGCTCCCAAACTTTAAGTAAATCACCACAAGCTTTGGCAAAATTGTCTTTCGCTCCAATCTTCAAAAATCTGCAAGGAAACAAAAAAAACCAAAAACGTAAAGAAGAACAAAAATAATAAAAATAAAAAAATCTAAAAAAAAATGCTAACTAAACACAATCCGCGTCGGCGGCGCCAAAAATTTGATGGTTTATCAAAAGTGATTGTAGTAGTGGTAAAAACTGGGTCTTTTCAGACTTGTGAAGAAACAATTTTTATAGATTTAAATTAAACAGGCAACTAAATAAAATATTCAAAGTTTTGGAGAAAAACACCAAGACTAGGATTCCACCAATGACCATTTTAATAGTAAACTCTAAATAGTTCTTATGCAATTTTATCTTTAAAATCAATTCTAATATTTGCCTCACAATAAGTTTTTGAAGTAATAATTGTAATTAAAAGTATAAAACAAAAGTTACTAAAACCCAGCATGCTTCATCAAGTCAATTCACAATTACTCAATAAAAACTATTAATTCAATTTTAATTCGTGCAAATAATCAAATAATAATATTGCAAATAAATATAAAATTAGAATTATACCAATAAATTACCAATGGCTTCCTCCGTCGTCTCGGCTAATGGGTTTAGCTCCTCATCCCAAAAACACACTCACAAGATAAATTCATGGCTAAAATAGATGTTTTTATTGATGATTATATGATGAAATAGGAATTAGCAACGCTGTAGTGGTGTTACAGCGCCACTGTTACAAAAGAGTATGGTAATTTAAGACTGCTGTAAACGATAACTATCTACTGCTGTGAAACAACGACAGTGGTATGAAAATAAGTCTGCTGAAGAACGACTGACTCTGCGAGTCTGTTCTTCGTGTTCTTCAGAAGCTTTAATGGCAGCAGCAGCGTTGTCTCCTCTATAATTGCTTCTCCTAGGCTCTCATCGACTCTAAACTCTCTCCTAAAGGTTTCTAACCTTTCTTTAATGTAAACCAACACTTATATAGCCTTCAGATTCCCTAGAAACTCGATCAAATTCGAGAATAAATCTCTTATTCTTCACGTGCAGTTTGAACAATAATTCCATCTGTCGATCTTTGTATGCGTCTGTGAGCTATTCTATTGCTCCCAAAATCTTCTCTGACTTGAACTCAACTGTTTTGAAGTATATCCCACGCAAGAATCTCTCCCAAATCTTTCAAACCAATTCAAAACCCTAAACAGGGACCGTGTGCACTGTCTTGACTTTGTGTGGATTTTGTGACTTATCCAGCCCAATTAGATGGGTCTAATCGCTTCTAACAGGTCCCTTATGTCTTGTAGAGTCCGTGGGTATCAAATTTGTCCATTGAATCTCCTGATAGGTCGCTCAAATCCTTGATCCAAAACTGTTGACGCTGCTGCCTTTTTTCCCGCCAAAATTTTCTTTTGAATTTGAGAAGTTGACCTCCCCTTATCTGTGGCTGGTCTCCCTTTAGCAGATGCCTGGAAATGGGTCACCTCTTAGTAATTAGGTTACCCCTTATCCAAAATCAAGGGTCCGTATAGCAAGTGTCCTCTGGGGCATTTTCCGCATTTTTTTTCGGGGTTCCTCCGGGGTATTTCTGGGATACTTCCGGTACACTTCTGAGGCGCTTCCGGTACGTTATCAACGGAGGTCCAAATGCCACATTTTTAGCCAAATTCGCTGCAAGAGATTATTTTCCAAAAACACCTACAAATACATAAAATAACCAAATAAGTACAATATCGAGTACTAACAATATATACAAATGAGCTATATTAGACACATAAATGTGTCTATCAGTTAGGTCACTTAGAGTCGTTATGTTGTTTTGTTTACACAAGAACGACTCTAAAACCAAAACTCTCTGTAAAATATAACACTTAGGGTCGTCATATATGTAGTCGTATGAAATGACGATTCTTAAATATACAATGACGATTCTGCTGAATTAAGATAACGATCCTTCCATTTTTTTAGATAAAAAGATAGCTTTTGGTCATATAGAGTCGTTAATGTATAAAAAAGGGTCGTCAGAGTAGGATCATCAATTGGTTCTATAATACATTGACGACTCTATTCTAGGGAAAAAAATCTTAAAACCCAGAAAAAGGGTCGTTATCTCCTACACCTTAGACATCAACGATTTTTCATACAAGTAATATGCAGATGAAAAATCGTTAGGGTATATAACTACTATCGAGGTTGACGACCCTTATTAGTAAGTTTTAGTTCACTTACTTTCTAATTGGGTGAAGAAAAAAAATTCTAATCGGGTGAAGAAAAGAAGAATCTTGGAGTCATTAATGGAGTCGTGATGGAGAGGCGAGAAAAAAGATAGAACTGATTTTTTTTGGGTTTAGAAATGAAAATGAATTGGAACTTAGGGATAAGGATTAAATAGGTTTTTTGTTTTTATTATTAGGGAAGGGCAAATAGACCTTTCACTGAATTTTGGAACCCCTATGATTTATGGTGTAGGTATAAATTATTCAGGGTCCCTAATTGTTTTTTGGGACCCCAATTAAACGAGGCAAAATAAAGAATATATTTTTTGGCTTTTGTTATCTTGTATACCCGCATACATGTTAAGATTTAATATTTAATTAGGGTGTGAGGGGACATATAGGGAACTGCCATTTGTCCCTTCAGTTAATAGTGTCGAACGAATTAATGTTGTCAACTATTCATGGGAAGGGCATTTTGGCAATTCTCATAAAACTTTCCAATAAAAACCTTTTAATACTGTATTAAACATTAAAGTCCATCTTTTCTTCTCCAAATATATCATTTTTTCGTCTCCTACACCCACAAAATGATTTAACAACCTGTTTTGAAATTCAAAATTAAGGAAATGAACCGTGAACTTCACTGATTTCTCACCCATCATCAAAGCCATTACCTTCGAGAACTGATTATTTTTTCTAAAAAAGATTATCAATAATTCAGATCTATATGAGTGTTTTAAGAATCGGACCGGACCGGCCGGTTGGACCGGTGAACCAGTAATAAATACGATCTGGTTCTATACTGACCCATTAATATGTCTAAAAACCCAGTAAACTCAGTGAACCGGGCGGTTTAACCAGTGATCCGGATGACCCAGCTGGATTTTGCCGGTTCACCCGGTGTGTTCTTCTCCTTTTCTTTTCCGTCCACAAAAAAAAAAATTTGTTACCGATTAACTGGAATTTTGAAATTAAGTTATGTCCAAAACTTGAAAGTATAGCAGTGATTTACTTATACTAAAGAATCAAACAAATCAATAATCAAAGGTTGTTGGATTTGATGTTCCAAAAGATACAACTTTGAAAAGAAAAATAAATCACTGTGGATCTGTGATCTATTTCCAATTATGGTGCATAACCGAACAAGAAGGAAAAAATAAAAAGATAGACATGAGGAATTTGCTGTGCGATTTCTTCAATTGGAGATGAAATATGTCGCAAGTGTTACAGAGGTGGAGGGTTTGCAACAACACGGACTACGACAGAGAGAGGTAGAATGGGTGAAAAGTGAGAAGACTCTACTTTATAGTTAGGGTTTCAGTGGTACAAGTGTAAAAAGTTAACATATCAGGGGCTTATATATAGATGTAGAAAGGAAAGAAACATTGTTCGTGGTTTAAATTGGTTTCCAAGTTGACATATTTAGTCACGCCCCCCTTTTAATGCTTTGTTGCCTTATTTTTTTTTTACCTTCTATTAACTAAATATCATTTATGTGACTGACCCGGTGACCCAGGTTCAACCAGTGGTTGAACCACTTGACCCTGACACAATGACTTTACCGTTTTGTCTTGTTGGGATAATAGGTTCTTCCCTAACATTCTTCTAAAGCTTGAACAATACAAGACGGAGGGTCATTTACCAATTAAGAACAGTTCTAAAAGTTTTAGCTTCTTTAGTTAGATAAGCAGCTAAAGCTTGAACATTCTTCTAAAGCTTGAACAATACAAGACAGAGGGTCATTTACCCAATTAAGAACGGTTCTAAAAGTTTTAGCTTCTTTAGCTATGGATTGGTAAACCTATCAACAATCTTCAATGTAAAGTGAAAATAATAATCAATCAATGAAATCTGGTAACATTGTGTATCTCTGACTTAAAAACAGGTAAGAGAAAGTAAATCTCACAAAAGGAAAATAACCTCAGCATACAAGTTTCACGGACATTTTAGAGACTGGAAAAGGAAATAGCACGTGCGACATACACACACAAAGGTAACTCACACAATTACAGTTACAGCACAGTTACTGCCAAGTACATTACACTACCTCCCCCCCCCCCCTCAAGCTTATGAGGAGTCAGGACTCTGAGCTTGTGACGCAACTGATCAAACCTTGGACCATGCAAAGCCTTGGTAAACACATTTGCTACTTGATCCAATGTTGAAATGTAGAAGACTCGAATTTGATCTGACTGAACTAGCTCCCGGATGAAATGGAAATCAATGGCAACATTTTTCATTTTACTGTGCATAACAGGGTTGCTAGCCAAAGAGAGTGAAGATATATTATCACAACCAATAGTAGGAACAACATGCAAAAATATATACAAATCCATGAGTAAGTTACAAACCCAGACCAATTTAGCTGCAGTTTGAGCCAAACATCTATACCCAGCCTCGGTACTAGACCTGGCAACATTGGATTCCTTGCGAGAAGACCAAGTGATTGGATTCGGACCAAAAAAGAGACAAAAGCCACTGGTGGATTTTCTGTCAGTTGGATTACCTGCCCAATCTGCGTCATTGAACCCTTGCAGAGCTACTAGTCCTATTGTAAACAGAATTCCATAGTCTAGAATACCTTTAATATAGCGGAGAATTCGTTTGGCAGCAGTCATATGGGCAGTAGTTGGTCGTTGCATATGTTGACAGACCTGATTGACAACAAAGATGATTTAAGGTCTTGTCCAAGTGAGGTATTGCAAGCCTCCTACAATAGATCTAAATTTTGTGGGATTCTCAAGAAAGTCACCATCACCATGTATAAGCTTAGTAGAAGGACATGCAGGGGAATGCATGATTTTTCCCCTACCATGTTAGTTCTCTTAAGTAAGTCTAAAGCATACTTGGATTGAGAGAGGAACAATCTAGACTTATCTCTTTTAACCTTCAGACCTATAAAGAAATGTAGAGGACCAAAATCTTTAACAGAGAAAGATGCACTTAACTGAGAGATGACTGACTTCATAAAAACTGAGTCATTGCCTGTAAGAAGTATATTGTCCACGTAGACCAAACACATGACCAGCAATCTGCCTTTCTTAATGACAAATAAAGAAGTGTCTTAAATAGAAGCAACAAACCCTAAAGTAAGAGCATCAGATAACTTCTCATACCAGGCCTGTGGTGCCTGTTTTAGACCATAAATGGATTTGTGTAAACGACAGACATAGTTAGGATGAGTAGTATCGACAAATCCAGCATGTTATTGCATATACACTTCTTCCTGCAAGTCACCATGAAGGAAGGCATTACTAATGTCAAGTTGAGTGATAGACCATTCAAATTGAACAGCAAGAGCTAAGATCAGTCTGATAGTGGTGGGTTTAGCAACAAGACTGAAAGTTTCAGAAAAGTCGATACCTTGTTGCTGATGAAAACCCTTAGCAACCAACCTGGATTTGAATTTGTCAATGGAGCCATCAGCTTTATGTTTCACTCTAAACACTCATTTGCAGCCTACCACATTTTGACTTGGGTGAGGAGCTACCAAGGACCAAGTGCCTGCTAAAATATGAGCAGTGATCTCATCTGTCATAGATAATCTCCACTTTTTCTTCTTGTTTGCCTGACTGAAGCATGTTGGTGTTGGATCTAAAATATTGCTTAAGAAAGCTCTTGGAAATACATATTTAGAAGCATAATATGTCTTTGGTTTAAACACACCTCGTTTAGCTCTAGTAATCATGTTATGTACATTAGTAGTGTTGCTAGGTACATGAACATACTCAGTAGGAAATGCAGAAATAGATATTGTAGTGATATCAGAGTCTGGAACAATAGGACAAGAAGAAGAATATGTTATGGGACATGAAAGAGAGTCTGTATGTTTAAGTGACTGAAAATCATCAGTAAGCACTACAATAGAGGTGGAAAGTGAGAGATCTTTAAAGGGAAAGAACTCTCATCAAAAACAACATGCCTTGAGATATGTATTCTTCCTGTGGAGGGGTCTAGACATTGGTATCCTTTTTGAAAAGAGTTGTAGCCTAAAAACACCCAATGCTTGCTTCTAGGTTGGAGTTTCGATCTAGTATATGGCCGTAGCCAAGGAAAAAATCACATCCAAAACATTTGAGAAAGCTGTAGTCAGGTTTAACATGAAATAAAACTTCAAGAGGAGTGAAAAAAGAGATAGATTTGGTTGGAAGTCTATTTATTAAGAAATTGGCAGTATTAAAAGCATAGACCCAGTAGGCGTGGGGGAGACCAGATTGAAGTAGAAGAGTTCTACTAAGGTTAAGAATGTGTTTATGTTTAGACTCAACAACTCCATTCTGTTCAGGAGTGTGAGGACAAGTTGATTCATGAAAAATGCCTTTATGAGTTAAGAACTCTTTCAGATATTCATTAAAGAATTCACCTCCTCCGTCTGTTCTAATAAATTTAACGGGACATTGAAAAAAAATCTATATTTGGTCCATAAAAGATATAAAGAAATTCTTAAAGTCAGACTTGAGAGACAAAGGAAATAGCCAACAATATTTAGAAAAATCGTCGATAATAGCAGCATAATATAAAGATCCATCAACTGATTTAACATTACATGGTCCCTATAGATCCATATGAAGTAAAGCTAAAGGAGTAGAACTAACAGTGGAAGATAACTGAAAAGGTTGTTTGTGACTACAACTTAACTGAAAATCATTACAAAAAGGGGTTTATTCTGAAAATCAGTAAGAGCAAAGCTCTTATTTATGCGTTGAAGTGATTTAAAAGATGGATGTCCAAGTCGTCGATGCCAAACTTCAGTAGCGGAGAAGGCTGAGGGTGATGAAGATATGGGAGAGGAGTGACTGGAGTTGAAGTGGAGAGGATACAAACCATTACTCTGATATCCCTTGTACAGAATCCTCCCAGTGGAGAGATCCTGAACAGTAAAACCATCACAAGTGAAGTTCATAGAACAGTTGTTGCCGGAGGAAAATTTATGGACAGATAATAGGTTCTGAGTATATTTAGGGACTAACAACACATTATTTAGCACACAAGCGTGATTATCTAAGTATTTAGTACTAGAACCATAGTGAGAAATCTTCATACCTTCCCCATTTGCAGTGGAGATCATCTCTGAACTAGTGAAAGGAGAATGAACAGTTAAGGAACCTTCTTCAGCAGTGATGTGGTTGCTAGCGCCAGAATCTACAAACCATGGATTTTCACCAAAAACATTAGCATTAGCAAGCATAGATGATAAATTTGAAGGTGGTGCTCTTCCTTGATAAGCAAAGTTCAATCGCTGATGACAGGTGGGTGCTAAGTGCCCTTGTTTGAGACAAAGCTGACACGGTTCCTTCTCTGAGGAAGTAGAGGCCTGAGAAAATGTTGGTGGTCTTTGAGCTGTGGCATGGGTGACCAACCTTGTTGTGTAGATGACCAACATTGCTGTGGAGATGACCAACCTTGTTGTGGAGGTTGTCTTGGAGAATAATATGAAGGAGGTACATATTGTGGATGAAAAGAGTTGCATGACTTGGTAAATGAAGGTGTCCAACCACGACCTATGGCACGATGTCCTCTAGAATGAGATGGTGAATAGGCTCTAGGTGCAGAATAATATCTATAAGGAGCATATTGAAAATCAGAGCTATCAACAAAAGCTTTCTCAGAAGATATCTTTAAGGCATTCAATCTGTCAGTAACTACTATCTCTTCACTAAGCAATAGATTATGAATTTCCCTACTGGTAACAGGTGGAGAAAGAACACGAATAGAGGTAGGAAAAGCAGCATAGTCATGATGAAGACCATTTAAGATAGTTACCATTATTTCAGAATCCGAAACAACACATCCAGCAATAGCCAAAGCATCAGTAAGTTTCTTCAGTTCAGATAGAAACTGAGAGACAGTGAGATTACCTTGACGAAGAGTCTGAAGCTTAGTGCGAAGTTGAATCACGTGTGTAGACGAAGTCTGTGAAAACTTCTCCTCGATAAGTCTCCAAAGATCAAAAGCAGTAGAAGCACCAGCCAAATGACCAAATACAGTGTCTGAAATAGTAGAGTTTATCTAGAGAATAATCGTATGATCTTCCTCATTCCACTTGGTATAAGCAGGATTAATTACTTGATTACGTTCATTAACACGGGTGAGATATTGAGGAGGGAAAAAACCAGTACCATCAATATAAGAAAGAGCATCGTAACGTTTTAATAAAGGAAGAAAAACATATTTCCAGATCAAAGAATTATCATCGCGAAGTTTAACAGGAATGATATTAGCTATTTGATTTAAAGGTTGTGAAGTAATCAAATATGTAGGGTTTTGTTCCATAATTAAACAATTTGAAAAGATGATAAACAATGAAATTGGATTGAATAAATTTTGGAAAAGATAAATTAAATTGATAAGAAAGTATGAGTAGTTACCATATTTAAAAATTAAAAATCAATCGATTTGAGAAGGAAGATCGAAACTAACGCCGTGAGGCTCCTTTCTCGAATGATACCATGGTAAACCTAACAACAATCTTCAATGTAAAGTGAAATAATAATCAATCAATGAAATCTGGTAACATTGTGTATCCCTGACTTAAGAACAGGTAAGAGAAAGTAAATCTCACAAAAGGAAAATAACCTCAGCATACAGGTTTCACATACACTTTAGAGACTAGAAAAGTAAATAGCACGTGAGACATACACACACAAAGGTAACTCACACAATTACAGTTACAGCACAGTTACTGCCAAGTACATTTCACTAGGGATAACAGGTTCTTCCCTAACAGCTAAAAGTTTTTGTTGGTGTTGTGGATCGTAATCGAGGGGTAACAATCTTCAAAAGAAATGATTAAGAGTGGTTTCATTAGGCTAGGAGATAAGCAGGTCTGATTTTTTTACACCATAACCTGTAATCTTGTTTTATGTTAATTTATTTTCTTGTGGTTGTTTCTGAAAACAAGGGTGCTCTTGTATATGGTCAAATAAACAAGCCCCCAGGTGCTCGGGCGCATGTTGGACTTACTAGTCTTGACTGTTGTTGAGCATTTCAGAGATGCTGAGGGTCAAGATGTGCTTCTCTTTATTGATAACATTTTCCGTTTCACTAAGGTGGGTGTTGTAGGCAATTTTTTGGACTGTCTTGATTTTGTTATTTTCATATTATCTAAACTTCCTCTTATGCAGGATAATTTTGTGGTATTTTCTTTGCTTGGTCGTATTCCATCTGTTATTGGTCTGTTTTGATCGATTATGCATCACGTTGCTTTCGTTCAAATACTCAAATATACTGGGATATTGATGTCATATATATTTGTTCGTGGGATATAAACAAGGGTTTTCCGGTGAAAAGATGAGTACAAGGGTATTTTAGTGCGTGGGTGTAAAAATTAGTTACTAAAGTTGGGTGAAATAACCAAATAGGATATTTGAAAAGTATCTTTAAGGCATATTCCTATGCACATGCCAAACTCATATATTTGGCATATATGCACCCACTATGGGTATGCCAAACTGCCAAACTCATATGCCTATATGTCAGGAATAACATATAGGCATACACGACAGACTTTCCAGCAAGCGCTAAAGTGTACATCGCTCGATGGTCAATCTAGCGCTCGCTGGTCATTAAAGCGCCAGCGCTGGTCAATCTGTCGCTCACTGGTCTGGTCAACGCTTATCAGAGAGAGAAGTCCTAGCCACAACACACGCCTATTTTTGAGGGGTGAATATGATTTTGGTTCTACAAGTCCGAGAGAGAGACTATTGTACTGTATGCCTCTTTTTTATAGATTTTCTCAAAATCCCTTTCTTTTATGACATCATGCAACATGTCCTAATCCTCCTACATTAATACTAATGTCACTCCTTCTCTAATACAACCTTCTCCTTTTCCATTAATTCCTTCCTTATCCTTTCCATCTTATGAATATCTTTTAGTGAACTTGCGCCTTAGTCCCCAAGTCTCTCATGTTTCATATTGGGTTTGCCTACTTTTTAGGGCTACCTATTCCTGCTAAGGGGTAATTAATTTCATGTATCAACACCTATCACAAAATGTCTCATATGATATATCCAACACAAGCTCTTTATAGACCATGTGATAAATCACCCAAAATTCGCTCTGTCCCATGATAATCTTTTTGTTGCTGGGTCCCATGATATTTGGTTGGGACCCACTATCCTCCCTATAACATTTTCTTTTCGGGTCATTTGCGATAAATTAAAGATTTTTTTTTTTTTTGTAAGTTGAAATGCATTAAAACAGACTAACTTAGGGAGTTAGTAACCCTTACATCATTAATAGTAAAGCCATCTAATGTTGGACTATTAACTACAACCCAAGCATTAGATTTATCTACTTCTAAATTTTGCAAAATACAAGATGGAGGTTCATTCCTAAAATTAACAAGAGTTTGGAAAGATTTAGCCTCCTTAGCACGGATATCAGCTACATTGTTTGCTGATCTAGGAATATAAAAAAAAAACCTAAATTTTTTTGAAAAAGGTTAAAATATCTTTTTACTTCATCCATGATCGTCTGGTTCTACCAGGTAATTTGAGATGATTTTCCACTCAAGTAATCAAAAAGGTTCTTGCAATCTCATTCCACGCTGAAATTTGACAATCCCTCCTATGTCGCCTATTTAGCTTCATGCAAAAGCCCTAGAGCATCTGCTCTTCTGGGGTTGAGGCTGTGATGGGTCCTATTCTGCCTTGTTCGAACTTCCCTACATCATTTCTGAAGATTAAAGAAAAACCTGCTGGTGCATTCATAGAAATCCAGGCTGCATCTAAGTTGAGTTTCTTTTGTGAATGTCTAGGAACTTTCCGACAAGGTTTTTCACTGTACCAGTTGGGACTTGTTTGGTCAAATATTTGTCCTTGTACCAGAAGTCTAAATGTCTTTGTATTTCTAAAGCTAGTTGAGTATATGTTTGATGTTGTTTTTCAAAGGATCTATTACATCTTTCCTTCCATATAAACCAAACCTTGCCATAACTATTTCTATGGGAATAATTGGATCTTCATTTCCTATCTAGTCTTTACATACATCTAAAAAAGTGGTATCAAAATTCAGATCAACTGGGAATGGCTCTGATGCCCAAACTGACTTAGCATATGGGCAGTGAAGAAAAAGATGCTCTATGGATTCTTGTTCCAGACACCCAAAAGTACAGTTAGGTGTTATGTCTTTCATAAATCTAGATAACTTTAGATTAGTAGAAACAACATTTTGTAAACACTTGCAAGTGAAAATTTTAATTCTTTGAGATACATTTAAATTCCATAAATCTTTCCAGAAAAAATCTGGCTTCCCTAAGTTATAATTGTTCACTGTTCTTTCATTTAACTTGTTGTACATGGATTTGACTGTGAATTTTCCTGAGTTAGTGAGAAGCCATCTAAGAGTATCTGGTTTGAATAAAGCAATTATAATATTGCAGATTTGTCTATCAATATGTCTTGGAAACAAATCAATAGTTAAAGTAGAATTTCACTTATTGGTGATTGGATCAATAAGATCCTTCACAAGTGTTAAATGGGAGTTAGTAACAGTTTTGTAGGTACTAAGGTTTTCTTCTAGTTTAGGAATTCAATTATCTTCCCAAATATTAATGATATTGCCATCTCCTACTTCCCATATGATATTTTGTTCTACTAGATTAATTCCCTTATTTATACATTTCCAAATCCAAGAACTAGTGGAAGGGATTTTACCTTTAAAATCAAAGGATGTCCTAAAGTATCTGGGTTTAAGTTGAGTCACCCAAAGATCCTTGAGCTCAGTCAAAAGTCTCCAGGCTAGTTTAGTTATTAAGGCTAAGTTGAACTTATGAGCATTCCTGAACGCTAGACCACCTTTGCTAATAGGTTTACATAAACATGAGTAAGATTTAGGGTAGTAACCTTCGTAATTGGTTTCTTTTCCCCACCAGAAATCTCTTTGTAAGGCATCCATTTCTTTTTGTAATTTTTTTTGGAAGACATTTGATAACTAGCCATGTTTGCCAGGGTTGCTTTGTTAAGGACCATTTTACTAGCTTGAGCTAAGACTTTACCTATCCAACCTTGCACTTTGTGATCCATCTTTTCTATTATACCTTCAAAGCGTTTTATTTTTGCTTTATCTATAAAGACAGGGGTTCCTAAATAAGAGTCTTTTAGATCTATTTTTTGATTTTAAGTAATTTGGTAATCATTCTCTGATGTTTAGGTTGATTTTTTTTTTCTGAAAAAGACTCATGATTTATCAAAGTTAATCAACTGCCCTGAATCTTTGCTAAAAGTATTTATAAGTTGCAGAATGTTATGACATTCTTTAAGATTTACCCAAATGAAAAGTAAACAATCATCAACAAAGAAAATATGAGAGATTGGACTATTCTTAGGAGTAAGCTTGATGCCATGTATAAAGATCACAAGGTAAATTTTGTGTCCCAAGGAAGATTCACGATGCAAAGATTAACACTAATTTAGCTGAAGCATAACAAATTACAAGCTCAAAATTCATATAGACAGACTAGATTTTGCATCGGATTTTCATTAATTACAAATCATAGAACTTCTCCACTAAAAGATACTTTCAGTTTCATTAGTTTTATTTTATTGAAATCCATTGCGCAATTAACTTTGAAAACAGACTTGCAAGATTCGGATTTTTGAAGGCTCATTAACTAGATGATTTTAAATTATCCATACTATGTGGGACTATTATCAGCATGTCTCCTTACGTGTAGCCTCATTTGGTCTAATATGTGGACATTCGTACGGGTGGCGTGGAGTAGGTATGGCCAGCCATATAGACACATCATAAATTTCAAGCTCTGATACCATTTTGGAGCTAGTCCATGGGCCAAGCTACGTTAGGATTAGTGGAGACACTTGTCCTCCCTAGAATTTAGGAAAATATACTAATAGGCTTAAAAAGTTGAGATATTCACATAATATTGTCCTCCAAATTTTATAAAATTACACCAATAGTTCAGAAAATTTAGCTATTCACACAATTGTCCTCATAGATTTTGTAAATTACGCTAAAACCATAGAAATTTCAAATTTTCACACAATTATCCTCATAAATTTGTATAATTTCTATAATATCGTCATGTTATATACGTTTACACTTGTGTCGTATGTCAGGGTCAGCTTTTATAACCAAAACTCGTGAGAAGGTAAAAAAATTTGGGCACCCTTCGGCTGCCAATTTGTACGTAAATAGTGTCTTATGGTGTACATATTTTTCCCCCCAACACATAACTTTTGGATCTGTCAGTGAAATTGACCTTGAAAGATGGCTTGCAAGGTTAGAATTGCCCATGTGCCATCCAAATGTACTTAAATAATGTAAAGTGATTACTTTAAATAAGAAATCTGTTTTCTGTAAAACCAATAGATAAGATTTTTGTCAGTGTTACCAGATACCTCACTGCTACATCGTCGCCAAAAGACTTCTTTGGAAGTCCTTATATATTCTTCTATAGGTAATATTTATGAAAACTCTAGATACTTTGGAAGTCCTCATGTATTCTTATAAGTAATATTTATGAATAAGCTAGATATCTCGAGGATTTTCTCAAAGGAAATTCCGAGTGAGATAAGGACTGAGACCCACTTTCAGCAGCACTTATCCCGATGCTAAAGGAACTTTCCCCACTAGTGGATCTCCACTCGGCATAAATGCTCAAAGAAAACGTCATCAACATATGTTGGAAACTAGGTTAATATATATATATATATGATGAAAAATACACCAAAAATGGTTTACCCATGGCTTTAATTAAGGATCTTTCAATTCTTTTAAATAATAATTCGACCGTTTCCAAATTATTAGCGACTACAACAGGTCAATAAATTATGACTTCAAGATTCAACCAAGTCCTAAACACCGTAATTGAATTCAAGAACTATACTTCCTTGACCCGACCAAGATCATATGTTGTATAAAAGTTTCTGATGATATGCGATTTGGAAGAGAAATAAAGAAGCAAGGGTTTAATGTATTTTCATGATAAACAATTATCACTATTTATAAGAGGAATCATGTTCATTGGAGATGTCTCTTCGTCTCTAAGAGATACCTTCAAGAGGCACCAATGTTGTCTATTATGAAGAGACGCGTCCATTTAAATTTAAACTAAATTTAGATTTCCAAATTAAAACCGGAAAACAAATTGAATTTACTTTTCCAAATTAAAACCCGAAAACAAATTGCATGCCTTTTGAGCATATCCAACAACGTAGAATTGTTGAATGTGAAAACTACAGGGAGACCCATTCTCTCCGATTTTTCCATTGTGAAACTCATGCTCAGAAAACTACAGACGCGCACCCATCTTGTGGAGAAAAATTATTCTCAAACCCAAATTTATATACAGAACTCTGTTTTTATTTTTCTTCTTCTTCATCTTCTATTTCAGATTCATAAAATTTGAGAAACTACATCTTCAATTCGTCTTCTTCTTCCTCCCAACTCAAGCACCTGCTCCTGCCCCAATCAGTGATGGTATGTTTACCTATCTCCATTTATGAATCTCGTTATAATCTGGTCGGCCTTTTATTTTCAGAATTTTGGAATTGAAATCTATTTTGATTGTTTATGTCTTATGGATTTTGGTTATAAAGATTTGATTTTTAAGATACCCACGAAGAAAAGATTTGATTTTGAAGCAACCCTAAGATTTGACTTTCGACATCAAAGACAATCGATCCCCATCTATCGTCATTTGTATGAACAGAAGCAAATTCAGGCGTATATTTGATTTTCTGGCAAAATTCAGACCAAGATGACTCACAAACCCATTGATGTTGTTGATGTAGAGAGCTCTCCTTAATATCGAATCCATTTGTTTTCATGCCTCAGAGCCCCTTGATCTTCCTTTCACAATTTAACCCAAAATATCAACAACAATAAACTTTTCTTTCATCTGTTTTACAGTATCAACATCTGTTCTTCATTTAATTTCAAAATCCCCAAATTCTATTTGATGTAGATGAGATCATCAAATGTACCACAGTAACCACCACTACAATAGCCCATTTGTTCAGACATCAATTACTTTCACCATCACCTTTTTATACCATGAGATAGAAACGCCACCATCTGCTGCTGCCTCGAATAAGGAAATGATAATTTTGTTTCTTTGACAAAGAAGAGAATATGCTTAAGAAATGTCACCAAGAAATACGGTGCACAAGCAGCCACGTCCCACTTATTACTCTTAGCCTCTTCACGTGTTTTATCCCCTGGCCATACACGTAGAGCCAAGCAGGTGACCATATGTTACTGCATGTGTACTCATCGAAATCTATATATAACCTGTTGTGACGTCTCGAAAATGATTTCATAACTCCGTTATGCATTTGTTATTTCAGGTGTATGATAAGTTATGGAGTATTTTTTTGTTTGCGTAACTTGTTATGCAATACAGAGAATGGTTGCATAACACGTTGTGCATCTACTTGTTATTAGTATTGAGATCAATAAAAAAAAGGCTGCATAACTTATCATGCACCTATAATAATATCTACATTACATGTTATGCAGTCGTGAAAATGGATGCATAACCTGTTATGCATCCGAAAATATGACTGCATAATGCATTATGCATCGAGAAAATTGTTGCACAATCTTTTATGCATCGAGAAAATAGATGCATAACCTGATATGCATCCGTGAATATGGATGCATACTCCATTATGCATCAATTTTTTTTTATGTACGAACTAAAATAACCAAAACAATGGTTACATAACTTGTTATAGATGCATAACTTTGTTATCCAAATGCATAATTTGTTATGCAGTGGATAAAATGGTTACATAATTCGTTATGCGTCTGCAGAATGTGTTATGCATTTTTTTTGGTGGCTGCATAATGGTTATGTATCAAGTTTTCGAAAATTTTGCCTAAAATGATGATCACCTCCGATTTTTTCGTGAAAAACAAAAATTTGATATTGTTGTTTGTGCTCGTTGCATAGCTCTCTTTAAAAGTTTTCCAACGATATAAAATTTGTTAAATTCCAAGGCACGGTTTTTTAGATATGTTATATCCAAGTTGTTTTGCCAATTATACCCCTAAAAATTAGGATGCATAATGAGTTATCCCTGAAAAAATAATATGCATAACCCGTCATGCGGATGCATAATCCGTCACGCAGACATTTTTAATAATTTCATATAATTATGGGTGTCACAAAAATAATTATGGGGATCACGGTACCCAAAATTAATTGTGAGCCTGACAATAAAAATATTATTATTTTTGAGACTCCCCCTAATTTTCTCATGTTGAATATTATGCGGGCATCGAATCTTAATTTACTATTAATTGGGCCGACCGACCGAGGGCCCGTAACTCCTTCTATGGCCACTTTTTTGTCAAAAAAAACGTAACGAAAACTTACAATTTGAGAAAAAGATTTGAGAGTTGGTGGTAATCTTTGGGAGCTGAAAAGCCCTAAAATACCCTTACACTTAAAAATTATTTCCTTCATTGTCCTCGTCTCGATTTCTTTTTCTGCGCCAAAATTTCAGCTCTCCATCACCACCACCACCTTAAACAACACTAATCACTCTATTCATTTATTTTTCACCAACACCGTCACCGTCGCCACCACTATAATCAGTACTACCACCCTAACCAGCACCGCCACAACCACCGCCACAACCACCACCTGCACACTACCTCTGCCAACATTTCCACCACCACCAATAGTGTATCCACAAACACCAGCAGCTCCGTCACCAACTCTAACGACAACAACTCATTTCTTCACTTATCACAACCATCACCGCCGTCACCAGCAGCTCCGTCACCAACTCTAGCGACAACAACTCATTTCTTCACTTATCACAACCATCACCGCCGTCACCACCACCACCAGAAACACCTAGCACCAGCGTCACCTACAATTTCTCGAGCGAAAATTTGATTCCAAAGTTAATGAATACTCTGTCATCCATTCACCACCAACACCATTCATCACTTCACCACCAAAACTAACACCATCATTACCACCGCCACCACTAACCGGCACCACCGTTAAAGTAACCCTTCATGTTTTTTTGCTCCATAACCCTCGTTTCCTTATTATTTACCACCACCACCACTCTCCTTCACAACTTCTACTGTCACCACCACAAATGACACCAGAGCCACCACCAAACAATTACGTCGAGCAATAAATCGTTTTTTCATTTTCTAAATCATAAATTGGAAACCAAGATTCTTTTAAAACTTCTGAAATTGAATCCAACTTACTTTTCACCATCACCACCCTCCAGTATTTCGAGTGTGACCACTAGCGCCACCACCACCAGTGGATCGTTTTTTCATTTACTGATTTTGCAATTGGATTTAAAATTTAAAGTATGATGATCTTGATCAACCAATAATCAAACCAAATATCCGGTAACCGACATCCATATCAATAAGGAATCCTTTGAGAAATCCATTTTTCTCAGGTATTTAGTAATCACATACAGTTACAGAAAATATCCTGCAGCTGTTAGATTATTATTCTTATACATTTATGAATATGGATCTAATTTTTGATATCTAAATGGAAAAAAAATCAATCTAAATTTTTGGTCTTTAGTTGCAGAGAAAGATGGAAGAGCGGAGGAGACAGAGTTGTTACGATTTCATCCAGAAAAATAAGACTTTGCACGGGGACACACGTGTTTTAGCAATACGTGACGTGTACTTCAGTCAAAATTCTAGATTGATCTAATGCTTTGGGCTTTGATATGTCACCCTATTACTTACTGAAGTTTGCATACAACTTTCTTTTTTAGAACGATTTTTTGGGGACCATGGTTTTTTCGGGGACCATGGTTTTATTTTGGGTAAAGACATTAGGTCACCCTATATCTAGTTATTTATTTAATACCTAATTTACCCTCTTAATTAATTTTAGGTTATGATTAGTGAATGATTTAGTTAAAAACAATTAGTGAAATTAAATTAAAAGATGGGTTTATTATTAGTTGAGTAGAATTATTGAGAGAGTAGAGTTAGAGAAGATGAAGGAGAAAAACATGGAAAATAAAACTTTTTTCCAATTCACTAAGTTTGAGTATTCAAATGATGAAAACTCATCTGATTCTTCATCTCCATCCTCTCTAGAATATTTGTTAATCTTCAAAATGATCCGGATTTGAACTGGATTTTGAACAGTTCGGTTACTTTATATGAAGAACAAGTAACCGAACTCATCTGAAGCTGTAGTTCGGTTTCCCCGTGAGATGAACAAGTAACCGAACTCATCTGAAAGTGTAGTTCGGTTACTTGTTCCAAACACGCAGGTTACCGAACTCTCAAATAATAGAATTTTTAGGAGTTACAGCGTTATGTTCGGTTGGTTCTCAACTAACTGAACTTTGGTGTACAAAGTTCGGTTGGTTCGCAAACTGCATGCACTTTTGATCTAGCCGAACCTTACGTAATATAAGAGTATATAAGTTTACAAAGTTCGGTTCTTTCGCAAACTTGAACGTAACATCTAACCAACCAAACTCTGAGTTCAGTTTCTGCGATAAAATTGTGAAGTTACCGAACTTAACAAACAAAAAAAATGTGAAGTTCCAGCGTCTATTGGCTAAGTTCAGTTACTTTGTAGTTTTAAAAGTTTTTGCGAACAAACCGAAATTTATTGACTAAGTTCAGTTATTTTGGAACTCAACATAGTGGCCACAACAACACAGATCGGTTAGACTGGATTTGTTTTTTTTTTCGGTTCTAAGGGTGGAGTTCGGTTACTTTGTAGTTTTAAATTTTTTTTCGAAACAACCGAACAAAGAGTTCGGTGACTTAGTTTTAAATCCAATAGAACCGAACTGTTCTTCGTGTTCTTCATTTTCAAGAAGTTCGGTTAGTAAACTAGGTTTTTTTTGGAAAATCGGCCTAACCGAACATGTCTCTGTAACTCCTATTAAAACCATATTTTGATGATTTCTATTCGATTTAAGCAATCAAAATCAAATTAAAGTCAAGGGTTTGTTGGAAAATACCTCCGGAGTGGCCCCATGGCAGAATCAGGTTGCGGCTGGCGTCTTTTATACTCGATAAAATTATTATGTAACTGAACCTAATTGTGATTGCATTGATGTTGTTACATTTCTTAAATAGGCGGTGGCGGTGGTGGTGGTAGGAGGTGGTGGTGGTAATCGGTGGTTGGTGGTGGTGATAATCGGAGGAGGTGGTGGTGGTGGTGGTGGTAATCAGCGGTGGTGGGCGGCGGCGGTGGTGGTGGTAATCGGTGGTTGGTGGTGGTGATAATCGGAGGTGGTGGTAATCGACGGTGGTGGGCGGTGGTGGTGGGAGGAGGTGGTGGATATATATGTAGGTGATTATTAGGTTGTTTTAAATTAAATTAGGTTAAAGATAGGTTAGTCATTTCAACGTTTTAGGACACCCCTTATCACTATAGGGAAGATGGCCTAATAAAATCATGATCCCCTCAAAAAAACCATGGTCCCTAAAAAATCATTCCTTTTTTAACTTGGTTTCCATGCAACTGTTGGATGCAAGTTGCATGCATGTAATTTTTACGAGAGGTATTCTCCAATGTCCAAATACTATATTTCACGGAATACCTAAAAAAAGAAATTACATTTCACCAACTGTCTAATGTTATACATGAACGTGCTAATGATATGTCAATTTGAAATCTCTAATTATATGTTTTTTTTTATTATTCTTTTTGCCTAAATGAGACCTTATTACAGGTGAATGTCATTTTGATGTCACTAGAATATTAGAGCTCCAGGTAAGATTTATGTTTTACTGGGCGTTCCATTTTTTTCACGAAAAGTAAAACTTAGTTTCTTCTGAACATTCGTGAACTAAACAGACTGTTAAAAATGTTTTTCTTCAATCATTTTTGCAGGAAAAGAAAAACAGGTTGCATCTGTCTTCGGGTGTAGTTGCAGGAAATCCTACACTACACCCCTCACAAGATTTTATTAACATTCAACACATTTTAGATCAACAATCTTAATTTTATTGATGAATCTTTGAACAATCTTACAAGAAAAGAAAAAAGGAATTAAGAATAACCACTGCTCTAGATTTTCTCTCTCCTATTTACTTGCTTTTTACTCAGAAAAAAATCTCTCCCCTTTCCTCTACAACTGAACGACTATTTATAGGGAAATACATAGTGGATGACAGCTAATCTGTCCTTTATTTTCGGGTATGGCTTGCGACATTCTCGCAACCTTACAAATGTTAATCTCGCAAACTCTCTTATTTTCGCAGAATCATCACATTTTTCTCATGATTTTAGCTGACGTCATTTATTATGTCATTTCTAGAATTGTTCTGCGACGCTGTTGTGTTGTGTTGTTGATAATTTCGCTGAGACATTATTGCTGCGAGATTATGATCCTACATCTTGCCTCTTCTCATATTTTCTCTGCGAAGTAGAGAATGATGTGAGAAATGCAACAGTTATCCATCATTTCATATTCTGTATTTATCACACGTATCCTTTTTCCCATCCGTATCTTGACACGTCTCTTGTAATTGGTGCTTTTTAACCGCTTACATCTTTCCGCATTAATCGTGTTTATCTTCTCGATAAAAAATTTCCTCTATATATACTCTTTCTCACTCTCTTTTTCTCTCTTTTTATTTTATCTGCAACTTCATCGTTCTTCTGCAAATTCCATTATTGCAACTTTTCTTCTTTCTTCTTCTTTCAATCTTTTTAAGTTCTTCTTCATCTCCATATTGTTCCCTCTGTAGATCTTCATCATTTGTAATTTTCTTCGAAATAATCTTCCTGCTAGTGTTTTCCATGGATTCATCAAGGTTAGTTTTCTTTTTTTTTCTTCCTTATGGGTTTTGCTGAAATTAATCTTGCTTACTGCCTTATTTGATGTTGTTTATGTGATTCCCATACTGTTGTTATTTCAGCAAAAGCGCCTCTAACACTAAATTTACGGTTCAGAACCCTAATATTCCCAAACCGCAGCATAAGATTGTTGTACACAAACATTATTCTTCTCTAATAACAATATTGTTGCCTCTGTTTCTTATCTGGATTGTAATTCGCAGGGTGATAAGGATGTCAATAGACCTCTCGCCACCTTAAAACTGTTGAAACCTCTGTTCCATTTCACTCACTTATCCCTTCTAAATCTCCCGCGACATCTTCGCAAGTTAAACCATTATCTCCAATTCGCGAAAAAGCTGCTTCAGACTTCATTTCTTCAACTGACCTTTCAATGATTGAAACCCCCATTATTGATCCTTCTGTGAATGAAACTTCTTCTCTCCCTATTGATAATGTTTCTCAACCTTCTATCATTACCAGTTCTCTACCTGAGCCTCTTCCCTTTTCGAAAGAAACTGTGGAAGGAATATATATTGCTTTCAAAGTTTTGTCTGAAGTTATGGATGATGGCAAAAAGTCTCCAATTGATCCTGTCAAGTCTGGTATTTGCGAAATTCTGAGTAAGTATTTCGGTTCTGATAGAGCTGCTTTGCAAACAGCTTTGGAAAAAGAGTGTAATGCTTTTCGTCTCGAAAATCAAAAGCTTCAGAATGTTTTACTGGATCGTGACAATCTTCGCAAGAAGAATGATGAATTGAGAGGTATGATTTCCTTATCTGTATCTTCAACTTGCCTTTCTAATGATTTTATCCTTCCCATATTTAATTATCCTTGAAATCCCTCTTTCGCATGTTAAGCCTTAAACCAGAAACGAATAATGAAGAGATATCAATTTGAATCTGCTGTTGAAGAAGCCCGCGTTGATAAAGAAATTTTGATGGATCAATATAACCAATTAGATAACCTCTATTCATACTCTGTTGATCATATAAATAATCTTACCAATGAAAATACCCAATTAGTTCAGAGGCAAGACTTATTAAGTAATGAAATATATCGCCTTTCTTACTCTTTAACTAAAGCTAATTTAGGGATGGAAACTTTATCAGATGAGAATAAAACCTTATCTCAAGAGAAGCGAACTTGTTTAAACAAGATGGCGATATCTTCGCAAATACTTAGCATTCATCAGAAAGTATGTCATGACCAATAACAATCTCTTCGCTCTTTGAGACATGGACTTAAAGAAGTAACAGAGTCATCTATCGCTGAAAGAGATACACTCATTCAAGGTAGAATAACTTTAAGTGTAAATGCGAATCAACTTAAAGAACAATGTTCCAAATTAGATGAATCTCATTCTTCTCTTGCGAAGAAAAATGCTTTTCTTATTTCTAAAGAGAAAATCTCCAGTCTCGACTTAAAATGACGCAATGGACCGTTGGGAGAATAGTTGTCTGACCTTGATTCAACACCTTATTTCGCAAAAGGAAGGTAGTCATAATAATTTGACTTCCTTTACTATTTTTTCTTTGTTATATCTTTTTGAGTTCTTCATCTTATTGAAATTTTGTATTCTACCTTTCGCAGAGTCTGAGAAAAATCTTCATTCCTCCATTTCTGTTTTGGAGGAATATGCCAAAATTCGCAAGGAAAATGCATTACTTGTCTCTGTCCTTACTGGTTCTCGCGACCGAGCAGAAAGAAGACTTGATTATCTTGCTTACTTTAAGGATATTCAAGATAGGAATCATCAGAGAGCACTTCTTCGTCAAGTTCATCTCCAGGATGAATTCCTTGTAAATGATATTTTATTGTCTAAATCTCTTCCTCCTACATCAATCGAACCTTTGGAAGTAGATGATGATGAAGTTCCTCGTCCTGCTGACAGTGATTATGATTATGAAAGTGGTGCAGAGGATAGTTTTTTGGAAGATGGAGAAGAAATTCCTTCTAAAGAAGCAACTGCTGGTGTTAATGAAAAATAAATCTCTTCTGAAGAAGTAATTGCTGGCGATAATCAAGGTGCTAGTCAAGGAGAAGATCAGAATCGAAGTGAAGAAGAGGCTGGCGACAATGAGAACATTGGCGAAGAACGTCTATTATCTCCTTCTACTTGAATTAATACTGAAGCATGAGCTTCTTATCTAGTTCTATCTTCTTGAATTGTCTCATCTTTATTACTTTTTGCGAATAATATTCTTCAACCAACTTTGGAATCAATTTTCCCTTTTAGTATTTTGCTGGTGAGAAAGATAATGCCTCTTGTTTATTGATTCCCATAATTTCCTCTCATTATCTTTCTTGCGAAAAATGATCTGTTATGAATACTTATAGATATGTGGTCTTATTTTGCCTTCCTAATTAAAGGTCTTATTATGCCACCTCTTGTCATTGCGACAAAATCGCAGGATGTTCTTGCACCTTCATGCAAGAACCCATTGATCTTTCCTTAACTTTTTCTTTTGTATTATAGCCTCTTAAGGAATGTTGCGACAATATTTCATGCCTAAATATTCTTGCGAAAATAAAGCCCCATGACATTTCCGTCTTGCGACGAAATCGCAGGACGTCTTTGCACTTTCATGCGAAAACCCATTGATCTCGTCTTATCTTTTTCTTTTGTATTATTGCCTCTTCAGGATTGTTACACAAATATGACAATCCTTAATACCCTTGAGAGTAAAAAGCCTCATGACATTTGCGTCTTAAGACACTTATCAACTCCCTAATGGAGGATGCCTCCCTTATCTTCCCCCTGGTTGCCCCTTCAAGGAGGCGTACTTCTACCATACAAGGTTAGATCCTCCCATCCAGTCTTAACAACAACCAGTTGTTTTCGCAGCCTCTCATCCATTTTACCTATAGGGCTTATGGTTACGAGACTGCACCATAAGTGGGGTTTTCTTCGGGCCGAGTGCAGTATAAGCCAAGACTTGTCAAGAATGGCGAGGTACGCTTCAAACTCCCCTGGCACTCTTGACTCAACCGTGTACCTCGGCGCCTTGATCAGATTCTGCACTCCTTGGGAGAGTCCTTATTACCTTAGTCGCCCAACCTAAGTCATATGCTTAAGCTGAGAATCCAAGGTGCCTCTCCCGGATGGGCTTTATTGACCCCAAATCTCCATGACTCAGGTTCCGGTGGCGGTGTAGCCTTTCCCTGATCCATGCAACAGGTACCCCCTTATATGACGTACTTTAGGTCTTACATTTGCTTCTTGCGAAATTTTATTCGCGAACTAGGGTGTACGCCATAAAGGTTCGCCCCTTTCTTTTATATCATTGGTCTATAATTATCTCTGCGAAAGTTTCGCACACCATGATCTTGTTTTAATATGAATAATCTCGCAATTATTCTTTCAGATTCCATAACTTCTTAAAGCTTCTTACGGATAATATCTTTTTAAGTACAACCTGTTCCATGGTCTGTCAAGTCTATGACCAACATCTCTACCTTCTGGATCCATTAATTTATAAGCTCCTGTTCCAACTATCTCCTTAATGATGTAAGGTCCGTCCCATTTTTTCGCTAATTTTCCACCATTTTCTCGCTGATATATTGGTGTCTCTCGCAGAACTAAATCTCCTAGTTGGAATTCACGTACTTTGACACGTTTATTATACTCTCGGGCTAATCTTCGCTGATAATTCTCCATATGTTGTAAAGATCTTTCTCTTTTTTCTTCTAATTCATCAAGTTTGTTTAAGATCAAACCCGCACTAACATTTTTCTCCCAAGCTTCTCTCTTTGTTGTCGGAATAACAACTTTTGTTGGTAACACCGATTCAACTCCATATGTTAAACAAAAAGGTGACATTCCAGTAGCTTCTCTTCTAGTTGTATTATAAGCCCATACTGCATTATGTACTTGTTCGCACCATGCTCTGTTATGTCCTTCCAATTTTTTCTTTAATATATCTGCAATTGTTTTGTTTGTTGCTTCTACCTTCCTATTAGCTTGTGGATACAAAGGAGTAGACTTTCCACATTTTATCTTAAACGCATTAAGTAACATTTATATGTTCTGTCCTTCAAACTGTTTCCCATTATCATATACCAACTGCGCAGGAATTCCAAATCTGCAAATGATATTTTCGAATATGAATGTAAAGATGTCTTTGTCGCGAATATGTTGTACTGCCTTCACTTCTGTCCATTTTGTGAAATAATCTATTGCGACTATTAAGTATCTTTTTTGTCCAGAACCTGGTAAAAATGGCCCCACAATATCTAAACCCCATTTTCCAAAAGGCCACACACTGGTTGAAGATGACAATGGTGCTCCAGGTGCATGTATTTTCTTTCCATGCCTTTGACAATCTTCGCAACGTCTTGATATTTGTTTTGCATCTTCGTGCATGTATGGCCAGTAATAGCCTTGCATTTTTGCTCTATGTGCCAAAGATCTTCCCCCGCTATGATTGCCAGCATCCCCACTATGTAACCTTTTTAGCACTTTTTCTCCATCCTCTCGTGTCAAACATCTGAGTGATGGTTCATTAAAGGATTTTTGGTATAGCAGCCCATCTCTTAATTCATAATTCGTTGCGCGGCTTTTTAACTTGTATGTTTCCAATCTATTTCTTGGTGTTTCTCCTTTCGCCAAATATGCCTGAAGTTATGTTCTCCAATCTGCGATATTGTTCGTTTGTTCTTCTTCTTCACCGTCTATTATCATCACGTCCTCTTATTCTTCTTCTTTATTGATTGATGGTGACATAAGTGTTTGTATTTTTATGTATCTCGTAGTTGGATCTGTCATCATGGTTGAGATGAAAGCAAAAGCGTCTGCGAGTCTGTTATCCTTCCTTGAAATGTGCCTCCATTTTATTTTTGAGATTTTCGCTGACAATTTTTCAACGAGCTTCTTATATTTCTTCAAAGATGGTTCAATTGTAGTATACTCTCCCTTTATTTGGCGAATAACTAGCTGCGAATCACTAGTGATCCTGGCATTTTCTAGTTTCATTTCTATTGCGAATTTGAAGGCATGTATCACAACTTCATATTCCGTTTCATTATTAGTGGATGTGAATTCCAATCTGAATGAAAAAGCCATCTTCACTCCTTCTGGCGAAATTAAAATAATTCCAACTCCATTGCCTTCTCCATTTGATGATCCATCTACCAATATCTCCCATCTATTTGGTTCTGTTAATAAATCTTTTAGATCTCCGTGTTCTTCTTCTATATCCATCATTTCTTCTACCGCTTCATCTTCTTCTAAAGGAAATTCTGCCAAGAAATCTGCAACAACTTGTGATTTTGGTGAAGATAAAATTTCATATTTAATATCAAAGTGGCCTACTTGTCCAATCAGTCTCTCCACTCTTCCTGATCTTTTAGAATTCTTCATCACTGATTCAATTGGTACTTTTGTTAATACCTTTATCTTGTGCGCTTGAAAATATATGCGGAGCTTAAATGATGCATAAACTAATGCTAAGATTAACTTCTCAATCTTTGAGTAATTCTTCTCGGCGGTATTAAAAGTTTTTCTAATGTAATAGATGGGTTTCTCCACTCCTGCGTCTATTCGCAATAAGACAACACTTAATGCATGCGATGTTGTCGCAAGATAGATCAATAATTCTTCTCCTGATTCTGCCTTTTGTAAAATAGTTGTATTCATAAGATGTTCTTTGATCCCTTGAAAATCTTTTCCGCATTCATCAGTCCATTTGAATTTCGCCCCCTTCTTGAGTATATCGAAAAAATATTTGCATTTGTCTGATGATCGCGAAATGAATCTCCCCAGCGAAGCTAAAAGTCCATTCAACTTCTGTACATCTTTTATTGTTGTGGGTGTTGGCATGTCACGAACTGCTTGCACTTTTTCTGGATCAACTTGTATTCCTTCCTTTGATATAATGTAGCCTAAAAATTTTCCCGATGCAACTCCAATAGTACACTTCTCAGGATTCAGTTTAATGTTATACTGCCGCATTTGTTCAAAAATCTCCCCCAGGTCCTGTACATGGTCTTTGGCTTCTTTACTCTTTACTAACATGTCATCCACGTATACTTCTAATGTTTTGTGTATCCATTTCGCGAACACCTTCTCTACCATTCTTTGATATGTTGCTCCTGCATTTCGCAAACCAAATGGCATTTTCGTGTAACAATATAAACCTCTAGGGGCGAAGAAAGCAGTATGTTCTTGATCTTCTTAAGCGAGAGGGATTTGGTTATATCCTTTATACCCATCTAAAGACGATACCCTATCATTTACCGTTGCGGATTCCACCATTTGAGGAATATCTGGTAATGGAAAACTATCTTTAGGACAAGATTTGTTTAAATCAGTGAAATTTATGCAAATCCTTATTACTTTGTTTTTCTTTGGGACAATGACCATATTCGCTATCCATTCTCGGTATTTTGCTTCTCTTATGATTCCTGCATCAAGCATTTTCTGTAGTTCTTCTTCTATTTGGGAATAGTAAGCTGTTGCTTTTTTTCTTATTCTTTGTTTAAATGGTCTCACATTCTTGTTAATCTCCAACTTGTGACATGCAATTGATGGATCTATTCCCTGTATCTCATCCATGCTCCCTGCGAAAACATTTTTATATTCTCGCAAAAGGTTAACAGTTCTTTCTTCTTCTTCTATATCCATCTTGGTTTCAATTCTCAATATTAGAGGTTCTTTTATAGTCCCAACGTGTACTTCTTTTGTTGGTTCTGCGGAAGTGTAACTGTAATTGGATTCTCCCATTGGTATTGGTTCTTTTATTGTTTTCACAGGTCCTTCTCCATTTTCCGAAATTTCGCTGGGTATTCCCCTGCCTTCTTTTTCCCTTATCATGTATACTCTAAATTCTTCTTCTTTCTTTGCCTCCTTTGCCAACTTTCTGCGAAATTGTTTCTTTTTTGCTTGTCCTTCATAATGCTTTACTTCAATTTGATGACATGATTTCGCATTGTCAACATCTCCTCTGATTTCACCTATTCCATTTGGTGTGGGGAATTTAATACATTGATGCAACGTTGATACTACAACTTTTATCGCATGTATCCATGGTCTTCCTAAAAACATATTATATGGTGATTCCATATCCACCACGCATAGTGTCACGTGTGTTTCGATCTCTCCTAGCGGAATTCGTACTACTATTTCTCCTTTAGGTTTTGTTGTGGATTTTCCAAAGCCATGAACAAGATATGTTGAATTGGACATTTCTTCATCTTTAAATCCCATTCCCCTGAACGCATGATAGAATATTATATCTACTGAACTTCTTGTATCGACTAAAGTTCTGTTCAATATCCATTCTTCCGTGGATTTTGTTGTTGTCTCCTTCTCTTTTCGCGTAATAGGTACTGTAATAACCAATGGAGATGTGTGGTTCAAATTTTATTTTGGTATTTCTGCCGCCATGAATGTGATTTTTTGCTTTTCCCACTATTTCAAGGGTGATGTCTTTTCTACTGCCATAACCTTCCTTCCTTCAAAATTTCGTTTATGTATTCTTCCTTTGATGTTTTCATGGAATTCATCAATCATTGTTTTTGTTACCATATTACACTCCAATCTTTTGTCATCTTCATTGATTCTAATCATTTTTCTTTTAACTGGTTCACTGATTTATTTAATCACTTTCTTGATTTGAATAATTTCAATAACAATCTTCAATTTTCGATCTTCATTTCCCTGTTTCTAGCGCCATTATGTAGTTGCAGGAAATCCTACACTACACCCCTCACAAGATTTCATTAACATTCAACTCATTTTAGATGAACAATCTTAATTTTATTGATAAATCTTTGAACAATCTTACAAGAAAAGATAAAGGAATCAAGAATAACCACTACTCTAGGTTTTCTCTCTCCTATTTACTTGCTTCTCACTCAGAAAAATATCTCTCCCCCTCCTTTACAACTGAACGACTATTTATAGGGAAATACATAGTGGATGACAACTAATATGTCCTATATTTTTGGATATGGTATGCGACATTCTCGCAACCTTACAAATGTTAATCTCGCAAGATCTCTAATTTCGCAGGACTGCCACATCTTTCTCGTGATTCTAGCTGATGTCGTTTATCATATCATTTCTGAAATTGTTTTGCGACGCTGTTTTGTTGTGTTGCTGATAATTTCGCTGAGACATTATCGTTGCGAGATTCTGATCCTACAAAAGGCTTGCCAAGTTATAATTTATGGGATGACATATAGAACATATAGTTTATGGGATGGCATATAGAACTTGACGAAAGGTATAACCATAAACAATAGAACGAAGTGAGTGATGCAATGACATGATACTTTAACTAATCCAATTCTAAGGATTGATTATTTTAACCACAACATATATATTATACTTTTGGAGTCATGTTTAATTGATTTGAGTTTTATTATCAAACATCCATTACTCTTTGATTTACTTTATATTAAATTATTTAAATAACAATAATTCCACTGTGGAGTAGATAATATTAGCTCATTATGTAAAATTAAACCCATGTATTAGTCAATTTTTCTATTAGACGTTCCGTGCAACTTAAACATCATATAAAAATGACGATAAAATTTACTTAGAGATTTTTGGGTTTACTTAATTAAAATATTTAATATTAGATTGCTCATTTTATTTTCATTATTTAGATTTCATAATTAAATATACCGAACTTAACACATGAAAAAAAAAATCAAAACTCCAATAGATTTCCAACTCTGTGTATTATAACGAAAGTACAGATCCTCTCTCGTTACTAATTGAAAAACAAGTTATAGATCCTCTCTTGTTGCTCAGTCCTCTCTATCATATTGCTCTCATCTTGGAAATTGTGCTAAGCAAAACCGGCAACAAAAGAGCCGTCCTATCTTTTTCCCATCCCTCTAATTTCTGTAAAAAAAAAAAAAAAAGCACCATATGTTTTTTTTTCTGACACATGTATTTAAGTTATGATAACCTCGTATAAGAGAAGTATGTTTCACTAAGATTTCGGACATACATCTAGATATTCGAGCCTCACACAGTGTTAATTTTGTGACATCGCTGATTTGCTTGTTTTTCTGTAGTCAACACAAATCTTTGACAGTCAAGTGGGTGAACGGAACCAGTGAATGACATCCGACTCAAAAGGACTATTGGTCACCTGGATTACCTTATAGGACCCAAGAACTAAATAATCCAAATCTTCTTTTTTTTTATGCTAAAAGACCCGGACTGTCTTGATTGCGCCTTTTTAATTAGTTTACCACGTCTACAACATCTAGTCTACGAGGTTGGCATTCTATGAGTTTACAACTCCACATAAAAAGTTTTTTTCTTTTCTTCTTTTTCCGATTGATTGAAGAACATTTAATTTGGTAGAAGATCTTTCAGAGTTAATACACTTATTTCGCGATATTGCATGATTGTGTCGCCTATTTAAGATACTCCATATAAAAAGATTTTTCTCTTTTTTCGATTCGTTGATTTTGTAGAAAATCTTTTGGATTTCATAAGACCCCTATTTCGCGATATTGCTTGCCTGTGTCTCCTATTTAAGACACCTTCGTAACTTAATTCACGTTGATTGTAACATAAGATTTTGTTAATTAATTGAGAAATATCTTTAGTCTATCTCATATTTCGGTGTTCATTTTGATATATATATAAATTGAGGTCTTAGGTTGTACCTAGCATAAGTGTTCTATTCCAACAATGGCTGTTGAGAACGTTCCGGAAGAAAATGAAGAGCATGTTAATGGTTCGTTTCCTAAAATTTTGATTTATTTGGAAATAGGTTGTATGGGAAAGAAAATGCTACCTTCCATCTACATGATATATTGTTACATTACTGACTACCACCCCGGCCAGCAGTTACATGGTATGTATGATGATATTATTTCCTCATTGATATTTCAGGAAGCAATTAGTTGCCTTAATTGTATTGACAGGCAACACTTCTTTTCGTATCGCGGATTGGTTGAGATTAGCTTTTTATTCAACTTTTTTTATATCATGTTTTATCATGAACAATTGTGTAGAGTTTTACATTTTATCTTTTAGTTTTACTTGGATGAAGTTGAGACGAGCTAACCTACGGCTGTACCTAGACCTTCATATACAAGTTTAGTGAGTAAAAAAGACGCACATGGAAATCAGCGACCTGTGTATTAGACAAATGACATATATAATTTGGTTTATACCTTGTGTTTCATTTCTAGACTATCCCAACTTGTTTGGGATTAAAGGCTTAATTTTTGGTTTATGGTGGAACTCGTTATCAATTACAAATTTACAACAAAGTTTATTATACCTCAATCTCTTTCACCTAATAATGAGTGAGTAAAAAGGAAAACGTTAGTGGAATCTTTCACAACCTTTCCCCTGATTGATTGGGTCGGTTGTGAAGCCCCATTTAAACGTATCGAATATATAAAATATTGAAAATGCGGGGTCTAACAATTACACCCAACAATTCGTTTGGCAATCTGAGAGGAATTACTCCAATATACTTTCTAGAGAATCAACTAGACAGTCAGACTCAATCTAGAAAAAATTATATCAAAGAGTTTATATCTCTAACTCTTAATTCAATCTGCAATCAGCAAATAGAAATCTGCGAGACTGATTAAATATAAGAGGAGTAACTTGAATGGTACCAAAGATCAACGTTCAAGTGTCAATCAATTTAAATCAACAACCAAAGGTTGGATTATCTAATTGATTGATATTAATGCACAACCTGTGATATTTCATTTATATAACAAAATATAATGCGAAAAAGAAATAACACAGACACCATAATTTTGTTAACGAGGAAAACCGCAAATGCATAAAAATCCCGGGACCTAGTCCACTTTGAACACCACACTGTATTAAGCAGCTACAGACACTAGCCTACTACCAATGAACTTAGTACTGGACTGTAGTTGAACCCAAATCAATCTCACACTGATTCAAGGTACAGTTGCATTCCTTATGTCTCTGATCCCAACAGGAAACTACGCACTTGATTCCCTTAGCTGATCTCACCCACAACTAAGAGTTGCTATGACCCAAAGTCGAAGACAAATCTATCTCACATAGAAAAGTCTATAGATTGAATAAATCTGTCTCCCACAGAAATACCCAAGAGTATTAGAACATAGCTCGGTTGAACTCACCAAGCGTTGGTATGTCAAGTTTGGTTGTCATATTTTAGTGAATCAAAACTTATTTAAAGAGTCGCTTGATTATTTACTAGAGTCAACTTCGTATAGGTTAGCTAGAAAGTTACTAGGATATGAGACTTACAAGTATTACATGAAGACTTGAAGAATGTGAAGAAGTAAAGAGCTACATCGACGACATCATCCTTCCTCTTGAGATTAGTAATTTTTGACTTGAATTGTTTCATTCCTGACGTATCTTTCAAGTCGTGCATGCTGAAAACATAACTGCGAATCTGTGAATGATTATACTCTAGTTAGACATAGTATTAAGGAATTACAATACGAAGTATAACGTATATCTTTTGAACTTCGTATATAAGACATCGACATAATCGTATGAATGCTATTGTGATTATGTATGGGTATGGGTGAAGATTTCGTCCTAGGAAACAATGTTTTACATTTTTTTAAAGGAAGTATAATTCATAACCTTGTTTTGTGAATCGAAAGGGAAATCGCTAGGCTTATTTGTATTGTTATTCATTGCAAATCTTTGGATTACCAATATGTGTGTTTAGTATAACCGCTCATAACTTGTTTATGTATCTTGGTAAAACTATTCACAATGCCTGATTTTTGTATTGGTATGACTTTTATTAGTGAAACCGATCTTAAGTAATCACCCGAGATGGTATGATCAATATGTTGTAATTGGTATGACCAACTCTAGACATTGGGAAACCGATCCTATTAAGAGGTGAAACCGATCACAAGTATGTGGAATCGATCCTTGAAATAGGTACAACTAGTCTTAGTAATTGGTAACCGATCTTATGACTTGTGCAACCGATTACAAGTAAATATCATAATTATGTGGTAACCGATCCTAGTACCTAGTCAACCAATTTTTGGAAAGCTAGTGTGACCTATCCTAGTACCCACATGGAGGTAGAACGGAAGCTTTGTGTTTTGGTAGAACCGTGAAACCCATTAATGGTGATTTGATAGGATAATCAATCACATAGTTCTTGGAAGTCAGATGAACCAATTCTAAACTCGTTTGGAAGTGTGGCAAATCGGTTCCAAGATTGTAAATATGAAAAAAGATTTACAAAGTAAAGATGTCGACATACTTTGAACATGTGCAGTAGTTCTTATCTTTTATTGTTGAAAGACATTCCTTAATAACTAAAGGAGAATCCCGTATCGAAATAAATTGAGAATCTTTTAATTAAGGTTTTTAGTTTTATATGCTTTTAATTTCCAGCAATTAAATGCATATCTTTAGAAAATAAAAATTAGTAATGTGCATTTACTAATTGGAGATTTTCAACTGAGATTTCGGTCAATATTTGGATAGAGCATTTCCAGGAATTATGAAAACCGATTTTGGCATTTCTTGCATATCTTTGAGAATATTCGGTTTTGGAAATTCCTTGTTGTCCAAACTTTCTTGATCTATAGATATTGAAGGTTGCATTTCAAGCAAACTAATCCTCAGAGCCATCAAAACTATCTAGTTGTGTTGTTACTGGTGGAGCCGTCTATTCGGAGAGGAAAGTACCCTAATTAGATGAAATCTCATACGACCGCTCGTTTTAAGGACTTCTTTGGGATTGGGAAGCTCTACGAGTACCGCTGGTGGGAAAATAGATAATTGAAGTTTATTATTAGTTTTCGATTGATTTGATTGATTAATGGTTGTTGAACTTTGATTGCACCTAGTTTATTTATGCTTGAGAATCTTCTCTTCTGATATTAGATTCACTCAAACTAGATTGAAGTATCGACGGAGATCTTTAGAACTGTTTGTAGATCTGAAGACGTCTTGTGATAATCCATCGTTAGCATACTCCGTTATGTGTGTGATTTGAAAAAGCGGAGGTCTAACAACCATATCCAATATTTCGCTTCGCAATCTGTATGGACAAACTCCAATATACTATTAAGAGAATCAACTAGACAGTCAGACTCAATCTTAATAAACGTATATCAAAGAGTAATATCTCTCTTTCTCAATTCAATACTTACTCAAGCAAATAGAAATCTGCGACTCTAATTGAATACAAGAGAAATCACTTGAACGGTACCAAAGACCAATGTTCAAGGATCAACCAATTTCAATCAACAACCAAAGGTTGGATTTCCCAATTGATCGATAAACGCACAACCTGTGATATTTCAATTATATAACAAAATACAATGCGGAAAAGAAATAACACAGACACCAGAAGTTTTGTTAACGAGGAAACCGCAAATGCAGAAAAACCCCGGGACCTAGTCCAGATTGAACACACGATGTATTAAGCCGCTACAGACACTAGCCTACTACAAACTAACTTCGGTCTGGACTGTAGTTGAACCCCAATCAATATCACACTGATCCAAGGTACGGTTGCGCTCCTTACGTCTCTGATCCCAGCAAGAAACTACGCACTTGATTCCCTAAGCTGATCTCACCCGCAACTAAGAGTTGCTATGACCCAAAGTCGAAGACTTTACTAAACAAATCTGTATCACACAGAAAAGTCTCCAGTAATAGATAAATCTGTCTCCCACAGAAATAACTACGAGTTTTTGTTCCGTCTTTTGATAAATCAAGGTGAACAGGAACCAATTGTTAATCCGGACTTATATTCCCGAAGAACAACCTATTATTATCAATCACCTCACAATAAACTTAATCGACTAGCGAAACAAGTTATTGTGGAATCACAAGCGATGAGATGAAGATGTTTGTGATTACTTTTATATCTTCCCTATCAGAGAAATCAATCTCAAGCCAATCTTATGATTGTACTTAGTACGATAAAAACAGTAAGATCAGATCACATAACTACAAGAAAAGTTGTATCGTTCTGGCTTCACAATCCCAATAAAGTCTTCAAGTCGTTAACCTACAGGGTCTCGGTAGAAACCTAAGGGTCTCGGTATAAACCTAAGTTTAAAGTAGAATCGACTCTAGCTGATACAACTAGTATCACACGTAAGGTGCGAGGATTAGGTTTCCCAGTTGCTAGAGTTCTCCTTATATAGTCTTTCAAATCAAGGTTTGCAATCAATGTTAGCTTAGTAACAAAGCATTCAATATTCACAGTTATATGAAAACCTGATTAGATTCAAGCTAATATCGTTCAATCGTTAGATCGAAATTTAGCTTGTTACACACAAATGAAATGCACGTTCATCTAGGTTCGTGTAACCGTACCCAAACATGTACATCTAGTTGGTTCAACAGTAGTTTAACCAAATGGTTAGCCATATGAGCACTTTCATATCAACCATATTCTTATTTACCATAACTAGTTCAAATGACTCAAATGAACTAGTTAGAGAGTTGTTCAATTGCTTAGATCTTTATAATATACACGATTGAAACAAAAACGATTTGATTCACTCGAATAAATTCATGAACTTTATAGCCACGGTTTGCAAACTTGCATTCCTTAGTTTATATAAGTTTAAGTTCACGAATAATCGTTTTTAGAAAATAACCAACTTAAGTACGCGGACTGGGTACGCGGACTTAAGTACCCGGAATAAGTTTGTTTTCAATTCACAAACTCCAACAGAAATTCTCGGGATGAGAACCTCCGACAGTACGCGGACTCTAGTTCCGGTTTTCCAGATCAACAAAGTACGCATACTTTGGTTCAAGGAATAAGGACTTATACATGTATGAGTTATCTCACAATGTTTATATCCAACCATGGTTATATAATCTAAACTCTCATTTCAATTATTGAAACATTCTTAGAAGACGTTATATGATTGTTATTCACAAACCATTTTTCGTCAAGGCCATTTTCAAGTAATTGAAACATAACATGACTTTCGTCACTAGTAAAGATGAACTTGGACAAAGCGAAATCTTACCAACACATATTTCGAGAAATAGATAATCGAGATAAACTCGGCTCGAAATAGCAAATATTGAAAAAGCGGGGGTATAACAACCACACCCAATATTTCGACTAGCAATCGGTATGGACTAACTCCAATATACTTTCTAGAGAATCAACTAGACAGTCAGACTCAATCCAGAGAAAAGTATATCGAGGAGTTACTATCTCTCTCACTTGATTTGATCTTTACTCAAGCAAATAGAAATCTGCGAGTCTTTATCAAATACAAGGATAGTAACTTGGATGGTACCAAAGACCAATATCCAAGTGTCAATTAATTTAAATCAACAATCAAAGGTTGGATATTCTAATTGATTGATCTTAACGCACAACCTGTGATATTTCAATTATATAACAAAATTTATTGCGGAATATAAATAACACAGACACCAGAAATTTTGTTAACGAGAAAACCGCAAATGCAGAAAAACCCCGAGACCTAGTCCAGATTGAACACCACACTGTATTAAGCCGCTACAAACACTAGCCTACTACAAACTAACTTTGGTCTGGACTGTAGTTGAACCCTAATCAATATCACACTGATTCAAGGTACAGTTGCGCTCCTTACGTCTCTGATCCCAGCAGGATACTACGCACATGATTCTCCTAGCTGATCTCACCCACAACCAAGAGTTGTTACGACCCAAAGTCGAAGAACTTAATAAAAAAATATGTATCACACAGAAAAGTCTACATTAATATATAAATCTGTCTCCCACAGATAAACCTATGAGTTTTGTTCCGTCTTTTGATAAATCAAGGTGAACAGGAACTAATTGATAATCCAGACTTATATTCCCAAAGAGCATCCTAGTATTATCAATCACCTCACAACAATCTTAATCGTATGGTAGCGAAACAAGATGTTGCGGAATCACAAACGATGAGACGAAGATGTTTATGATTTCTTTTATCTTGCCCTGTCGGAGATATAATCTCAAGTCAATTATTCAATTGAACTCGTATGATAGAAAATGGCAAGATCAGATCGCTCAACTACAAGAGAAGTAGTTTCGTCTGGCTTCACAATCCCAATGAAGTCTTTCAGTCGTCAACCTACAGGGTCTCGGGAAGAAACCTAAGGTTAAAGGAGAATCGACTCTAGCAAACTAACTAGTATCACACAGGAGGTGTGGGGATTAGTTTTTCCAATTGCTATATGTCTCCTTTATATAGTTTTCAAATCAGGGTTTGCAATCCAAGTTACCTTGGTAACAAAGCATTCAATATTCACCGTTAGATGAAAAACCTGATTTCTCCAAGCTAATATCTTTCAACTGTTAGATCGAAACTTAGCTTGTCATACACAAATGAAATGTGTTTCGTTTAGGTTTGAGTAACCGTACCTAAACATGTACACTTGGTTGGTTCACAAATAGTTAACCGAGGTTAGCCATATGAGTACTTTCATATCAACCATATTCATCTTTCTCATAAGTAATTCAAATGACTCATAAGAACTAGTTGATAGAGTTGTTCAATTGCTTAGGTCTTTATTCATAGACACAATTGAAACAAAATCGGTTTGATTCACTTGAATCAATTCATGAACAATATAGCCATGGTTTGCAAGATTGCATTCCTTATTGACTTATTGTTTTAAGTTCATGAACTTCCGATTTGAGAAATAACCAGCCGTGATACGCGTACGGGTATGCGTACCCTAGCTACCAGATTTGAGTTTGGAAACTCAGCAGAAATTTTCGGTTCGGAAACTTCCGTGAGTACGCGTACCTAGGGTGACTAGTTTTCCAGTTTGTAAACTACAAACTCCAACATAAGTTTTCGGTCGAAAACTTCCACCATTACGCGTACGGGTACGCGTGCCCAACCTGTCTCCTTTACCAATGTCGCATGCACAAGTGCACACAATTGGTTTCCGACACATGGATTTATACACTAATGTGCGAACACAATATATATGCTTATATCCATAGTTGGTTACATAATCTCAACTCTACATTTCAATCATTGAAACATTCTTCTATAATTTTATAACAATCGTTATTCACGACTATCATCATCATCAAAGCTATTTTCAAGATTGAAACGTCATCATGACTTTCGTCACGGATAAAGATGAAAAGTGGTTAAAGCGAAAGCTTACCAATCACGTATTTCGATAAAAAGATAGGCGAGTAAACTCGGCTCGAAATAACAAATGTGTATGTATGAAAACTATCATACTTATACGATTGTGTCTCAATAGTAGGAGATAGAGAGATAGACTTTTGAGTGATATATAAGTTCAAGTCTCCACATACCTTTTATTCGGATGAAGTCCCACTAGTTCCTCGAGTAATTCTTCGTCTTCGTAAGATGATCGCCATGGAGTCAGGAGCTCAACTACACTAATCTGTCCTAAACCGAGACTTAGCTATAAGTAGTGTAGAAATCAAGACATATAGTTGTGACACCTAAACTTGAAAAACATGCTTGAGATAGCAACGCATGCGAGTTCGACCGAGCAGTGCTCTAACAATCTCCCCCTTTGTCAACTTTAATGGCAAAACTATCAATACATATGGATTACAAAATTAATAAAACTTTGTAGATTCTCGTCCACATGCTTGATCTCCTTGGTGCTTCAACATTACTCGAAAACTTCGCCTTTTCCAAGTACTCCCATGATTCCATAGATGTTCAATTCAGCATCAAAGTTGTTGAAGTTCCGTAGCCATAACAATGAGAAAACAAAAGCTCTCGATCATTGTTATACAGTGTCATAGTATTATTACACTTTATCAAAGTTCTTATATCACAACTTCGACAACAATACTATGGTGATATGTATCACTCCCCCTTAGTCAATACTTCGTCTCAAAACGAAAACTACTCCCCCTTACATAATGATCCGAAAACCATATGTATTTGTAGTGTGAACTACATATTAATTCTCCCCCTTTTTGTCAATATAATTGGCAAAGGTACGAAAACGGCATCCTAATGAAATTTTCATGGAGACACTTCAAGACTAAAGAAAAGCACATATCAACTTGTTTTGATGCAATCATATAGCCGAGGATAGATGCATTCATCACGGAGTTCATAAAGATACAAGATAACTCCTCAAAATTCCACAGCCGCACTCCCCACAAAGATATGAAAATTAAGTGCAAGTTCAAAAGAACTCTCCCCCATTTGATGTCATTCCCGAAAGAACAACAAGAGCGACCTTACTTTTATAAGAAAAGAAGGATTTTATTGGACACAAAAAACCATAAAAGAAATGATTTTCTATATCCAAAATTCTCAATTAAACTAATCACAAGTAAACCCATGATCATTTTAATCGGAATACTCAATCAAATTAAACACAAAAGTGATCAATTTAATTGAACATGCTCGACATAAGAGAATTTACGGAGCTACGACTAAGTTAACCATATCGGAATGATCGACTCAATAGTTTTATGCTCAACACAAGAAAACCTTATGGAGCATTGTAGTATACACATAAGATATGGATCATGGAAGATCAATACTGCGGAATATACAAGGATTCATTCTATTTCCCATCACTATTTGCACAATCACATAGACGTAATCCTCGTAAAACAAAAGATTTTAACCTATCTTCCATCAAAGAATTGACTTAATAGGCTTAACTTTTGTTTGTCAAAAAGTTCATCGATCTTGTATCAATACATGCATATCGACATATAAACGAGATAACTTTTGATAATGTATGGGACAATAAAAGTTCACGGACGCAAACACACATATTCCATAACATATTGCAATATATAAAACCATAAGGATTAATACTGCAAAAATCATCTTCCGAACCAAACTTAAGAATTTAACCAAATAAATCTAAAAAAAAAACAACATGAAGATGAAAACGTTGGACATAGCTATGTGTACTCACAATAATGGCTATTCCAAACCCTAGTTATCCTTCTTAAACACAAGAATAAAATTATTTTTAAGAAGATTTACTATACATTATACAGCTTTCTAAAGGCATCTACTGAGAATTCCTTCTCATTATTAAAGAACCCATTGATTATGGGATCATTCAATTCCTCTAAATCTTCGGAAATATCAGTTAACTCACTGAGTTCTCTTTTCAGATCACGCAAGGTGTTCTTGGTTAGAGAAAAAATTTGTTCATAGTGAGTTATCTTTTCCAAAGAGAAAACAATTTGAGATTTCAAATCATTTCTCTTGTTGATGAAATCTTTCACCATGCCTCTAAAATTATTATCAAAATGACAAACAAATAAGAGACAGTTAGAGGAAGAAACTTCTCCATTCTTTGTTGACTTCTCTTTCATACCCTTGAGGAAGTGATTCCCTTGCAAAGATACACATTAACTGCTTCAACTGCATCTCTTTTTGTAGTACCTCTAGTCACAGGAGCCATGAGATAGTATCTTTTTGGATGAAAAGAAGAAACAAATGAGTAAAGGATTTATGAATACCAAACCCTAGGAAGACTTTGAAAGAGTCTTTCAAGATTTATTATTCACCATCCATCTTCTTAGGAGAATATTTCTTTAACAAATATAAGTTAGAAGATTTACAAAAACAAACACTTGAGCCACTTTTAGTGCAAACCTCATCTTTCCCAAGTTAAAGATGAGGATGCAAACGTCACTGGTATTACTTAGTGACAGAGTGAGCCAAGTGCTCACATTTTTTACCTTTTAATGGCTTGTTAACGTTTGTTGTATGAACAGGTTTCTTACCTCATCTAGATCTGGATTTTTTAGGACAACCTTGTTTATCCAGTGACAAGTTCATCTTCTGCAAATTCTCTTGTAGTTTGGTGATTCTTTTGTTTCTCCTTCTGAATCTCCAACATGTACTTTGATCATGCTTTGTATTTCCACAAAACGAACACTTCAGAGATGACTTTTCTTGATGAAACTTTCCTTGTTTTTCATAACAACCAATAACCATTTTTTCCTGATTAGTTGGAGTAACAGTGTTATTTAAGCTTACAGTTTTGCTTTTAAACCCCAAACCATTAGTGTTTCCAAAGGATCTCTGACCAAATAACATCGCAGCAATTTTGTCTGAGCTTCCAGATAACCTTTGCAGGTCATGCTTGAGAGTATTAATCTCTTCTTCCTTTAGAAACATGGTTCTGACGAAATCATTATTAAGACGCTATATCTCAATTTTTTTCTCATGGAGTGATGATTCAACTTTCTACAATGAGGCCTTTAGGTGATGGCTCTCTTGAAGAATCTATTTATTCAAGAGATCAAGAAGCTCTGTGTCACACTCACGTTCTGAATCAGAAGTTGAGGAGGATAGAGAATCTAAGGTAAGGGACGTAAGTCCATTACACCCGTTAGACTCATCTGGAATGTTGACAACCAGATTAGATTTGTCTTCTGTTAGATCACCTGAAGCGTTAACTGAAGATGGATATTTATCACATATATTTTTCCTCTTTATCAAATCCTTGACCTTTCTGATTATCAGTGATTTATCAAAATCGATCAACATGATTAGAACAACATTCATCAGCCCAAGACAAGTGAGAGGATACACCTGTTTTGGTTACAGCATTGAGCGCGAGCGTTCTTCCCATGTCAAGATCAAGAATTTTTAATTTTCCTATCAGAGTATTTCTGGAAAGATTATCAAGGTTATTTCCCTCAACGATGACATGCTTCTTAGAGTCGTATCTAGATGGCAGTGATCTGAGAATTTTCATTACAACGTCCTTTTGAAGAATAGTCTTACCCAATGCAAAAGATGCATTAACAATTTCAGACACTTTGTGATTAAACTCATCAAGTGAATCTTCATCTACCATATGAAGGTTTTCCCAATCGGAACTAAGGTTTTGAAGCCTAGCTTCCTTTTCACTGGTATTACCTTCGAATACGGTTTCTAAGATATCCCACGCATCTTTAGACCTAGTGCAATTTGACACATGGTGCTGAAGATTTGGGGTAATGGAATTATGATGGCATTCAAACCGTCGGAGTTTTTCTTTGCAACAAGTATCTCAGCAACATCGTATTCGCCAATTTTTTTTGGAACAGTAGCGCTACCTATTGCCACAACGGGAGCATCATAGCCATTAACAACATATACCCATGATTGAAAATCACGCGCTTGAAGAAAAGCTCGCATAGCAATTTTTCACCATAAGTAATTAAAGTCATCGAAGACTGGTGGTATGTTAATAGAGATAACATCTCTGTCCATAGAGTCAGATCGCTACAAACACAGACTTTTGAGGTCTTAAACGTGTTTGCCTGCTCTGATACCAATTGAAAAAGCGGGGGGTATAACAACCGCACCCAATATCTCGATTAGCAATCTATATGGACTAACTCCAATATACTTTTTAGAGAATCAACTAGACAGTCAGACTCAACCTAGAGAAAAGTATAAAGAGGAGTTAATATCTCTCTCACTTGATTTGATCTTTACTCAAGCAAATAGAAATCTGCGAGTCTTTATCAAATACAAGGATAATAACTTGAATGGTACCAAAGACCAATATCCAAGTGTCAATCAATTTAAATCAACAACCAAAGGTTGGATATTCTAATTGATTGATCTTAATGCACAACCTGTGATATTTCAATTATATAACAAAATATAATGCGGAATAGAAATAACACAGACACCAGAAATTTTGTTAACGAGGAAACCGCAAATGCAGAAAAACCCCGGGACCTAGTCCAGATTGAACACCATACTGTATTAAGCCGCTACAGACACTAGCCTACTACAAACTAACTTCGGTATGGACTGTAGTTGAACCCTATTCAATATCACACTGATTCAAGGTACAGTTGCGCTCCTTACGCCTCTAATCCCAGCGGGATACTACACACTTGACTCCCTTAGCTGATCTCACCCACAACCAAGAGTTTCTATGACCCAAAGTCGAGGACTTTACAAATCTGTATCACACAGAAAAGTCTACGACAATAGATAAATCTGTCTCCCATAGATAAACCTATGAGTTTTTTTTCCGTCTTTTGATAAATCAAGGTGAACAAGAACCAATTGATAAACCGGACTTATATTCCCGAAGAATAGCCTAGTATTATCAATCACCTCACAATAATATTAATCTACGCAGAGAAAAAAGATATTGTGGAATCACAAACGATGAGACGAAGTTTTTGTGTTTTCTTTTATATCTTGCGTATCAGAGATATCAATCCAAGCCAATTATTACAATTGTACTCGTACGATAGAAACAACAAGATCAGATCACACAACTACGAGAAAGTAGTATCGGTCTGGCTTCACAATCCCAATGAAGTCTTTAAGTCGTTAACCTGGTTTAGAAGAAGAAACCAAAGGTTAAAGGAGAACCGACTCTATCTTAGCACAACTAGTATCACACAGAAGGTGTGGGGATTAGGCTTCCTAGTTGCTAGAGTTCTCCCTTATATAGTCTTTCAAATCATGGTTTGCAATCAATGTTAGCTTGATAAGAAAGCATTCAATATTCACCGTTAGATGAAAACCTGATTTAGATTCAAGCTAATATCTTTCAACTGTTAGATCGAAAACTAGCTTGTTACACACAAATGAAATGCACGTTTCTAGTCTTGTGTAACCGTACCCAAACTTGTACATTTGTTGGTTCAACAATAGTCAACCAAATGGTTAGCCATATGATCACTTTCATATCAACCATATTCTTCTTCACCATAACTAGTTCAAATGACTCAGATGAACTAGTTAGAGAGTTGTTCAATTTCTTAGATCTTATGTAACTACACAAGACACGATCAAAACAAAAACGGTTTGATTCACTCGAATCAGTTCATGAAATTTATAGCCACGGTTTGCAAATACATTCCTTAGTTTATATAAACATGAGTTCAAGAACAACCGATTTTAGATATAACCTACTCAAGTTCGCGGACTGGGTTCGTGGACTTAAGCTCACGGAAGGAGTTCACAAACTCCAGCAGAAATTCTCGGGTCTAGAACTTCCGCTAGTTCGCGGACTGAGTTCGCGGACTTGGCTCACGCCACATTCCGTTTCTCTTGATCAACAAAGTTCGCAAACTTTGGTTCAAGTAATAAGGACTTATACATATATGTGTTTCCACAACAATTCTTATATCCTACCAATGGTTATGTAATCTAAACTCTCATTTCAATCATTGAAACATTCTCAGAGAACGTTATATAGTCGTTATTCACATACCATTTTTCGTCAGAGCAATTCTCAAAGTGATTGAAACATAACATGGCATTTGTCACTAGGTAAAGATGAATTTTGCTAAAGCGAAAGCTTACCAACACATATTTCGAGAAATAGATAGGCGAGTTAAACTCGGCTCGAAATAGCAAATGTGTATAATCTAAGTTTATATAGCAAAACGACTTTTGTCTCAAGATAGGAGATAAATAGACTTTTGAGTGATAGATAAGTTCAAGTCTCCACATACCTTTTAGTCGATGAAGTTCCACCAGGTCCTTGAGTAGTTCTTTGTCTTGTATGATGATCGCCATGGAGTTATTGATCTCAACTGCACTTTCTATCCTAGTCCGAGACTTAGCTATAAGTAGACTAGAAATCAAGACTTATAGTTTTGATCACTAACATTGACAAACATGTTTGAGATAGCAACGTATGCGAGTTCGACCGAGCAATACTCTAACAATCTCCCCCTTTGTCAATTTTAATGACAAAACTATCAATACATATGGAATACAAAATAAATAAATAAACTTTGTAGCTTCTCTTCCACATGCCTGATCTTCTTGGTTCTTCAACATTACTCGAAATCTTCGTCACTTCCAAGATTCCAAAGGTTGTAAGTTTAGTATCATCGTTGTTGAAAATCCGTAGCTATAACAATGAGAAAACAAGAATTTTTGATCATTCTTACCAGTGTCATAGTATTATTACACAACATCAAAGTTCAATTGTATCACAACTTCGACAACAATACTATGGTGATATGTATCACTCTCCCTTGTTCAATTCTCCATCTCACATGGAAACCACTCCCCTTACATAATGATCCGTAAACCATATGTATTTGTAGTGTGAACTACACATTAATTCTCCCCCTTTTTGTCAATAAAATTGGCAAAGGTACGAAAACTAGTGGGATCCTAATGAAATCTCCAGAGAGACATTTCATGACATAAAGAAAGCACATATCAACTTTTTATATGTAATCATATAGCCGAAGCTAAATGCTTTCATCAAGGAGTTTATAAAGATACAAGATAACTCCTATGATATTCCACAGCCGCACTCCCCACAAAGATTTGGCGATTAAGCACAAGTTCAATTAAGAGCTCCCCCCCCCCCATAAAATGTCATTCCCGAGAGAACAACAAGAGCGACCTTACTTTCACAAGAAAAGAAGGATTTCTTTGGACATAACAGATCATTTATGAATATGAATTTGAATCAAAAAATACTCAATTAAATTAACTACGAGAAAACCCATGATTAATTTAATCGGAAATGCTCAACATAAGAAAACTTACGGAGCCGCACAATATATACATAGAGAATATGGATCAGGGAAGATCAATACTGCGGAATAGACAAGGATTCATTTTATTTTCCATCACTATTTTCATGATGACTTACAATAGACATAATCCTCGTAATCAAAAGTTCATTATATCTTCCATCAATTATTTGCATAACGACATAATAGGTTCAATTTTTGTTTTGTCAAAAGTTCATCGATCTTTTATCAATACATGCATATCGACATGTGAAAGATTTAACTTTTGACAAAGTATCTTTGTACTTCTTATGAACTTAGCACACTTTAACGATTTAATTGAAAGAAGCAATGATCATTCAAAGCTACGGTGCCATTAAAGTTTTTACATCACGCAACATTAAGTTCAGGAAGTTTAAGAAAATAACATAACCAGATTAACAACCCAAGAAAAGACAGTAAGAGATTAACTAGAGCAGAGATCACTCACTTCTCCCATAATAATCTCTAGAAATCTAATAAAACTTCTCAATTAGGTTTGGATTTTCTGCTTCAGCATACTCCAACTGCTCTTTCATGCAGTCACTTCATTTTGAAGACGAACCAGTTCAGCATTAGTAGCTGCAGACGAACTTGTTGGTGCACTTGATGAGGATTGCTTCATTGCATTAATACTTACCATACTCAGAATCTTTGGACCTCCACTCTCGGATCCAAAAGGAGTGATATTAAAATTACCAAAAAATCCTTGAAATGAGGCAGGGGGAACCTGGAGTTTTCTTCGGGGTCTGTTGCACACTTATCATCTGATTGAAAATAAGTCCAAAGAAATCAATATTTCTCCCTTCAACAATATATCATACCAATTCTGCAAGAGATCTGGTCCATCAGTTGTTGTCGATGGTGCTTGGCATCATGTTGGCTACAATAAGTTTTGCTGCAACTTTCAGAAACAATTCAGTACCACGAACACTGATCTTTCCATCTCTCCGAGAAACATATCTATCAAAGAGGCGATTAGACATCACTTGAGGAGTTAATCTTTCATTCTCAGGAGGAGGAAATCGATCACCCCCAACAGGTACATTTATCAGATACGCAATAATATGACGATTCACAACAAATGTAATACCTCCTACCATAGTTTTGAACATACAATTTGCAGGACCCATTTCATGCATATTCGCATAAAACTGTGCAACCATTTCAACAAGAGCAGTTCCTAAGGGTTTGTGAATGATTCCCCAAGAGTATCTTTTGAAGAAATCAGTTAAACCTTTTACCACAATCTCTAATTCATCATAGTATCTTTCAAAGATAGGTTGTTTGTTCATATACTCCAAATAGAGCACATGAGCAGCATGGTTGACAAACCTAGCACGTATACTAGGATCATAGAAAGAATCATCCCTTGCATGACCACTTGGACTACTAACAAAACCAGTTCTTTTATGTGCCATTCTTAGTCTGAAAAATTCTCAAGGAAAAGATGATACACTTACCTGGTTCGAGAACTGTTGCTAATGGTGGAGTACAAAAAAGAGAGTGAGAACAAAAACCGTTTCCGACCCAACGTGCACAACCTTCTTATGATTCTACCGATGCAAACGTACGTAAAAATATTAAGAAACAGGAAGAGAATAAGGGATTAGTTCGTGAACAGTTGGTTTTTCTCTTGAGTTCTCGAACTGAAGAAGAATGGTGAAATGAACAAGGAGAAAAGAAAAAAATTCTCTTTTAAGAGACGCGGTGGTACACGAACAGGACGTGTTCGAACCGGAGAAAGATCCATTCCCACGACCTCAAGGTATTTGAACTGCACGTGTGACATAAGGGCATGTTTGTTTTAGTGCAAATAGTAAGGGGCACAATGAGGTTGAAGCAAAGATCACCGACACAATACCCTTTGATTTATCACAACGTGCATACCATGAAACCAAGAGAGAGTTTCTTTCCAACAACTTTCACATTCTTTAACAGCGAGATACTCCCAAGGACTTGTCTTTATAAGATTATCACAGAACTTCAAGAAAACCCAAAAGAATTTGTGTTTCTGATTTCTCGTTTTCCATCTTACAAAGAACAATTTTTGCAGATAGTTTTTAGTACTCCTATGGGAACCATTTTTGGTAAAAAAGGACGTTCTAACCTCTTCATCCATGAACAAATTAAAACTATATTGATAGGAAATGTCAGGAGTTGAGTACTAAAACAATTCATGTTTTGAGGTGATATACTCAGATGACTGAGATTTAAACTCTTCTTGTAAGTCATATAGTTTGTTACAACAAATTGGATTACTTAGAGGAGGAGCAATGCTCTCACTGATTAGTAAATCAATGTCGACCTCAACATAAATGTTATTCATCATAACTTGATTTAGCTTGTCAAGAGAATCTTGTTCTTTCTGGAGATATGACTCAACATCAGAAGATAAGCTTTCAAGTTTCTTTTCAATTCCTGAAAAACTTCAAGGGATTTTAAACCTGGTGGAGGTTTTGACAGAATTTCTTTTACCGATTTTATTAAATCAGTCATGGAAGAGAATTCTGGAATCCCTGGATCTGGTGGTGCATTTATTGAGATAACACATCTGTCCATTGAGTCAGATCGCTATAAACACAGTCTTTTGAAGTCTTGAACGTGTTGGCATGCTCTGATACCAATTGAAAAAGCGGGGGTCTAACAACTAAACCCAATATTTCGCTTAGCAATCTGTATGGACAAACTCCAATATACTATTAAGAGAATCAACTAGACAGTCAGACTCAATCTTAATAAATGTATATCAAGGAGTAATATCTCTCTTTCTCAATTCAATACTTAGTCAAGCAAATAGAAACCTGCGAGTCTAATTGAATACAAGAGAAATCACTTGAACGGTACCAAAGACCAATGTTCAAGGATCAATCAATTTCAATCAACAACCAAAGGTTGTATTTCAAATTGATCGATACAACGCACAACCTGTGATATTTCAATTATATAACAAAATATAATGCGGAAAAGAAATAACACGGACACCAGAAGTTTGTTAACGAGGAAACCGCAAATTCAGAAAAACCCCGGGACCTAGTCCGGATTGAACACACACTGTATTAAGCCGCTACAGACACTAGCCTACTACAAACTAACTTCGGTCTGGACTGTAGTTGAACCCCAATCAATATCACACTGATCCAAGGTACAGTTGCACTCCTTACGTCTTTGATCCCAGCAGGATACTACACACTTGATTCCCTTAGCTGATCTCACCCACAACTAAGAGTTGCTACGACCCAAAGTCGAAGACTTTAATAAACAAATCTGTATCACAAAGAAAAGTCTACAGTAATAGATAAATCTGTCTCCCACAGAAATACCTACGAGTTTTTGTTCCGTCTTTTGATAAATCAAGGTGAACATGAACCAATTGATAATCCAGACTTATATTCCCGAAGAGCAGCCTAGTATTATCAATCACCTCACAATAAACTTAATCGACTAGCGAAACAAGTTATTGTGGAATCACAAATGATGATACAAAGATATTTGTGATTACTTTTATATCTTGCCTATCGGAGAAATCAATCTCAAGCCAATCTTACAATTGTACCTAGTACGATAGAAACAACAAGATCAGATCACAAAACTACAAGAAAAGTAGTATCGGTTTGGCTTCACAATCCCAATGAAGTCTTCAAGTCGTTAACCTACAGGGTCTCCGTAGAAACCTAAGGTTAAAGGAGAATCGACTCTAGCTCATACACCTAATATCACACAAGAGGTGTGGGAATTAGGTTCCCAGTTTCCAGAGTTCTCCCTATATAGTCTTTCAAATCAGGGTTTGCAATCAATGTTAGCTTAGTAACAAAGCATTCAATATTCACCGTTAGATGAAAACCTGATTAGATTCAAGCTAATATCTTTCAACCGTTAAATCGAAACTTAGATTGTTACACACAAATGAAATGCACGTTCATCTAGGTTCGTGTAACCGTACCCAAACATGTACATCTAGTTGGTTCAACAGTAGTTTCACCAAATGGTTATCCATATGAGCACTTTCATATCAACCATATTCTTCTTTACCATAACTAGTTCAAATGACTCAAATGAACTAGTTAGAGAGTTGTTCAATTGCTTAGATCTTTATAATAGACACAATTGAAACAAAAACGATTTGATTCACTCAAATCAATTCATGAACTTTATAGCCACGGTTTGCAAACTTGCATTCCTTAGTTTATATAAGTTTAAGTTCACGAATATTCGTTTTTAGAAAATAACCAACTTAAGTACGCGGACTGGGTACGCGGACTTAAGTACCCGGAATAAGTTTGTTTTCAATTCACAAACTCCAGCAAAAATTCTCGGGATGAGAACCTCCGAAAGTACGCGGACTGGGTACGCGGACTGGGTTCGCGGACTCTAGTTCCGGTTTTCCTGATCAACAAAGTACGCATACTTTGGTTCAAGGAATAAGGACTTATACATGTATGAGTTATCTCACAATGTTTATATCCAACCATGGTTATATAATATAAACTCTCATTTCAAATATTGAAACATTCTTAGAGGACGTTATATGATTGTTATTCACAAACCATTTTTCGTCAAAGCCGTTTTCAAGTAATTGAAACATAACATGACTTTCGTCACTAGTAAAGTGAACTTGTCCAAAGCGAAAGCTTACTAACACATATTTCGAGAAATAGATAAGCGAGATAAACTCGGCTCGAAATAGCAAATGTGTATAATCAAAGTCTATATAGAAAAACGAATTTTGTCTCAAGATAGGAGATAGAGTAGATAGACTTTTGAGTGATAGATAAGTTCAAGTCTCCACATACCTTTTAGTCGATGAAGTTCCACCAGTTCCTTGAGTAGTTCTTTGTGTTGTATGATGATCACCATAGAGTTCTTGATCTCAACTACACTTTTTATCCTAGTCCGAGACTTAGCTATAAGTAGACTAGAAATCAAGACTTATAGTTTTGATCACTAACATTGAAAACATGCTTGAGATAGCAACGTATGCGAGTTCGATCGAGCAATACTCTAACATGATTGATCACAAGAGATTCAAGTTGTTTGTGTGTAAGTGTTTATTGAAGATCTAAGAAGATTTGAAGACAAAGAAGACTTCTTATTTGAGTTCATAATCATTGGTGTGCACAAAACTTGATCGGCTAGGGATCCAACTATAATCAGTTTATCTTTGTGATAATATTGATTGATTAGTTGAGTAGGTCGGTATCAATACAATTCTTTGTGATTCAAAGTATTGATTGCATAGTCTAAACAATTACTTTGGTAGTTGTTAATAGATAGATCTTAGAACCTGACAAAGGATTTTATTGGGATAAACGAAAGAGCCTTTTGTAAAACTCATATCACTCGTTTGAAAAGATTTGTTAGCGAACAGATTTGTTGTTCCTTTACTGTCTGGAATACGAACCAAAGGAATTGTTCCAATTGCGTGACTTATTACAAGTTGGAGGCGCAGGGATACTGAGGAAACTAGGTGAACTATAGGCTTAGGTTCTTGGTCTCAACTATACAAAGTTGGTTTAGGTTTTGTATAGCGGCTTAATTTGAGAGTATTCAATTCTGGACAAGGTCCAGGGGTTTTTCTGCATTTGCGGTTTCCTCGTTAACAAAATCTTGTTGCGTCTTTTACTTTTCTATTTCCGCAATTATAGTTGTTTTTATTATAATTAGAAGTAAAATACACAAACGTTGATTCATATTTACTTGATAGAAATCCTATTGTGTTTGTTTAAGTATGAACCTATTATCAAGTAATCATACTTCGTTGTTGTATTGTCTCGATCTTGTATCCTTAGTCAATCACACAAGTTATCTTGTTGTCATATTGTCTCGATCTCGTATCCATAGACGATCACACGAAGTGTGAACCGATTCGTTGTATTGTCTCGACTCAGTCCGTAGACAATCACTTTCGGATAAAGGACTTATAGGTGGAAAAGTTTTAGATTGAGGTATATTTGGGTACCCTCGTCTTTTCAATTGGTATCAGAGCAGGCAAACACGAAAAGATCTAACAATCCGTGTTTGGTGCGATCCAACCTATAAAAAATTGAATCTAATGGTTGATTCAGTTAATGTAACTACAGGATTTGAATACTTCAAAAACTCGTAGTGGAAGACATGAATGAAGTATGTAATACTCTTATTCCTAAATGTATTAGGAATTGGAATTATGTCTATGTATGTCTTGAGGGACTTACATAATCAGTTGGATATCATAGGATTGTATATGATTGCCCTGGATACTAACATGTTTAGTAACAATGATACAATGCTCTTTGAGACAGGTTGTATCTCGAAAATGCATAAGATTCCTCTCAGAATTTTATATTTTATGAACCATGGCTATTGTGTTCTTGAAAAATCTGGAATCTTAAATATATTTTGGATATCCTATCAAAGTATATATATGTACATTTTCGGATCTAAGACTGTCAATGTATCGCTACCTAGGATGCGATTTTGGAAACCTTGTAACCTTACAAGGAATGATTTTTCAGTTAATAATTTTATTAACAATGGATTGCTTCATACACCTCACAACTGTTTTAATGAAGCAAGTGATCTTTTGAAATATTACATGATTTATGATTCTAATGGTATTTTTGACAAATATCATATTATGTTCAAACTAATCTCTGCATACTCTATTAGAAAATTCTTGAGTGAATTTCAAATGATGTTATCAAATTCTGGTAATAAAAGAGTAAACATATTTTTGGACAGAAACATAGAATTAATCCAAGATAAACATCCAGACCACGAAAAACCGGTTTTCCAAAAGAAAGACCTAGATATAAAGTCGGAAGTGCCTCCCTACAAGCTTCGGTTTCCTATTTTGGTAGAATTTCCTAAAGCTAGTTATTTCCGGTTTTTGATATCTATTCTTCCTATAAAAGATAACCTTTTGCTATGTTGATAGACACATTTTTGTGTCTAAATTGTACTCAACGCCTCTATTGTTTGTGCTCGATTTTTGTACTAATTTTGATGTTTTGTGTGTTTGTAGGTGTTTTTGGAGAAATACACTTGTGTGGAAAAAGTTGCTCAAAAAGTGCTATTTGGATTCCCGGAGAAAAGTACTAAAGGCACCCTCAATTTGGGTAAGTGGAGCCTCAGTTGGGCACCTGCTATTCGCACCCCCAGTTTGGTTAGGGGGACACCATCTTCAACATTTCAAAAATTCGTTTTGGCGGGAAAATTTTATTCTCAACTATGTAACTTTCGATCGATTCTTGAAGGAGTTCTGGGTAGACTAAAGGGCTGAAACATAATGGGTAGACGTGATATGTCATAATAAAGCTGGTATGGGTGTTTGTTTCGATCAAATTTGGCTGAAAAATCCGTGAGAAGAAAACAGGGCAGCACGTACACGGAAGAAGATATCCACGGGATTACAGCGAGTTAGACGTGTGATGCTCGTGTTTGGAAGAACCTAACCACTATTTGGAGTGTGAAGAAGTTATATATGGCAATATGGAAGCTTCAGAACGCGTGAAAATCAATATCAGTGATAAAAATGAAAAGAAAATAACCCGAGTAAATGAAGATTATTTGGAGTTAATTGAGGAGATTCAATGTCGCAATCACGTATAAATATGTTCACAAGGTATCATGGAAGGAGGACGGATAGTTTGGGAGAGAGAGAGAGGACCAGAAAGTCGAAAAAAATCAAGTTACAGAGCTGCCATTTTTCTGCTGCTGCTGAAGAACACGAAGAACCTTGACCCACACAAGCAGTCGTTTATGCTACAGTGAATACGACAGTCGTGAGGCAGTCTTATATGCTACAATGGTAACGACCCACAGCCGAGGGTCGTAGTTCTCTGGTTTGTAACAAATATAATTGTTAAAAACCCGGTTTTAGATTATTTCTCCCTTTTCATCATTTGTAAACGCCCTTTGAGCAATAATAATGATTTTTGAGCGTGTTTCCAACATGATGATGTGCTAATTCTCTCACAACCAAGGCAATGAGGAAGTTATTTACTCATGAATAATTTGGTAACTATTACATTTTCTCTAATATTTAATTATAATTCACTCAATCACTGCTTTTACAGAAATTGTTTGCGTAATTTTCCTAATCAGTTGTGATTCAATTAGATAGGTTATGCTTTGTTTAGATAATCTATGCTTAAGGGATACAATTGATGTTTGAGAATTTGCTTGATTATTAGTGAATTAAGATATAAAGGACTTAAAAGATAATTAGAGTTTTGGATTATTTACCATCATTAATTCATGTGTAATAGTGGAATCAGTGTCTTGGTTATTTTATGATATCTTGAAGTCAATTTTGTAATAAGTTTTGTTTGTTTTTAAATTTTTATTAAGTCTAAAATTCATTGCCTTCACAAGTCTTAAAACAAACCTTTTATCACTATCTACAACAACTTTGAAAACACATCAAATTTTTGGCGCCGCCGACGCGAACTTGTCTTTAGGCTAGCGTTTTTAGATTTTTTTTAGGTTTTTATTTGTTTTTATTTTATTTGTTCTTCTTTACGTTTTTGGGTTTTTGTCTTTTCCTTACAGATTTTGGAATTGGGAGCGAAAGAAAATGTTGCCAAAGCTTTGGTGAATACTTAAAGACTTGGAGTAAAAGACAAAGCGAAAGGAGCGAAAGAAGAATTTTTTTCTGTTTTTATTAAAAAAAGAGAGACATTTTATTTTATTTTATTTTGTTTTTATTTTTATTTTTTATTAATTTTTGTTTGACTTTCCTTTTCTTTTGGACTTTGGACTTGGACATTTGGACATTCTTTTATTTTTAAACCCTACGGAAGGGTAGTATTAAATATTAAATTGTTTGCAGAGAAGGACGGTGATTACGATATCACCTCGGCCCCTCGGGTTCGTACAAGACATTAGAGTTGTGTCCCGAGTTGACTTCAGCGGTTCATTCCCCGTCTGGAACGGGAGGTAAGTTTGTCGAAACACTCGCGAATCCCCTGTCAGCGAGTTACTGTATTCCTTCGTTTGCATATATGCCGAGGACTTGAAAGTGACTGCTTTAGTTTCCTAGTAAAGGGAAAGGACTGGCCATACAAGATAAGGGTTCGAATTTCATCACCGTTCTCTTCTTGCCCGCCTTAGGAAAACAAAACCAAACGCGAACCTAAACTAAAATTTGGAATAGAACGAGACCTATAGGGTAACGAGATTAATAGGAAAGTCGTTCGAAAAATATTGGTTACTCTTTTGAGCATACTTCGAAGTTCATGATGGTTTCTATGAGTTGAATGCGTGACTGCGCCGCCTTGGAATGCGGTGAGGCCTTGGGTATCAAAGCTCTACGCATCTTCCCTCACCTCTATTCAACTTACTTTGACTCGGATTGATTCCAGAGGGCTTTGCTCAAATTGTAACGAATTCCCATTCGAAGGATTAGAAGCTGGTCTAGAAACAATCTAAGTGGAGCCATCATGCTTTTTGTTTGCTAGAAATCAGTAGGTTTGCTGTGGTGGAGTCAGCCTTGTTTGTGTTTGCATAGAACTTCCCTTCCTTTTAGGACTTTTCTTTTTCTTTTATTTTTCTAGTGTATGCCCGAGGTTATCAGAGAGCGGGCTTGGAAAAGAAACACTCTAGGTCGTTTGATTAGTGATAGCATAAAACTGCAGCTGCTAGGCAGAAAATTAGTTCCAGTACGCAACAAGAGGGAGAATCTCTTTATAGGTTTTTAGAGAGATTCAATGATCTCCTATCCCAGTGTCCTCACCATGGATTTGATAAGATGAAACTCGTAGATATTATTTATGATGGTTTAGACTATTCGACCAAAGCCATGGTCGAGTCTATGTGTGCCGGTGAGTTCACTAGTAAAAGTGCTGATGATGCCTTTAACTTCTTAGGAACTATCGCTGAAAAATACCAACAGTGGGAGTCTTGTGTTGAACCTCCTAAAAGATTCTTGGTCAATAGAAGTAGCATCAATATGGTAGATACAAGCTTTGGGTCAGATGCTAAGTTTGTTGCTTTGCCTAGAAGGTTAGAAGCTTTGGAATTGATTCGGTCTAAACATAGGTCTCTTGTTGAACCTGATGAGAGGATTAGAGCCTCTCAAGTCTCTAATTGTGGAGTAGAACCTAATAACTCGTTTTGGGAAGGTCAGGTTAGTGAAGAACAAGCCCATGCTGTCTATAACAACGCTAGGTTTGAAAACCGTCAGAATATTGACCCATACTCAGAGACCTACAACCCTGGTTGGAGAAACCATCCTAATTTCTCTTGTTCTAACGGAAAGAATCAAGGTCAGTCTAATAATGCTCAGGTTTCCCCAGGTTTTGGCTACACTAAGAATCCTTCAGCTCCGGCACAGTTTCAGAACCCTTCAGATAAAAAGATTATGAGTTTAGAAGAGTCTCTTGCTTTGTTAACTCGTAACACTGTGCATTTTCAGCAATCTGTTGCTCAAGGTTTAGAAGAAAATAAGAGAATAGGTCAGGCTAACTCTCAGGCTATTTCCGAGTTGAAAATCCAGGTTAGTCAGATAAATGAGTCTTTAAGAGAAAGAGGTAAGTTTCCTAGTCAGACTCAACCCAACCCTAGAGGAATTAATGAAATAGGTGAAAGACCATCCGATCATGTGAATGCTATTAAAACCCTTAGGAGTGGTAGAGTGATAGACAACAAGGTTGCCATGCCTGATAGTAAACATACTGCAGTTCACCCTTCTGAACCAGAAACTGAGGAGACTGATAGAGTCTCTAAAGAGACCAATGAGGGTCATATTGAGCCCGGCTTTGCTCCTAGAGTCTCATTCCCACAACTACTAGTTCCAACAAAGAGGGAGTCCACCTTTAATGATATATTGGAGGTTTTTAAGCAGGTAACCATCAACCTTCCATTGTTGGATGCGATTAAGCAGATTCCCGCTTATGCTAAGTTTCTTAAGGACTTGTGTACACGAAAGCGTAAGCTTAGTGTCCAAAAGAAATCCTTCCTAGCTAGTCACGTGAGTTCCATTATTCAGAATACCACTACTCCTAAGTATAAAGACCCAGGATCCCCTACCATTTCTTGCACAATAGGTAAATACCGTGTTGAGAAAGCTTTGCTTGACTTAGGAGCCAGTGTGAATTTACTTCCATACCATGTGTACCTCAAGCTAGGACTTGGAGATATGAAACCTACCCAGATGACACTTCAGTTAGCTGATAGGTCCGTTAAAATTCCTCGTGGTGTGATCGAGGATGTTCTTATTGAGGTCGACAAGTTTATTTATCCAGTGGATTTTGTTATCCTAGATACCCAACCTGTCCCTGACCCAGAGAACCAGATACCAGTGATTTTAAGTCGCCCATTTTTAGCAACATCCAATGCGATCATTAATTGTCGAACTGGTATTATGAACTTGTCTTTTGGTAATATGACTATTGAGCTGAACGTCTTTCATATTAGTAAGTTACCCTTTGAACTAGATGACTCGAGCATAGAAGAGGTAAACATGATAGGAACATTAGTTGAGGAGTCATTACCAAACACTTTGTTAGAAGATCCGTTAGAGAAATGCCTAGCTCACTTTGGGATTGATTTCCATGATGATAATGTGATTAATGAGGTGAATGCTTTGTTAGATTCAACCCCTTTGTTAGACATTAGTAACGGATGGAAAACTAAGTTCGAACCACTACCAGTTTTTCTAAGTCTACCCTCGTTCCTTCGTTAGAAGAGCCTCGACCTAAAACCATTTCCAGATACCCTGAAGTATGTGTTTTTAGGCCCGTCTGAGACTTTACATGTGATTGTTGCTTCCGACTTGGATAGTGATCAGGAAAGTAGGCTAGTGACCGTCCTTCAAAACAACAAGGAAGCTTTAGGGTGGACCATAACGGACATTAAGGGGATAAGTCCTATTGTTTGTATGCATCAGATCTATTTAGAGGAAGATACCAAACCTTCTAGGGAGATGCAACGAAGACTAAACCCTAATATGAAAGAAGTAGTTCGAACCGAGGTTCTTAAGCTGTTAGATGCAGGCATTATCTACCCCATTTCAGACAGTAAGTGGGTCAGCCCCGTTCAGGTTGTTCCCAAGAAATTTGGTATTACTGTAGTCCAAAATGATAACAATGAGTTAATCCCGACCTGAGTGACCACGGGTTGGCGTGTTTGTATTGACTATAGGAAATTGAACAAGGTCACTAGGAAGGACCACTTTCCCCTTCCCTTTATCGACAAAATGCTAGAGAGATTAGCTGGACATAGTCATTACTGTTTTCTAGATGGCTACTCAGGCTACAATCAGATCGTTATTGCCCCAGAAGACCAAGAAAAAACTACTTTTACCTGTCCCTTTGGTACCTTTGCGTATAGACGCATGCCTTTCGGGCTATATAACGCCCCTGCGACATTTCAGCGTTGCATGATGAACATATTTTCCGATATGGTAGAAAAGTTTTTAGAGGTCTTTATGGATGATTTTTCAGTGTTTGGTTCGTCTTTCGATGAGTGCTTGCATCATTTGTCATTAGTGTTGACTAGGTGTAAGGAAAAGAATCTAGTGCTTAATTGGGAGAAATGTCATTTCATGGTTCGATCCGGAATTGTCTTAGGGAATATCGTATCTTCTAAGGGTATAGAGGTAGATAAAGCCAAAGTTGACCTTATCAAGACTTTACAGGTCCCAAAAACCGTAAGAGATATTAGGTCATTCTTGGGGCATGCAGGTTTTTATCGTCGATTCATTAAGGATTTTAGTTTGATTTCTAGACCTCTTTGCAACTTACTTGCAAAAGATGTTAAGTTTGTCTCTGATGATGCTTGTTTAGAGGCTTTTAAGAAGCTTAATACTTTACTCACTACCGCCCCCATAGTCCAGGCACCCAACTGGAACTTACCCTTTGAGATCATGTGTGATGCTTCAGATTATGCTATTGGTGTTGTGCTAGGTCAGCGGGAAAACAAATTACTTCATGTGATTTACTATGCTAGCAAAACTCTGAATGATGCCCAGTTGAACTATACCACTACCGAGAAGGAACTGTTAGCCATTGTGTTTGCCTTAGACAAGTTTAGACCCTATCTCTTAGGTTCTAAGATCGTCATATATATTGATCACGCTGCTTTGAAATATCTTTTGTCTAAGAAGGATACGAAACCTAGATTGATTAGGTGGATACTTTTGTTGCAAGAGTTTTCTCCAGACATTAGAGACAAAAAGGGTGCCGAAAATGTAGTAGCAGACCACTTGTCTAGGCTAGTTGTTGATTCCCCTGATGATTCCCTTCCTATAAGGGATAGTTTTCCTGATGAACAACTTTTCTTTGTTACCCAAGCACCTTGGTATGCGAATATAGTGAATTATCTTGTTACTGGTCGAATGCCCCAACATTAGGGTAAACAAGATCGTTCTAGGTTTTTAGCCGAGGTTAAGCACTTCTTTTGGGATGATCCTTATTTGTTTAAGTATTGTCCAAACCATATTATTAGGAGATGTATACCTGAGAGTGACCAGTCCAGTATTATTTCCTTTTGTCATGATCATGCTTGTGGAGGTCACTTTAGTGCTAAGAAGACTGCTGCTAAGATATTGCAGTGTGGATTCTATTTGCCTTCATTGTTTAAAGACTCCCATAGTTACTGTGTTACTTGTGAGCGTTGCCAGAAATTAAGAACCATTTCCCGTAGGAACATGATGCCCTTGAACCCTATTTTAGTTGTTGAGGTCTTTGATGTGTGGGGTATTGACTTTATGGGTACGTTTCCTAACTCTTTTGGTAACCTATACATCCTTGTCGCCGTAGACTATGTCTCTAAGAGGATTGAGGCCGTTTCGTCTCAAACCAATGACCATAGGGTTGTGATTGAGTTCTTGAAAAATAATATACTTACACGTTTTGGTAAATCGCGAGCTATAATTAGTGATGGAGGGTCGCACTTTTGTAATGGACCTTTTAGGCTTCTGATGAAGAAATATGGTATTACACATAAGGTAGCTACCCCGTATCATCCGCAGACTAGTGGTCAGGTAGAGGTTTCCAATAGGGAGATAAAACGTATATTAGAGAAAACAGTTAATCCTAATCGGAAAGACTGGTCGTCTAGGCTTACTGATGCCTTATGGGATTACCGTACTGCGTTTAAGACCCGCATTGGAATGTCGCCTTATCGGCTTGTGTATGGCAAGGCATGTCATTTACCTGTTGAGTTAGAACATAGAGCTTATTCGGGTGTTAAGCAACTAAATTTTTCACTTGACAAGGCAGGAGCCCATAGGAAACTACAGCTCAATGAGTTGGACGAGATTCGTATAGATGCTACGATAGTGCGAAGGAGTATAAGAACAAAATGAAACTTGTGCATGATAGAAATATTTTACGGAAGTCATTTTCTCCGGGTCAAAAAGTTCTTCTGTATGATACACGTTTACATCTTTTCCCTGGGAAGTTACGTTCTCGGTGGACGGGTCCTTTTATTGTTCGCACTGTCTTTCCTCATGGAGCTGTTGAAATTGAGACACCGGATGGTAGTAGTTCTTCGAAGGTTAACGGTCAGTGATTGAAACCCTTTTTAGAGCCCTTTCCTATAGGAGATGTTGAGGAGGTCCCTGTTTACCCTTGATTGACCATCGAGGAAGTTGTATGTTGTATATTAGTTTTTGATTTTCTTCACCCAGGTACTATCTTTCCAACTTCTCCTCATGTTATTTTACTTTTGGTATTGCTCTTTCATTAGAAACATTGAGGACAATGTTAGATTTAAGTTTGGGGGTGGGGAAGAACTTTTTAGTTTCACTTTTGAAACTTCTAGCATCACATGGTATCCGGTTAGCTAAGTTTACATACTGTTTCTCACCGAAAAGATAGAAATTGGAATGCTAGGGATAACAACCTTTTGAGACATTAGAGAAAAAGACATTGAGATCCTTGAAATTCAGGAGAGAACTTGTTCCTTTTAGAGGGTAACCGTGATGGACCTAACCATACATGATGGAAAGGCAAGTAGGTTAGGAAATGCCAGAAAGACAAAGCAACCTCACAATGTAGTCTTAGTTACTGGATTACGACTCTCTCTCAGTAGAAACTTATCATCATCAACAAGCAGAGCGACATCAAAATTTATGAAGAAAGTTGAAGATGTTTAAGGTTTAGAAGAAACAATAGAAAAGAATAATTCAAAAAAAAAATCAAAGTTGAAGACTTAGTTACAAAAAGTTATAAGAAAAAATGATATAAGTTGTTGAAGTTCATGATACCAAGACATCACAAGTTGCGAAGATCCAAGTTCTAAAGTCCTTCTATCATGGCCATTTAAATTTTTGTCTTGTTATTTTTGTGTTTAAAAAAAATGAAATGAAATGAAAAATGAAAAATGAAAAAAATCATCGTTACGTTTTGTCCAATAAAGCCAAAGGGAAGTAGAAATTTATAAGTCAAGCAAGAAATCAAAGACAAGAGTTAATTGTCAAGGTTCTATGAGGTTCGATAGTTTATCATCAACAGTTGAAGACCGAAGAGGACGTTGTTTCTACTGAGCACTATGAGAGAGTCTAAGAAAGATACATTTGGTTGCTTTGTTAGTCCGCTTTCAATCTGGCACAAGATCTTTCTAGCACTGGTTTAACTCATCACACGTAATTAGTCCAGTTGTGTAGCAGATGTCCCTCACATCTTTATCTCTCTCCTAATCTTATCCAGCTGTAAATCAACGGACGCATCTTACAATGTTTATCTAGCTGTATAGCGGATTTCTCTTTATCTAGCAGTGTTGCGGATGTGTCTTCCCTTTTCTTTAGTCAACTTTAGAGATGGCACCTTTAATTTCTCTAGCATTCTAGTTACTTGGAGATAGGTTGAGAATATGTATATCCTCATAGCTCTTTGGATACTTGTGACCAAGTAGGAGTAATGGTTTTGTGGGTACACCTCTGGTAAACCCTCCCGAGATTAACTCGGTTTTATTTTCTTATTGTTAGTTTTTCCTGAGGACTAGCAAATAATAAGTTTGGGGGTATTTGATAGACACATTTTTGTGTCTAAATTGTACTCAATGTCTTTATTGTTAGTGCTCGATTTTTGTACTAATTTTGATGCTTTGTGTGTTTGTAGGTGTTTTTGGAGAAATACACTTGTGTGGAAAAAGTTGCTCAAAAAGTGCTATTTGGACTCCCGAAGAAAAGTACTAAAGGCACCCTCAATTTGGATAAGGGGCACCTCAGTTGGGCACCTGCTATTCGCACCCCCAGTTTGGTTAGGGGGACACCATCTTCAACATTTCAAAAATTCGTTTTGGCGGGAAAATTTTATTCTCAACTGTGTAACTTTCGATCAATTCTTGAAGGAGTTCTGGGTAGACTAAAGGGCTGAAACTTAATGGGTAGACGTGATATGTCATAACAAAGCTGGTATGGGTGTTTGTTTTGATCAAATTTGGCTGAAAAATCCGTGAGAAGAAAACAGGGAAGCACGTACACGGAAGAAGATATCCACGGGATTACAGCGAGTTAGACGTGTGATGCTCGTGTTTGGAAGAACCTAACCACTATTTGGAGTGTGAAGAAGTTAAATATGGCAATATGGAAGCTTCAGAACGCGTGAAAATCAATATCAGTGATAAAAATGAAAATAAAATAACCCGAGTAAATGAAGATTATTTGGAGTTAATGGAGGAGATTCAATGTCGCAATCACGTATAAATATGTTCACAAGGTATCATGGAAGGAGGACGGATAGTTTGGGAGAGAGAGAGAGGACCAGAAAGTCGAAAAAAATCAAGTTACAGAGCTGCCATTTTTCTGCTGCTGCTGAAGAACACGAAGAACCTTGACCCACACAAGCAGTCGTTTATGCTACAGTGAATACGACAGTCGTGAGGCAGTCTTATATGCTACAATGGTAACGACCCACATCCGAGGGTCGTAGTTCTCTGGTTTGTAACAAATATAATTGTTAAAAACCCGGTTTTAGATTATTTCTCCATTTTCATCATTTGTAAACGCCCTTTGAGCAATAATAATGATTTTTGAGCGTGTTTCCAACATAATGATGTGCTAATTCTCTCAAAACAAGGCAATGAGGAAGCTAGTTACGCATGAATAATTTGGTAACTATTACATTTTCTCTAATATTTAATTATAATTCACTCAATCACTTCTTTTGCAGAGTTTTAAATTTTTTGCGTAATTTTACTAATCAGTTGTGATTCAATTAGATAGGTTATTTTTTGTTTAGATAATCTATGCTTAAGGGATACAATTGATGTTTGAGATTTTCTTGATTATTAGTGAATTAAGATATAAAGGACTTAAAAGATAATTAGAGTTTTGGATTATTTACCATCATTAATTCATGTGTAATAGTGGAATCAGTGTCTTGGTTATTTTCTCATATCTTGAAGTCAATTTTGTAATAAGTTTTGTTTGTTTTTAAATTTTTATTAAGTCTAAAATTCATTGCCTTCACAAGTCTTAAAACAACCCTTTTATCATTATCTACAACAACTTTGAAAACACATCATATGTTCACAAACATATTGGGGAAGATTGATCGACACCGTAACTAGGGTTTTTCATATTTTCGCAAATATGAGAAAAAGGAAATCAAGGGAAGAAAACTCTGAAACAGACAAACTGGTTTTAAACCCATTTACTCCTCCTGGAGATATTGAGAAAATCAAGTATCCTCACTTGATAAAAGACAAACATGATCGTACAATCTTCATGGATAATACATGCTTTTAAAGATATCAAGCTTTAAAGAGAGTAAGTTTCACTACAGAGAAGAGATTCGATCAAGATGTTTCAGAAACCAATTATGTGAAGTTTGTTCAAGACCGAATCTGGGAAAATATGTTTGGGTTTGAAAAATATTCACCTGATATAGTAAGAATCTTTTATGCTAATATTCACAATATTAATCATGAAAATCTTACTTTTAGTACTTTGATTGGAAGTACTGTTCATCATGTCGTCAGAAAGATGATATCAAAAATCATCAATTACAAAGTGAAAGGGAATCATATGATTACCGGTTCTGAAATTGAGAACGATAACCTTTCAAAACTTATCACTGGTAAAACTGTTGAATGGAAAAAGGAAAAGATGCTAACCAAAGATGTACCCTTCTACTTAAGGATTTTTGGCAAACCTGCTGTAGCAACCCTTTTTGCTTGTACAAGAGATTCTTCACAATGGAGTAAAGAATTTACTGAATTTATATACTACCTTCTAGAAGGGAAAAAAGCAAATTGACATTTGTGGATTAATTATCAATCAAATGATTAAAATCATTGAATATTTCAATGCCACAACATTCCATTGAAATCTTGGATATCCCTGTCTCATCACCAAGTTGTGTGAAAACGCAATGGGGAACAGATTTGGAGATGAGAATGATACTAAAATTGTCTCTCAAGGAATTATCAAGCGGATGAGTGGAACTCAAAAGGGATCTAGTATCTCATATGATCAAATCTATAGCAATGGAGATCTCATGTTCCACATTTTACGTCTTGGGATACGATTAGTGTGACGGACATGAAAATTACGCCTTTGGCACGTCGCCCCGCAGGCCGTAACTCCCCCGGTACGCCATGATGAAGCTACGATCCGGGACTCATCCCCAGGAAAATGCACGTCCATCTTTCCCTTGCAGGCATGCTCGTGGAGCATGATGCAGCTAGCTTAGATTCCACACTGTTCCAAAGTCACCCTTGTCCGCAGAAGGGTATATGGACATAAAGTCGTTGCCAAGAGTTCAATCCATAGAGGCTATGGCCAAAGCGTATTGCACGCATCACTGGTTGTGCCTCAACGCAGGGAATTCATCACTGAATTTCCTATCTAGATGAGCAACCGTCAGTTCCCGAGTCATATCCAGACTTAAGGCATAAGTCGTGGACTTAGGCATAGGCCGCTCTAACCCTATTGGCATTCTCTTACTCCGCTTTAACGACTCTTCGTATCTTGATAGGAGGTATGAGCATCCACTTACTGGCATGCAACTTTCCTCATCAGGTCTGGTCGCAATCATCTCTTGCATCGAGCTACTGAGCTTAGATGATATGAGGGGCCAATGTGCTGGATCGGTAATGCTGCAACTCATTGCGGCTGCCTACGTATCCTTCCCTAATCTAAAGGAATCAAGCACAGACCGTAGTTCATCCTTGAAGGGACGAGCAACTTAAAATAACTCGTTTTCTAGGTCGTGGACAAACAATAATGGTAATGGCCTAGTCCGTATAGGCCGTTCCGTCAAATACATCCAAGTGATGCATCATCGAGTCCGTGGAATGGCATAGTGATGCATCAGCATCATATGCTCCCTTCGTAAGGCTACACAACTTAGAATGAGCCTTAGGCGTCATTCATAGTGTTCCGTCTAAGCTGTGAAGCTTACTTGGTACATGGTCCGCATATGCACCTTCAACCAACTACCCCTCCCTATATATGTTAATTTGACATTTTTACAACTCTGATTAGGGGTCCAAAAATATTTCATCAACTCCCCATTTACTATTCATGGTCGTTCCCATGTATTTTCCTAAATAACCGACCAAGATGGATGTACATTCAGTTCTGGCTCACATGCCAGTTCCCATGCCCGGCCAGGATGACTGAACACTTCCTGAGCCAAACCCGATGACGGGCCGTGATGGCTGTACATTACAAACTCGATGTCCAGCCATGTTGGCGGTACATTTTCCACCCGATGTCCATCCATGTTGGCCGTCCATATTCAAGGCCATCTACCCAACTGGCCTAATGCATCATTTGATTCAAGATTGGCCTTTGGCCAATGTAGCCTCCAACTAATGCCATATTGGCCTTAGCCAATATGCATACGCGATGTGCCTTACTTGGCACCAGATATTGGCCCTGGGCCAAATGCACCTCACATGCAACAAAAGATTTGGATGAAGCTTCATCTCGAGCAATGGCGCATCTTTTAGCATGCTCCATTCTAAAAACACGGGGTTTTACATTATCACACCCTTCAAAGAATTTCGTCCTCGAAATTCAAAACAAAACTATTGTGGACAATCTCTTTGGTTTGGATTTGCTGAGCAAAAGTCCCATACCAGATGCTCAGAAATCACGGGTTTCTTCAAGTTGTCATGAACAACAATTTAGACCTTATGAGCACATGTCCCATACCACCTGCACAGGAATCCAAAAGTTCCCATAACAATACCAAGAATCGCAATTGTCCAGTGCCAAAAGGATATCTCGACCAGGTATCCTGAATGGCGTCCCATACCACCACCCAAGAATCCCTTACGTTCACAAGGTTGGTGCCAAAGGTTTGACACAAGTATAACGTGATATGCCACTTCCTTTTGCAGTACTGTGTGGAAAAGCTTCCAGTTGCCCACCGTCCCTGACGGTCATCCAGGTTGCCACTTGTAAGTGGGATGCTAGTCGGGCCTGACAACACACACCATTGGCCAGTTGCCAACGTGTGGGGATGATCAGTCCCATTGTCTACCCACCATCCCAGACGGTATTCCGGATATCCACTCGTAAGTGGGGTGCCACTTAGGCCAGGAAAACTCACAGCACATGAACAATCTCAACTCGATTCGCATGGTAACTGGCATAGCAGTTACAAACTCTTTCCGCGCAAAAGTTGGCCTACTCTCCAACTTTATTTCCCTTTGAAGGAAAAATACTCGCTTGACTAGTCCACCCCGTACAGTCCCTAGTGTTTTCTCGGAACTTTCTCTGATACCAACTGTGGCGGACCGGAAAATTACGCCTTTGGCGCGTCGCCCCGCAGGCCGTAACTCCCCCGATGCGCCATGATGAAGCTACTATCCAGGCCTCATCCCCAGGCAAATGCACGTCCATCTTTCCCTTGCAGGCATGTTCGTGGAACATGATGTAGCTAACTTAGCTTCCACACCGTTCCAAAGTCACCCTTGTCCGCAGAAGGGTATATGGACATAAAGCCGCTGCCAAGAGTTCAATCCATAGAGGATATGGCCAAAGCGTATTGCACGCATCACTGGATGTGCCTCAACGCAGGGAATTCATCACTGAATTTCCTATCTAGATGAGAAACCGTCAGCTCCCGAGTCATATCCAGACTTAAGGCATAAGCCGTGGACTTAGGCATAGACCGCTCTAAGCCTATTGTTATTCTCTTACTCCACTTTAACGACTCTTAGTATCTTGATAGGAGGAATGAGCATCCACTTGCTGGCATGCAACATTCCTCATCAAGTCTGGCCGCAATCATCTCTTGCATCGAGCTACCGAGCTTAGATGATATGAGGGGCCAACGTGCTGGACCGGCAATACTGCAACTTATTGCGGCTGCCTACGTATCCTTCCCTACTCTAAAGGAATCAAGCGCAGACCGTAGTTCATCCTTGAAGGGACGAGCAACTTAAACTAACTCTATTGCTAGGCCGTGGCCAAGCAATAGTGGTAATGGCCTAGTCCGTATAGGTCGTTCCGTCAAATACATCCAAGTGATGCATCATCGAGTCCGTGGAATGACATAGTGATGCCTCAGTATCATATGCTCCATTCGTAAGGCTACGCAACTTAGAATGAGCCTTAGGCGTCATTCATAGCGTTTTGGCTAAGCTGTGAAGCTTACTTGGTACATGGTCCGCATATGCACCTTCAACCAACTACCCCTCCCTATATATGTTAATTTGACATTTTTACAACTCTGATTAGGGGACCAAAAATCTTTCATCAACTCCCCGTTTACTATTCATGACCGTTTCCATGTATTTTCCTGAATAACCGGCCAAGATGGCTGTACATTCAGTTCTGGATTACATGCCAGTTCCCATGCCCGGCCAGGATGGATGAACCCTTCATGAGCCAAACCCGATGACGGTCCGTGATGGTTGTACATTACAAACTCGATGTCCAGCCATGTTGGCGGTACATTTTCCACCCGATGTCCAGCCATGTTGGACGTCCATATTCAAGGCCATCTACCCAACTGGCATAATGCATCATTTGATGCAAGATTGGCTCTTGGCCAATGTAGCCTCCAACTAATTCCATATTGGCCTTAGCCAATACGCATACGCGATGTGCCTTACTTGGCATCGGATATTGGTCCTGGTGTAGATTGGGAAAAACGATTTGCTGGTTTTTAAGGAATTGAGGAGACGACCGTGCAGAGGAGACTCCTCGAACCGAACGAAATGTTAAGCCTCACACAGATGCACCGCTGCAAAGGGGGTGCTTTAGATTCGAGAGATCAATCTGTAGTACTCTGGCCTAAATCAAGACAATGACCGTTCCAAAGTAAATTCGATCACAAGAGAGTATGGGTTGATCTGTAGGAGGGAAGTTGAGAAATGTGTGGAATCAATGGTAATCAAAAATTGTGGGTGTGTGAATTATGAATACGATAAGCTCTGAGTGATTGAAATTACTCAATTGAGAGTAGTTGCTCAATTAATGAGTTGATGATCTCGTGTTGTCAGTTTGAAGTGAGATTGATGATACTGATGATGTGGATCATTCAATCATGATTCAGAGACTTATTTATATTGCTGGAATTTTAGACACCGTGATTCCATGAAGTGTGACAGTTGATAGAATCAAGGAGTGGGGAAGTGGAGATCGTGTTTGAAACCAGTTGCTCAACGTGTGGAGACTTGGTCGATTTTCCACCCACTACCTCGTGAATTCCTTCAACTGATTGCACGACTTGATCACATTCCGTCGTGTGTTTGAACACACGTACCGTATACCGCCAGACCAAAACCCTAAGTGATATCCCCCCAAGTGACACGATCGACGTCTCGTGGTTTGTTAGTCAATTGATGACTTCGTGGTTTGGTGGGACGATGAGTCCATGTAGTTGTTGAGTTGAACATGATATTCTGAAACTCATGAATTGAACATGTCATGAGACAGAGGTATATTTCTTACTATGAAGTGAGAAAGTATTGCTCATTCAATGGATCGTTGAATATTGATTGTTGAACCAATATTCCTTGGTTTGAGCAAATATTTATCATCTGAGCAAGTGTTGCTCATGTGATGAAGTGTTGAATATTTGATCGTCTGGGCATGTGTTGTTCATCTGATGGATTATTGGCAACATGACCAAAATATTAATTAAAGTACTGGTTGTTGAACCGAGCATAATTAATAAGATTAATGACCATGAGGTCGTCGTAAAATTATTAAGGTTGGAATCTGGAATGATGATCCTTGGATTCAGAAACCCTAATTTGATCAATTGATGATCAATTCATGGTTCGTCAGAATTTTAACCATGGGACGAAGAAGGGAGCGACTACATGGGACCGTGGATCAACCATGTAGTGTCCATAATCTCACGTGAGAAAATACAAAGAACTCCTGAAGAGTTGACGATTTGTTGGTGAAAGAATGATCAAATGCTGGTTTAATCATTTATTCGAAAATGCTCGTCTGAGCCTTAGGTGAGAAAACCTAATTAATTATGACGGGGTGAGGGACCGACCATGGGTCATGAAACCGGTCCTGGGTAGTCACGTGACCTCCTGATGATCACTTCATGAAAATCCAAAGTGTTTGGAAGAGTTTTGGACCTAATACGAGCAATTGTGCAAATTAGGTCAAAACTGTGAAAATTGATGGGACCGGCTTCCGTGAGCCAAAGAGCCAATCTTGGTCGGTCAAGATAGCGTGCTCGTGTCCCCAAGGCGTCCACGTCTCAGTCCTGAGAAATTTGATATCTTCTGGCGTGCAATTGAGCATCCATTCGAGAAAATATGCCAAAATTAGGGTTTCGACGAAACTGAGGAAAACACCATGAGATGATGGAAAATAAATATAAAATAAGGAATGAGGAGGCGTGGGACCGCCGTGGTCAAGGCATGGTCGGCCGGTCGTGACCACGGTCCCGTGGTACCTTTTCCTTAATTTTATAATATTTTGATGATGTTATGAAAAATTCATGAATTTTGAGAAATTTGATGAATTTAGGGAGTTTCCATGAATTGAAGGAGTTTTCATGAGTTCAGGGAAGCAAAAAATATTAAAATAATAAAACAAGGGCATGTGGGACCATGGAGGCATGGCCGTCCGGCTATGGACCGGTCCCACGAGTTTTTCATAATTTTTTAATATTTTTTAGGTATTTTTGATGATTTGAGGGAATTTTTCCTAATGTGAGAGAAATACCATGAAATCAAGGAATTTGATGAATTCAAGGAAAACTAATAAAATAATAAAACAAAGGGGTGTGTGGGATCGGCTAGGGCATGGCCGGCCGACCAAGGCCCGGTCTCACAAGTTTTCATAATATATTTTATTTTATTATTATTATTTGATGATTTGTGCAAAATACCATGACATCAAGGAGTTTTTCATGAAATTAGAGAAATAATAATAAAATAATAAGGAACCGTGGGGTGTGGGGCCGGTTGGGACCAAGGCATGGCCGGTTGGCCAATGGTCACGCCCCACACTCCTTTACTCAATTTTATATTATTTTTTATGGATTTATGGAAATACCATGAAACCGAGGAGTTTCCTCGAGACGAAGGAGATTTGATTAAATGAGATAATTTTCATCAAATCATGGAAAATAATAAAAATGCATTAAAAATATAAAACTGGTGTGGGATTGACCACGACACGGTCGGCCGGTCGTGTGTCCGTGCTCCCAGCACCCTGGTCAATATTTTTTAATTATTTATTATTTTCTTCCCTATTTTGCATAGGTTCATCGTTTCGTTGTATTTTTGAAATACTCGTTCGTGAAGTGACTGTTAGTGTATCGTCGTTGAATACACCTTCACCATTTGAATCGGGGCTTACTTAGAGGTAGCTCAGACGCCCGGTTGTTGATTATTTATTACTAATTGTGGAATTCAGTGGAGAATAATTCATAAAACTGAGTAATAAGATGTTTATTATTAATTCATAGGATCAGCTGAGGATTCGACTGCGAATTCAGAATAATAAAGTGAACATTACCATTCTATGGGATCGTAGATTCGACCATAAAATCGGAGTAATTAAGACTTATCTATTACCATTTATGAGGCCACTTGTGGATTCGATCATGAAATCGAAGTAATGAGATAATATAGTTATTGTTATTCTATGAGATCAACCTGTGGATTCGATCATAGAATCAAAACAATTGTTTATTTCCATTCCATGGGACCATTCATGGATTCGACCATGGAATAAGATCAATTGTAGTTAGGAATAATTAACTTTGTGGCTCTATACTAGCAGAGCAAGCTGTCTAGGAGCATTAATTATCCCGATATGAGCTTGTCGGTAAGTCATATCCTTTATATAGTCAGGGTAAACTCGTTGTTTATTCCTGAAGACGTTATCGCTCTATAATAGCAGAGCAAGCTGTCTAGGAGCCGTCCATCTTGTGATACTATATAGAAATAATCACTGAAAGTATTCAGTATTTATGAGATATGCCGTTGTCCAGTCGTGAGACTACATATCTACATGTACTCCGAGAAAAAGTACTCTCCGTTGAGAATTCGATAAGAGACCCTTGTCTCGATACTCACGTCCGATTGCTGAATCAGAGCTTCGTATAATTATGAGTTTACGATTTTATCCTTTGTCGAAAATCCACCATCTACACCTGGTCCAAATGCATCTCACATGCAACGGAAGCTTTGGATGAAGCTTCATCTCGAGCAATGGCGCATCTTTTAGCATGCGCCATGCTAAAAACACGGGGTGTTACAATTAGACTGTATTTAGAAACATTTGGCCTTTGCCTATAGAAATGATCCGGAAACTCTTGAAGGAATCCTAGTGATCAATAATGAGTTTCTAAAAGGTGAAACAAGAACAAGACTCTGAAGAAGATTCTGATGAGCAAACAAATGAAGATTAATTTGTCTTCAAGAGAGAAAATAGACATCACTTTTTGATTTCTTTCAATAATTGTATATGGTCTCTTTTGAATAAAACTATCTATTATTTATGAATAAAATAATTATTTTATAAATTTTCTTGTGATAGTTTTCGATCACATAGCCTGTGCTTGAATGCTTTATATTATTGCCATGTATGTTATGGGATGTTTGATTTCGGTTTTCATATCCTTAATATTCAATCTAATTTGGTGTGAACCTTTATGGTTTGGGTGACTTTTTAGTTTAGCAGGATTACGTTCTAGCCCATGTTGGTAGGATTTAGTTTAGCAGGATTACGTTCTAGCCCATGTGTTTGGTGCGATCCAACCTATAATAAATTGAATCTAATGGTTGATTCAGTTAATGTAACGACAGGATTTGACTACTTCAAAAACTCGTGGTGGAATACATGAATGAAGTATGTAATACTCTTAATCCTAAATGTATTAGGAATTGGAATTATGTCTATGTATGTCTTGAGGGACATACATAATCAGTTGGATATCATAGGATTGTACATCATTGCCCTGGATACTAACATGTTTAGTAACAATGATACAATGCTCTATAAGACAAGTTGTATCTCTAAAATGCATAAGATTCCTCTCAGAATTTTTTATTATATGAACCATGGCTATTGTGTTCTAGAAAAATATGGAATCTTATATATATTTTGGATATCCTATCAAAGTATATATATGTACATTTTCATATCTAAGACTGTCAATGTATCGCTACCTAGGATGTGATTTTGGAAACCTTATAACCTTACACGGAATGATTTTTCAGTTAATAATTCTATTAACAATGGATTTCTTCATACACCTCACAATTGTTTTAATGAAGCAAGTGATCTTTTGAAATATTACATGATTTATGATTCTAACGGTATTTTTGACAAATTTCATATTATGTTCAAACTTATCTCTGCATACTCTATTAGAAAATTCTTGAGTGAATTTCAAATGATGTTATCAAATTCTGGTAATAAAAGAGTAAACATATTTTTGGACAGAAACATAGAATCAATCCAAGATAAAGATCCAGACCGTGAAAAACCGGTTTTCCAAAAGAAAGACCTAGATATAAAATCGGAATTGCCTCCCTACAAGCTTCGGTTTCCGATTTTGGTAGAATTTCCTAAAGCTAGTTATTTCCGGTTTTTGATATCTATTCTTCCTATAAAAAATAACCTTTTGCTATGTTCAAAAACATATTGGGGAAGATTGATCGAAACCATAACTAGGGTTTTTCATATTTTCGCAAATATGAGAAAAAGGAAATCAAGGGAAGAAAACTCTGAAACAGACAAACTGGTTTTAAACCCATTTATTCCTCCTGGAGATATTGAGAAAATCAAGTATCATCACTTGATCAAAGACAAACATGATCATACAGTCTTCGTGGATAATACATGCTTTTAAAGATATCAAGCTTTAAAGAGAGTAAGTTTTACTGCAGAGAAGAGATTCGATCCAGATGTTTCAGAAACCAATTATGTGAAGTTTGTTCAAGACCGAATCTGGGGAAATATGTTTGGGTATGAAAAATATTCACTTGATATAGTAAGAATCTTTTATGCTAATATTCACAATATTAATCATGAAAATCTTACTTTTAGTACTTTGATTGGAAGTACTGTTCATCATGTCGACAGAAAGATGATATCAAAAATCATTAATTACAAAGTGAAGGGGAATCATATGACTACCGGTTCTGAAATTGAGCACGATAACATTTCAAAACTTATCACTGGTAAAACTGTTGAATGGAAAAAGGGAAAGATGCTAACCAAAGATGTACCCTTCTACTTAAGGATTTTTGGTAAACTTGTTGTAGCAACCCTTTTTGCTTGTACAAGATATTCTTCACAATGGAGTAAAGAATTTGCTGAATTTATACACTACCTTCTAGAATGGAAAAAGAAAATTGACATTTTTGGATTAATTATCAATCAAGCGATTAAAATCATTGAATATTTCAATACCACAACATTCCATAGAAATCTTGGATATCCCTGTCTCATCACCAAGTTGTGTGAAAACGCAATGGGGAAAAGCTTTGGATATGAGAAAGATACTAAAACTATCTCTCAAGGAATTATCAAGCGGATGAGTGGAAGTCATAAGGGATCTAGTATCTCATATGATCAAATATATAGCAATGGAGATATCATGTTCCACATTTTACGTCTTGGGAGACAATTAGACTGTATTCAGAATCAGTTGGCCGTTGCCTATACAAATGATCCAGAAACTCTTGAAGGAATCCTAGTGATCAATAACGAGTTTCTAAAAGGTGAACAAGAACAAGACTCTGAAGAAGATTCTGATGAGCAAACAAATGAAGATTAATTTGTCTTCAAGAGAGAAAATAAACATCAGTTTTTGATTTCTTTCAATAATTGTATAAGGTCTATTTTAAATAAAACTATCTATCATTTATGAATAAAATTATTATTTTATAATTTTTCTTGTGATAGTTTTCGATCACATAGCCTGTGCTTGAGTGCTTTATATTATTGTTATGTATGTTATGGGATGTTTGATTTCAGTTTTCATAACCTTAATATTCGATCTAATTTGGGATTTTTTGGTTTAGCAGGATTAAGTTCTAGCCCATGTTGGTAGGCTTTATCAAAGGATCATAAGGGGTTTTGATTAAAACTCATGTGTCAAAGTCATAATATGTTGAATCGTTTGATTTAGCATAAAAGTATATGTATTTTGGGGTTTCAACTTTTGCATAACATTAGTTAAAAACGGTTTTCAACCTTTCACTGGTAAAGGTTGGTCCTTGTTGTTGTTCTTTTGTCTTGCGAGAGGATGGCAACACAACGGGGGAGAGTTCTATGTGAACTTGCGCTTAATGATGTATCTTTGGGGTAGAAGAGGATGCGGAACTTGAGGTAACAAATTTGTTAGTTAATTGTTTTCATGTTTAAGAAAAGCCTAATTTTATTGCATATATTTATTGCTTTTTCTTAACAAAATTTCGGTACAATTGATGTTTATTCCATTATTTGTATGGATGTGTGTGTGATTCAATTGTTTTCAGTTAAGAAAAACTATTGTTTTCTTTCTTTATGGTTTGGTATCAATTGTTTAGGCTTACGAAATTTCGGTGCAATTGCAGTATTTTAATGTCTATGTTTGTTTCAATTTCGCTACAAACACAGACTTATGAGGTCTTTAATGTGTTTGCCGGCTCTGATACCAATTGAAAATGCGGGGGTCTAACAACCACACCCAACAATTCGTTTGGAAATCTGAGAGGACTTACTCCAATATACTTTCTAGAGAATCAACTAGACAGTCAAACTCAATATAGAGAAAAGTATATCAAAGAGTTTATATCTCTAACTCTTAATTCAATCTGCAATCAACAAATAGAAATCTGCGAGCCCGATTAAATATAAGAGGAGTAACTTGAACGGTACCAAAGACCAATGTTCAAGTGTTAATCAATTTGAATCAACAACCAAAGGTTGGATTATCTAATTGATTGATCTTGTAGATGGTGGATTTTCGACAAGGGATAAAATCGAAAACTCATAATTATACGAAGCTCTAATCCAGCAATCCGACGTGAGTATTGGGACACGGGTCTCTCATCGAATTCTCAACGGAGAGTACTTTCTCTCAGAGTACATGTAGATATGTAGTCTCACGACTGGACAACGACATATCTCATGAATACTGAATACTTTCAGTGATTATTTCTATATAGCATCACGTGATGGACGGCTCCTAGAAAACATGCTCTGCTAGTATAGAGCGATAACGTCTTCAGGAACAAACAACAAGTTTACCCTGACTATATGAAGGATATGACTTACCGACAATCTCGTATCAGGATAATTAATGCTCCTAGACAGCTTGCTCTGCTAGTATAGAGCCACAAAGTTAATTATTCCTAATTACAATCGCTCCTATTCCATGGTCGAATCCACGACTGGTCCCATGGAATCACAATAACAATTATTCTGATTCTATGATCGAATCCACAGCTTGATCTCATAGAATAGCAATATTATCTCATTACTCCGATTTCATGATCGAATCCACAACTGGTATCATAAATGGTAATAGATAAACCTTAATTACTTCGATTCTATGGTCGAATCTACGATCCCATAGAATGGTAATGCTCACTTTATTATTCTGAATTCGTAGTCGAATCCTCAGCTGATCCTATGAATTAATAATAAATATCTTATTACTCAGTTTTGTGAATTATTCTCTACTGAATTCCAGAATTAGTAATAAATAATCAACAACCGGGCGTCTGAGCTACCTCTAAGTAAGCCCCGATTCAAATGGTGAAGGTGTATCCAACGACGATACACTAACAGTCACCGCACGAACGAGTATTTCAAAAATACAACGAAACGATGAACCTATGCAAAATAGAGAAGAAAAAAATAATAAATAATTAAAAAATATTGACCAGGGTGTTGGGAGCACGGACACATGACCAACCGACCGTGTCGTGGTCAATCCCACGCCAGTTTTATATTTTTAATGCATTTTTATTATTTTTCGTGATTTGATGAAAATTCTCTCATTTTATCAAATTTCCTTCATCTCGAGGAAACTCCTCGGTTTCATGGTACTTCCATAAATCCATAAAAAATAATATAAAATTAAGGAAAGGAGTGTGGGCGCGTGACCATTAGCCAACCGGCCATGCCTTGGTCCCAACTGGCCCCACACCCCACGGTTCCTTATTATTTTATTATTATTATTATTATTTCTCTAATTTCATGAAAAAACTCCTTGATTTCATGGTATTTTTGCACAAATCATCAAATAATAATAAAATAATATAAATTTTAAAAACTTGTGGGACCGGGCCTTGGCCGGCCGGTCATGCCCTAGCCGGTCCCACACGCCCCTTTGTTTTATTATTTTATTATTGGTTTTCCTTGAATTCATCAAATTCCTTGATTTCATGGTATTTCTCTCAAATTAGGAAAAATTCCCTCAAATCATCAAAAATACCTAAAAACTATTAAAAAATTATGAAAACTCGTGGGACCGGGCCCAAGCCGGCCGGCCATGGCTCCACGGTCCCACACGCCCTTGTTTTTATTATTTTAATATTTTTTATTTTTTGCTTCCCTGAACTCATGAAAACTCCTTCAATTCATGGAAACTCCCTAAATTCATCAAATTTCTCAAAATTCATGAATTTTTCATAAAATCATTATAAAATTAGAGAAACTTGTGGGACCGGGCCCTGGACGGTCAGTCATGCCTTCCACGGTCCCACACGCCCTTGTTTTATTATTTTCATATCTTTTGCTTCCTTGAACTCATGAAAACTCCTTCATTTCATGGAAACTCCCAAAATTCATCAAATTTCTCAAAATTCATGAATTTTTCATAAAATCATCAAAATATTATAAAATTAAGGAAAAGGCACCACGGGACCGTGGTCACAACCGATAGACCATGCCTTGACCACGGCGGTCCCACGCCTCCTCATACCTTATTTTATAATTATTTTTCATCATCTCATGGTGTTTTTCCTCAGTTTCGTCGAAACCCTAATTTTTGCATATTTTCTCGAATGGATGCTCAATTGCACGCCAGAAAATATCAAAATTCTCAGGACTAAGACGCGGACGCCTTGGGGACACGAGCACGCTATCTTGACCGACCAAGATTGGCTCTTTGTCTCACGGAATCCGGTCCCATCAATTTTCACAGTTTTGACCTAATTTGCACAATTGCTCGTATTAGGTCCAAAACTCTCCCAAACACTTTCGATTTTCATGAAGTGATCGTCAGGTGGTCGCGGGATAACCCAGGGACGGTTTTATGACTCCATGGTCGTTCCATCGCATCGTCATAATTAATTAGGTTTTCTCACCTAAGGCTCAGACGAGCATTTTTTGAATAAATGATTAAACCAACATTTAATCATTCTTCCACCAACAAATCGTCAACTCTTCAGGAGTTCTTTGTATTTGCTCACGTGAACATATGGAACTACATGGATGATCCACGGTCCCATGTAGTCACTCCCTCCTTCGTCCCATGGTTGAAATTCTGACAACCATGAATTGATCATCAATTGATCAAATTAGGGTTTCTGAATCCAAGGATCATCATTCCATATTCCAACCTTAATGATTATACGACGACCTCATGGTCATTAATTTCATTAATTATGCTCGGTTCAACCACCAGTATTATAATTAATATTTTGGTACGCTGCCAATAATCCATCAGATGAGCAACACATGCTCAGACGATCAAATATTCAATAATTCATCACATGAGCAGCACTTGCTCAGATGAGGAATATTTGCTCAATATTGGTTCAACAATCAATATTCGACGATCCATCAAATGAGCAATACTTGCTCACTTCATCGTAAGAACTATACCTCTGTCTCATGACATGTTCAATTCATGAGTTTCAGAACATCATGTTCAACTCAACGACTACATGGACTCATCGTCCCATCAAACCACGAAGTGATCAATTGACTAACAAACCACGAGACGTCAATCGTGTCACTTGGGGGGATATCACTTAGGGTTTTTGGTCTGGCGGTCTACGGCACGTGTGTTCAAACATACGATGGAATGTGAGCAAGTCGTGCAATCAGTTGAAGGAATTCACGAGGTAGTGGGTGGAAAATAGACCAAGTCTCCACACGTTGAGCAACTGGTTTCAAACACGATCTCCACTTCCCCACTCCTTGATTCCATCAACTGTCACACTTCATGGAATCATGGTGTCTACAATTCCAGCAATATAAATAAGTCTCTGAATCATGATTGAATCATCATCAGTATCATCAATCTCATGTCTCATCGACAACACGAGATCATCAACTCATCAATTGAGCAACTACTCTCAATTGAGTAATTTCAATCACTCAGAGCCTATCGTATTCGGAATTCACACACCCACAATCTTTAATTACGATCGATTCCACACATTTCTCAGCTTCCCTCCTACAGATCAACCCATGCTCTCTTGTGACCGAATTTACTCTGTAACGGTCATTGTCTTGATTTAGGCCGGAGTACTACAGATTGATCTCTCGAATCTAAAGCACCCCCTTTGCAGCGGTGCATCTGTGTGAGGTTTAACATTTCGCTCGGTTCGAGGAGTCTCCTCCGTACGGTCGTCTCCTCAATTCCTTAAAAACCAGCAAATCGTTTTCCCCTATCTACAGATTGGCGACCACAGTGGGAGATCATTCTCTCGGTTGCAATCTCAAAATTTCACAAGATGGTTGATCTAAGGTCGGGTTCAGTTACAAATCCTAATACAAACCGTGCTAGCAGTGATAGACACATTTATGTGTCTAATATGTCTCAATTATATGTATTGTTAGTACTCGAATTTCTATTTATTTTGTTATTTTATGTCTTTATAGGTATTTTTAGAGAAATAAGCTCTTGCGGCAAAAAAATTGGCTCAAAAAGTGGTGTTTTACACCCTAGGATAATGCACCGGAAGAACCCCAGAAATGTCCCGGAGGAACCCCAGAAAAATTACTGTTTCAGCCCCAAAAATTACTATTTCCTCCCCAATTGCTAAAGGGACCCCAGGAATGGATTAGGGGGAGGTCACTTTCTTCCCAGAATTTGAAAATATTTTTGGCGGGAAAATTATTTCATACACTGGCAGATTTTAAGGGCATGATTTGAAAGGGTTATGAGTAGACTAAAGAGCTAAAATTCAAGGGATAGACTCCTTATGGGTATATGAATATATTTTGAGTGTTGGAATGGCCTGAGTTGGGCCCAATCGCCGGATATTTTTCACATCAGTTAAAAAAGGGAAATAGGATTTCAAGTTGATTTATGGAAATTAAAGGAGACTAAAGGAAAGAAAAATAATTCTGAGGATTCATATACATATTTAGAAGATATTGGAATGATCGAAACATCTCAGAAACGCGTGGAGAAAGAAAATATAGAAATTATTGCCCGTGGAAAATATTTGTGTTCAATGAAGATTATTTGGAGTTATGACGACATTCAATGCGTGATATGGGTATAAATAGTCTCTTAGGGTGATGTAGAAGCGGTGTCGAGAGTTGGGAGGAGAAGAGAGGAAGATGGAGAGGAAGAATCACGAATTCTCTCTGCTGCTTCTGCTGTTCGTGATGAAGATGAAGAACATGAAGAACGGACCTGCACCAGCAGTCGTTTATCAACAATGAAACAGACTCACAGCCGTGGGTCGTAGGTGTGGGTCTTAGATCTACAGTAACAATAACACTTCTTCTTTGTCGTTCATTTTGGACGCTTTCTGTGGGTCACACATTCACTGTTTTATTATTTCATCTCCATTTTCATCCTTGTAAACACCCTTTGAGCAATAAATAAATATTTTGAGCGTGTTTTTATCATGATGAGCTAAACCCAACACTGGGACGATGGAGGAGGTCGAATTTCATCCATGTGGTAATTTCATTAATTCTTTTATTTACTTTTTGCACTAATTTTAATTGAATTAAGATTTTAAATTAATTACTTGTGATTTCATTTGATGGAGTATGCTTAGTCCTAGGGATTTTTGATATGCCATGCTTAAGAAATACAAGTAATATTTTATAAAATCTGTCTTGGCAATAAACTAGAGTTAATATTTGTTTTGTTTTGAACTATAATCGCCTAGAATTAAATTCTGAACCACTTGAAAATGAAAAATGGACGAATCTTTAGTCTCAGTTTCTCGCACCAGTGTTAATATTTTTATTGTATATATTTATCTTTTTTATTAAGTTTAAAAAATTATCCTTCACAAGTCCGAGAGTTTGAACCTCATTACTACAACCCCAGAAAAACATCAATCAAGCACTAGCAACAACAACAATCAGAATATCCCGGAGACAATTCCGACCTCCAACGCTGATGGTGGTAACACTACTCCTCCTCACGCCGAAGGTCATCCGCTGTCCGGACGACACCCTGAAGAAGTCAGAGGAGATCCTCCACCTACCATTGCCGATCTTATCAAAGCGCAGGAGACTCTTGCAAAGAATCAGACTAACATGGCTGCTACACAGAAGGAGCTGTGCAATTATCTCAAAACTCTTACTGACAAGATGTCAGAGAAGACTCAAGAGAAGGGAAAGGAGAAGGAGAAATCCTCGGACGACGGTCCTGAAGTAATTCCAATCCATACAGTAGAAGACGACGAAATCCACAAAAAAACATCAATCATTTTGGCGCCGCCGACGCGGATTTGTGTTTAGGTAGATTTTTTAGGTTTTTATTATTCCATTTGTTCTTTTTACGTCTCTTTGGTATGTCTTTGTATTACAGGTTTAAAGTTGGATACTAAAGACCTTGGAATCAAAACTTAAAGCTAAAAGAGAAGGAAAAAAGACAA